>NW_006399756.1:16740850-16765879 GCF_000299155.1 Elephantulus edwardii | reverse complement strand
GGGGGGGTGTTAGACGGCGTTTGTCCCCCAGTGAGCTGCTCTCAGTCCTTCCCCTGACTGTCAGAAGATCTCTAATTCCAGTTCCAGATGGTCTCCTTGACCTTGAAGACAGTTCTCTGGGAGAATTCTTGAATCTCACACCTAAAACCATTATTCTTGGCAGCTCACTGGGGATACAGGCTAAAAGGGTCCCTCTTGGGAGCTGGATTCTCAGCCCCAAAGATGGTTTAGTAGGAGCTGTCTCACCCTGCCTTATCTTGGGATGAGTAAGCTTACCAATTAACATTCTTTGTTTCTCATATGCATAACTCTCTCACACTGAGGTGGTTAAGAAGAATGCTGGACATTGTCCTTTTCTCCCACTAGACCCACAGTCCTCTTTTCTCCTTGAATTCACACCCACACTTTAAAAAGTCTGTTGTCAAACCAGAAAAGGAACAGACCCTCTGGTTCCTTGACACTTATCTCTCCATCATCACAAAACGTGCCTTGAAAATCTGCTCTTCCAAGACTCTGGCAAAGAAGTGGAAAATGTGGTTCCTGCCCCAAAGGTGCCCCGTGGAGGATTGTGATTCCAGGACATGCATGTGTTTGCATAAAATGATTGAATTTTGAAAACAATTTAAGGAGTATTATGAGATATGTCCGACAGGCCTGTCGAAGGTCAGGAAAGGGAGCCAAGACTGTGGCTGGAGGACAGACAGAAACAATCTTGCTGGAAAGATGGACTTCAGCTATCCTTGGAGGAAAATGACGAGATTGAGGAAGAGAGCAGGAAGTCTTCCTTCCTTCCAAGGTGACAGGCCTGCAGGGCTGACTCATAAATCCTGTGACATGGCCTCAAGGAAATGGAAGCTGCAAAGAAGATTTCCCAAGCCATGTCATGTTCCAACCTACCTCACTGTCTGATGCCACAATCTACTTCACTCACAACAGCCGGTTCCCACCCCACAGCTTCAGTAGCGAGCTCCGGTAGCCACAGCCAATCAGCGAGCTACGTGACCACTTCCTCTGCCAAGAAGAGGGCCTCGTCCCACGGAGTCATTAAAAGCCAGTCCACCTTCACGTCATGTGCAACTTCTGTGACCCCTCCTGCCCCCTCTGGCCTGGGACAATGAACCTCGCCAGAGAGCCCCCAATAAAAGCCTCTTTGCTTACTTTTAGTTTCTGCACCTGTTTTACATAACACAAGGGACATACAGAAAGGCAAAAAGGAACCCCTGTGTCTGAGGACAGTTTATGGGGAGAGCTGACGCTGAGTTTTGTTTTGTTTTGTTTTGTTTTTAGTGCAGAGAGAGGAAGGGCTGCTATTTTACCTATTGCTTCATATACCCATGAAAGTTGGACAGTGAATAAGGAGGACTGAAGAACTGATGCCTTGAATTGTGAGATCAACTGAGAGTATTGACTATCCCATTAACTGCCAAAAGAACAAAGAAATCTGTCTTGGAATGAGTGCGACCAGGTTGCTCCTTAGAGGCAAGGATAGAGAAATTTCCTCTCACAGTCTTTGAGCATGTTGTTAGAAGGGCCTAGTCTCTGGAAAGGGGGACATTGCTGGAAACAGTAAAGGGTAAGCGAAGGAGGCAAAGACACTCAAAGATACTAATTAACACACTGACTGTAACCATGACCTTGACTGTAGCAGAGATTGTGAAGGTGGCATAGGGTAGGGCAAGTTTCATAGGATGTGCTGTTCATAGGGCAGCTGTGAGGTATAGTTGACTTGAAGGTATCTAGCAACATAGCAACAACAGTCTTTATGTGAACGATCACCAGACCTTTTATCTGAAGTGCAAACCAACTACCATTCAGCTAGCAGGCAAGACTTATTAACCATTCCACCACTTCCAGCCCCTGACAATCACAGATATGCTCTTTGTCCTAACAGTTCTGCCTTTTCCAGAATCACATCATGAACTCAGACATCATTCAGCCTTTGGACTCTGGTTTCTTTCACTTAGATGTTTTGAGGTTCATCCTGACTGCTGGTATGTCCTGGCTTCATTGCTGTCTGTCACCTCCCGCGATAAGCCCTGGCAGTCTGTGCACACGCCATTGCTAAGTTGCTGTGTTTGGCCCTCCTTTGATAGGATTCACTGTCCAGTCCTGAGGCCCCCCTTGATGACTGAGCTCCTTTTAGGGGTGAAACTTTTTGTTACCACATTTGGTGTGAAGAAGATTTTTAGGTTTGAATCATAAATCCTTGGAAAGGGTTATAGTTTATTAGCAAACAATGAGGTCACTTAAGCTCTTAGAATCTCAGTTCACCAGAGAACTAGACAGAGGAGAGGCTGTCTATTGAGGCCCCTTGGAGCTCATGCCTGCCCTGATGCCTGCAGAGATTAAAGGGGGCTACTGGTCAGCTGTGGGTCAGTTCCAATTTGATGACACACAAAAACTACAACAGAACAATGGCACACAACAACTACAACAAAACATTGCTATCTAGAAACATAATGAAGAATTCCTTGCACTCTTTGTTGGATTCAAACCTCCAACCTTAAGTTTTGCAACCAAGAACATAAACTCTTTGTACCTTCAGAGATTCCCATAATGGTGCAGAGTTCTGCCTAATTCAATCCAAGTCAGGCCTCTATCTATAAAAAAGAAAAGGCTCACACAGGAGGACCAGACCCATGAACCTTGTGGCCAGCAGGTCAAATTCCAGTTCACAGCACAGAGTAGAAAAGCCTCACAGGGTTTTGAATGTTGTCAACATTTATGGATGGAGCTCTGGTGATACAGTGGTGAGGAGTTCCACTATCAATCCAAAGGCACTCTGTTCAAGTCCACCAGTTGCTCTGCAGAAGACAGATAGGCAGTCTCCTCTCGTGTGATACATACCCTCTGAACACTCACTGGAGGGTCAGCTCAGAGTAGATTCCAGCTTGACAGCACATAACAGCAACACCACTAACACCAAAACTTCATAGAAGCAAATTGCCAAATCTTCTTCCTTCAGAGAAAGGCTGGTGGATTCGAACCACCAACCTTTTGGTTAACAGCCGAAAGTTGAACCACTGTATCACTAGGGCTCCAAAAGGACAGAGAGGGAGAACCACTTGACTATGGAGCCATCATATGACAATAGGCTTTTGCAGCTGAAAGTGAAAACAGGAGAGACCCTTCCCATAGCAGCCCTGGGGAGAACATGATCGCAGTAACATCCTGATTTGGGACTCTTAGCCTCAAGAATCAAGAACTATGTAATAATTGCTTTCTTCAAAGCCACTCACTTTATAGTATTGCATTATGGTGGACCTAGGACACTAACATAGCCCCTCAGAGTGACAAAGTATTCTCTGTGGCTCACCCTAACTGATCTCATCACCATTTATTGAAGTTTTTTAGACTGTAGATTCTCATTCGTCCCTGCTAAATCACTGGGCAGTTTACCTGTTGTAAAGCATTGAGGGGATTCTTGCCACTGGCCTATAGCTGAATGCTTCTCTAACTAGTGCTTGTAGTGCATGGAAGCATCCAGTTCACAGCAAGAACTGTGAGCCTCCCCTCCCACCCACGTCACCCAGGGGGCCTGCCAGCCCCAGGCACTAGAAGTTGGTGATCATTTGCCTTCCCTTTCAGTCCGTGGCCGACTGCAAACCGGTGACCTGAAAAAGGGTCACCACCTTGTGCTGGTGGAGCCAGCATGCATCTCACTGTGGAAAGCATTTTATTTTCAGAACCAGAGCAAACTGGCAGGGCAATAACTGCTGTACAACTCGGGATAAGCCTTCATCACTTAAACTAAGTGCCTGCTGAAAAAGGGCAGGAGGAAGGGGTTGGGCTCCTTAACTCAACTTGTGGCCGGCCAGCGACAAACCAGGCTGTCTCCGCTGGACTTCTGAGAAGAAGTGACGCATGAAAATTCCTCCGTGTGTCTCAATCCTTTTGTGATGGTGTTGAATATTTTGCAGGACATGATAACAGAGAGGCACTCTGCTAAGTGAGCTATTCTTTAAACTGTGCTTATGAAAAAACATGAGAAAGAAATATTGCTCAGATTTAGTCATGGGTGGGATGCTTTTAATGATCCTAATAATAGCACTGCTGAAATGGTTTTCACTTTGAAATTTTTTCTTAACTTTTATTTTATATTAATTTGCTTACAAAGTTCGTATATACATTGTGTTTCACACTTTTCTTCATTCACATTGTCTTTCAATCAATCCCATTCATTATGTCTTATAAAATTAATCACCATTGAACTAGGACCACAATTACTCTGTCTTTTCAAGTTCCTGCCGCCAGATCTTTCCGATTTCCTTTACCCCATCTCTCCACCCACCAAATTGTGCAACCCTGTGATTTTTACCCCTACCCATTCTCACCCCTCTACTCTCACCCCTTCCCCACTTAGGTTCCCATATGTTTTACTAGTTATCCTTCTATTTTTACAATAATGGCTTTATGCAGTATTTGTCCTCATGAGACTGAGTTAGTTCACTCAGCATAGTGCTCTCCAATCTCTCCCAAATTATATAGTATTTTTCTATATCATTGTTCCTGAGTGCTGCACAGTAGTCCAGTGTGTGAATGTACCACGATTTCTCAATCCATTCAATTGTAGTTGGACATTTGAGCTGATTCCATGTTCTTGTTGTGGTGAATAATGCTGTTATGAACAATGGTGTACAAATCTCCATTTGTGTCTCAGTTCTCATTTCCCTGGTTTGTATTCCTAGTAGTGGTATAGCTGGGTCTTACAGAGTTTCTACGTTCAGCTTGTCTAGGAAACTCCCAACTGCTTTCCAGAGTGGTTG
Organism: Elephantulus edwardii; assembly: GCF_000299155.1. NCBI lineage: Eukaryota > Metazoa > Chordata > Mammalia > Macroscelidea > Macroscelididae > Elephantulus > Elephantulus edwardii. The sequence continues at coordinate 16,761,113 of NW_006399756.1, read as the reverse complement.
GACCATTTTACAGTCCCACCAACAGTGTATGAGAGTTCTCACCTCTCCACATCCTCTCTAGACCTTGTTGCTTCCTGTCCTATTAAACTTTGCCACTGCTACTGGAGTGAGATGGTATCTAATCCTGGTTTTTATTTGCATCTCTCTCTCTTTTTTTTATCTCTCTTTTTCTGAGCATTTCTTCATATGTCTGTTGGCCATCAGAATGTCTTTCTCTTTGAAAAGTCTTTAGTCTTTTGCTCATTTTATAACTGGATTATCAGTCTTTTTCTTTTGGAGACTCAGTAGTATTCTGTAAACTTGTTATGAGGCACTTGTCTTAGATGGTATTGCCAAATTTTTTTCCCAGTTGATGGCTTTTCTTTTCACCCTGTTGGGAAAAGTTTTTGCACAGGGATTTAATCTTTAGAAGGCCCCATTAATCAGTTTTATCTTCTCCAGATTGTACATTACATCTTACAAAGCAAAGATGCTGCTTTAAGGACTAAGGTGTGCTTGACCCAAGCCGTGGTCTCTTCTGCTAGAATGAATAAAAAAGATTCAAGAACCTGGGTGAACCAAGTTGCTCCTTGGAGGCAAGGATTTTGAATCTCTGTCTCACATGCTTTGGGCATGTTACCAGGAGGGACCAGTCCTTGGAGAAGGACATCATGCTTGGAAGGGTGGAGGGGCAGTGCAGGAGAGGAAGACCCTGCAGGAGATGGGTTGACACAATAGTTGAGGTAATAGTGTAAATGTGCTGGAGACAGATGGGCTCCTGAAAAAGCAAGGTTCAGAGCAATTGTGTGCAGGGTCACCAGGAGTCACGGATAATTCAATGACACGTCACAACAACATGAACCCAAGTAACGACATGGTGAGTAATGTATTGGCTTGTTAACCAAAGGATTGGCCAATCGAGTCCTCCATCAGCTCATCGGTAGAAGACTGACAGCCTCATTTGGTAAAGATTTGTGGACTCAGAAACCTAACGGAGTACCTCCACATGAATTTGGGTTTGGTTTATGAAAAGAGTTGAAGCACTTGAATTGTGTTGGTGAAGAGCACTGAATACACTATGGGCTTCCAATTGGGTAAACAAATCTGTCTTGGAGTACGTACAGCCAGAATGTTCCTTAGAACCGAGGATGGTGAGATTTACTTTCCTTCCCTTGGGCATGTTATTAGGGGGGCCTGCAAAAGGTAAAGAAAACGCTTGATAAAGTCAAGGGTCAGCAACAAATAGGAAGACCTTCAATGAGACAAATTCATGGATTGGTTACAACAAAGTATCCTCTCTAGTCTAAATAGTGTTCTGTTATAAGGATGACACAGGACTGGAGAGCATTTCATTCAGTCTGTTGTACATAAAATCTGGGAAGCTTTGGTGGCCTAATGGTAAGGAGTTGCACTGCCAACCCAAAAGCATGCAGTTCAAATTCACCTGTTGCTCCAAGAGAGAAAGATGGACAGTCTACTTGTGTGGGATTTATAGCATCAGAAAACCCTCTAGAGTGTCAGTTTCAACTGGAAGGCATACAACAACAACATGCAGAAAGTCCCTGGGAGTATGATTCAACACTCTACAACAACATCAGTATCTCGTTTTTCATCACTCACAACAGGACATTTACTTGACCTAGAAACAAAATTGTCATATGAAGGGAGCAAACTTAGTGCTTCCTGACACTTAGACATAAAACTCTGAGTAAACAATATTAAAGTTGAATGATATTATTTTGAGAAGCAGTTCCTGGAATTGCCTTCAGCTATTGTTCCTACCTTCCCTCTCTTCCGACTTCAATCTATCCTGCATATTAAATTAATCTACCTAAAATACTCCTCTCATATCCTTCTTTTGCTCATGAATCTACAATGGCAGCCAATAATATAGTGCAGAGAATCAGTGCCTCATAGAGCTGAAAGAGCCCTGGTCATTTAATCCAGACTCCTCACTTGCCAAGAGATGAAGCAAAGGCCACAGAAGCGAGTTTGTCCTTGCTTATTCAGCAACTAACAGCATAGGTCAGAACATGAACATCAAAGTCAGGGCGTTTCCGCCCAGCCTCACATCCTGATAAAATGTCAAGGTGCAATATGATCATAGATTCCTATAGATTATGGTCTCTGTGCTCCTAGTGACACCTCAGTGCTCTGTGTTGTTTTTGTTGTTGTTATGTGTGGTCGAGTGGCCTGTGACTCATAGCGACCCTATTCACAGCTCTGAACCTTGCCCTATCCTGCGTCAATCTCTTTGTCTCCGATGTAATCCCATTTCTCCAGTCACTGAGTCAATCCATCTCGTCCTGGGTCTTCCTCTCCTGTGCTGTCCCTCTACCCTTCCAAGCATAATGTCCTTCTCCAAGAACTGGTCCCTCCTGCCCATGGGCCCAAATTGAGAAGGAGCTTCAAAATCCTTGCCTCCAGGGAGCAGCTTGGTTTCACCCTCTCTAGGACAGACTTGTTTGTTCTCCTGGTCCATGGTACCTTCAACACTTTTCTCCAGCACTCTTCTCTTGTCCATTTAGGGGACATTCAAGGCAGGAGACATCTAAAAGTCATGCAGCTTGATGCTGCATCTGTTACATTCTCCATCACATTGCTGATGAACTGTTCTAGAAAGCACCGAGGAGGGAAAACGTAACATCTGACCCACACCAGCCATTCCAACTTGAACTTAGAGAAACCAACAACCAGCTGCTGCCATGTCTTTTCCAACTCATGGTGACGCTGTGAAGTGAAGAGCAGAATTGTGGGTCATGGGGTTTTCGGTGATGGGTTTGTAGTAGATCACCAGTTTTTTCTCTCAAGGTTCTTCCAGGTGGACTTGAACGTCCAATTTTTCCATTAGCAAACAAGGGGGCTGACCATTTGTACCACCCAAAGAGACACTTTTTGTCAAGAAGCCTTTCCTTACATTGAAGCAAAAACCTTCCTTCCCACCAATATGCGCCAAAATCCATTCTATTTCTATTCTCTGAGATGACTCAGAAGAAAGTTAATCTCACTTCCATACAGCATCTTTTCAGATATCTAAAGATAATTTTTGTGCGTCCTCCCTTATTTTTGGCTCCACTCTTTCCTCTAAGAATATCTAGTCTAAGTAATTCATTTTCCCCCCATCCATTCTGCCTTGGATGTGGTTTTGAACATGCAGCTCCTAATCTTACTCGCTGTCCCGTGGACACATTTCAGATTATCTCTTTCTGTCTTAAAATACAGCTAGAAAATTCTAGCATGCTGTCTCAGGAGTAGTCTGATAAGGCAGGATTCAATAGCCTGGTCCCCTCCCTTGTTCTGAATATTGTATCTCTATTAATGTATCCTTTAGCTTCACTAACTTTTTGGCCGATCTCTCATGCTGAGGATACAAGCTGAGCTTGTTAAAAAGAAGGGCACACACACATAAAAAAATTAAATGTAAAAAAGAAAAGGGACCAACTTCTCATTTTAGTACATAGGCAGCTAGAGTGTGAGGTTACTACTGAATTTTGCATTTATTCTTATTAAAACAACTCCTTTCTTCTCTCAGTCAACGGGACAGTAGTTAATTCCTTGTTACTTGGGAAGAGTACAGCCAGATAGCTCCTGAGCAGTAAGGACACTGAGACTCTGACTCACATATTTTGGACATGTTACTAGGAAGACACAGTTCCTGAAGAAGTACTTCGTGCTTGGAAAAGAGGTCAGTGGAAAAACAGCAAATTGTCAGCAAGATGAATTGACACAGTGACTGACTGCAGGACTGGTCCCAGAGGACCCAAACACAGCAGTGCTTGTCAGGGTGGTGTGGGTCTGAAGAGCCTTCCATTCTGTGGTGAACAGATCAAAATTGACTCAACAGCACGAATCCACAGCAAACAAAGAAAAATCAGACCCGAGGTTTTCACCAAAACAAGCTGAACATGAGCCTGATAAGACACCCATAAATAACTTTATTCTGAGATAAACTTTAATGTGCTTTTAAAGAGTTTCTGTAAAGCACCGTGGAATTTTGGAGCAAAAAGAAAAGTACTCCCCTCTGACGAGAGAGAGCAAAGAAAATCTCCTAAAGCAGAGATAAGAATGGAAGATGTGGAAGGGATAGAAAGGGGATTCTCTGTGACCAGAACAGGCTCAGGAGAGATACAGAAGGAGGAAGAAAAAAACAGAAACCGAGTCAAAGAGAGGAGGAGGAGGAGGAAGAGAAATCATCTTCACGACTTCTCCCTTGCTTTCCTTTGTCTCATTTTGCCCATTTCTTCTGCCACAGCAAGATCTCATGTGTCGATTAATTGGTTCAATTCTACAACACCCATTGCCACATCCCCAAGACACTGCACAAGCAGATGAGTTAAAAAGAGTTCCCAATTCATATTGTGTCTGTATAGTCAAAGTGCTATGTTAAAAAAATAGCTAATTCTTTTCAGCATGTCCCACCCTCATTCAGCATGACTGTATTATTCTTTTGAAATATCTTTGGATTCATTTGTTCCTATACCACATTGATTTTAGGGTTTCTCCCCTTAATCTTTCTCATCTGTATTTTTTAAAAAAAATTTGTGAATGTACCACAGTTTCTCAAGACATTCATGTGTTAGACATTTGGGCTTTTTCCATGTTCTTGTGATTGTGAATAATGCTTCAGTGAACATCAGTGTACAAAAAAATATATGTAAAATATTTGCACGCAGCATCAGAGACTATTTAAGCTTCTACGGTAGCCTACTAAATCTAGAAACCTGGGTTATGTGTAAAAGGCACTTACAGTGTCTGTTGATCAGTTACGGAATCAATGAATTCATTTTAGGTGCTGTGTTGATTCTGACTCGTGGTGATCTAAGTTACAACAGAATGATATCTCACCCATTCCTGTGCCATCCTCACAATGATTGCCACATTAGAGCCCATTATTGCTGCCGCTGTGTCAATCCATGTGACTGTTTTCCTCTTCTTGAATTTTTGTTGTTATTGTTGTTATGTGCCATTGAGTCACTTTCGACTTATAGCGACCCTATACAAGAGCCCTAAACACCGCTCTATCCTGTGCCAACCTCGCCATCTCAAACACACTCATTCCCACCACTCCACTCACAGAATCGATCCATCTCGTCGAGGGTCTTCCTCTCCTGCGCCGCCCCTCCACTCTCCCAAACATGATGTCCCTCTCCAAGGACCAGTCCCTCCTTGCAACATGCCCAAAGTATGTCAGATGAAGCTTCAGAATCCTTGACTCCAAGGAGCATTCTGGCTTCACCTTCTCCAGGACAAACCTGCTTGTTCTCCTAGCAGTCCATAGTATATTCAACACTCTTCTCCAGCACCACAGCTCAAAGGCATCAATTCTCTTTCTATCATCCCTATTCACTGTCCAACTCTCTGATGCATAGCATGTAATTGCAAAGACTATAGCCTGGATCAGGCGCACCTTAGTCTCCAGCCTGACATCGTTGCTCTTCAGTACTCTTGAGAGGTCACTCACAGCTGACTTTCCCCAATGCAATTCATCTCCTGATTTCCTGGCTGCTGTGACCAAGAGTGTTGACTATGGAACCAAGTAAACTAAAACTGCTAACTATCTTCTTGAATAGTGTTGGAAAATATGAGTAAGAATCAGAGATTCCTTCCAGAGAGGGGTCTCTAAAATTCATGCTTCTGGTGTCCAACAAACCTTATCCAAGGTCACACAAAGTGATGACAGTGGTGGGGTGATGTAAAAAGATGGCATTCCATTTACATGACATGTAATGGTACCTGGGAAGCCTGTCTTGGGCTTTTATCATTAGTGTAGTAGTAGCAGCTAGTGGAAGATATTCAGAAAGGGCTCCAGTACAATAAACCAACTCGATGACTTATTTCTTCTTCAGTGGTCAGAGCTGCAGGGAAGGAGCCGAGGTTAAACCCTCACTGGAGGTGAAGACAGAGCCGTGCACACTCTGCATTTCCGAAGCAGAAATGCATCATTTTTTTAGAAAAGCATCCATTTTTTTAGCAACCTGGCAACTAAAATGCAGACCAACTGGCTTCTTCATCTACTAGAGATAAGAAAGATATGATTCATTAAACAAATCTTTAGGAGGAAGAAACTTTAATCCAGCAGCGTCTGTTTGTATCATTTTCAAATGATATCTGTCAATCATGATAAGTATATTCAGCTATTTTAATAATTGACTACAACATGCAAACTCAGGGCCCAAAGATAACCTGTTTCTGTTTGGAAAGTCATCGAGGACAATACAGTGAAACAACAAAGCTCTTTCGTCTCTAGAGAAATCCTGAGGCACCTCGCTCTGTTTCACACGATGTTGCAGAACACGTTTTTTTCAGTGGTGACTTGAAATGTGAAGGTGTGCTGGGGGTGGCCTCACGCTGACTCTGCCTGGTGGCTTTTGATGATTTCTAGAGGCAGTTCCCAAGGAGGGAAGTTTGTCTTGTGGAGTGAGGGGGCTGTGTTGATGTGAACCCCATTGGTGAGTCCGCCAGTGCCCATCTTCTCCCCAAATCTCTCAGACTGTGTCACTTGGGAGGAGAGTACAGACAAGGGATGGACCAACTTCTTCCCTTGAATATTAAAAAGCATCTATCTTACTATCCCTCTGAAACGCGTGGGGTCGAGGGAGGACAACAGAAGCTGCTGTTCTCATCTCTGTCACCTCAACCTGGTGAGAGAAAACAAGATCTCCACACTAGTGATACTTGTTAAAATCACCCCTAGTCTCTGATCTTTTTCTCCTGGGTTCTGGGAGATTTTATCCATCATACTTCCTCTCTCAGTGATTAGCATCTCTGTGGTACCAAGTGTCTCCTCCAGGGACAAATCAGATTTCTCGCCAGTGTTCACATCCCTCTGACCCTCTGATTGGTTCTTCAGCATAATTGTTTTGACTGTTTCCACACTTGCCGTGTCCTCTTGAGAACACAGAATAGAGCTGTTTACACATTTGCTTCTGACGCTCAGTTCCTTTCTCTGGGATAGACATCTTCTGGTTCCTCAGATAGGTCCATTCTTTAGAACTTTAGAGTCTCCTGTGTCTCGCGCATCTTATCTGAGGAAGGGTCTTCCAGGAGGAGAGGCATAGGTTAGAGTTTGGGGTTGTTTTATTGGTTTTTGGTTGTTTGTTTTTTTTCTTTCAATAGTAGGAATTTGCTCTAATTTTCCTTCACTGGGTCAGAAATCCAGCAGCTTCAGGAGAGAAATGGCTGAAGAAGAAGAAGAAAGGGGAGCGATCCAGTGCCGAGGATGATTGAGGAAGTGTTTCACCTCCATTCCAGAAGTCCTTGTCATGTGTGCACATGTGCTTTGCCTGATGTGGTAGTTCTCCAGAAAACTCAGTCTTCACTCTCCTGGATGCAAGGCGCAGCTGTCAACTCCAAGTGTGCCCTGAACATAACTGCTCCAAGAATATTCTAGAGGCTTTTGCAGTCCTGATGTTTCTCCTCCGCCTCTCCACACTGGCTCACATTTCAAAAGCATGCAGTTTGAATCCACCGGCTGCCCCACAGGAGAAGGATGGGCGGTCTCCTCTCATGCAATTTATTGCCTCTGAAAACCCGCTGGAGGGTCAGCTGTGGCTCGGTTTCATCTTGAAGGCACATAACAACAACAGCAAAGAGCAAAAAGCAAAGAGTCCCTTCTGACATCCATTTGTATCTTCACTTTCTTGTCTTTTTAGTGACTTTTTGCTTTCTTCACGTGTGAAAATGGAGATAGACTCCCCCAGTGCATCTAGTCTTTGGGTATTAGTACTGAATGCATCAAATCAATTCTTTATTTTAAAATAAAATTTTATTTTAATTGAGACTTTCATGAACATTTACAGAGAACTTAGATTTTCATTCATTCATTGTTCATTTTACCCCCTCCCCAGTTCACTTTTTTTAAAAAAATATTCATTCATTGTTGCACAATTACCTATTTCCCCACCCTGAGTCCTTTTTGCAGTGATATCTCTCTTATTCTTGGCTGTTGTCATACATGTGATGCCTAATCATATATTCATTTTAGACAGTTCTTTCTTCTGGTCCAATGCAATGGTCATCATTATCTATCCACTCTTATCCAATTCTCCTCCCAACCCTCCATGTCAGACCTGGTTTATAACAGTGGTGCTATGCAGTATTTTTTGTGACTTTTGTGACTGAGGTATTTCACTCAGCATGATTGCTCCAGGGTCCCCAATGTTGAAATGGTCATTAAATTCAAGTGGGAGATACGCAGGACTCTGACGGGTGCTCCTGAACGTGTTTTCATTTTCATCAGCTTCAACCTGAACATTACCCAAGCTACCTTTTTGACTGTGGTAAAACACATACGACACAAAACATTGCCATTTTAATGGTGTTTAGGGCTACATTGAATGGCATTAGTTATGTTCACAGAGTTGTGCAGCCATCACCCCACTCTAATTTCCAGATCTTTTTCCCCACCGGTACAGGAGCTCTGGTGGTACAGCCTGCACCCCACACTCACACAGGCGCACAGGACCCGTTTATATAATAGTGCCTCACCCTCTTCCTTCCTAACTCTTGGTAAATGATAATCTACTGCTTGTCTCTATGCGTTTGTCTGTCCTAGAGATTTTATAAAGTGGGGTGGTATCTGTGCCTGGCTCCTTTAATTTCACGTAATCCATACAGTGGCATATTTCAGAACACTATTCCTTTGTGTGAGATTTGAATAATAGCCCCTGGTGCACATACTAGATCTTGTTTATTCATTGATGTTGATAACTCTCTGGCTTTTCTCCACTTTGGCCTTTTGAGAATAGAGCTGTTGTGAACATAGGGATACCTGCATCTCTTTGAGTCTCTAATTTCTCTTGTCTTGAGTAGGTGCATAGCAGTGGAATTGTTAGTCACAGGGTTAATCTGTCTTAGGAAAAGTGCAACCAGAGTGCTCCTTGGGAGCTCAGAGGGCAAGACTTCCTCTCACATACTTTGGGCATGCTATTAGGAGGGTCCATCCCCAGGGGGCAGGGGGAATAGAGGGTAAGGAAGCATAAGGAAGACCCTCAATTGATAGAGCTTGACACAGTGGGCCAAGCACAGCAGAGATTGTGAGGGCGCTCAGGATTGGGTCGTGGTTAATGCTGGTGTATGTCAGACCACTAGGAGCCAATTAGATGACATCAAACAACAGCAGCAACAAAGCAGGTCTTGTCTTAACTTTGTGAGAAACCAGTAAACACAGACATGAGATTTCATTGCCTGGCTGATCTAGACCATGAGTCTCTCAAGGACAGAAGGCCTTGTTCTCCTCCACACAATAGCCCGATGTCCGGCACAAGGTGTTGGATAAATGTAGAGGTTTGAAATGGAGCGAGCTGGAGGGAGATCTGGGTGATGAGCCTTGGCCTTGACCTCTGGGTGCTCGGCACGGCCTTGCTAACCTCAGAGCCTGGACAGCCTTTCATCAGTCATCTCCCATGACTTTTCAGAAACCTCCCAGCAGACGTATGGTCGCACTTGCTTTCTGCAGAACTGTTGGAACACAACCCACGTTACGGAAATATTATGAAATGAATTTTGTTAAGGGCCCAAGTCAAAGACTTATGGAACAGAATTTTAATTTTGACAGCACAAAGTGTGAATAAACACCACCGTGCTTTATTGCTCTAAATCTGTTGCTAAATTCATGGCTTCTCTCGGAGTCAGAAGCCCAATAAGCAGCGTCTGTAATGTTCCAATAGCTACTTTCACTGTCATTTCAGCTATGCAGAATGATTCATATAGGCTTTCTCCTGATCCTAACCACAAAAGTACTTTCTGTCTGGAGCATTAAACCTGAAAATCCATAATCTCGAGGTCATTAGAAGCAACGGGGCAAATATGAGATGCTTCAAGTGGTATCTGGAGCCAAAACTGACCACAGCAGGATTTCTGGAGGCAGATTTTCCTATTCGATGAGTGCGGACACAGAAGCAGGGGGAAGTAGGCTTGTTTTCACATTTATACTTACACAGCTTTTGATTTCAAAGGTGTGGGGACAATCTTCCTCTTGGAATTGAGTAATTGCCTCACTGAGAACACTTTGGACTTGAACTAGTAAGGGGGCCCGTATTCCTCTCCAGTCAAGTCCTGGATCATACTTGACATGTCCTGAGTAAACAAAAGACTCTCCCTTCTAAACCTGTACTCACTCCCTGGACCAGAAAACAAGCAGCCAGATGGCCTTGAGTTGAGAGTAGGCGGGTTATGTTTTCAAATCCCTCCCAAGATTCTATGAGCAGGCTACCCCATACTCTGGCCCTATATATAGGCAGAACAGGACACTTCCAGAGTGGTAGGATTTGAGAACGCTGCTTTACATTTATCCCCTAAGCCCACACGCCCACACCCAACTGTCACAGAGCCCGAAATTCCTTCCATTAGAGTTACTACTTCTGGTGGAGGCAGAGGGCTTCAAGAAAACCCTTGTTAAAATACAAATAGAACAGGCGAGAATTGATTCATGACATTCAACTGCATCACATCCCCCATCCCCCCCCATATCAAATGAAAACAGATTGGGGATCACCTCTAGGGAATTGAACCAAAAAGGGGAAAATAACTTTAAAGAAAACTGATAAACACCCCTTAACACACAGCTGAAGGCTGACATCAGTGATGTCCTGAGACTATTACGTAGCCCATAATACATGTCACAAGAGGGGGGCTTCATCGCTGTGGTCTTCATTCCCAAGACCTATGGCCTCTATATATTTATGAGAAGCACCTTGGCCACGCCCTCTTTGACACCTATGGCCTCTATATATTTATGAGAGGCACCTCGGCCACGCCCACTTTGACACCTATGGCCTCTATATATTTATGAAAGGCACCTCGGTCATGCCCTCTTTGACATTTTCAAGTACTCTTTAAGACCTTCATGGTCATGAAAAACTAGAAAAGACTGAGATACTGTCCCAGACCGGAGGATATTGAGGAGATGTCAACTAGATTTAATGTGGCACCTTGGACGGGACCCTGTCTGCCAGCCAGCTCCCAGTTGCCATTGAGTTAATTCCAATTCATGACTGAAAGAGGACCTTAATGGAAAGACAGCCAACATCCAAAGAAAGTTTGACATTGAGCTTATATATGTTGTTATTGTTAAGTGTCGTCGAATTGTAGGCGACTCATAGCAACCCTGTGAACAAAAGACCTGGACACTTGTATAACTTTCATCCTCTCTCCAGGTTTATAGGGTTTCCAGAGTCAAGCTATTTCAGAAGTGGATGCCACTCCTGCTTACAAGCTTGTTTTAATCAGGGAGTTCCACCAAGTACTGTCTACCATTCTCACATTTGACACATCAGTGTCAGAGTAAAATAGATACTAATATATATATATATATATATCCACCAAGTACTGTCTACCATTCTCACATTTGACACATCAGTGTCAGAGTAAAATAGATACTAATATATATATATATATATATACTAATGATGACTATATTAATATATATACTAATGGTGTGTCTCTGGAGACTAAGGGGTGTCTGATACAGGCCATGGTCTTTGCTATCACTTGTTATGCATCAGAGAGTTGGGCAGTGACTAAGGAGGATTGAAGGAGAATTGATGCCTTTGAGCTGTGGTGCTGGAGAAAAGTATTGAGAATACCATGGACTGCTAGGAAAACAAACAGATTCATCCTGGAAAGGGTTAAACCAGGCGCCTCCCTGGAGGCAAGGATTCTGAGGCTCCGTCTAACATACTTTGGACATGTTGTAAGGAGAGACCAGTCCTTGGAAAAGGACATCATGCTTGGGAGGGTGGAGGGACAGCGCAGGAGGGGCAGACCTTCTATGAGGTGGATTGATTCAGCGACTGTGGTAATCGGGATGGGTGTATCGGAGACAGTGCAATTGACACAGGATGGAGCAGAGTTTAGGGCTGTTGTACATAGGGTCGCTGTGAGTCACAAGCTACTCAACGGCATATAACAGCAACAACAATGATGACTATATCTTGACAAGTGTGTCATGAAAATGAAGTGTGTCAATAGTGGAGCAAATGGGATGAGGGGAATTCTGGCAGATGGGAATTCTCTGCATTATCTTTATAAAAATCTCTGTTAATTTAAAATTATTCCAAAAGAAGTTGGTTTAGTTTGTTGTTGCTCTTTGGTGGATCAGGAAATGTAATGGTCAGGGAGAAGCCCAGTATCCATTTTATCCTTTGGGGTGTTTCTGTAGAATTCCTGACAATTGAGGCATGCCCTTCCTGGTTTTATAAGTCTGGACTCATCTTACGTCACCTCATGAACTTGTGGGAACAGTCTGCGGCCACCCGTCCACTTCTGTGATTCTGTATGAAGCGAGTCTCACTTGCTCTAAGATCCTTGCTCAGCTTGGTCCCCAGGGCAGGCAGCTATCGCTGAGGGTATGACATGGCACCCTTTGCATATCAGGAGCATAAGAAAAGCCCATTTCATGTGGCAGAAGAACTGGCCTGAGAATTAACTGTGGTTATCTTTTTCTCAGTTGTGGGCTCATCAGGAAAGAACGAGAGGCGTATACCCTTCCAGTGCTACTCTCCTACCTAGGGGCACACACCTTGGCTCTCGAGGTTCTATACTTAAACACTTGATCCTCACTGGTCTCCGGGTAACCAGACATCATCCAAAATATCCGCTTCCAATAAGTGCCTGCAAGCTGGGATATCTTTTCCATTCCAGAATCTCACCACTTTCCATCTGGCCAGCCTTGGGATCTCATCTCCCTCCAGCCTCCCCTTCAACCCGCAGAGCACTCATCAGGTCAATGGGGTGAGTCCTGCCTCCTGCAGGAACTTAGACTACTGTGAGCAAAGGCATCTTAACATTCCCCTGAGGTCAGGGGAGCCCAGACATCTAGGCCACAGAACCTGCCTTCTCTCTTGGGAGGAGAAGGGAAACTGCCTCTCATTCTTTCCTGATGAGCCCACAACTGAGAAAAAAATAACCACAGTTAGTTCTCAGGCCAGTTCTTCTGCCACATGAAATGGGCTTTCCTGATACGCAAAGCGTGCCATGTTATACTCCGGAAACATGGGCATGGAAAGAATTGACATTAGCCTGTTTTGTGCTGTCTTTCACCCCCACAAAGGTGATGGTGAAGAGCAGAAGGATGAAGATAAGGATGCCATCGAGGAGCCATCGGAGTGTAATGTGTGTCTTTGGTGTTTGTTATTGTTGTTAAGTGCCATCGAGTCAATTATGACTCATGGCGGCCTATGAACAACAGATCTGAACCCTGTCCTATCCTGTGTCATCTTCATCGTTTCTGACATCCTCGAGCCCATTGCAGTAGCCACTGTACCAGTCCGTCTGATTGCGGGGGTCTCCCTCGCTTTCACCGACCCGCCACCTCTCCAAGCATGACATCCCTCTCCACGAACCAGCCTCACCTAACAACATGCCCCAGGTACGTAAGATGACACTTTGTCATCTTTGCTTCCAGGAGTCGCTGGCTGCACTTTCTCCACGTCATACCTGTGTGTCCCTTTGGCAGTCCATGGTGAGCACTGAGTGTTTTAAATGGCTAACACACTTGCTAAATGAAAGTTCAACAGCTTGTGTCCACCTAGAGAGAAAATAGAAGAAAGGCTTGAGGATCTGCTCTGCCCCGAACCTCTGACATTGAAAGCTTTGAGGCACCGTGAATTGGCTCAATGGTGTTTTGGGTTTTTAATGGATCTTTTACTATCTTGGTAGGACCCCACAACTTTCCATAAAAGCACCTCCTTGTCACTGTAGCAAAGCAGCCATGTAATGGGCATGAGAATTTTCTTTCTTGATAGGAATTTGCACTATCGTGTAGCCTGAGGCGTAATACATGCCCAGCCCCTCCTATGGAGATAGGGGTGAACTTACTCTACAGGGTTGTCTATAAAGAATCAGCAGTATCATTATCAGGAGGGCTCAGTCATCATGGAAGCTGGACCCCCTGAGCCCTGTTCTTCTGTAGGATTGGAGCATCTCTTTGTACCCCTGACCTGTGAGCTGAAGACCCAGGGGCCACGTCAGACAAAAGAACTTGAACCTGGGCAAAAGTAACTGTGTGCAGACAGAGGATGTAGTCACAGAGCATGAACCATCTTCCAAGGAATGAGGCTGGGTTTTCCAAGAGAGACAGAGCAGAAAGAGGAGCACAGAGGAGGGGTCATAAACCTGAGCACCACGGGAGCCTGGTTAGGAGTTGGGGGGCTGCTGCTGGCTAGACTGGGGTCCACAGCGTCTAGTTTGTAGAGGCTCGAAGAGCTGTGTCCCAGTACTTAGAGGACAAGCCGCCTTATCTTTGCCGAGAATGAAAGGAGGGGGTGCGGGTATGAACCAGACCAGTGCTAGACGTGATTTTGGGAATTGTTGCTACTACACGGCTTCCAAGTCGCATTCCCTGGCCCTCCTGGGATCCTAAGAGTCACCTAATCCACTTTCATAAATTCCTCTTCTGCTTAAAGGGACCAGACTCTGTCTTTCTTACTTGGCATCAAGGAGCATAATGGACAGATGTTAGCATCTTTACCCCAAGTTTGCAGAGATGAATATCCCAAAGAAATGATTCCTGAGAGACAGTCAATGGGGTGGATGCAGTGGGGCCAGACTGCTATTTTATGAAAAATTTTTTGGGGGGTGCGTGGATCCTCTTTCCACAACAGAGATTAAATAACCTCATCTTCATCGCTGCTGAGCCTCAGAGGCCTGCAAACCTCTGGGAGGTTCATGAGGGCTCGTGAGTTAATTATAACAGCCTTCGCTGGGCTCAGCTTGTGGTTTTCCTCTTGCAAAGGAAGGCTCAGAACAGGGTGGTGAGCTCGGGCAAGCGTGGCTGCTAATACTAATGTGTTTTTAGCCAAATGTTAAACTGTTGGGTAGCTTGGGCTTCCAAATTCCCACTTCCAGTCTCATTTCAGAAATAAAGCAAGACCGAAGCACAAAAGACAAAAGTTTCTGAGCTACAATATGGTCTGATGAATCGGTTAAAAAAAAAAATCATTCCTGCGGGTGGCTTCTTCCGTGTCTTCTGAGATTGTGGTATTTGGGGGTTTGGTTTTGTTGCGTAGAGCAAGCTGGGGTAAAGATGCTAACATGTTTCTGTGCTGCTTATGTTTCCCTTCTGATGCTAGAGATGGAAGGGAGCTCTGGTGGACTGATGGTAAAGAGCTGCCCTGCCAACCCAAAGGCACACAGTTCAAATCCACTGGATGCTATGCTAGGAAAGGTTGGGCGGTCTGCTTTCAAGCGATTTACAGCCTCTCCAAACCTGCTTCACTCCACAGCACATAACAACTATCTATCTATCTATCTATCTATCTATCTATCTATCTATCTATCTATCTATCTACACACACACGTACATAAAAATACATAGAAATACATCTCTACAAATGTGGGGAGGGTGTGGTAAGGAGCTGTGTTGCCAACCCAAAGGCAGAGAGGGTGATTCAAATGCACCTGCAGCTCCATGAAAGAAAGATGGGCAATCTCCTCTCGTGCTACAGCCTCCGAAAACCCACTGAACGGTCAGCTCTGGGTCAGTTCTGACTTGATGGCACGTAACAACAGCACCTAGTGGTGGAGGGGACTTTCTGCCTCGTTTTGTTCCTATGCTATTTCATGGCTGCAGTCTTCCTGTCTGTTCCCTGTCCATATTCCTTGTGCAAAGTGAGACTCCAAACTCAGAACTAGGCCGCAAAAAGAATGTAGCCTTCCTTAGGTCTTAGAAGCCCTGGAACATTTGGCTCTTTTCTAGCCTCCTCACAACCCATCATGTAGGATTCAACAGAGAAAGGATTTCGCAGCTGGGGTAGAAGACTTGAGTATCAAGCTATTTACTCAGCTTTGAAAGGTCAAAAGTACAATCAAAAAGGGTCAAAAGTGTACACTGGTGTTATTTTGCCCTCTGTGAACTAAAGACAATGATTTCCAACACAAGTTAAAAATCCCTAATAGCTTTTAGACTGTTCCTCTACTCAAGGATGGGTGGGAGCCCTTCTGTCCTTCTGTATGTCTTTACACACACACACACACACACACACACACACACACACGCACGCGCGTGGGTTCTTATCAGACACCCATTCTCTATCAGGGACAAAACCTGACATTTGTCCCAGCCTGAGTTTGCCCCTTGTGGCCCCAGCCCCAGCCTCGGGGTAGCCTCCAAGTTCTTCTGAACTTGCAGGTCCTGAGGAGCCTTCTGAGACCGTGAACGGAAGAGCTGGGGGAAGTTGTTGAGGGCTAGGAGATATTTTTAGTGAAGGTCTCTGTATAGGAAGAGCTTTGCTGTGCAGAAAACAATCTAGAGGTCCTCTCGCTGACCAGCAAATTTATTGAGTTCAACCAGCCATGATGGCATTCAGCCTCCTGGGTTGTTGGCACTCGCTGACCCAGTACGCAGTCCCAGGTAGGTGTGTGATGGAGAAATGAATCAACAAATGACTCACAATGTCCCTCTAGGCTCAAATTCCTGGCAAATCCTGACTGTTGGTGTTGGGTACCATCAAGTCAGCCGGTACAACAGGATATGACACTGCCAGTCCAGCGCCATCCTCAGTCACTACAGTGCTCGATTCTGTTGTTGCAGCCGTGGGTCCAGTCCACCTCATTGGGCCGTCTTCCTTTCCACTGACCCTCTACTCTCCCAAGCATGATGTCTTCCCTTAGAACTGGGCGCTCCTGATCACATGTCCAACATGAGCTAGTCCCTTGAGAACACATTGTTTCACTGGAATCTTGGCATGTGAATCCTGACTGTGGAGAGAAAAGATAACTTTCACCTGGGCCAGAGTGGCACGTGCTCTCTCGCCACCATCTCAGGCTGATAACCTTTGCATAGCACCTGAGAGGTTCCAAAGTCCTATTCTGTGTTTTATCTGCTTTGGATATCAAAACAAGAAAGGAGAGCAGGCCGTGTTCCAGGTTTACAAATGAGGCAACTGGGACTCAGAGAGGTAAGTTACATGAGGCCTCACCTATGAACAGGTAGAGTCAAAGGTAGCCCCAGCCGGGAAATTATTCAGCAGCATTATTTCTTTCATTAGAGAAACCCTCCTCTTTATAATTGCTAATGCAGAAAGGGAAGGGAGCACTGGTGGCCAGTAGTAAGGAGTTGTGCTGCCAACCTGAAGGCATGCAGTTCAAATCCACCGGCTGTTCTGCAGGAGAAAGATGGACAATCTCTTCCCATGCAATTTACTGCCTCTGAAAACCCGCAGGAAGGTCAGTTCCAACTCTGTGGTCTAGAGCATTGATAACAGCGCAGAACCAAACCCAAACCAACAGGCTCTTGGTTCCTTCCAACTTATATCAACTGTAGAGGTCAAAGTAAAATGGTCTGAGGGTGTAACTTGACAGGAAGAACTCTGGTGTCTTAGCGGTTAAGCCATTTGGCTGTCAACCCAAGGACTGACAGTTCAGACCTAATAGCCACTGAAGAAAATGTGGCAGTCTGCTGGGCAAAGGTTACAGCTTTGGAACCCTGTTCTACTCTGTCCTGCTGGGTCACTGAGAGCTAGAATTGACTGTACCGCAGTTTAGGTTGGTTTCGGTTACCTAAATGATTGGCAGTTTGAACCCACAGTCTGCTCCTCCAGAGAAGATGTGGCAGCAGGCGTGGGCTGCCTGAGAGGCACATTCGTACAGGCTGACTTGTATGTGATGATGTGTAGTGAACAGTTTTACAGGTAAACACAATCGCACGACAAAGGTGTGAAAAACATGTCAAACCATTTGCCCTTACGTCATACCAGTAAGCTCTTGCTTCTCTTGTTTGCTGAGGACCCTGGCCCTGTCTGGCACCCTATATGTAAAAAAAAGGCTTTGGCTCTGTAGGAAGGCACTGTGGTTTGGGGGAAGCAGATGTCAGATGTGCCTGGAAGCAGAGTCTTGATGTGATGACGTCTTGTGAACAGGTTCTCTATAGATTAGTGAACAAACACAAAGCCAGCTCGCCTCGTGTGCTGGACAACCTGACGCCGAGAGGCAGGCTGTGTCCACAAAAATGTACAGCTGTGGGAGCCGCAGGGGGCAGGTCTGTCTGTCCTACAGGGTCCTCTGAGTTGCCACCAACTCAAGTTTGATTTTTTTAGTTTAACCTTCATGGAAGCACGTTGCCAGATTCAAACCATTGACCTTCCTGTTAGTAGCCAAGCGCTTAGCCGCTACACCACCAGGGCCCCGATGTGTAGTGGATCTCAGGTTCGTGCACTGCCACACTGCTTAGCTGTCCAAAGGGATACACACAGACCCTTGTGGGAAGCCAAATTTCATACCAAATATTATATGATAAACCATATGCTCACTCAGGAATTGAAGGCATCACACAATTATAAGTTGGAATTTCTCTTGTGATCACAGGAAATGAGCTCTGCTTCCTGCAGAGGAGAGGAAGCTATTGTCCCCCTGCAGGCAGGGAATTAATATGTGTGAATTACTTCCTTCCTGAGCAAAGCATCAGGTTGACAATAGAGGAAAAACTTGGCTTCATTTACAAGAGAATTCTCTTTATGATTTGCTTCCCCTGATTCTCAATAAATACACAGAGAGACCTGGCTCAGGGTGCTTCAGTTGTTTGAGAACTGCTCACCCCCTGCTTTTACACTTTCTGTTTACTTATACATTCTTGGTGTTTTGTCTCATTATTAATTATTAATATACTTTGCCCTTGGTCTGCAACAGACACTCATTATAATGTTTTAATGCCAAGTGATTTTTGGTTCAACTATTATCTACAGCAAAATATCCCTTTAATTCTCCAGATAAGGGAGAAAACTGTATAAAAGGAATATGTTATTTGCTATTATTGTCATGACAGGAGTCCAGAACGAAAGCTGCATAGTGGAGTGGACCTGGGGGGAGAGATTATATAACAATGGAAGAATTTTTCTTTTACTTTTCAAAGAGAAAAATGTACTAGGGGTAGGGGCAGGCAGGGAGAAGAGTGCAACAACGAATGAATGGAAATCCAAAGTCTCTCTAAATTTTCATTAAAATGAATAATAATAAAAAAAATTAAAAGTATCCCTTTAGTTTTCGACAGCAATGGAAAAATAATTTAGGGTCTTCTCCCCTCTTCTCTGGAACTCTCATGGTGCAGTGGGTGGTGTATTGGGCTGCCAATCCACCATTGACCCCGGGGGGGAAATCTAAGGCCATCTGCTTCCATTAAGACTCAGTCTTGAAATCTGAGGAAGGCTCACCATGAGTTAGAATCAACTCCATGGCAGTGGGTTTGGTTCCATCTTGGCTTTCCCGGTGCCCAGGGAGGCCAGCTGGGGCTGTAGATTAAGCGATGATTCACAGCTACCAGCCCCTCTACAGGATGATGTCATGGCGATCTGCTTTTACAAATACTTATTGTTGTTGGTGATTGCCATCGAGTCGAGCACAACTCATAGTGACCCTATGAACAAATGAACCCTGTTCTATAACTATCGTTGTTTCTGTAAGTTCATAGAGTTTCCAGAGGCATGTGGTTTAGGAAGTGGCTGCCACTTCTGCTTCAGAAACCCTTGGATTAGTTCTGCTCTGTCCTGTAGGGTCTCTGTGAGTCAGGATTCACTTGACCACAGTGGGTTTAGGTGACCATCCATATCCCTGTCCCTTGATGCTTCTACCCCTCTACAGACACACGGGAAGCTGGAACATTCCTACTTCACTCTCTGTCCTCGTTTACCTAACATCCCTGTGCTGGATTTCAGCAACACACACAGAATGAATGACAAGATTCTGAGAAAAATCAGACTTCCTTAGTCGTCCCAATTCCAAGTAAAATAACCCTTTGGCCTGGATTTATTTCCTTAGGGGATAAACAAAAGTGTGCTGTGTCCCCACCGCAAGCCAGAAGTGACTGTTCACTGGGAGGAGATGAACCTTTGGGTCTCTTCACCTCCCTCTGCTCCTGCCTTCCCCCCACCCCATTTAATCTCAGAGTCCGAGGTCAGGGAGGGTCATTGGATGCTCAGACAGAACTGAAACTCCGCAGGAGCCACATTGTGCAATGTGAGCCCACTTCCCTTTTTCCTTTTGGCCTCGGGAGGGGAGTCTCTGAGTGCCCAAATCGAGGCTGACCCCTTGGGGAAGTTTCTTCAAGCTGAGGGAGCAAGGGGCCCTCAGACTCATGTTGCTGTTAGATGCTGTAAGATATGACTCATAGTGACCCTCTTGTTACTGAACACAGGGGTTCATTCCATAGTCAGTCGCCAATAAGACAAATGGATTGCAATATCCATAAGCACTTTATTTTGCAGATCTGGGAGACAGCGGGTCACCTCCAAGACTGCCTCCCCGTCTGGGAGTGGTCATTGGGTTTTATACTAGGGTGAAACACTAGCTCATT
>NW_006399756.1:16737971-16740460 GCF_000299155.1 Elephantulus edwardii | reverse complement strand
TGGCACCATATAGCATTTGTCCCTTTGTGACTGAGATACCTCACTCAGCATAATGTCCTCCAGGGTCACCCATTTTGAATAATATTGCATGAGTTCCTTTTGTTGCACTTTTGTTAGTAAAAAAAGTAATTTCTACATCTGAAAAGAACAGTTCACGTTTAAGTATCAGTAATTCAGGAAGGTCACAGTTCTTTTCCTGGTAAACAGGCAGGTTAAGATTCAATTCATTTATGACTGGAGAACCAGCCTCACCAGGATCTGGGATAGGTGCATTTCCTCTTCTCATAAACAGATCAAACTACTTTACATGACGAAATACAGGAAACAGAATTCCAGAATTCGGAGGCTAAGTAGTTTTTCAGGCTGAAGAAAAATAACTATAGTTTAATAATTGATACATATATAGGGAATTCTGTACTTATTAATACCACCTTATCTCTATGAACACTTGACCTGAACCCAATCCTGGCCTATGCCATCCTTATCTCTCACACTTGAGCCCATTGCTACATTCGCTGTATCAATCCATCTCTTTGGAGGGGTGGTGTGTCTTCCTCTTTTGCTGATCTTCTGTATTTCCAAGCATGATGAAAGAAATAGCGTTTCACAGCATCATGCCCCAAGTATGAGACCTACCTAATGCATGCAGAATGCTGGGTCTGCGGCAGCTGAGGTCTAGTCTGTGCAGGACGCGCCCCCTCCTGGAAGAACTGGGACGTCACTTGCTGCTGCTGGGAGCAAGCAAGCCTGAAACGAAGGGCTGATGTCCCAGAGGGCGCTTCTTGTCAGATGCCATCGAATCAATTGCAATTCACAGAGACCCTTTGCACCCTTGCCCTGTTCTGTGCTATCTTACAATCTCTGATAGTTTCCAACCCATTGTTACAATCATGGAGCCAATTCATGTTGTTGAGTGTCTTTCTCTCTTTCAAGGACCCTACCTTTCCTAGCATAATGCCTTTTTCCAAGGATTGGTTAAAATAATAGTGATTACAAAACAACTATGAGACATTATCTCACCCTAGTAAGAATAACAATATTCAACAGAGCAGCAAACAACAAATGCTGGCGAGGTTGTGGCAAAACTGGAACCCTTATTCACTGTTGGTGCAAGTGTAAAACAGTGCAACCACTATGGAAGGCAGTGTGGCACTTTCTCAGAAAGTTGCAAAATAGAAATACCATTTGACCCAGCAATTCCACTACTGGAAATATACCCCAAGGAGACCATAATTGACATCCAAGCAGATATATGCACACCCATGTTTATTACGGCTTTGTTCACAATAGCAAAGAGTTGGAAACAACCCAAGTGCCCATCAACAAACGAATGGATAGAGAAGCTGTGGTATATTCACACTATGGAATACTACACTGCATTGAAAAATTATACAAAATGGGTGACCCTGGAGGACATTATGCTGAGTGAAAGCTCAGTCACAAAAAGAAAATTACTGCATAATGCCACTGGACTCACATGGGGGCTAGAGGAAAACTAAGAAAATAAGAGATAAATAATGCACATGACATTGAAACTGACGAGGGAGAGAACTGTATAAAAGGACTATATGATTAGGTATTATTGACATGATAAGAGCCCAGAATAAGAGATGCACAGTAAAGTGGACTTGTGTGGGGACGGATGTATAACAATGAAAGATTTCTTTTCCTCAAAGAAAAAAGTGAATTGGGGTGAGGCGGGCAGCAGGGAGGAAAATGTGCAACAATGAATGAATGGAAATCCAAGTTCTCTGTAAACTTTCATTAAAATCTCAGTTTAAAAAGTAGTAGTGATTACACAATTCACACTTGCAGAAACTAACAGGGAAAGTTTTAGGGCCACGGTTGGAATAGGTACCACCCTCGATAAACACGTCGTGCCCTGGCCATGAACAATAAATTCCCTATTGACTACCTTGAACCAATTACCAAGGACTAAATTGTGCCCCATAGAGATCCCACAGCACCAGATTGGAACAGTGCTCTGGAGGACTCAGTGGCTAATTGTTCAGACGTAAGTTGCCAGGCCTTTCTTCCGAGGGGAGCCTTTAGGTGAAATCGCAACCCAACATCTGGTTTGCAGCTGAGATCATTGTTTGTGCTGCCCAGGGAATTCATTCATTAAATCGTTTAGATGAGCTGGGTTCATTAAAGGAGTCCTGGTGGCACAGTGTGTTACAAATCAGCTGTTCATGGAAAGGACAACAGTCAGAATCCACAAACCAACGAGGGAGTCAGGGGTAGGGGGGATGGTGAGATACTCTCCTCCTATAAAAATTTAGCGTCTAGGATACTCTATAGAGGGTTGCCATGGACCAGAACAAACATAAAGGTTTAAAGTCATTAAAAATGTATCATTGGCAAGAAGCTGCACTGCAATCCCAGAGGTACGCGGTTCGAATCCTCCAGATGCTCTAGTGGAGAAGGAAGGGTAATCTCTTCCTGTACCAGTCAGGTCCGATTTGACAGTACACACACACACACACACA
>NW_006399756.1:16735440-16737034 GCF_000299155.1 Elephantulus edwardii | reverse complement strand
AAAAGCAAGCCTGAAACATTCTGAAAGATGATTTGGACACTATACCCAAAGGAAGTGGAGACAAGGATTCTGGGAAGTTGATCTTGGAGTCGTGCCCTCTGCTTTAACATACAGAACATGATAGGCAGGGTGAAGGCCAGGGTCAAGTCTACCAGGCACTGCAGGCTCGAGACTATTTAGTGCTCAGTTTATCTGAGAAGACGGTGCTGAAAACATCAGAAATTCCATCACACGAATTGGATGGAGCCCTTGGTTATTGCTCTGGCTCAAAATCTCCACAAGTGTTGTGTGTTTGTTAGCTGCAGGGCTTGGGCGGGATGCCGGAATACGTGAGAAAAGCATTAGTCATGTTTCAGACCTGATATGATCATCCAATGAAGTGATTAAGTTTTCCTTTTGATGTGTTATCTCTAAACTCTGTTGAATAAAAAGTGTTCATTACACAAAAAGGACATAATGGAAAAGTCTGTTGAAGATCTCACTGTAAATAAGTTGGCTGAAATGTATTTTAAAATAAAAAAGAGGGAGGAAAAACCAAGTCTGTAAGTTTCTAGATAGGCTGTACTATCCTGTCAAAGCTTCAGCAACGTACACAGCTCCAAATGCAAACAGTAGCCTGCTCCAGGTGGAGAAAACTTCCCTGGGTATCAGGCTCTGGGAGGTAAGTTCATGAGGTATCAGGGCGGGAACCCCTCTCCAGACTGGAAGGGACACACAGAAGTGCGGTGTTCCTTCCTGGGGAGAAAAGCTCTGAAAGAAGCTGACTCTGGGGTTGGAGGGAGCTGTACAGCACACACAGCCACCCCCGGAGCACAGTGAGACACACACACACACCCCCAGCCAGGCCAAGGCACAACGTGGCTCAGGGACAGCAAAACAGGGACATCAGAGACACTGGTGCATGCAAGGTGAGGCTTGTGATTTGGAAGGGAACAGATACGGCAAGTGGTTCAGGGGCCGTGGTACATGATCTTTGGGGCATGGGCAGGACTGACAGTCATGCCTAAGATGTGGCTGTCTCCTCCCTGGCCACTGCGGAGGTACCTTTGAAGGCCTGGCCTAAACTCAGGGGCGGAGAGATGAGGAGTGGGCAGGAGGGAGGGGGATTTGGAGAGTACAGCAGCCCCCCCCCCCCCGCAACAAATGAAAATCTTACCAAAACAACAGAATCCAAACCCGCTGTTCTTGAATGTTTTCTGACTCTTAATGGCTATATAGGACACAGCAGGGCTGCCCTGGGGTGGAAATTTGAGGCTGTAATTGTTCCTAAAAGCACAGTCTCCTTTCTCACCTGCAGGGCAACCTGTGGGTTCACTGCTGAGCACATTCACACTGCATCACCAGCAGTTTGCAAACGCCTTACTTCCAAACTTCTAGCCACAGGAGACGTGACATAAAAATGCAAGGAACTCATGCAATATTATTCAAAATGGGTGACCCTGGAGGACATTATGCTGAGTGAAATATCTCAGTCACAAAAGGACAAATACTATATGGTGCCACTGTTGTAGAATGAGGCTGACATCAGGGTGGGGATAAGACTGAGAAAAACTGGATAAATTATGTTTACTGCATTGAAGCTGAAGAGGGAGAG
>NW_006399756.1:16727997-16735195 GCF_000299155.1 Elephantulus edwardii | reverse complement strand
GGATAAATATTGCATAGGGCCACTATTGTAAAACAGGACTGACATTGGGGTTGAGGGAAAACAGAGGAGGAGGGGAGGAATGATGTATACAGCATTGAAACAGATGAGGGAGGGAACTGTTTAAAAGGGATAGATGATTATGTATTACTGTCATGACAGGAGTCCAGAATGAAAGCTGCACAGTGGAGTGGACTTGGGGGGAGGGATTGCACAACAATGAAAGAGTTTTTCTTTCACTTTTCAAGAAGAGTGAATTGGGGGGGAGGGAGTGGGCAGGGAGAAAAGTACAACAATGAATGACTGGAAACCCTAAGTCTCTGTAAACTTTCATTAAAATTAATAAAGAAATACCAAAGTACAAAAAAAACTGTCAAAGATTGGGCTGCTTTGGGTATTTTCTGTGTTATGGGTTTGGACTTTACTAAAACCTCACTGTTGGTTATGTTGTTGTTGTGTGCTGTCAAGTTGAAACCAACTCATAGCTGACCCTTCAGCAGATTTTCAGAAACTATCAACTGTGTGAGGAAGTGCCCACTTCCCCCTGTGGATTCAAGCCACACGCCATTGAATTGGCAGCACCATTCATCACCACGAGGCCACCAGAGCTCCCTACATGTAGATAATAAGCTGGATTAATACGGGAAGACACGTGTTGTATGAAAGGAGAGGAATTTCACACTCCCCTTGACAAGGATGGAAGAGGCCCTTAGAGGCATTGCCACCTACTTTGTGGCATCAAACCAATGTTTTGAATGAAAACCTAACCTTTCTGTAAACATTCGCTACAATCTCTCTCTCTCTCTCTCTCTCTCTCACACACACACACACACACACACACACAATATAGGAAGACCCATGTAGCCCTGCCCTCGAGGGTCCCAGACTCTTCTGGACGTTTTAACTGAACGCTCTGAAAATGAAAACTCATTGCCATCAAATCAGAACTGACTCACAGCTGCCCCTCCAGCAGCTTTTCAGAGGCTGTAAAGTTTACTGTAAAGTGTAACAGGAGACTGCCCGTCTTTTCCCACAGAACAGCTGGTAGATTCAAACCAGCTGCCTTTGGGTTGATACTGTAACTCCTCATCCATTAGGCCACCAACGTTCCTACTCTGAAAACGAAGAAGACCTAAACCTTCCCTGGAAAAGGTGTCTCGGGAGCTGTTCCAGCCTCTCGTCGGTGATGACTAGCGAGTTTAAACACTTCTCTGCTGCCTAGCAACATAGAGAGAGTGCCTTCTAGGGGCCATGGTGTAGCACTGTGGCCATAGTATTACCCTGCGAACCAAAATATCTGCTATCTTCAAATTCACCAGGGGTTCCCTGGGAGAAAGAGGTAGCCATCTGCTTCCATGCAGCCTTCGAAGCACTGTTTACAGGTCCACCTGTGTTAGAAGGTAAATCAGAATAGACTCAATAGCAATGAATATTATGTTGTTGTTGTCATTGTTGTTGTTTTTAGGTGCTGTCTTGTTGAGTATGACTCATAGTGACCCTGTGGACAACAGATCTGAACCTTGTCCTGTCCTGTCGTCTTCGTTGTCTATGCCATTGAGCCCATGGCTGCAGTCACTGTGTCAATCCATCTCATTGAGTGTCTTTCTCTCTCTATCACTCACCA
The DNA here is from genome assembly GCF_000299155.1 of Elephantulus edwardii. Lineage (NCBI taxonomy): Eukaryota > Metazoa > Chordata > Mammalia > Macroscelidea > Macroscelididae > Elephantulus > Elephantulus edwardii. Next base: position 16,733,574 of record NW_006399756.1, on the reverse strand, counting down.
TCCACCTTTCCAAATATGAAAGTCTTTCCCAAGGCATGCTCCCTCCTAAAAACATGCCCGAACCATATGAGATAGAGTTTCCCATCCTTGCCTCTAAGGAGTATCTTGGCTGCACTTAGAGAGGACTGCTTCTCAAGGACATTTTTTTTTATTGTTACGTCATTCAAATACATTTCAAAAGATCCTTCATGAGGTTCCGTGTCGTGAAGGGTATGGTTGAGAATGGGCATCAGTCTGTACTGGAGAATTGTTTGTTGACTGTCCACGCGTTTACTATCAACACTGTCTGGTAAATTCTAGTGAGTGACCAAATGGCATCCACTTTTTGTTTCTCCATAATAATATGATCCACAGCTCAAACAGTACACACACACACACACACACACATGTACAGAGAGAGAGAGAAAGAGGAGAGAGGGAGGGAGGGCAGAGGGGAGAGGAGAGAGACGAGAGTAGGAGAGAGAGGAGAGAGGAGGGGAGAGAAGGGAGAGGAGAGAGGAAAAAGGAGAGAGGAGGGAGAGAGGGCAGAGGGCAGAGGGGAGTGGGGAGAGAAAGTCAGGGGAGAGGAGAGAGAATGAGAATGAATCGTTGGTGTGTTCCGTAAGAACTCAGGGCTTGTGTTGCACTATTGTTCTGAGCACAGAAAATTTTGGGAATTCTTTGACAAGGACAAGGTCGAGCCTGTCATTTCATCATGACTTTTCTAGGTAAAGAATGTTGAACCTAATTGTCCGTGACTGTGAACTCTGCGCAGGTCCTCACAATCATTGCTTCCCTAAGCCCTGTGGTAACCGTCACTCAGCCAGTCCCTCTTATGGACATTTCCTTTTTCACCAACTTTCTGTTATACTAACTATACTGTCCTCCTTCATTGACTGGCCCTGGGAGATGGTATCACAAAGTGAGAAAGAGCTGAGTTTCAGTCACATGATGGCCCTTTGCATACGACACATTAGGAAACTTACATTATTCCAAGAAGCTCTGAGGCTATTGTTCTAAGCTAGTTATTCTGCCAAACCAAAGATCACTAGTCTCCTCAATTTCGAATCCACCAGAGTGTCTTCAGGAGAAAGATAAGCAGTCTCTTCTCATAAAGATTTACAGCCTTGAAAACTCAATAAAGGATTCAACCTTGGAAACTCAATTATTGTTGTTATTGTTAAGTGTCATCGAGTCGTAGGCAACTCACAGCGACCCTATGAACGAAAGTCTTCAACATTTGTGTGACTTTCATCTTCTCTCCAGGTTCACAGGGTTTCTGGAGGCAAGCTATTACAGAAAGGGATGCCACTCCTGCTTCCAAAGGAAACTCAATAGACGGTTGCTATTAATAACTAAAAATCAATCTTTTTCTAGAAAAAAAATATTAGAAATAGACTATGAAACTTAAAATCTTGGACAAAATCTAGCTTCAGTTTTTGAAATCTCACATAAACATGCAACGGTTTGACAGGAACAAAATGAAACTTTATGTCTTTCACTTTTAAGTCACTTGAAATTCTAATACTAAATTTTACTAATTATGTTAGTTCCTCTTGTCATCCCAAGGTGCTCCTTAGAGCATTTAAAATATGTTTTCTTTTAAAAAAATTGTTCTGTGCTGCAGCTAGACTGGTGAAAATTGTCAGAATTAATAATATTAAGAAGGCCATCTTCCAGGGGGAAAAATTATGTTCATGTCATTTGAGGTTGTTGAAATTTCTCCTTATAATCATGATGTACAAGGTGTAATTTGTTGCACCCATACTGATTAATTGTACAGTCATTTCTCTGCCCAGCTTATGTATCTTTCACAGAAGACATTTCATTCATATCAGTTAATTAGATTAGAATATGAAATGTCAGTCAGTCAGTCACTATTCTTGGCCTTGAATCTTCAGTCTGTCTGAGAAATACCACCACTTCCAGGCAGACAATGGAGCTTAAAAAGTAATTATTTTTAAAAAAAAAGTAATTATCATCCTTTCTTATTGAAAGAGTGAAATTCAGCAAGCTTTTACACCTTGTCCAATCAATCAGCTAAAGCAGTTAATACCCAAACCATTTCTTTTGTCATTTAAAGCTTAACAAATTTCTTACCAAGGGAGCTTTATAGTACAAAAAATTATTTTTTTTTCAATTATTGAAACAGATAACGGAAAGAACTGTTTAAAAGGGACACATGAATGGGTATTCTTGTCATTACAGAAATCCAGAGTGAAGAGTGAATTGGCGGGGGGAGGCAGTGGGCAGGGAGAAAAGTGCAACAATGAATGACTGGAAATCGTAAGTCTCTGTAAAATTTTAATGTCACTGAAATTTAAAAAAAAAAGAAAAAAAATCATATCCTAGCATCCTTAAGACAGTGGTGTTTTCTACAGCAGATCAGTCTGTGGTGACTAACACACCTCTCCTTTTTTTTAGCAAAAATGTGGACAAACACCCACAGGCAGGCCATGGCCACAGTTCCAGATCTTGGCAGGAGTTAAACGTCCTCCCATATCCTGTTAGTGGAATAGGCAAAGGCGAAGATACTTTGCTAGAGACCGCGCACACCCAGGCAGTCTAATCTTCTTCAAAGATCTACAGAATGAAATGTTTCCTGGCTTACACAAATCAATATCATTTTCCTTCCCAGGGAATTTAGGCAATGAATAAGGAAGACCAAAGAATAATTGACGCCTTTGAATTGGGGTGTTGCCAAAGAGCACTGAATATCCCCATGGGCGGCCAAAAGAACGTTGAAATCTATCTTGGAGGAAGTGTGATCTGGGTGCTTCTTACTGACAAAGATGGTGAGACTTCAGCTCTCATCCTTTGGACATGTTGGGGGGGCGGGGGGAATGGGGTAGTCTGTGGGAAAAGGCCTCATGCTGGAAAAGGTCCCTGAAATCGAGGAAGACCCTCACCAAGATGGATTGACATGGTGACTGCAATAATGCGTGTGCGCTTGGTGGTGACTTGTGACTACGGCACATCGTAGGGCAGGCCCGGATCTGGTGTTCATGGGATTCCTTTGACCCAGGGTCGATTCCGTAGCACCCAACAACAAAGCAGGATTTCTGTGATATTGTTTAAGACATCCACTGTGATATATACTTATATGCCTCTTCTCCCCCTCCCACACACACACATTGTTGGTTTTGCAACTGTTTAGACCAAAAAATAATGGTTACGAAAACATCGACTCCTTTATAATTTATTTGCTTATTTGGCAAATGGTTATCATGTTTTCCCTGCCAGGCACTGTGTTAGGACACAGCCCTAAAAGACAGCAATGTGGTGCCCTGGCCAAGAACATACGCTGTACAGTCAGATGGCCTGGGTTCGATTCCTGGCTCTGCCTCTTACTGGCTGGCCTTAGGCATGTTACTTAAATCTGAGTAGCTTGTTCATGTCTAGAATGTTTTGTTTTGGTGATTTACAACAATCGTAAGTTACAAACACAAGTCATTGTAACAGCACTCGACAATTAGGTTCTGCTATTTTCTGTAGTAAATTAACAGTGCTGGAGAGGCCACGTCACCTCTATTCACTCTTAAGGGAATCATTATTATGGGAAGAGGTACATGAATGTGACACCGTACCCAATCCCTTATTAATGAGATATCAGCTTGCCAGTGTTGCCACACTTACTGATTGCTTTTTTATCCACATGTTCAAGGTCACATCAGCTCGATGGATGGCACATGTACCTCTTCGAGTCATCCCTGAGCTCTTCTGTAATATACCCATTGGATATTTGGGTCTGGCTGACAGATGTCTTCTCAATGGTTTGAGGGCCTCCTTATTCTAGCTTATATACCATTCTTGGAGACAGAACCATGGATCACCCCTTCATTTCTGGCCACTGACCTCCAGTTAGGGCACTCTGGTTGAGCTAATGATTTCTTGGCACATCCATCAGTAAACACAACTCACAGAAGTCCTGCTTCGATGACAGAGTCATCGGTAGTCCACAGGGAGTCGCACCGCTATCCCAAGGCCACATCTCTCTGGTAGGTGGAATCCACCGGCAGCTCCATGCGAGAAAGATGGGCCTTCTCCTCCTATGAGACTTTCAGTCTTAGAAACCCACTGGAGGGTCAGCATCACGTAATTCCAGTTCTATGACAATGGATGAGTCAGTGAGTGCATCGGTGGTCTTCATGTAATTTACTTGGTTTCTGGAATTAAGAGAACCCTCATCTGGAGTCATTTTCCCTCATGGTCAGTGTGGGAATGAGGGCTGAAGGAGGACCCAAGAGGGCTTGGTGGAAGAGTTTAGATTCATTCCATAGCCCTGTTGAGCCTCATTTTACTCAGTATGTGCGTGCAGTCTGGGCCCTCAGCATGTGGCCACTCTGGGACTCGCCTTTCTTGAAGTCCTCATTCCTCACTTGAGATTTGTGGCTCTAAGGACCTGTTTGTGGGTCTCTTTGGTTGCCAGCTTCTGACCACTCATTCCTAAGGTGGGCAGATGAAAACCTAGGAAAGTCGTCAGCTTAGCGGGAGTGTGGGCAGTTGGGGCTGACCGTGGCAATGACCATCGCTTCTGCACAGTGACCCACCAAAGCCAGTGGCTGTGCCTACTTTTTTAAATATATATTGGCTTATTTACAAAGTTCCTATACATTGTGTTTCACCCTATTCTTCATTCATATTGTTTCATAAATTTTACAAAATGAATCCCCATTTGACCTTGCCTATCATTACCCTGTCTTTTCACCCAGATCCTTCCCATTTCCTTCAACCCCTCTCTCCACCAACCAAACTGTGCAACCCTGTGGTTTCCCTCCTACACAGCCTCATGCCTCTGCTACTACTCCTTCCCCCCTTGTGTTTTCATACATGTTTTACTAATTAGTCTTCTATGTTTACAATAATTGTCTTATGCAGTATTTGTCCTTCTAAGACTGAGTTAGTTCACTCAGTGTAATGGTTTCCAGTCTCTCCCAAGTTCTGTAGATTGTGGTGTTGATTTTTTTTTTCTCAAAATCATTGCTCCTGAGTGCTGCATATTTTTAAGACATTTTAGAAACGGGCAATCACAAGAAGATTTTGAAAAATAGCTCAGAACTCAAACTCATTGCCATCAAGTTGGGTCTGACTCATAGCTGAGCCTACACTGGGTTTTCTGAGGCTGTGAATCACACAGCATACTGCCCATTTCTCTCCCTCAGAGCTGCTGGTGGGTTGGAACCATGGGAGAAGCATGGCCTTTGGGTTAGGAGCACAATTCCCAGTGCGGCAGAAATATGAAGGAATGATCCAAAATATTCAAATGAATCTAAACTGAGACAGAAGCCCGGGGGGGGGGGAAATTCTTTGACCTGTGTGTCTTACTATTACCTGCTAGGGTAATAGGCTATGCTTTGGGACTATGCTGTAGGCTACCAACCAAATTCTGTGGTTAGAAGCCACCAGCCAATTCATGGGAAGTGAACGGCAGGCCCTTTCTGTAATGCTTTCTGTCTTCGGAAACCTGAGGGAGTTAGAAACAACCCGATAGCAGTGGGTCTGTTCTTTCATCATCTTGCCAGTGAGGCCCACTCTTAGTGGTAGCAATCTGGAATCAGTGTTCCATCAAAATACAAATTGTTGTTATGTTGTTGTTAT
>NW_006399756.1:16717150-16727662 GCF_000299155.1 Elephantulus edwardii | reverse complement strand
CAGCTCAAAGGCATCAATTCTCCTTCTATCCTCCTTGGTCATTGTCCAACTCTCTGATGCGTAACAGGTGATTGCGAAGACCATGGCCTGTACCAGACGCACCTTAGTCTCCAAAGAGATACCATTGCTCTTCAGCACTTTGGAGAGGTCCCTAACAGCAGATTTTCCCATGGCAATGTGCCTTTTAATTTCCTGGCTGCTGGTGCTAAGAAATTAGTTAGTAAATTATTTCTTTTCAAACACTCCAGATATCCTTGTCATTCCCCGCCCCCACCAAGAGTGATGATGAAACATGATTACATTTAAGAGCAAGCTAACCACCTAGGAGGAGCAAGAAGTGGTGTGGACCACCGCCAGAACGTGGAACAGGCCTAAGTCTAAGCACGACTGCTTGGATTGAAAAACTGTATTGTGAATACACAATGGGATACTATAGACCACTCAGGAGGAATGATTTAAAAACAAAACCAAAACAACTACATCACTTAAGAGAGATTGGAGAGCATTAATGTTGGGTGAACTCAGTCTCATAAGGACAAATACTGCACAAGACTATTTTTTTGTAAAAATAGAAGGATAATTAGTATGGGGACCTAACGGGGGAGGAGTGGGAGCAGAGGAGTGCAGATGGGTAGGGGGGATAAAACGACAGGGTTTCACAATTTGGGGGGGTTGAGGGGGGGGCAAAGGAAACGGGAAAGATCTGGTGGGGGTAAATGATGGGCACAGTCCAATGGTGATTCATTCTATAAAACATAATGCATGGGAATGATTGTATGAAATACAGTGTAAATGAAGAATAGCGTGAAACACAATGTATATGGACTTCATAAGCCAGTATTAAAAAAAAACGTGGTGTGGAAGCTAGGTAGCTGTAAGATCTTTATCAGCAAAACAATGCCAACAGAGGTCAGCGACAGCTCCGTACTGAGGGAGATAAAACGTAAGGTGCAATTCACACTCTCCTTATCCTGACATTAGTCCTAGTGCAGTTCCAATCCCTGTTTTTTTCCTTTTATTCCCGATTCCTACAAAGAAGTGAATTACATTTAATATTTACACAAGGCAGCCAAGCCCTCAGGACAGACTCTGAATGAGAATGTCACACAATTACTCATTTAAAAGTTCCTGCCAAGGAGCTCTGGTGGCCTAGTGGCAAGAAACTGCACTGCAATCCCTGAGGTATGTGGTTCGAATCCACCAGATGCTCTGCTGGAGGAGGGGCATTCTCCTCCTGTACCAGTCAGATCTTATTTGACAGTACACACACAAAAATAGTAAAATAAAAAAAATTGAAAAATAATAATAAAAAGCTCCCGTCACCTAGACATGTCATCTGTTAATGTCTGGGCGGTGGTGCACAAAAGGGTGGCTGGGTTGAATGTGAATGTCCAGGGCCAAGTGTACAGGCACTTTGACATTCCCCATGTAGTGATTCTCCTGCACACAGGGTCCACCAGTCCCCAGCAGGTGATGGGACTAAGCGGCAGGTGTAGTGGTCGGCAGGTAAAGACAACGGTCTGAGACACCAAGGTGGACTTGCATTTTAGAGCTCCAGGGAAGCTACTGAAATGAGGTGGCTCCTTTCAGAAACATCCATCAACCCTCTGCAACCCCAAGCTCAAGGGAAGAGGAAATTGAACACCAGGCTGTTTTCAGACAATGAAGATACACACACATATATATATCCATGCCCGTCTTAACTTTTACTTTGTACTCTGTAAAGCAGGCATGTGGGATGACTTAGAATGGTTTTAAATCTACCATAAGGAAAACAGTACATACACACAAGGGGGAAAAAAATGTTTCCATCAATATAAAAAGGGAAGCTCCACTACAACTTGTGGAGAAATCACTATGCAGTTCGTGTGCATTCAGAAAATTTTCTTTATAAATATATATATATATATATACACACACACACACACATACACACACATGGATTTCTTCTTTATTCCATTAAAACAAAAAAACTAAGGCTGAAACGTATTCTCTCTCTCTCTCTGTGTGTGTGTATATACCATCAAATAGAATCTGACTGGTACAGAAAGAGATTACCCCTCCTTCTCCAGGAGAGCATCTGGTGGATTTGAACCACGTACCTCTGGGATTGCAGTGGCGCTTCTTGCCACTGGACCACCAGAGCTCACTGACATATTCTTTTTAATCTACTAAGAGGTTCTGGTTTCATAAAGGGTTATCGCCTTAGACTCCATAAGGGGCAGTTCTGCTTTGTCCTATACGGACACTATGGGCCAGAATTATCTTGATGGCAGCAAGCTTGGTTGGTTTATAGGCTGAAAGTCAAGTCTTGCTATCAATAACAATTTAAAATCGAATCTCCATTCAACCTAGTCTGCTTACTATTTTTTCATTTACTTCTAAGCTGAAAATGGTAGGGGGGAAAAGACAAATATGGAAAACAAAAATTCTAAGTTTAAAAAACAAAATCAAGACTTTCGAATCTTGCTAACGATGTAGAGAATCAGTGTGTCTAGCAAGCGGTATATTTAAACAAATAATCAAAATACAACTTGGTACAACAGGCATTATCTATTTAATAAGTACAATATATACAAAGATTTCTCTTGAAAAGCTTAATTTTATACAGAAATTTATTTACAAAATGAACAGTGTATTCAAACTAACGATGATCTGCACAATCCATATATATATATATAAATGAACTTTGGAAGATAAACAACTGTCATCACCAGCATCAAAATAATCATATGCATCTTTTAAAAAATAATTTCATTCCAGAAGGAAAATACATCTTAACAAACTGTGTTTCTCTTTGTCATTTTCCTGACAATTCTTCATATTTGGGTTCATTTTTCAATTCTTTTTCTTGTTCAGCCTTGGCAAATTTCAGATTTCTAGTGCCACCAACTGGTACAAAAATTAACAATCATAGTGTCAAAAAAGGATTGTTTTAGTTTTTAAAAAAAGTTAGTGGAAAAGCATCAACAATCATTAGGCAAACAATCAGACAGACTGAATCATAACATGATTTATGTAAAAATATTACCAGGGTGGCATATACAATATTTGTAATATCAGTAGTTTCTGATCTTTTTACTTCTACTGATAAATCTTCATCTAATTTTACATGTAAAAATTTTTAGAAAATCATATGCTTCAGAACAAACATGATTTCAGAAACATATACTTATACAACAATACGATTAAATTCATCTAGTACTATTTTATGGACTTTGGATTTTTTTTTCCCTTTTTCTCAGAGTTAATTAAACATCAAATTGACAAATATGAAGAAATGTGTAGAACACAGTGAAAAGAGCAGCTCAGCTCCCTCGCCAAGGAGCCATGTCCTGGGGCCATCATGCCAGAGTGGGGACCTGGGCTGCTGACTTCACAAGTAAGTTAACCCTCTTTCCAGCCTAGTTATAAGAAGGCTGGCTATCAACTGTGGAGGTCCAAGACCTGATCCTATTGTTACCTTCCAACTAGTCTCATTAGACCTTGAAAGCAAGAACTCCCATTTGATCTGTCTACCAAAATAATGATAGTACCCAGTATGGTGGCTGACAATAGCACATGTTCAATAAATGAATAAATAACATGTTGGAAGCCTGAAAAACTTTAATTTCAAGCCTGTTTGGATTGGAAAGACAGAGGCACATTTTGTAAACTATTTCATGGATTTTTTTCATTGGTTAAGAGCTGAAAATGAGAGACATGTTGGTCTAAAAGATATTAACAGTATCATTCAGCTTTGAATATGTATTTAGAATATTCAAAGCTAAATGATCCTGTGAATGAACTGATATACTAAAGAACATATAAATAGGGATTAGAAAATTAGACTGTCGTAACTTGCTTTAAATGGTTATAAAGACAAAAAGTTCAAGGGGAAAAAAATATTCAAATTTATTCCAAACTCACCATTTCAAATCTTTAAACCTAACAGGCTTAAAGTTTGATATGGTATAGAGAAAAAAGGAGTCACAGTATACGTGTTCACTGTAGAATTAAAACCTAGTGAAGTGTATATATACATATATACACACTCATACCCCAAAACCTAAATCATCTTAGGCCCAAAGAAACCATAATAGTGCTATCTAACTGAAAGTCTTTGATGTGTACAATGAAGAAAACAGTGAACATGTAAAATAAATACCCCCACGTCTCTGGCTTATTGAGACCATTCTCACGCATTCCATTCATTTCTCCCTATACTCAGTATAGAAGGAGGCAGAAGGCCCTCTAATTCCTTATGTCAGGAGCTGCTTGTAAAGCAGGGTTAAGTGTTGCCAATACTTTGATGTTCCTTCCTGTACATTATTTTGCTCAGTTCTAACTGATCCATACAAAACAATACAGTGAGAAAGAAGAATAAAACAAAAGTAAAATATTTTCTTGAAAAGCTTTCCACAGTTTAACATTTCTGAGAGTAAAGGAGCAATATACTAATATGGTTTAAAATGGTTTTGTTCTAAAATTGTATTGCCTTCTCCAAGTTGATGGTGGCACAAATATTAATACTGGATTTTTTTTTAGTTTATCCTGCATATATTTTTTAAGACAAAAGATATGATGGATCTGAGTACTATTTGTTGTCCATCATATGTGTGTCTTAGAGAAAATATAAATATTATCATTTTTTAGTCTGTATCACATGAGAAGCCAGAAAAAACTTAAGTAACACTGGCTGCTCTAAGTGGTCTTTAGGAGTGTCAATGGTTTACCTAGAAAACAAATGGGAAAATAATTGGGATTTGATGGCATTCACTTTTCCTTTATTTTGATCAATTATTATTATTATTATTGGCTCAAAATAAAGCAAGACAGACTCCGGTAACAGTAATACTTTTTAGCCATTTAAAAATGAAAATGTCTTTGAATTTTAATTTGCATTCTGACATGAAAAAACTTTTTCTTTCAGATGATAATATTGTTGGTATCCTTAGTAACTATATGTTAATACAATGTTGATTTAAAAAATTACAAATATACATAAAGGGGCATTGCCATCATTAGCCCAACTTTAATCGTACATACCAGTTTTTTAATCAGTCAGGCCAAAGCTTACTTTTCCAACAGGGAGGAGGAAAAAAAAAGTGAAAAAAAAAAATCCAAAACAGAAGCGTGGACTAGGACAGCATGTCTACTGGCCAACGTATCCTATTATAAAAATGAGATGAATACAATAAAATGTGAACAATCACATGTAGAAAACTATAGCATCTAAAGCAATTACAGGAAGTGGAAAAAAAATTCAGTGACACACATGATATGATGCCTGGAACCATTTAACCATGTACCTTAAATAAACACTGTGAAAATCCAGTGGGATCCATAAACTTGCTCTAAAATTCCTTTGGTTACAGAGATGGAAGTATTTTGTGTTTCAAATAAAAATACCAGAGCATGTCACATTTCAGAAATCATATGATAATTATACCCTAATATATGATTATATCAAGAGTAAAGAATGGTATTCAGATGAAATGGTTTATAGTTTCATATGCTGGTTTCGTTTGGGAACTGGCTCTTGTAAATATTTTCAAATACAATTATATTTATTTTGATATATTTTATGTCAATAAAATCAAGTGATTTCTGTTTCATCTCTGTTCAAAAGACTAGCTCTATTTCACATTAGGAAATATGAATACCACAGGAATTTTCTAAATGAATATGCAACTTAAATCTTTTACGGAATTTAAAGGTTTAAAAATTCAACTAATAACTAAGTAATTCAAGTTGGGGAAAAAAGAATGTGCCTGGTTAACTCCAAGGCCTGGCAAAGACTCAGGAATGCCTGGTCAGCACTCAGCACTTCACCTTCCTATCAAGTTTCACCTCAGTTAAAAAATGAAGCAAAAAGATGAGTAACCAGTAGGATTCCTGAAATACAGCAAATGTTACAAATGGAATTTCAAAAGATTAGCATTTGTATTGTTTCTTTAGTTGTCTCGATTTTGGAGAAATAGCATATTGCTGAATGATTTTAACATCTGCATTTTCATGCATAATTTTAAAAATCAGAATACTTTTTATTTTACATATTTTAAAGAGGAGGAGTTTTGTCAAGCCCTTTCCTAGCACTTCATAAGGCGACTAGCAAATTCAAGTGTTTTGCTTTAGTAACAGGTTCATGTAATTGTACCAACCAAAAAAAAAAACCCCAATTTCATCAAAGCATACACTCTTATGGTTTACACAGCAAAGCAATCATATCAGGAAAAGATACTTTTTTGTACAGAAGCAAAGCAAAGTTTTTTTAGTGGCTGGCATCCAAAGCAGCACGGTCTCTGACAACACTGGTCAGTGGCACCTGCTCCCCGTGTGACCTGCTCACTGACAAGGGCTCCGTGCTAGGTTCTCCTGGGCCTCTGTTCCAGTTCATGCTGGTGTTTAATAAGACGTTCTATTTCTGTTCCAAGCGTCTGGAGGTTTTCCTTTGAAAAGTGGAAAGAAAGAGGAAGAGAAAACAGAACTTCTAAGTAAAAGAAATAGAAGAGTTTCAGTTAGAACTATTTTCACCTACTAAATTGGAACTGGAAGAGTTATGATCAATTCTAAATGCTCCATGTGGACCCAGCTGGACCAAGTCCAGGGCAGCAGTGCTGCCGTCTTGAAAGCACACTTGTTGTTTTGGGTTCTTTTATTTTTAACTGAAACCACAGAAAATTTTAGTAAAGAAAATTATTATTTACTGAAGTTTTAAATTATTTTTATAATTCATCACTATCAAGACCCACACAGCAAAATCAATTATTGGGTCAGACAATAACTATAAAAAGTTCAATGAAGCTGGGAAATATGTTAGAAAGCAATTCATTTCAAATAGTTAAATGTCAGAATTCTTCCATTGCTATCTTCAGGTTCTTTCTGAAATAAACTTTAAAAAAGGAAAGAACTCATTTTAGCTAAACTGATTTTTCTCGCTTCCTCATCTTTCCTCACTAGTATGAAAAATTAGACTTTTCAAAACAAGAAAAACACTTAATGTTTATCTGATTAAAAATGGCTAGCTTACGGTGACAGAAACCACACAGGCTGGACAGTCCTGTGAAGGGGAGGCCAAGCTGTGATGTGTATCAGTTGCTAAGTGAATGGGAAATACAAATACCTTCAGAGTAATATTTTTTAGTAATGTATCCTCCAAAACAGCCTGTAATTTCTGGTTGATCTCCAGAGAAAGTTCTAGTGTTAACCCGCTGTCGGCCGGATGAGATGTATATAGAGATGCCATGATACCGCCCCGTCGACTCAAATGGACTTTGTTGAAGTCAGAAGCCTCTGAAGAGAGAGTGCCTGATTCCTCCCGTAAAATATAACTCTGGATTATTCTGTAAAACAAAATAGTAATATCAATTGTGTACCTGCTGAAGCAAAGACACGGGAATATGCCAGCATCAATGAAGTATAAATATAAAAATCTCTTGGCTCCACAGTCAACAGTCTTGGCACCAGCAGCCAGGAAATTAAAAGGCGCATTGCCATGGGAAAGTCTACGATTAGGAACCTCTCCAAAGTACTGAAGAGCAATGGTGTCTCTCTGAAGACTAAGGTGCGTCTGATACAGGCCATGGTCTTCGCAATCACTTGTTATGCATCAGAGAGTTGGACAATGACCAGGGAGGATAGAAGGAGAATTGATGCCTTTGAGCTGTGGTGCTGGAGAAGAGTATTGAGGGTACCATGGACTGCTAGGAAAACAAACAGATTTGTCCTGGAGAGGGTCAAACCGGGTGGCTCCTTGGAGGCAAGGATTCTGAGGCTCCGTCTAATATACTTTGGACATGTTGTGAGGAGAGACCGGTCCTTGGAGAAGGACATCATGCTTGGCAGGGTGGAGGGACAGCACAGGAGGGGAAGGCCCTCTATGAGGTGGATTGATTCAGTGACTGGGGTAATTGGGATGGGAGTGTCAGAGACAGTGCGACTGGCACAGGACAGAGCAGAGTTTAGGGCTGTTGTACATAGGGTCGCTATGAGTCACAAACGACTCGACGGCACATAACAACAACAACATCAAGAGAAAAGAATTTTCTTCTACAGATGGCTTCCTACAGGACTCCATTTTTGCTCTAACGAGGTGGTCACATTAAACACATCTAGAGACTGTTTTATTATTTTCTTATTATTTTGATCAAAAGAATGGAGCAATTTCTTTATCGCTCAAATTTCAATTTGCATTTCCTGTTGTAAGCTTAGAATTGCATCCTACTTTTTTTTTTTAACTTGACTAAAACATTTCTGTAAGTCTAAAATTACTTCAAATAAAAATTAGGTCATGTGAGGATTGGCATTACACAGAAAACTCTTCCATCAAGAAGCACGGTGGGTGCACCCACAACTAGTCAGGTCAGGGTTTGGGGTTCCAGGTCTGCTCTGTCACTTCCAGAAGCGGGGAGCAGGTGAGGAGCCGGAAACACCGGTTACTTGACTTGAGAACCACATAACACGTCTGCAGCATTGGAGAACTCACTCTCTGATAAGTATTTGTAAGGAGACAATAAACAATCGGCATAGTGCCTTGTGTTAATAAGTGACCAATAAACTGGTCCACTGTAGTTTGAATTCTACTCAAATTCCCAATCACATACAAGTCTTAGAGCTGTAGTCATGAAAATAAAAAAAGAAAACTAAGTGAACTAGACCATTAGCTTTTTTTTAACCATTATCTTTTAAGTTCAAAATTATTTTAAACTGTAAGAAAAATTGTAAGACCTGGTTTAATTTATTTCTGGATTTCCAAAACCAAGAACCTAAGAAGCCAACCTTTTGCCGCTGCGAGCTACCCTGCACTGGGTTTTCAAGGCTGTCACTCTTTACAGAAGAAGACCACTCCTCTTTCTCCTACAAAGCAGCTGATGGATTCACACTTCTGGCCTTTTGTTCTATGCCACCAGAGCTTCCTAAAAAAGAGAATCTCTCTAATTGCTGGGGAGTCAGAAGTGTCTCACAACTGACTTTCCTGAGGCTCGAGATCCCAAGGAAAGTGACTGCCCATCTCTCCTCTTCAGAGTAACTGGTGGATTCAAACCGCCTGCCTCTGGGTTGGCAGGACAATTCAATACTCACTAGGCCACCGAAGCTCTTAAGAGTTCTTGTTGTGTACCACTGAGTCAGAACCAGCCCACCACTGACCCTCCAATGGGTTTTCAGAGGCAGTAAATTCCAAGGGAGACTGCCCATCTCTCTCCCACAGGGAAGCTGGTGGATTTGAACCAGGTACCTTTACGATGGCACCGTAATTCCTTATCACTAAGCCACCATGGGCTCCAAGAACATAATGGGCAATCAATAAAGGATTGGGAACTAAAAGATTATAGTTAAGAATTATTCTTCGACAAGTGGGCATTTCACATGACTATTAATTTAAAAAATATTAACTATGGTACAAGTATTGGTATTTTGAACAGATATACTTAACACATACTTTGTTTTCTTCCTAATTTCTTCCACCAACTGTTTTATGTGGTCCTCCATAAATTCTATCTTTTCATTTTTCCGGGCATGCGCCTTCTGTAGCCTGACAATCCTCTCGATCAGCATGGCCTTGTCTACTTCTGGAAAGTTATCCACAGTGACCGAGGACCCCGTGTTCTCCGGAGACCGGTCTTCGACACTGCTTCGAGCATTCAGAGAACCTGCAGATAATAGTAACACACCACATCAGCTTAGACATTGACTTTCTCTAGAATTATCCCTCTTCTCACAAGCATCCTTTCAGTGACGTGTTCAAATATTCACCACACTCAACACAGGTTGTACCCAATCTGAGTTTTTGTTCCTGACGGAATACACTGATTATTAAAAAAACAAACAAACAAAGAATCTTTCCGGAACAGGAAGATACCAGAATAGAGAAATAAGTAATAAGCCCAAAATTAAACCATAAGAAAAATAAGACCATTATTTTTTTTTACCTGATGAGCTGGAACGACTCCCCATGCTGCTGACTTCTTTATCATAATTTCCATTTTCAACCTGATCTAATTTTCTTCGAGCTAGAGGGAAAGGAAATTGATTACTGTGGCAATTATTATGATAAACTGGCTCCTACCATCTCTCTTAAGTTTAACTTGTACAACAATTTCGGTGAGAATGTGGTAGACAACAGGAGAAAGCTCTGGAATGCATACCAGAGGGCTATAGATGGCACTCTCATAAAATGATATTTGAAAATATCCAGGCTAAATACAAAATATATGGAAACAAGAAGACAGTGATTGGCAGTGGCCTCAGTCAGGGGTACTATAAATAACTTTTAGAGTTCAAGTTACTAGTGAGACTTGAATAATTGATAAGATCTCTACAGTTCTAGAAAACCTTTCATTTCCCCAAAATTCCTATAAGAACAAAATGAGTAATGGTAAATATCTAAACAAATGCAAGCAAGTGTTATTTTTTTTTCTCCCACCCCCCACCGCCCCAGTATGTTTCAGACTTTAATATACAATCAATCACTTGGTGACCACAGTTAAAATGCAGCATTGAGGGGAGCTCTGGTGGCCTAGTGGCAAGAAG
>NW_006399756.1:16683696-16716613 GCF_000299155.1 Elephantulus edwardii | reverse complement strand
TGAGTCACAGTCCACTCAGTGGCACCTAACCACAACAACAAATTTTCGCACAAGAGGGACAGAGTGGGAAGTCATATATAACACGCTTATGTTTGTATCTGATGCACTTAACATAGACATCTAGTAATAAGAATTCTTAAATAAAGTAATCTGCGCTCTAGTCCTAGCTGTCAGTTGTAAAGCTTTCTGAGTCTGTTTTCTAAAAAATGGAGAGTTAGATCAAAACAAGGGTGCAGGTATCACCAAAGCTACATAAGCAGGGCTACTGTAAGCGATACAGCACTATACAAACCAACAGGGAGTGTTGGGGGGATCACAACTTATTTAGTTTACTTTTCCATGTTTAGTATTTTTTTAATATAAATACCATTGAGTTAGTATGTTATGATTTAGTAATAAGCCTATATAAACTGGGGAATTGAGCACTCAAATACTCGTAATGAATAGGAACATGGGATCAAAAGAGAGACTGCTGCAATCCCAGAGAAACACGGTTCGAATCCACCAGATGCTCTGCCGGAGAAGGAGGCGCAATATCCTCCTGTACCAGTCAGATCTGATTTGACGGTACACACACACAAAATAATTAAAAAAAAAAAAAAAAAGAGAGAGAGACTGCTGTTCTTGGGTACTCTCCAATTCTCCTATTTTGGGTTTTGTGGTTCTATGAAGAAAGGGCACTTAACATAAAGACAGTCTATTCAAGAGAAGGCAAGAAGCTTAGCAATTTTGTATATAAACAATACATTAAAAATGTATCTTCAAGAATAATGTAGTAGAACATGGAGAAAAAAAAACGAAGGAAACATTCCTGTTCCAGTTCTGGGGTGGGGCGGGGAGTGGTTCCTACCCTGCTGAAGCTGTTTGGTGAAGTCCTTGATGCTTGAAGCGTGTCTGCGTCGCTGAGTGACTAGCTCGTCTTTGAGTTCTTCTACCCGCGTGCTCAATGTCTGAACTTCTGTTTGTCTACAGGTGAGTTCAGTTCGTAGAGTCTCGACTTCCTCTTTTCGTAGTTCTTCCTCCTTCAACAATCGGCTTTCCTAAGTAGCAAATAGAAAAAGCAAGACAAAACAACCCAATTTTAATATCCTGGCATTTCTTTTCATTTTTGTTCACAGTTTCAAACCCTGAAATGACAAGGTCCTTGAGAGTGGAGTATGTTCTAGCATCACTTCTGACTAGGTGTTGGTTGCTGAGCTAATCAAACATCTTGTACAGCAATGCAAGGGACATGTTTATACATTCACAACAGGCACAGGTCTGAATCTGGGGTATAAAGTCTGCAAGTTATTTGTATGAGTAATCTGAGAATAGTCTCACATTACTTAGAAACATCAAGCCTCTGAAGCTATAGAACTAAACCAAAGAAATTTAAAGTAGGTTTTAAAGCAATATAGTTAATTCGGCTGAGAATGATAGAGAAATCCTGGATTACTTCTTTTTAAAAGTGAAGCACTTGGCAAATAATTTATACAATCACATCAGTTAAAAGAACAACTGATATTTCTTAACGCGTCTGAAATGACTAGAGCCAACAGGAGAGAGAATAAATCAATTCCTATTACTTCCACGCTGCTAGGGAAATTGAATGTGCTTCTTGCTATGTGTCCTGAAAAGATAAATCCATTTCTGTACTTACCAAATGAGCATTTGTCTCTTTCATTTGTTCACATTGGCGGTATAACTGACTTTCACTACAGGAAAGCTTATCAAATTGTGACTGCAAAGAATTGGATTCAGACTGAAGCTGCGCATTCTTGCTAGTGAGCTTTTCTGTGAAGAGGAGGAGCTCAGATTCTCTTTTCCTACTGCCTTCGATGTCCTTTTGTAGGTCATTAATCAAAGAATTAAGACTTCCCACTTCTTCCTTCAAATTTTCAATTTCTTGTTTACCTCTAAAAAACAAAGTTTATATTTAAGAAAAACTTACATTATTAAGAGACCTTAGTACTTTGAGAATTTTCATCTAGTGAAATGTTTTTAAAGGAACTTTAATCATTCATCCAAATATCTACGGATGTATGAGGAGCTCTAACGCAAAGGAGGTCAAGTTCAGCTGGGCTGCTAAACCAAAGGTCAGTGTTTGAACGCTCCACTGGCTTCTTAGGTGAAAGATGTGACTGTGCATCAATGAAGTTACAGCCTTGGGAACCCTACTGGAGAGTTCTACTCAGTCCTATACGACTGTTAGGAGACGGAATCAATCGTATGATAACGATTCTAATTAATAATGCCAGGAACTAAGATCTGGAGGTCTAAGTAAACAAGTCCAGTACGGCCCCTGCATGCAAAGACCTTTTGAGGGGCATCCACTCCTTAAACAACCTGCCTCTGGAAACTCTATGAACTTTGATAAATGTCGATAGTTCTAGAAAGGCTTCAGGCCTTTTGTTCATAGGGTCACTTTAAGTCGTGCTTGACTCTGACTCGATGGCAATCAACAACAACAGTCATAATGAATGTGAAGATTGTATTTGATGATAACAGTACGGAAAGTCATCTAACCACTAGGTGATGATTAAACTAATGCGTAATGCAAGGATTAGCAAACTTTTCCTACCAAGGGGCTATTAGTAAATATTATGGGCATTTGAGTCACGTAATCTCAGGTATTACTCTTCAACTTTGCCACTGTAGCATGAAAGTGGCCAGAAACAATACACTAAAGAATGAGTGTGGGTGGTTTCCAGGAAGATGTTATTTGCAAAGACAGGTAATGAGCTGGATTTGGCTCATGGGCTATGATTTGCTGGCCCCTGAGCTAAAAGCAAAGTAGAAGTGAGGAGGACAAAATATGTTCCACATAGAGGGGACAGCACCTGCCAGGGCTGGGGGGTGTCCGAGAATGATTTCTGACAGGTAAGGAATACGCTGTATCTCTACCATCTAAAACGGGGTTTGGGACACAGAAGATGATCACTGCCCATGAGGGAGCTCTGGTGGCTTAGTGGTCAGGCACTCCACTGCCAACACTAAGGCCCAGGCACGTGGTTCAAACCCACCAGCAGCTCACAGGAGAAAGATGGGCAGTCGCTGAGCTGGTTCCAACTCCACAGCACATTAACAACAACAAAGTGACTGACTATGGAAAGAGAGCTCACGAGGCAATCCTTGAGGCAGTGGAAAACTCACTGAAAAGTCTGAACAGAGTAGGCTGTTTATAAATGATGCTAATTGCAATGTGGGAAATGGATTCGAAGCAACTTGTTAAGAAGCTACAGCAGTTCTCTATGTAAGAGACGGCATGACAATGGTGTGGGCTGTAATGGTAGCAATGTAAATGTAAACAAGTAAGTGGACTTGAAAGAGCTTAAAGAATTATAGCAACATTTTGTTGTTGGTTAGATATAGGAAGGGAATGAGAGAAGAGTTCAGTTCTTTATAGTTCCTGGGCTGGTCATCCCGCTGTGAGCTCTCATGAGTCCTCCTAGCCCCCCAGAAGCAGCCAGGGGATGCACGTTAGTAGGGGGATAGATGAGTCAGTTCTGGCCATGGTAAGAGTTCAGGTTCAGGTGCCTTTGAGGCTCAGGAGTCTGGAGACTAGTAATAAGGACCAATTAGGATTGATACTAAGGATGTCTGATACCAAATTGAAAGAATACTTGGTATCACAGAGGTGTAGCAACATGAGAATTAAAGAAGGGCTTAGGACAGAAAGTGAAACCTGCAAAGGAGACTGAGGAAGACCAGGCAGAAAGGTGGGAGGAATCCCAGGAGGTGATGATCAAACTGCAGCCAGAGAGAAGAAGACAGAAGAACCTTGTACCCTCAAGGGAAGGCCAGAGAATAATGGGATTCAGAGGAGCAGGGACATTTCCTCCACGACAGCAGAAGGAAAGGCAGGGAAGAAGAAAGCCTGTAGGTTCGGGCAAATTTATAGGATCACTGGAAAGAAACTGATAGCACTGTCGGCTTTCAGTTCCCATTTTTTTCTGTGAAATAAAAAGTAATCGTCTGTTGAGTAGTAAAAGGGAGGATTTAAAGTGTAAAGAAATTGATGTGGTTTGGAGCAGACAGTAGACAGCTGGGCGGAAGGCCCTGATCGAGGACTCCTGGCTGGGGTCAAAAGTGAGGTCAGTAAGCACGCTTTCTAGCAACACTAACTTGTCAAACGGTAAAAATTTCTTTAGCAACATTCAATGTAATGTGTGGAAACAAGATATTTGGATTCAGTGTGAATCCAGGCCCTGTCAGGAATGAGTGGAGATTAGCTAACTGGTTTTATAAGGGGCCAAGGAGTGACATAAGCTCCTGACCCTGAGCTCCCTACATACAAATGTATATCTAGGTTGTTTTTGTTTTGTTTTTTTTTTTTGCGAGGGGGGCGGCCGCCTGTCCGGCAGCTCCCAATATCTACCTTTTCAAAGAAAAAAATACAGAATTTGAAAGCTAAACAACAGGCCAAGGAAATCCATTCTAAGTTGCTATAGCCAGTGTTTAAGGAATATAAACTTTGATTTTTAGAAGTCAAAATACGTAATTTAAAACCAAGAAAAAAAAGGTCAAATGAGGTTATTAGGAATTTTTTTAAAATTTAAGTAATGAAATTGTTTTTGTTTAATGTAAGTAAATGCATTTAAAATAGAATCCTCAAATAGGATTTTAAAAGTCTGTTGACACAAAGAGAAGCTGCTCCGCTCATACCTTTGAAACTGCTCCTGTATCTGATCTGCAGCTTTCAATTTGTCCAATAAATTCTGAATTTCTGCTTTCTGGCGATTAATAATTTCCTTATATTTTGATAACTCATCTTCTGTCCTTAGTCGTTCATCTTCTAGACATTTCACCTACGAATGATCAGAACCAAGTTAAACTAGAAGTGGTGTTTACTTGTCCTTGACAAACTATTTCAGAGGCTATAGTTACAATCTAAGCTGAATTCTGAACTAATATATAATATGAAATAATATAGTAATACTAAGTTAACAAGTCTTAATTTTAGTCTCTGCTTTCCCAAGATTTTGTAATGGAGTTTAAGTAAGTCATTTTATTCTTCCTGCATCCCCATTTCCTCACCTGAAAAGAGAGGATCCCTTCCTACCTACCTCAAAAAACTGGCTTGGAGAACAAACAGGAAGGTATATTTTGATTTTTTTTTTATTAATTTATTTAGTTTTCATTTCAATGAACATCTACAGAGATTTTGGAATTCCATTCATTCACTGTTGCACTTTTCTCCCCACCCACCCCGCCTTCTCCCTGCCCACCCCGCCTTCTCCCCGCCCAGAAGGTATATCAAAAACAACTTTGAATCATGATTATGTAGCTCAAGGTCAAAGTGGTTACTTAAAAGCCTTATTTTAACATAATGATAAACCTTTGTAATACATTTCACAGTCATGTTGTTGTTATGTACCATCAAATTAACCACAGATGATTTGTCAGCAGGTTTTCAGAGGCAGTAAATCTCATGGGAGGAAACTGCCCATCCTTCTCCTGCAGAGAAGCTGGTAGATTTGAACCACATGCCTTTGGGTTGGCAGTGCAAATCTTACCATCAGGCAACCAGACCTCTTTTTCACAGTCGTAATCCAATTAAAAAGACATAGGGTCACTATGAGTCATACTCAACTCAATGGCACAAAATAGTCACAGAGACTATAAAAACTGGATAAGGTCTAACAGAAATTAAAACTGTATCCTAAGACTTAAATACACACAGGAGAAACGGAAAGTAGGTTTTCCTGTTATTTCCTATAATCCACAGTTCTAAGGTCCAGCTCTCTTCCACTAATTTTCTGGTAAGACTACTTTTGGATCAGAGACCCACAAATCATAAATACAGCAAATGCGTTTGGCAAACACTCTGGCAACTAAAGTGGAGAATTTTTCATTTCCACTACAGTTCATCTTGTTGCCATTCTAATCCTTAGAGTTCTTTCATTTTGGAAAACTTCTACATATAAATATCTTTTCTCCTTTTTAAAAATAAAAAATGATTTAGAATTGAAAGGCCATCTTTCTCCTTCCTCAGGAATTACAACCGAAGGTGCAGTTACCTTGGTTCTCAATGTCCGTAGCTCATCCATGCCCTCCTTGAATGTTCTCTTCAGATCCTCTAGTTCCTTTATTTTGGCATGATGCATCTTATATCAGGTTTAGAAGAAAGCACAAATCAGTATATACAAAACTCAATTTAAAGTTTATTTCCTGTTTCCTTCCAACAGGTCTTAAAAGTCTGAAAGCAGTAGTAGGCTTAGAAAGTAATTCTGTCTGTATTTATTATACAATTGTGAGCCAGCCAAGGCAGAACCACTCACCTCTAGCTGGTCATATTTTTCTTGCATTTGTTTTTCAAGTTCTCCCTTTGTGACTCTGAGCTTTGCATCAAGTTCATTTGATTTAATTTCTTCTGACTCCTAAACAGAAATTTAAAAACATATATGACTTAATTTTTAAGGGTTTTTTTAATTATGAAAGGTGAAGAAGGCTTAGCAACTAAGTTTTCAAACTATGAAGTCCATACCTTGTTATGTATCTAAACACTACTGCACTGCACAATTTCATGTCAGTTTTCCATGAACAAGGATAGCAAAGGGGCTTTTTGGCTATAAGTTTTACATTTCATTGCACTCTTTATTCTTCTAACATTTTCTACTGTCTTCAGTTGGTTGATAAGGTCTCTAATAAATGCTCTGAAGATAATTTCAAGAAGTAAAAGACCTACCAAATCCATTCTATTCTTTAAATATGACGGATACAGAAACTGACTGAAACAAGAGGATTGTTTAGAATAGTTATGATCAATCTATTTGAAAAGTCAATACCTGATAGGTTTTTATCATGTCTTGACAGTTTTTTCGTATCTGTTCTGTTTCTTCTTTTGCCTGGGTTAACTTTGTTGCTGTTTCTCTGAGTTTATCTTTGGTTTCCTGCATTGACAAAAAAAAAAGCGATTAAGTTGATCAAGACGACAGGCTGAGCAGTGACTTAGACGTAAGAACATGGAATAGAAAGAATTCTTGCCTCAGCACTGCCTCTGAGGAGGGTAGGGTGGGGAGGTGGTCGGAAACTATTCTAATATTTGGCCAAAAACTGAAACTTACATATGCAGTTAACTGATAACTACTAAAACTTGTTTTCTTAAATTTTAAATTTCTAAAAGTTACCAACCTTCATCGCTGTTAAGACAAGAAAAGTGTTAAATAATTCTTCCCACATTCAAATAAAAAGTTAACTCTGATTTATGGCTGTCGTATCTGTTCAAATTGTTTTATAAGGGTTCATATTGCTATTTGGTTTCTTTTTCTAACTAATTTTTAAAATGGTAATTCTGAATTGTACAGAGACTACTCTCTCATTAAATTCAATTTTGTATCTTCTGAGCTCTTACTCTTACCTGCTCCAGGAGATATTTCTGACCACCTAGACTTTTTATTAACTCTCCATCCTGATTCATTATATTATAGTGTCTTCTTTCCTTTCCAAATCCTGACATTGCCTCTCTCGCTGACAGGCTTCTGACTTCTTAAGATCTTCTAAGATACAGGCCTGGTTCCACAGCTCTTTATCCGTAATTTTGTTTCAAAGAATTATCTAGGTTCGTGATTTTGGCTACCTTCTGAAGCTCAAGGGAGAACTTAGATATCACAGCCTCTTTACAGCTTTCTGTGATTATTCCTTAAAAAAGGGGTAGACGCTGCTGCTCTGTCAACCCTCAGACAGAAGCCATGGCATCCGTAGATGGGACAACATATACACTGTACTGCTGTGGAGCGTCTGTGTTTCCTCCAAGAAGTAGAAAGCTTCTGGACAGCAGGACCTGTGTTTTCTCCTCCATCAGTGCTTGAGATTTATTGCTCGTTTAACATTTGTTAAAATGAATGAATACCTAATACAGGTTTTCTGCACCAGGTAGGCAGGCCCTGTGTGAGCTCCAGGACTACCCAGGGGTGGTCCTTTCTAGAACTTCTTCCCCTTACGTCTGTAGTTTCTTCACCCCACACATGTACTACAGAGTCAGGTACACATGGCACATCCATCTTTTTCTTGTCTCTACTTGCCCTGCTGCTCTCTCTGAACTCTGCTAACTCAGGTCGTAATATTAGAATCTGTTTGCTTCCCCTTCCTTGCATTCCTTCGTTCATTTTTCTTCTCTCAAGGATCACTGTCCCGCACTGCTTGTGTACCGTGTCTAGAAACTTTTGTTTCATAGATTTATTTTGCTTTGGTTTAAGTGGAAAAGTATATCTGATCTCTTTTACTCCATGAGTTGGGCGCAGATCATGATTAAATCTTGCATCTTCTGAGGCAAAATATTTCTCCTGTCTAACACAGAAAACTTACTAACCTCTTGCTGGTTAATAAATGAATGTCTTTTTTTTTTTAATGTCTTTATTTTTAAAAGAATCGTTACGTTTTCAATTTCCATGTATCAGAACAACTGATTGTTAGACAACCTTCCTCCCAGAGGGTCTGCTTTCATCTGATCTTAAAGCAGCTCTACGTGGCTGTTACACCAGTTCCTAAACACAGGTGGCTCACAGATCTCTCTTTTCACCTCTTCAATGTTCGTATCCTTACAGATTTCAGCATCTCGTCTCTTAGGAATTTCCTAAGGATGAAGAAAGCTCCACAGACCTTAATGTTAAGACCAAGCAATAAGCTCAGATTCTGAAGCAAATCAAGTTGTCAGAAATCTTTACCATGCTATAGCCTATGGATTTTTAAATTCTCTATTCTGTCAATCTAATGTTAGGGAAATTTCTCAGGAGTTCCTATCATGTGTGAGATCTAATTTAAGTCATATTTCATAATTATTATTTTTCCTTCATAGTCTATCATCTTCAGATTACATTACCTTCTACCTACAACTACCAATGTAGTTAGTGCTTAACATTATGGGGTCAGGGTTAGTTTTAGTTTGGTATAGTTTTTAGTTTTCATTATTTTTGTGATACAAATTAGGTATAGTACCAGAAGGGATATATTCATAATAGGTAAGAAAACATATTTTAAAATCTGCACTACAGTCAAAATTATACTTAAATAAGAAATAATATTTCTCAATAATAGGAATCTTAGCATCTTATATATTTAAATTTTTTTTCATTTTATTTCCATTTTTATAATATACAGATCTCCATTCCTCAGGAAAAAACTTAAAAAATCCAAAACAACAAAAACCTGACAATGTTTAATATGAAATGTAATGTACAGAAATGTTTGAAGAAACCACCTAATTTGGGGTTATAAACAAGGAATGATAAAATTTAACATGACAACTAATTTGATATAGACAGCATGTAAGAAAGTTTGCTAACATCAAATATTCAGGCCCAAGCCTCATTATTGCTAACTTTGTGGCATTTGTTCTTAAAATGGATCCTAACAATTACTTGATTCTACTACTCACCTTGTGTGAATCCATTTCAGCTTTTAATTTGTTTTGTGCCCATTTTACTTTAATGATGTGAGAGTTGACATCTTCTTTTAATTTGTCTGTCTCTTTGATGAGTCTAGTTGTTTCCACTTCCTAAAATAACAACACCAGGTCAAATTTTCCATGTAAATAATTAGTCATTACTTGTGAGTCTGTTACACCCCTTCAGAATCATCAATGTAATATACTACATTCTAGCTTAGGAACTCACACGTGGTGGTCCACAGGCCAAAACTGGCCACCACTTGCTTTTGCACAATTCCTGTATTTTATATTTTAAAATAATTTTTTAAAAAATAAGAGCCGTATTTCATGAACAGGACATAAAATTTCTGCATCTATAAATAAACTTGTACTGGAAAATAGTCTCCCTCATCTGTGCCTCTACGGTCTCTGGCTGCTCTCGTGGTACGAGGGCAGACAGAGACCACGTGGCCTGACCAACCAAAACCATTTCCTGTCCGTCCCTTTACAGAAGAAGAGTCTGCTGACCCTACCATACTCTTTTCCAAAGAAATCTCCTCAGTAAGCTTTTTATAAAGTTAGAGGCCACACTCATTCAAAAAGCATCTAACTTTAAAGCATAATATTCATAAGAAGACATCTTTTTTATTTTCATAGTCTCAAACTTAAGTAGGAAATTCAATGATTTATAGAATATAGTTCTGAGCTCTGTTATTATTGTCAGGTGCCATCCGGTCTGGCAAACTTCATGGCGACCCCAAGACCAACAGATCTGACCCCTGTCCTATCTTGCGCCATCCTCACATTTTTTGACACACTCAACCCACAGCCGGAGTCACTAGTCTTGTTGTAAACCATCCTCAGAAAGAGAACCACACCACGATTTGCAATGATAATCTTAGAGAAGCCTTTTCAATCTCTTTCCTTCATGCTACCAATTTTTGTAAAGACTTCTTTTATCACTTTTCAAAAGGTCTACATTTCTACTTGCTGTGTTGCTGCTGTGTACCACAGAGTCGGAAATGACCCATGGTGACCCTTTGGCAGGTTTTCAGAGGCAGTTAATCCCATGGGAGGAGACTGCCCGTCCTTCTCTGTGGAGCAGCTGGTGGCCTCGAACAGTGTGCCTTCAGGACTGCAGTGCAGCTTCTTACCAGTAAGCCACCAGAGCTCCCTACACTTCTACTCACAACATTACATTTCTGTCAGATTAAGATGTCTTTAAATTTACTCTAAAGTCATACAAAGCAATTTTAGGAGGAAGCAAAAATAGTACAGTTATACTGATTATGTGTGCTGCAATTAATGCCATAAAATGAAATGCTTATGAATGGTTAAACAGACAACCAATTTGCGTTGTAAACGTCCATTCAATCACAGAAAAACCCAAAGTAGTGAGAGATTAATTCAAAACACACCCAATACAAATCTTAAAAAGGAAAAAAACGGATTTAAAATTCAACATATAAGAGAATTAAATAGTTAAATCCAATTATTATACATGAAAAAAGTTTACATTTGTACTTTAACCAACTGAGTGTCTTTTGTGTATAAGCATATCTCTATGATTCCTCTCAATTGGCTGACATTGGGGTGAAATTTGAACTAAATTTGAACAAAATCAGAATTCTTGAAAACAGCAGTACCATATCTGAATTAGAACTTAGTAACTAAAAAATAACATCTATCACAGAAAATGTTAATACACGAGAAACAGGACCAGGCTATAAGGTTGCCTGGGAACAGCCAGAGCGCAGGAATTCAATCTAAGACTTGGACAGCACCCAAGGGTGTGCTTTTCTGTAAGAAACATGTGAATTTGTTCTTTTGTAAGTTTTTCATTAAGACTCTGGTCAAATTATACATCTAGCTAAAAATTCTTCACAGTTGACACTACTCAAAAACCAAACTCACTTCCACCTAATCAATTCTGACTTATGACGACCTTTCACTGGATTTCCAATGCTGTTAATCTTTCCAGGAGGAGACTGCCTCATTCCTCTCCTTCAGAGCAGCTGGTGGAGTCAAACTGCCGAGCTTTGAGTTAGAGAATCCACCAAGCCCCCAGGGTTGCTTACGTTTGACAGTGTCATTGTTGTTGTTAGGTGCCACAGACCCAACCACTCACACTGGCCCTAGGGGTAACAGGTGGAAGCCCTGCCCTGTTCGGGACCATCTTTACTCTGATATTTCTACATACATATTTTACTTAAAAAAAAAAAAAAATCATCCCTTAAAGCTAAAATATCATGAGCTATGTAAAGATAGCTTTTAAGAAGCCTATCAAAAACTATCTCATAAGTAATATGTGTTAATCATTTTCAAACCTTTTTACAAACAGGTAAACTGTATTATAAACCAACTATATGAAAGTATACTAAATATGCCAAGATACTGGAGTTACTACAACACTCACTCATTGAAGGGAAGCGAATGGAAACAATTTAATGCGTATGAGTACTTTAACCATGTTTAGATTACTTGATTAAAGAAGAGAAAGCATAGAGAATACTTGTGAATAATGCGCAGTCGCACAAGTTATACCTTTGTTTCATACAGCTGCTGCAACCTTCCTTTCTCCTGAGAAAGCTGTTTAATTTTGTTAGTGCTTTTCTCACATTCCTTATTTGCATCTCTAAGTTTTCTCTCAAGTATCTCTTTTTCCTTTCGAAGGTCTAAAGACTCCTTCTCACCTCTTACATACTTCATTACCATTGCTTCCTTTTCTTGGCGTGCCTCTTCACATTTTTTGCTGGCCTTTGGAAAAAATATTATCAAGCATTGATAAAAAGTATTTTTCAAATAATAAAAACCATCAAAATAGTATTTTTCTATTATATCATGAACATATTTTAGTTATTATAATTTCCAGGACATGTGTCTTAACTTTTAAGATAAAAGAAACAAAGTCTACATTGTAGAAAAATGATATACTAAATTACTGTCCTGGCCATGGTCTTCACAATTATGGGCTACGTATCAGAGAGCTAGACAATGACTAAGGATGACAAGAAGAACTGATGCCTTTTGAGTTGGGGTGCTAGAGAAGAGTCTTAACACACCACGAACAGCTGAGAAAACAAATAGGTCTGTCTGTCTTGGAGAGGGTAAAATCAAATCTCTCCTTGGAGGCTAAGATTTTGAAAATCTGCCTCACACACTTTTGGCATGTGGCGAGAAGGGACTGGTCCTTGGAGAAGGACATCATGTTTGGAAGGGTGGAGGGACAGCACAACAGAGGAAGACCCCGAATGAGATGGTTTGATACAACATCTGAGGCAATGGGAGTAGGTGTGACAAGAGTCAGTGAGACTGGCTCAAGATAGAGCAGGCTTCACAGGTGTTGTACACAGGATCACTACGAGTTGCAGGTGACTCGAAGACACATAACAATACAACTTTAAATATGTCCACCCAACACTGCACAAAGAACCTAAAAATGGCTTATACACCATCTGTGAAAGATGCACTCCAAAAAGATACCCCCCTCTCGACTTGCACAAAGGAGTATAATAAGGTTAACTCTATTTGTGTGGGGGGCAGAGGAGTCAAGTTATAACACTCTCCAGCATTTACAAGCACAGCTCTACGTCTCTGAAGTGTCAGGTCGAAATTTATTCTACCAATCCTGTCTAGATAATGGGGAAACATCACTGAGGAAAATGAAATTCCTATGCATAAGGTGTGTGTACATGCATGTGTGAATGTGTACATGTGTATGCTGGGCATCTATGGATCAAAGGATAGACACTGACGGGGCAGGAGGCTTTCCCTTCATATTCCTTATACATCCTTCATTAGTTTTCATAACCTGCATATATTTATGTATTGGTTTAGCATTTTTTTAAAAAAGTTTAAGAAAAATAAAATCATTATTCTTAATATACTACTAATGTTCAAAACACTCTAGTAAAACAATCACCAGAGTATCAAGTTAAAGACCACGATGTGAACAGTACCTGCTCCATCCGATGGGCCACCTCTTTGTGCAACTGCTGAATTGCATTTTTAGCTGCAGTATCTTGTGCTACCAGTTTGTCTTTGGAAGCTTTAACTTCTTTATTAAGTTCTTCTATTCTTGATTCCAACTGTAAAGAAAAATATTTCCATATTATTTTTATAGCTACAACGAATAGAACTGATACCTCAAATAGATATAAAGATTGAACATAAAAATGAAGAAGGCAGGGAGCGCTGGTGGCCTAGTGGCAAGACGCTGCACTGCAATCCCAGAGGTATGCGGTTCAAATCCACCAGATGCTTTGCTGGAGAAGGAGGGGGCAATCTCCTCCTGTATCAGTGAGATCTGATTTGATGGTACAAAGAAAAATAATATAATAAAAATATTTTAAAAAAATGAAGAAAGCATTCACTACAGAAATAAAAATTAAATGTTACTAACATTTCTGTATGTCCTATAATTAATACAAATCTAAAACAAATCATAAGAGACTTATGAGGCTTAGAAGGCCTTGCTCATGGTATATAAAAAAATACAGGCAGAAATACACAACCATAAGATAAAACTGATGAATGGGGCTTTCTAAACATTAAATCCCTGCGTGTATAAAAACATTTTCCAAAAAGTGGAAGGAAAACCTACTGACTGGGAATAAAAAAATCATTTGGCAATACCATCTCAGACAAGGGTCTTATAACAAAAGCTTACAGAGTCCTACAGGGCCTCCACAAGAAAAAAGACTGATAACACAATTACAGAATAGGCAAAAGACAAGGAAAGACCTCTCTGACAGAGGAAGCTATTTGGATGGCCAACAAACACATGAAGAAATGCTCCAAATCACTGGCAATAAGAGAGATGCAAATCAAAACCACAATGAGACACCATCTCACTCCAGTAGCAGTGGTAAAGTTCAATAGGACAGCAAATATTAAATGTTGGAGAGGAGGTGGAGAGACAGGAACTCTTAGACACTGTTGGGATTGTAAAATGGTGCAACCACTCTGGAAGGCAGTTTGGCATTTTCTCAAAAAGCTGAACAAAGAAATTCCATATGACCAAGCTATTCCACTGTTGAAATATACCCTGAGAAAATCAGAAATTAAACACAAATGGAGATTTGTACACCAATGTTCACAGCAGCATTATTCACCACTGCAAGAAGATGGAAACTGCCCAAATGTCCAACCATAAGCAAATGGATTGAGAATTGTAGTACATTCACACAATGGAATACTACACATTCAGGAGCAATGATTTTAAAAAATCACTATATAACTTGGAACTCAAGAGCATTATGTTAAGAGAGCTCACTCAGTCCCATAAAGATAAATAGTGTATAAAACCATTATTGTGGAAACAGAAAGATACATAGTAAAATGGTTATGAGGTCTAAGGGAGTAGGAGCAGAGGGGTGAGGATGGGCAGGGGGGTAATTGTAGGGTTGCACAATTTAATGGGTAGAGGGAGGGGTGGGTGAAGGAAATGGGAAAGATCTGGTGTGAAAAACAATATATACAAACTCTGTAAGCAACCCAGCATAAATGAAAATGTATTTTTTAAAACCATTTGAAACTAATACTAAGAGGTATTATGGAAGTCCGAGAGCAACCCACT
Organism: Elephantulus edwardii; assembly: GCF_000299155.1. Classification (NCBI taxonomy): domain Eukaryota; kingdom Metazoa; phylum Chordata; class Mammalia; order Macroscelidea; family Macroscelididae; genus Elephantulus; species Elephantulus edwardii. Next base: position 16,701,689 of record NW_006399756.1, on the reverse strand, counting down.
AAAGAATAACGAGGGGAAAAAAAGAAGTGTGCTATACCAGTTCTTCTGTTTAGAATTTCTTCAAGTGCTAGCAAAGGAAAGGAAACTCCAGTGTTCTCTTAGGACAGAATCACTAATGAGCTCTTAAGTGGAACAGCTCTAGTTTCCTCTAATCAGTTCAGTGTAAAGTTTCTGGTAATCAGTAGTAACCTGACTACAAAAAGATTAATTCGGCCTATTTTTACAGTTTCTTTACACTTTAAAGTGTAAAGTTTGGTTTCTAGTGGTCTAGTGATAAAGAGCCGCAATAATAACCCAAAGGCACACGGTTCGAATCCCCCAGTGGTTTTTTGGGAAAAAGGCAGTCTCTACTCAAGATTTAATCTCTCTGAAAACCCAATGGAGGGTCAGCTATGAGTTGGTTCCAACTCGACAATATGTAACAACAAACAACAAAGTACCAAAAAAAAAAAACAAAACTAGGTAACAGAATTTTTCATATACTCACATTCCAAGTATAAGCAAATTAGACTTGCTTTTATTGTTTATAATTATTTTCATTACATAGCTTCTTATGAAAGATAGGGCCAAAGAGAAAAAAAGGTCGTAAGGCTAGAACACATAGATCTCGTCCACAGATGAAAAAAGCAGCTTAGAAAGAGGAACAATTCAGTTTGCTACCAGTCTAAGTACTCACTTTGTTGACCCAAGGTATCAGAAGATAGATTATACGGCACACAAAAGGAGAAAAGAGATGGAGAAGTAGAGGGAGAGAAGTGGGAAGAGAGCAAGAAAGAAAGGAAAAGAAAGAAATGAACAGGACAGACAAGGGTATATTCACAAGACAAAAATCTAAATTTCAACAGCCAATCTTCACAATATAGTAAATAAAAATACTAAACATGGAGCCATATTAAACTGTAAGTTAAAAAAAATTCCAATGCTAAATAAAATCCTTTAGTATATTGCTTCTTTACATAATTAGTAAAGGCAGTCTAGCTGTCAAATCATCCTTTATTTCTCAGAATTTTATAATATATATTCACATATAATTTAAAAATGTAGGTTTACTTTCAAAAATTAGAATTCTTTTCCTATATTATGAAATAAAATGCTTTAAATATCAAGTAATTTTCTGCAGTTAAAATATAAGTTAAGGTTTGAGCATATTTTTTGGAATCTTAATTTATACACAACTCATCAGGAATGCATTTCTTTTATAATTGGACTTTAACATTTTCTGCTTTTTACCTGTTTAATTGTACTCATATGTTGCTTCTCTGTTTCTGTTCGTTTTTTAAGTTCTTCTCTTAAATTGTCTTTCTCAGAGCAAATGTCTAAAATGAGCTCTTGATGCTTCTTATTTTCTTTAATTAACCTAAAATTTTAAAAGGGTGGTAAAGGTAAAATATAAGTAAAAATGGAGGTAAAATGAGATGGGGGAGAAATGTAAAGATAGCTATGCTTACATTTCTAAACAGTCTTTTAAAATCATATATTTTGCTTTGTCCAACACTCTGGTCAATAAGATTATTGTCTTTCTCCTAGAAACATTTTGTGCATTTCAGATCAAAAATATTCAGATAAAGAAAACCACATACTTTTACGTACATGCCTCTGGGAATCTCAACTATGCATTTAGTTTCTCTAGTTCAGTTCTAAACCAGAATTGAGTTTACTCCCCAGGGGGCGTTTGACTGCTCCAGACATTAGTCTGTAGATCTTTTCAGCTGTTAACACCTGTGGGGTGGGGGAAGGGAGTGTAGTCGCACGCTGCCCACGGTCTGTGACCCTGGATGTGTCTTGATGGCTGTTACCTGGTGAGCAGAGGATGCACACAGTCTTCCTAAAATAGAAAATAACCTGGTCCAAGGTATCAATCTTGCTGAAGTCAACAAATCCTGCTTTAGATTTTAAAAATATTTTCATGATATTCTGAAAGTTACAGACGTATAAAACAAACCTACTGCTGTCAATTCCAGCTCATTGGCTTTCCAAAGCTATAAATCTTTTATGTGAAGAAACTGCTCATCTTTGTTCTGTGAAAGGTGGTATATGGTGGTATATATTTGAACCACCAACCTCTCCATTAGCTGTGCAATTATATTATGCACTACATTATCAATATGAAGTAAGCAAATAAAAGTTTCAACAGAAATGTCAATTTGAGAACCTGAAAAAACAGAAAATCTTAACAACTACCTGCAATATACTGTTAAGACAGTAAGAACTATATGGCATTTTTGACAGCTACTGGCCCAGGATTATTAATAACAACAGCCATTACCTAACACCAACTGTGTGCAATGTTTATATTCTTAGGTGCACTATATCATATACTATTTCAGGCATTACTTTTGGAGTAGTATTGAGGAGACATCTAGAGATTTGAGATACTTGGCTAAGACAATGAAATCACAGTGAGCAGGTTTTGGTCAGAACGACTGACCAAGATCACTTAGAAGAGCAAACCACGAGATCAGTAACAGGGAATGTTCTATTGGGCAATAGTTGACTATGGGTTGTGTTTTTTTTGGTCATGTTCCTTGTGTACCTGGATTTCCTCTCTCCCTGTTTCTACACACGTAAATACACGTCCCTAATTATTCCAGATGAATTTGTTTAAAGTGTATTTTTAAAGATAATTAGACTATAGGTTAGCTAAGGCCAGTGTCTTGGTTACCAAGTGCTGCTAAAACAAATATGGCTTTAACAAAGAGAAATTTATCCTCTCTTAATTTAGGAGACCAGTTTAGAGAGAGATTTTCTTTCTGTTAGCTCTGGGGGAAAGGTTCTTATCTTTTTCCAACATCGGTGAGTCCTTGTTCCTTGGAGATCTCCCTCCATGTGTCTTGGTATTAACCTTGCCAAGTGTAGGAGGTTCTCAGCACAAGGACACTGGATCTGAAATGCACTCCACTCCTGGCTCTTTCCTTGGTGTAGCTAGCTCCTCCTTTGTTCTCTTCACTCTCCTTTTCTTTCTTGTAAGATAAAAGGTGACACAAGCTCCACCAAAGGGACATTCCCTTTACACTGGATTAGCACTGTGACCTGCGTGAGTGTTGCTTCCTATCCTAACCTCCTTAGAATACTGGCTCATCACATCTGAGATCACCTAATGGGAGTGAATTATATTTATCATCCTGTAACTGCCAAGCCACTGAGAATCATGGCCATTTGGAGGGAATAATTCAATGTATGACATTCCATTCCTTGAGTCTTCCAAAATTCATGTTTCTGACATGTGCAGAACACTTCCTTCCAATCCATCATACCATCCTGAAAATCTGAAAACAAGTCTAAATCCAAAACCCATCTTGGGGAAAATTTCTCTTCATCTGTAAATCTAGAACACAAGTTATCTGGTTCCAAAGTAGAATGGCAAAACTTAAATGTTACATATTTCTATGAAAATTGGAAGAAACTATAGGGGAAGTAAGGGTAATAGGCACTAAACAACAAAAAACACAGTAGAAAAATTTACATTAGCTCTCATGGCTTGAAAAAGAATCCTTTGTTCACCAAGACCTTTTGAACAATAGCCCTGCCTACCAGAACATGATGAGGGACATCTTCTCCGGATTCTAGATGGAGGCCCCTCAGCCTAAGCGTTAGCTTTGTCTTCTAGGCTCCCTAGAATGGCAACTCTGATGACTTGGCTTTGAGTGGCCTCATTCTCCTGTTCAATTGAGTGCCACTTCATTCCCTCACCTTGGCAGGTCCCTTTTCTTCCACCTGGACATGTCAGCCTATCCCCCCAGCTTTGGGAAGCATTTTCACCTTGGCACTCTTACATGGCAGCCCCACATTCCAGATTAGGATGCTTTAACACCATCCGTTGAGACTCAGACGTTGTCACCTATCCGTCAAGAACAAGGCAGCTCTGTTTTCCATGCTCCTTGTCACTTCAGCTTCTACCACCTGGTTCTCAGAGCTCCTGCTCCTAAACCTTTGGGGCCTCTGGGATAGGCTCAGCCTCTGCCCTCCTTACTCAAGTGTTACCAAGCTCTTTAGAGCCCGGAGGTACCCACTCTGCCAGCAAACCTCTTGCTCAAAGGTGTTCAATAATCTTGTCCTGTGGGCCAATTGAAACATCTTCACGCGCTGCTGGTATCCTGGTTCTGCCGCTTCTCACCACCTGCACCATCTCTGGTATTATAGCTTTCTTCACATTCTTATGAGCTCCTTCCAGGGTTATCTTTTATGTCCATAATTCAACCAACAGTCTCTCCAAAATAATCTAAAGTTTTATTTATGTTAAAGTCACCCATTTGTGGTATTTCTGATAAAGAAGTACTAGATAAATAAGGCAGAATTTCATACTAAGAGAGTTAGATATTACCTCTAACCGATACCTATAATTTAGAGGTGGTTTTAGAGTTAAGTTTTCATCTCCATGTATCTTGGGTATCAATCTTCCTGAATCTAGAAAGTTTTCAACAAAGGAACCTGAGACCAAGGGCATGCTCTGCTCCTGACTCTTCTTTCTTGGTGGTACCAAAGTTCCTCATTCTCTTCTCTCTCCTTTCAGCCTTGTAAGATAGAAAGTGATGCAGGCCACACCCCAGTAACACCCCATATACAGGATCAGAGCTGTGACTTGAGAAAGGGTGCTGCATCTCACCCTAATTCCCTTACAACTTTTTGGCTAGTCACATCAAATCCCAACTCAGTGGATCATTACATTATTACATAACTGCCAAACCACTGGGTCATGGCCCAACCAAACCGACACGTATTACAGGGAAGACAATTCAACCTATGACAGCTAGTACACATTACTGTCATTTCTGAAAGCTTCCAAATGAACATCTACATTCCTGTAATTAAACTTAAAATTCTGAGTAGTTGTTAATACTATTAGGAGAAGTATTAAATGAAAATATTAGTTAAATAAAAATGAAGTCCATAAATTTAAAGGAAGTCTAAAAATAACTGTTCTTATTAATTAAATGTATCATCAACCAATTCTTTAGTAAAGTTTAATCCTTAAAGAATTTACAATGGAGATTATAAGAACACCTCTTTGAATGTCATAACATCTTATGACTTTGAATTTCTTTTAATTTTGATAATACACTTCTCACGTCTTTCAAAACTAATACAACTTGCCTTTATAAAGATTTCTAGCTCCCTAATGAATTTAAACTATTTAATGAGTTATCCTTTATATTTAGATATTAATAACAAAACAAAGCTGATATTTACTTAATTATTCAGCAAATACATACACACTCGACAACTAAGGTGTCAATTACCATCTACTTTGGGATTAAAAATAGAAAATTATGCAATCCCTGGGGGAAAAGAAAATAACTAAAAGTGTTCAAAAACTTACTTTTTTATGGTATGTTCCTGCTGCAAATACTTATCTTGTACACATTTTTCAAACATAACTAATGCATGTTCCCCCTTATTCATTCCATTCCGCACACGGTGTTCATCTGTCAACTCTGTAGATAAGAGCTCAGATTCGATTTCTTCTAACAAATCCTCCGATGTAGAATCATTCTTGATTTTTGAAATCAGTTTCTTGGTACAAGCTGTATCATAGGGACTCTCTGAATAAGTCTTTTGGTCAGCTGTTTCTGTAAATGTAGATGACCTTAATTCTGCCAATATCTGTGTTACTGTCTGCTCTGTTTCATTTGTTTTAGAAACCTGTTCTGAAACATTTCCAACAGGAAACTGAGCCATTTGTTCAGAATGTTCTGGGCATATGTCTGTTTTAGGACAAGAACCCTCCTGTCCACCATGATCTGAAATGCAATCTTTCTGTGCTTCAGTTTTGCTACTGTGCTCACTGGGGCGACATGAAGTGGTATCAAAGCCTGGGGACAATGGCCGTGGGTCATTTTCCAAGCTGCTGCTTTCATCACCAGAAGCAGAATTGCATGAGCCTTCCTTTCCTTCCGGTGTTTTCCCACTGCTTTCTTCAGAGGAAGTGGAGGCTGTGTGCTCCGTCTCTGACATGCTGACTGGCACCAGTTCACTCTGCATTTCTTCAGATCTGCTCCTGATCTTCATTTTACATCTAAGAAAATCAAAACATTCAAATTAGGGGCATTTTTAAAAAACCAAGATAATAACTAAGGTTACAAATTTCACCACTAGCAATTCCTTCAGAAGCCTTTCTGGGAGAAAAAAACCAACACAGAACTGACCCAAGAATACTGTAACCAGCAGGGCTGCAATAAAGGCTGATTTTTAACTTCCTCCCATTCAGCCTGTCATGTCACTAGTTAATTTCAGCTGCAGCCTTGCATTCTTGAACATCTTGATGTTAGGCAAAGAATAAGACTAATAATCAGAAGGTTAGTACCAAATTCCTTCAGCTTCATAAGGGGTGGGGGGAAGACTGCCTCAAGTATCTATTAAGAAAATAAGAGGGAAATGAGTGAAAGCACCAGAAGAGTTAACTGTCTACAAAGATAATAAAAGAGAATACTAAACATTAGTACGACACAACCACCTAGAACCTAGAAACTAGAGGCGAGCTGAGAATAAATTAGGCAGTAAGAGAGGCTGAGAGGAGTCTGTTTTTCAGACAGGCACATTGATCCAGGAAGAACTAGAGTGATTTTTCAAACGTTCTCACAGAAGTAAACAATGTTCAGTGCAAATCAAATAGAGCCAATATATACACTTAGGTCATAAAAGCCACATTTGAAAAGTTCAATCAACTAGGTTAGACTATAATTTTATATTGTTTCATGAGCCACTATTCTACTAGCCATTTTATAAAAATCAGCTAACTTCAAAAATTATCTTGGGACAAATAAAAATATTTCTACAATTTTGATGAAAAATAGTCTTCTCTCTTGTCTGAAATCAATAAAGCAGATTGGCAAGATAGAAATCAACAGAAGACAACTGATAGAAATATAAAAAGAACTAGTTCCACATGTAAGGTGTACTTATGCATGACAAAACATAAAGATTAAACTTTGGAATAATAGGAAATAAGTTGCAGGTTCATTCCAGTCTGGTAGAGGCAGAAGTCAGAGGATGGTTTAAGGAAAAAAAAAACACCACCTACAACAAAAAAAAATCTGGTAGGGTCCTTCCTCAGAATGCTGCATTAAATTTTGTTAAGGACAATGAAACATGATAGACTTGGGTATTTGATTGTATAAAGCTTCTAACACAGAGAAGTTTCTCAGATATTTGCTAAATGAGAGCCTGCACACACAGAAATGTATTAAAACACAGTATTTGAAAAGCATTACTCTAGAAATAAAGAAATTGGGAGGCATAAATGTAAAAAAAAGGCACAAAAGCAGACCAGCCTTTTCATGAAATAAAAATGTCTTTTGGACATTGGTCTTAATACTCTATTACCTTCCTGTACAACCTATGTTTCCAAACAGTCACTCAAACATCATTACAAACTGCCTCCATTTATTTTATCACCAAGCTATGGCTTCCTAAGTATGTTGTATTTCTCGGTACCAAAACCAGCGCCAACTGCTGCCTGGTTGACCCAGGCTCATAAAGACCCCGAGGGCAGAGTCCAGCTGCCCCATAGGCCGTATCTTCACAGAAGCAGCCCACCACACATAATTCTGTTGAGGAGCGGCTGATGGTTAACTGCTGTGCCAGCAGAGCTCCCTCCGCTGTATTTCTGTTGTTGTTGTTATGAGCCATCAAGCTGGAACTGACTCAAAGCTGACCCTTGAACTAGTTTACACTGGCTGTAAATCACCAGGAGTAGACTGCCCATCTTTCTAGCCAGGAGCAGCTGGTGGCTTTGAACTGCCTGCCTTCAACTGCCTGACTCCTTACCCACCAGGCAACCAGAGCTCCCTTGTTGTATTCTTAGGGACAAAGTTAAAAAATGTCAAACATGGCATTAGCCAGCTATATTCTCCAAAGTACCACTTAAAGATATACTTTATGCACTGTCTCTTGCTCTCCCTCCCACAAAATACATACACATACAAATACTTGGTGAATGTGTTGCTGTTACATTTTAAATCTTATCAATTTAGAAATCAGTGTGTAAAAACTAATGAAGAAAGTAGTTTCATGTATTAAACTAGGTTACAGAGAAAGTGAAAAAATCCTTTTGTTATTCATCAGTATTACGGCCTTTACATGTTGCACCGAGCACTATGCTTTCTCAGTGGAAAAGCAGAGGGAACACTGGTTACTCTCACTCAGCTTTCATGCTCCTCAAAGTTCAGTCCTCAAGCTTTCGTACTCTCTTCTAGAATTCAGCCACTCTGGTAATTTGAACCAAGAGCTCATAGTTGACTGTATCTTTTCAGCCTGAGGGTTTGAGTTACAGATGATTTCTTTATCTCTTCCTTGAGACTCTTCAGTAAACCAGTTGGACAACTTTTCCAATCTGACCTCTGAAAACATTCCTAAAGTCCTAGTGTTTCACTCTATCATTCTGGACTAAGCTACTCACTATATCATTCTGGAATAAGCTACTCAAGTACCCTAATTTGTACATTAGTATTTCCGTGACTTTGTCCTCACCTCAAATCTACTCAGTCTGAGAGCTTAATTATGTCTAAGGAGCCACCTGTAATGCTGTATCTTCCTCTACATTTTCCTTCAGTGAAAAGAAATTAAAGCATCAAGCCCACTGTCACAGTTTACCCAGTGATACTTCTGAACAAGAAGTCTCCAGACTGTCTGAAATGATCTCTGCATTTCCAAGAGTGCACTGAGCTTTCATCGGAAATAAACGTCTTAAGTTTCAAGCGAAACAACAGTAATAATAAGTAAATCTAACAAATATGTTCTTTATTACACTAATTTTTAAAATTTTATCTAGAGGCTGGCAGTGAAATGAAATCAATTGAGTTCAGTTTGCAGAATTATTTGGGGAACCAAGATATATAAAGTATAGGGCAGTGCAAAACAGTAAACAAATGTTCCCCATTCTGATGGACACTCATCTAAGAAAACAAACAAACACATGTACTATCCTTATAATTACCGAAGCTGCTATACATATTACACTCTGTAAACCTAGCAAAAGTTAGTCTCAATAAACAAGTCCTTCCTGTATTGTTGTTGTTGTTATGTGCTGTCAAGTCGCCTGCAACTCATAGTGACCTATGTACAACAGCTCTGCCTTGTCCTGAGCCAGTCTTACTGACTCTGACACATCTACCCCCATTGCCCTAGTTACTATATCAATCCATCTCATCTGGGCGCTTCCTTTCTTGTGCTGTCCCTCCACCCTTCCGAGCATGATGTCCTTCTTCAAGGACTGATCCCTCCTGGCCACTTGCCCAAAGCATGTAAGACAGAGCTTCAAAATCCTAGCCTCCAAGGAGAAACTTGGTTTCACCCTCTCTAAGACAAACAAATTTGTTTTCTTTGAGGTCCATGGTATGTTCAAGACTCTTCTCCAGCACCACAACTCAAAGGCATCAATTCTTCTTCTGTCATCCTTAGTCATTTTCCAGTTCTCTGATGCATATTAAGTAACGGTAAAGACCATGGACTAGACCAGGTGCACTTCTTATATTGGTTCGCAGTAATAGGTCCATGCTTCTGAGAGAGTCATCATACAAACTGGAATCTAGAGTGGCATCCACTGACTAAACATGCCTCTGGAAACGATGAACTTTGATAAATGATGATAGTTATAGAAAGGCTTCAGACCTTTTGTTCACAGGGTTGCTATAAGTCTTGCTTGACTTGACAGCAATCAGCAACAACAATAACAAGTTAGCTTGCAAACCTTATTTTCTGATACTGAAATGAATAAAGGTTGGCAGGCAAAAGGAAAAAGAATTTCTCAAAGATCCTTGCCTTTGAAGTGTGGTACTGGAGAAGAGTACCAAGTCCCCGGGGACTGATTAAAAAGGCACACAAGTTGTCTTGGAGGAAGGGCAACGAGTAGTAAGATCCATGGAGGCAAAGATGGTGAAACTTCATGTGGCATACTTTGAACGTGCTGATAGGAAGGACTAGTCCTTGGAAAAAAACATCATAGAGGGAAGACCCTTACCAAGATGGATTGACAGAGAATATAACAATGGTCTTGGAAGATGGTGAGGATGGTATGGACTAGGGCCATGTTCAGATCTATTATTCATAGGGTTGCTGTGAGACATAGTCAGCTTAATGGTACCCAAAAACAACAACAGCAAAGAAGAAGATCTACATGAATACACGGAACAAAGCCATCCCCAAAGAAGCCAGAGAAGAAATAAATACACAAGTGATAGCAGCCGGGAGAGAGGTCCTCTTGTGGGCCTCCAGTTGGCAATTCTTAGGCATGACAGTCTGGTTGCTGCCCAGTTTTTCTTTCTTGAGATGTGTCTTCAAGAAAGAGTGGAACAGCCTAGTAGCAGGCAAAAGAGGAGGGTTGTAAAAGTAGCCATTTGTTTACAGGAAGTGTAAGAAGTGCCTGTACAAATCAAACTCACACTCATATTTAGAGATTATTATTATAGATTACAATTTATATTTCTCTGTCTTTTAAAAGAAAAAAAATAACAAGTTATTTGACTTTTTAGCAACTCTTACTCATTAGAGGAAAACACGGTATTTAAAATTTAGCACAGTCACAAAATTCTTCCTAATTCAAGCACTTTCTCCCCACCCCATCCCCGCACCTCCAAGTTGTTTCTGACACAGTACTACAGGACCAATTCACACTTCACAACTGTTTCAGTGATGTGAGAACTGGTTTCGCTCTTACTGGAGCTCATCAGCTGCAGGTAACTGGTCAAAACCCATTTTTATTGGCCATAAAGCCAATCATTCCCCATCTTAGATTTTATTTTTTAATGAAAAGGATAATATACATAATACTTAATAAATGACTTAAATTTTTAAATTCATAATTCTTTTTTAATTGTGATTTCAACGAAAGTTAACAAAGCATATCTGTTTTTCATCCAATCATTCACATATATTTTAACATCAATTACAAAACCTACAATGTCTGATCATCCCTCTTACTGCATACCAACTTTCTCTTCACTCATTTTATTCAGTATCTGTTATCTTACTCTGTTGCTCTAATAGTAAGAAAGTGTGCTGCAATCCCAAAGGCATGCAGTTCAAATCCAACAGCTGCTCTACAGAAGTATGGGAAATCTTCTCCCATGCGATTCAACTGCCTCTAAAAATCCGCTGGATGGACAGCGATGGGTTGGTTCTAGCTCGATGGTACACAGTAACAACTACAACAACAACAACTGTGTTTTAGTCCATAGGAGCTGCACTGCTAATCTTAAAGCAGCACCTCTCTGGTGGTTCGAATCCAGCAGTGGCTCCAAGGGAGAAACATGGGTAACCTTGTCCTGTGCAGGTTACAGGTGCTGGAAACCTGCGAGAAGGTCAGCTCCGAATTGGCTCCCAGTTGACAGCAAAGAGGGAGAGATTACCTATTTATTTCCACTCCTCTCTCTCTCCCCATCCCTGGTAACTATCCAAGAGTGATTCTGAGTACAAATCCTTCTTTAGCTTTTTGTTTTAATGGTTCCATACAATGCTTATTCTTTTGTGATTGACTGGGTTCACTTAGCACAATGCCCTCTAGAGTTAACCATTTGAGAGAGTGGTTATTGTGTTTAGTGTTGCATACTATGCTATTGTGTGATTGTACCATCGTTTTACAAGTTAAGCACTTGTCTATTAATGGACAGTTGGATTGTTTCCATCTTTTAAAACTCAGAATTCTAAAAGTGTTTCCCTTAAAGAACCATACAGATAAAAGCACCATCTTTAATGTTTATAACTGTATTTTCTTTCTTATTAGGTAGTTGTGTAAATAAATAAAAAAACTAGGCATATTCAATAAACTACAAATACAGATCTTTGGCCACAGGTTATCAAACAAGCCTCATAACAAAGGTATCAAGTCAGAAATGCACTTCCAAACTAGATATTCATTTATTCATTGATGAAACAAGAATTAAGCACATGATATGTCAGGCCTTGTTCGGAGAATTAAGAGAATAACAACAAATGAAACAGACAACAACATCCGTAGAACCCACATGTAATGGACCAACATCTGATGCTGTTCTATGAAATCTCTCAGTCTTCGTGTGATGATGCCAACAAAGTTACAAAACTCTGACCTAGGGCCTCCCTGAATGTCATTTAAAAATGGATGAAGGTTCAAATAGAATAGAAGAATCTAATAACTCAAATAAATAGAAACATTATTTAGGGAAAAAATGGTAAATTTTTAATTGTAAACACAATTATCTGTTTCTCATATTGTCCAGGAAAAAGAGGGTGTATATCCATCATAAACACAGTTATCAAATTAAATTAGAAGTTATATGATCCATTTGATAAAACCAATCTCTGCAATTTTGCATACCTCAAAAATTTTAAAATTTAAGCAGGAAACTTTTAATAAAGAAATCTTATTTTGGAGCTCCTTGGCTAGATTTACACAGAGCAGCTATCAACTGAACATTAATGAGTTGAAGAAAACATAAAACATAAGCATCTTTTTTTTTAACTCTGACAACTGAAAGAAGAGAGAAAAAACATTTGATCTCCAGATCCCTTTTCAAAGGGGTGAATAACTTTGGGGAGGAGAAAATTTTAAAATGATAATTAATATGACTTGTATAATGTTAAAGAGTTCTGGTTATTTTTAAAAATTTTTACGCTACCTTTGGCCTGAGCTTGTTTAATTTGGTGACACTGTTTTTTTAAAAAAAAAAAATCAAATAATTCCTTAACATTTATTACATTCCCATTCTTGTAATACACTCTACACTTCATGCCTCTTAAGGACAGAGTTAATATGAACTATTAAACTGGTCACCAGAGGTTCCCAACAACAACAAACACAGTATTTGCTGGGACAGAGTTCCACTTTATGTCTACCACTGTTATCCCAGTATTTTTCCATTTGTTTACTTCTTAGCTAACGTAAACTTTTTATATCAAAATTGCTAATAAAATTCAATGTAGAAATGTTAATAATACAAGATTAAAGAGTTTATGAATAGATTTAAGCGTCTATGTTCTCACTGTTGCCTTTAATGTGAATATGAAATACAGTACTTATGTTTCAGGCCCAGAGACATGTCTATAAGGAGCCCTCCTGGCACAGTGCTTAAAGCACCCAGCTGCTCACCAAAAAGTCAACTGTTTGAACCCATCAGCCTGGGGGGGGGGGGGGAATGATCCACAATCCTTCTGTAAAAGCCTTTGAAACCCGATGGGGCAGTAGTTCTACTTTGCCCTGTAACAACTCAACAGCAATGGAGTTTTTAAAAAATATGTACAATTATGAACAATTCCTAAATCAGCATTAGTTATTTAAAGCTAGAGTTAAGAGATAAAATTAAAATCTAACCTCTACTCAAAGAAAAAAAAACAAAAACCAAACCATCTTCTTGTTTTATTTTTATCATGAAACGGTTGAGATACATTTAGGAAATCAGGGCAGATTTCTAGCTACTCTTCACAAGGAAAGCTGATTTTTTCACTCTCTAACCAAGGCTGCTAACCAATGACACCTCCCCTGAGGAGCAAGCGGTCGAAGTTCTAGCACCTTCTTCACATCATTAACTATGGTCAAGATACGTTTTAAAACAGAATATAAGCAATCACCAACCATGGATTCATTGTGGAGCTTCAAAGCAGGGCTCCTGAGTTTACCTAAAAGGTGAGGCTGGTTATTGTGCTACATACTAACCACTCTCTTCCTATTAACAATAAATAAGACTCCAGAAGACCAAAGAGCATCTATGCAATCTCCACCATTTAAAGAAACCTGGCTTATATGCAGTTATTCTGAATGAGGTGAGGTCTTTTAAAAAAAGATAAAATGCCTATAAACGTAACCCAGAGCATTCATTACTAAGATTCTTCTTTAGTGATTATATGTGCTTGCTATAAAAGCACTATAAAAATCCTTAAGCCATTGGGGTGGAGCTTCATAGCAGTGGCCCTTTGGGGCAGAGCAGAACTGCCCCATAGGATAAAGGTTATAATCTTTATGGAAGCAAACCTCCTGGTCTTTCTCCCAATGAGTGGATGGTGAGTTCAAACCATCAACCTTTCCATTAGCAGAGGAGCGCTTAGCACTGTGCCAACTAGGGTTCCTTTCCCTGGAAAAGGGAGTTTTAATTATTTTTTTAATTTTTTTGTTGTTATTTTAGTGTGTGTGTACCATCAAAATGAATCTGACTAATACAGGAGGAGACTGCCCCTCCTTCTCTGGCAGAGCATCTGGTGGATTCGAAGTGCATACCTCTGGGATTGCAGTGCAGTGGGAGTTTTAATTCTTAATACTATTACAAGTACTTAATACTATGCAGCTCCCTGGCTTTTTTTCTTAAAGGATTTACAATTATGTTTAACGAATATAAAACGGACCACTGTTTTCTTTGTGGCATGGTAGATAGATAGAGAACTGAAAAGTAGCTAGATTAGAATGGTATACTTTACACAACAGAAGACAGTTTGGTTTCACTATCAATGTCAACTGAACCTTAATCTTCACCCAAGATCTGCCTGCGGCATATATGAAGTAGGAGTCACCAGCAGGGAAGGCTACACCCACTACAGCGAACCTAAACACCTACTAATAAATGGGTTTAGGGTTTTTTTATGAATGACTACCAGCACCTCTTTGCAACACTCTCCGACTGATGTGCAGTTTTTCTTAGAAGCACTCCCAGCCTATCTTCCTGGAAGACGTTACACAGTTGGTTCTCAAGGGTGCATACCTAGAGAAGGGGGCCAGGGACCCAGAACGGCACCGCATGTTTTCATTACACTGTGTCTTCCAACTCCCCTGGACTGGTAAAAGCAGAAAGCCAAAACCCCCTGTTTACTGTGGATTCCCCCTCCGGGAAGACCCCACACGACTACTCAGAAGTGCCCCATGGGTCTCTGAGGTTGTAATCTCCACAGGCGCAGGGGGACACGTCTTTCTGCCACTGAGCAAAAGACAGGTGAGTTCCACCTGCCCATCTCTTGGTTACCAGCCTAGGGCTCCTTCCTTTTTTAGCACAGAAGGTCGATGCACCGAGAAAAGCAAATGAACGCGCGGAATCCAGGCCTCTGTCCTCAAACACCGAGCTCTGCGAAGTGTTAGCGTGAGCTACGGCGCTGCGCTGCCAACCCGAGGGCGCACGGTTCAAATCCACCTGGTGCTACACGGGGGAAAGAGGGACATTCTCCTCCCGTGCGATTTACCGCCTCTAAAACACCCTCTGAAGGGTCAGCTGTGAGTTGTTTCGGACTCGATGGTCAACAAACCTCAAGCAAAAAATGACCACGGGTCAGTGGAAGTCACTAACCTGTTACAGCCCCTGCCCGGGCCCCCAGGCTTGCAGCCTTGGGACTTACAGATCTGATGGAGGCACTGATTGGATCCTTTCCCTACCAGCCACGGGGCACCGACGTTCTTACAGCAGAGGCAATAAGAAAGCCAAGGGCAGTAGTTATCATGAAGTAGTTAGTTATATTATGGATCTTCTTCACCAAGAATCGGTTCTAAGGAACTTCAAGCCAGAGGCTCTGTTCCAAGAGGTGAGAGTCGCCACGACAGTCAACATAAAGCCCTCGCGCGCAGAGTCAAGTCAGAGACGGAAAACAACCTGCGATCGCACCAGGGAAGCCCCCCGGGACGTGGGAGGGCTCGGCAGCACTGGGAGACCCGGCGATCGGCCGGCCTCGAAGGGCAGCGCCCCGGCCTCCGGCCCCCCACCTGCGATCACCCTCCCGGGCGGCGCCGCCCCCCGCGGCCGGGACCCCGGCAGGAAAGGTGGGCGAGGACCTCGACTCCTTCTTCAGCTCCATTCCCTGCCCAGGAGGTGTCCGGCGGGAAATCCAGCTGGGCCCCGGCCCGGGGACCTGCAGGACAGCGCGGGCGGGCGCCCACCCCGGCCCCGATCGCCAGTCCCGGCCCCGATCGCCAGTCCCGGCCCGCCCCGGGCGCCCCTCCAGGACTCACCTCCCTGCTTTGGCCTCAGGCCGCAGCCCAGCGAGGACGCTAAAGCCCGAGGTCCGAGACCGACTTCTCCCTCGCAGCGACCGGAAAACTGGGACTCGGGGAAGGGAGGTCAAACGAGGGAAATGGCCGGAGACCTCATTCAAGCCGCCCAGGGCTTCCCCAGACGCCCGCGGAGCTGACACATCAACAAAGATGGCTGCCAGCGAGAGGCCGGCCCGGCTCCAGCTGAGGGGGCGGGGCTCCCGGGAGGAGCCAATCAGCGCGAGCCAGCGGTATGACGCGCGCGCATCTTGCGTCCCGGGGAAACCAGTCTGCAGTGGGCGTGGCCGGCGCCGCCCCGCCCTCTCCCCACGGTGCTTGGGGCGCAGAGCCGGGACTGGGGCGCCCAGGGCGGCATCCAAGCTCCTGAGCTTTTCGCCTCTTAGGTCCTGTCTGACCTTTACGCCCATGATTCCCACACACCATTTGTGACTTTCCTGTAGGAAGAGGTTACTGGAGATAATTCCTCTTCACCTTTTGACCCTTCCTTGTGTAAGTCAAGGGCATAAAGCAATAAAAGATTATTGGATAAGGTGAAGTCCTGCAACTGACGCGCACACCTGCACGTGACAGTGGGCGGAGTCACGGGAACGGCCTATTGGCCCCATTGACAATTCAGCCCTGGGAGAGAACTCCCTGGGTTTCCATAACAGCAGGTTCGTGACTCCAGAGTGGCATCACTGCCCTCCGTCTGTTGTTTAATAATGAAGCGTTGCTGTGCTGGTCACGAACTCTCCGGGCTGGGTCACACCTCGCAGGCTGGCCCGGCTGGAGGTCCCCAAGAGTCAGCCACAGTCTCTTGAACGCACTTGCCCAAGTGGGTTTGGAGAAGTCAGATGAGTAGCTCAGCCTGAGTAGGGTTGGTTTTTTTTTTTCAAACTCCTGTCCAATGAAACAGTGTCCTTTTGTTTAGGAATTCTTAAGTAAAAATAATTAATTCAGAGGAGTCTTCAAAGGGAGAGTTTTTAAGACCAAGAAAACTTTTCTATGATTAGGTTAAACTTCTCACTAACTACTGGCAAGGAAAAAACAAACAAACAAACAAACAAAAACCAACCTCAACACAAAAAACAACTAAGACACAGTAAAAATACCATCTTGTGTTACTCTATTCCTCTTTCTCTTTTAACAGAAAATGACACCTCCTTCCTTAAATGAAGGTACATTAAAACTCATTTCACAATTAAAGGTAAAACAGAAAAAAATGATTTAACTTTAAAATAATCGTTTGGTCAAACATTCTAGTGAAATATATTATTCTAAGGTGGTGCTGGTCCTCCCTTCAAAGGTCCTGCCCTTTGAAATCTTCTGTTCAGCTCTTTCACTTCGAAATGTTTTCCTTTTGTACTGGCTTCTCCACGCCCCAGTGCAATGTTTACAGTCTCTTCTGACATCCATTTCGATTTTTTCTTTCTCCTCTATTTTTGTAATGACCTTTTTTTTGCTTTTTTCATAGATGATATCATCCCACAACTAATCTGGTCTTTGATCATTGGTTTTCATTACCTCAAACCTTTTAAAAATGGTACAACCACTCTGGAAAGCAGTTTGGCACTTCCTCAAAAAGCTGAACACAGACATTCCGTATGATCCAGCTATTCCATTGCTTGGAATATACCCCAAGAAAATGAGAACTGAGGGTCAAACAGAGACTTGTACGCCAATATTCATGGCAGTATTAGTCACCATCGCAGGAACATGGACATAGCTCAGACGTCCAACCACAAATGAATGAGTTGAGAAGTTGTGGTACATTCATACAATGGAATACTATGCAGCACCACAGCAGGAGCAATGATTTTGTAAATTGCTACCTAACTTGGGAGGGACTATAAAGCATTATGCTGAGTACTAATGCCATCCCCAAAAAACAAATACTGTGTAAAAGCATTATTGTAGCATGAGTATGAAGATCCTAGGCAGGGGAGAAGGGTGGAAACAGAGGGGTGAGGATGGGTAGATGATGTGTTAATCATGTTGTTGTTTGTTGTTATGTGCCGTCAAGTCGTTTGCGACTCATAGCGACCCTATGCACAACAGCCCTAAACCCTGCTCTATCCTG
>NW_006399756.1:16625580-16680736 GCF_000299155.1 Elephantulus edwardii | reverse complement strand
CATCTGCCAAGTCCCTTCAGAAAATATCTTCCATTGTCCAACCCATGATCTGACAGCTTGTATCTTAAGCTTTCTTGGCTTCTGTGATTCCAAAACACATCGTCTGCTGACATTTTTTTTTTCTTTTGTCCAGTGTCTCTTAAGTTTAGTTGTGCTGTCTTCAAGGGAAGGTGACCTGTCCTGTAGAACTCCTGTGTAGGTTATGGTTTCCTTTCTGGCCCGCCGGTTTTCCCTGTGTACCTTTGTAAGATGCCTCTTCATTGTTATCTGAGGTGACTTCCCCTGTGCGCCACTTTCAGGCTTCCCTTCCTCCCAGGAGCATGCTTGTCCCTGTCCCCAAGGGCCTCTTCCCGCTGGTTTTCCCTGTGTACCTTTGAAAGATGCCTCTTTGTTGTTATCTGAGGTGTTGCACAATTGGATGGATAGGGCATGTGAAGGAAATGGGAGGGATCTTTTGTGAAAAACAATGTACTCAAACTTTGTAAATAGTCCATATAAAATAAAAAAATTAAAAAGTTTAAAGAAAGATGATCATGAAATTCAGATGGAATTGATTCAAGAGCCTACCTTGGTTCCTGTGGACTTATTTAAAATGAGTATTGAAGTTCCCATGGACTGCCAAGTTTCTCTTTGCAGGCAAGGATTTTGAACTTCATCTGACATACTTTGGGCATGTTGCAAGGAGACACCAGCTCTTGTAGATGGACATTATGCTTGGAAGGGTGGAGAGATAGCTCGGGAGAGGAAGACTCCGGATGAGCTGAACTGACAGAGTGACTGTAACAATGGGTTCAAGTATGTAGGAGATGATGAGGATGGCACAAGATAGGATAGAATTCAGATCTGTGGCTTTTAATGTCACTGAGTCACAGTAGACTTGACGATACATAACAACAACTACTTTGTGTTGCCAAAATTATTTCAGCTTTGGCCATCAGGAGTTCTTTCACTTGACTTCCAAAAATGCACTATGAGTCCATACTGATGTTTTTAAATTAACATTTAGGATGACAGAATTTCCACTTCATTTATTTTAAACACTTTTTCTTTTATGCTTTGAATCCCTAAGTCATCATTCTTTATATGCTTTATGCAAATATTATATATGTAATATATATATGTAACATATATATGTGTTTTATATATAATATATATGTCTGTCGGATGCATGGCAAGTAATTGAAAAGACCATGGCTTGAATCCATCTTGTTGAGGGGCTTTCTCTCTTACGCTGACCCTTCACCTTTCCAAGCATAATGCTTTTTTCCCCAAGAACTAGCTACTACTAACAACATGCCCAAAGTCTGTGAAGTGAAGTTCCACTATCCTTGCCTCCAAGGAGCACCCTGGTCACATTTCTTCAAGACAGACTTGTTCATTCTTTTGGCAGTCCGTGGGATATTCAGGGAGCTCTGGTGGCATAACAGAAAGAATCTGTACACCCAAAGGCATGGGGTTCAAATCCACAGCTTCTCTGTGGAAGAAGGATAGGCAATCCCTTCCCATGTGATTTACTGCCTGCTGGAAGGTCAGCTATGAGTCAGATCTGACTTGATGGCACACGACAGTAGCAACATGGGATATTCAATACTCCAGCACAACTCAAAAGTGTCAATTCTTAGGGAGCTCTGGTAGCCTAGTGGCAAGAAGCTGAGCTGCACTGCAATCCCAGAGGTACGTGGTTCTAATCCACCAGATGCTCTGCTGGAGAAGGAGGGGCAATCTCCTCCTGGACCAGTCAGATCCAATTTGATGGTACACACACACACAAAAAAAAAATAATAAAATTAAAAGTGTCAATTCTTCTTCTGCCATCCTTAGTCTCTGGCGACTTTCAGATGCATTGTCAAGTAATGGAAAAGATGATAGGGAGCTCTGGTGGCCTAATGGTAAGAAGTTATGCTGCAATCCTGAAGGTACACAGTTCAAGGCCACCAGCTGCTCTGCAGGAGAAAGATGGGCAGTCTCCTCCTGTGTGATTAACTGCCTCTGAAAACCTACTGGAGGGTGAGCTATGGGTCAGTTCTGATTCAAGAGTACACAACAACAACAACATGGCTTGTATCGGGAACAACTTAGTCTTCAAAGTGAAATTGTTGCTTCTTAGTTAACTCTTTGGAGAGGTTTTTGATAGCAGATTTTCTCAATGCAATTAATTTTTTTTTTATTTCTTGACTACACCAAGGGTGTTGATTGCAGATCCAAATAAGATGAAATTGTCGAAAATTTCAACCTTTTCTCCACTTCTCATGATGCTGCCTATTGGTCCATAGGTGAGGATTTTAATTTTCTTGCTGTTGAGATGTAATCCATACTAATGTAGTCTTTGATCTTCTGCAGAATGCAATTCAAGACCTCTTCACTTTCAGCAAGCAAAATTGTGTTGTCTGCATAACATAGGCTGTTGATGCCACGTTCTTCATAAAAACCAGTATCTCGAATGATTATAATCTAAAGTAGAAAACAATCCGTGCATCCATATAAATAAATGAATAAATTAATAAAAAGAGTTAACAAATTTCTCATAAGGCATTAAAAATAATTTTATAAACATTCTAGCCTCGTGGAGTGGGAAAATAATTGCCCAATTCTTACAAAGGAATGAGTTTCCCAATAAGCAAGATAAGCATTGGACTGCTTTTGCTTTCTTAGAAATCTGAATAGTTCCACATGTTTTACCTGTCATGTGAGGAGGTTTACTACCAGGTTTACTTGTTTATTTACTTATCTGAGGGGTACAGGTTCAGATGTTTTCCCCCACAGATTAGTTGTACCATAGAGTTGGAACCAACTGACCCGGCAGATTATCAGAGGCAGTTAATTAAACGGGAGGAGATTGCCCATCCTTTTCCCGTGGAGCATCTGGTGGATTTGAACCACGTGTTTTAAGATTGCAGTGCAACTATTTGCAACTAGGCCACCAAACTCCCTATAGGCTAATTAGTAAGCCTTTCTTTACTTTGCTTACAAAGTACACTGGCCTCATTAAAAACCAAACTCAAACCACCATCAATGAGTCAATTTGGATTCATAGCAACCCTCCATTGGGTTTCTAAGGCTAAATCTTTAAGGGGGAGGCTGCCCATCTTTCTCTTAAGGAGTAGCTGGTGTATTTTAACCACTGACCTTTTGGTGAGCAACTGATTATGTTAAACCCTATGTCACGAGGTCTCCCTCTATCTTTGGTGGTGGTTGTTGTTGTTAAGTGCCATCGAATCATAGGCCACTCATAGCAACCCTATGAAAGAAAGTTCTCAACACTTGTGCGGCTTTCATCCTTTCTCCAGGTTCATAGGGTTTCCGGAGGCAAGCTATTTCAGAAGTGGATGCCACTCCTGCTTCCAAGCTTATTTTAATCGGGAGCTCCAGCAAACACTGTCCACCATGGGTAACAATTAACGCATTTGACACATCAGTGTCACATTGTTCAGCTTCACAATAAGTTACCTCTGTACAAGTGGACACACCAGGGCTATATGACCTAGAATAATGCTTGACAAAAACCAATTAAAAACAGGCCTGAGGCCCGCGGATTAAAGTCACCCACCTTTGGCTTGGTAGCATCACTTTCTGTCCATTAGGCCAACTGATCTTTTTGTTGTTGTTGTTAAGTGCCATGGAATCATAGGCGATTCATAGCGACCCTATGAATGAAAGTCCTAGGGATTGTAAATCTGAAAAGACATTTAGAAAGTACTGTATGGTTGGGAATGAACAAATTCCAGGCACACCTAGAAGCAAAATCTTTTTTTTTTAAGTACGACTGGTTAACTACAAAAATGAATTACCACAAGCGGGCCCCCATTGTTGATTATGAGGCATTACAACACTGTCTTTTCATATGACTTGCCCATAACAACCTCCTTGTATCCAGTATGAAAGGGTTTGGGGAAGAGTAACTTTGTGATAAGAAAACTGATAAAACATCACCTCTGCCAGGTGATCAAGTCTGAAATCAACCGTCTCAAATCATGTTCACAGTAAGCTTGGTAGAATGAGGAAAATGACAACCTATTTAGTCTTGTAGGAGGTTTTTTGTTTTTTAATTGGGTTGAGAAATTAGGACTTTATTCTGAAGTCAATGAGACATTAATAGAATTTTTAAGAGAGTACTACAAAATGATCAACTTCATAATTTTGTTTCATACGGAAAAGAGTTGTTAGGATATGAAAGGAAAGCAAATAATATTTGTTGAAATCCTCCTACACACCAGTAGTTGAGCTTTGTAGGAGCTTTTGTCTCATTATTCAGTCTTATCATAGAAAAACCTTCAGATAAATTGTAATAGTAGGGCATCGCACACAATGCCTGACCAGGTTGTCTCCAAACTGTCATCAAAATAGAGTCTAAAAAAATTCCCCGAGCCAAGAGAAGCCCCAACAAATATGGCAACTGTAAAGTATTTTAATTGGCTCCTGGAGAAAAAAAAGGGGGGGGGGCATTCGGTCAAATTTTTTAAAGAGAAGGAGATAAACTCAGAAGTTAATAAAAATGGTTACCTAATTATAACATTGTTGTTGTTGTTGTTGTGTATCGTTGAGTTGGAACTGACCCATGGCTGACCCTCCGGCAAGCTTTCAGAGGCAGATTTAAGCTCAGGAAGATATTGCCCATCTTTCTCCCACGGAGCAATTGATGGATTCAAACCGCTTGCCTTCATGATTGCAGCACAGCTTCTTACCATTAGGCCACGAGCGCTAATTATATGTATTAGTAATGTAATGTTTAGTCATAGCTGACCCTCAGTTGAGTGTCTGGAGGCTGTAGATTGAACGAAGGAGATTGCACATCTTTCTTCTTCCGAGACCCTAGTGGATTGGAACTGCCAAGAAGGCGTGATTTTGGATTAATAACACAACTCCTTCCAGACTGGGCCACAGAACTCGAAATGTATCAAGTGAAACTAAAAATCTGGTGTCATTTTTAGGGGAACAATATTTTACCAATTTTCTGAAAAAATAAGACTTATTTTTAAAAAGACGCAAACCTTACATTTGTTTGAATGCAGTGTGCGTGAGTGTGTGGGAGGTGTAGGCAAGAGTCCATAATGTTTAAACTAGGTGATTAAGCTGAGTATGTTTGAAAAGGTTGGTAATGATGAAAACAAATGAAAATTTTTGTTCATCAGCAAAAATAATCATGCATCCTATATCATGTACCGTTGAGACAGAACCGACCCATAGCTGACCCTCCCTCGGGTTGTTAGAGGCAGTTAATCAGACAGGAGGAGATTGCCTGTCCTCCCACAGAGCAGCGGGTAGATTTGAACCGCTTGCCTTTGGATTGCAGTGCAGTTTATTACCACTAGGCTACCAGCACGCCCACAATAATGACAAAAACAAGGAGAATGTCTTCTTTTTTCAGCAACAGAAATGATTGTGTATCCTAAATTAAGAAATAGAAGAGGAGAAAGGGGGGGAGAAGGCAGACAGACAGAAAGCAAGCATTTTCCTTTCCTGAACCAGGCAGATGAAACTGGAAACACCCAAAATTGCAAACTCCACCTAAGCGATGACTTCATTTTACGGCTCTACATTTGCACAAGGTTTTGCCTTTGTTCAGGGAGGTCCTTGCTGACCCGACACCCCAAGGATACTAACCGTCCGGAGCCATCCCACAGGGAGAATGCTCTGCGCAGGCGCCTGGGGCGCACGTGGGCGGGCTCCCAGGACGCACGTGGGCGCGCAGTGCGCATGAGCCGGGCTGTGCGGACCCTCGGGGGTTGGACGTGAGCTGAGCGCGTTAGTTTCGTCTCGGTGGCCTCCCCTGGGGCCCCAGCTAGGCGCCACCACGGCCAGATTTCAGAGACCCGTTGGGATCAACTGTCCCTTCCCAGTCCTTCAGGTCAGAGTCCCCTGGCTCATGGGGGAGCGGGGGGACCATGGAGGGCCGGAGGGCTTGGTCGTTTGGGCCGGACGTTGGGCGCTGGACGTTGAGGTGGGCGTTGAGGTCAGGGGTTGAGCAGGTCAGAGGGACCAAGGATTGGAGAGGGGGTGGCAAGCTGGAGGAGATCGTGGTTAGAGGCTTGCTTGGGAAGGGGACGCCTGGGGTGCGGGTCTCGCTTTGGGGGCCTCTGTGTTGGGGAGTAGGTGGCAGACGTGGGCTTGGAGACGGGGGCTTCTAGGCGTGGGCTCACGGGTTTGGAGGCAGACTCTCCAAAATGCCACCATCGTCCAGCCCCGCACCAATCGCCCTTTCCCCAAAAGGAGCTAATTTATGGGACCACTGCTTTCACTTAGCGCAAGGCTCCAGTGTAGAGGATGTTAACACTTCTAGAAGGTTTTTAGGGGGCTCTCGTGGTGTAGTCTTTAGGGAGTTAGTCTGTACACATCTCCGGTAGTTTGAACCCACCAGCTCTTCCGCGGGAGAAAAATGGCCATTCTGCTCCCTTGCAATTTGTAGCCTCTGGAAACCAGTTACAGGTCGCTCTGTTCCGGGGTCAATTGAGTTTGAGGTTGGATTGAGGTTTCCCCCCCTTTGGGGCATCTTGGGGGCCCTGGTGCTGCAGAAGTCTTAGCAGCTGGGACTCTTCCACTGCTGGAAGTGCGCTCCGGGGAAGAGCCTGCAGGCCTGCCTGGTTGTCCAGGTCAAAATTCAGCCTCACGTGGTTGGGTTGGGTGGACTTCACTAACCGCGAACTTCTGACCTTTTCCATTCCTAGTCTGGCATGGAGCGCGCGGTTCTTGGGGGGGGGGGGCTTTGGAAACACGGTAACTAATTGGCTCCTCCTCGCAGCTGACTCTTCCCGCAGGTGAGGCTGTGCATCTCGTGGGAGGAGACTGCCCTTCTCCGGACACCGGAGGAGCCTCTTAGTGGATTCGAACCCCTGGAGAGGCGTGGCCGTTGAGTGAAGCTGCTCTGCTTCCTGCTTGGGATAGGCCACCAGAGCGCCCTTTTAAAGCATTGTTGAGTTGACACTGACTCAGTTGCCCTGCAAGCTGGAGTTCTGAGGCTGTAGATCGCACGGGAGGAGATTGCCCATCCTTCACCTCGAAAATCCCGCTGCGCTGAAACCCTGCTCCTCCGTTTTACGGGGTCCCTGTGAGCCAGAGTGGCTCAGCGTTTGCATAATAAACTCAAGGCTAGAGGTGCTGTTTTGGGGAGGGCAAAGCCTTGCCGTGAGTTGATTCTTTCCTGAATTTCCATCCCAGCTGGGTGAGGGGTTTGAGGAGGGTGACTGGGGGCAGGATATT
Organism: Elephantulus edwardii; assembly: GCF_000299155.1. Classification (NCBI taxonomy): domain Eukaryota; kingdom Metazoa; phylum Chordata; class Mammalia; order Macroscelidea; family Macroscelididae; genus Elephantulus; species Elephantulus edwardii. The sequence continues at coordinate 16,673,542 of NW_006399756.1, read as the reverse complement.
GGTTGATTATCTCTCATTTTCTCACAGGATGCTTTCTACAGATTTAGAAAGGAGAGGTATATTAGTACTCAAATTATCTTCACTTCACACGTGCAAACTGGTTCCACAGGGAAGAGGAGAGAGAGTGTGTGTGTGTGTGTGTGTGTGTGTGTGTGTGTGTGTGTGAGAGAGAGAGAGAGAGAGAGAGAGAGAGAGAAGTAGAAATAACAAGTTTGTAAGTACTTAATAACCACCAGGCATTGTGCTAAGTAGTTTACATGTGGTCTCACATTTTATCCTCAGCTTTAATTAAGAGGTGCTTCTCATTGCTGTCTGCCTTTTATAGCCCCTTGAATCCCAAAAAGATAAAAGGATTATCCCGATAAATAGCTAGAAAGATACGGTTTAGGTTTGGCTCAAACTGACTTAAATGTTGTACTCTGATGAACCTTTGAGTTTTTAGCTTTAAAACACTTTCCTTTGGGTAGAATTATTCTGTGGTTACCAGGAATAAAAGAAGGCAGTATTTGAGACGGAAAAGGACCCCAGCTAAGTAACTTTGGCTTTGCCCTTTTAACCCCCCTATTGGTTTCCTCTGGAGTGGCAAGGTGATAGAGGTGATAGACATGGTAAACGAAGCCTTGCAGGGTTTAAGATCATTCAGAAGTGTGGAGTCATTGTGGAAAACTCAGCTGAAAACAACTCTCCTGAGACTCACATGGGCTTGTGGGTCTTCAGGGGCTTGAAAAGGGCTGGTTTGGTTTGAATTTTGGTCTAGAGTCTAGGAAGAGGATTAGTCAGTTGTTTGCAGTGTAGTCAGGGATGCGTCTAGACAGTGGGTATGGGAGGAGGGTTGAGGAAGACCTCAAAGTAGAGCAAAGCCCTGCCCTTGGGAAGTGTTACTGGGGCTAAAGCCTGGAACTTGGAACTAAAAGACTGAAAAGCCACAGCTTCATTTTCACCTGTAGCACTGTGTAAAGCGATTTCTTCCACCCCGTGACTTCTCTGTTAGCATCAGTAATTCCAGCTCTTGAGATTCTAAGGATCCTTTAGCTCAGAGATGTGAGGAGACCCTTCTGGTTAACTTCTTGTGTTAGCTAAGAAAACACGTAGCTAATTACTAGGGATAATTAGAAATACATTTTTATTAACCATTTTATTACATCATGTCAGTAATAGTGCATATGGGAAGAAATTGCATGCTTTAAACCCAGGCTTGGTTAGCTCAGTAATTACCTAGCATGACTTTTGCAGTGACATCTGTTATGCCTCTCTATCAAAAGTTCACAGACCAGCTTGAGAATAAGGGGAGAGGGCCTCCCCCTTGAAATGAAAAATCCAGGCAGACCCCAGGTTATAAATGAAATCAGTTCATAACTGTCTTAGAGTGTGTAGCTTGACTGGAACAGGTACATACATATATATCGTTCTTCCTTATCAAGAAAAGGTGAGAAGGCTTTTAAGCTATTTAAAAGCTGCCTGTGCGCATCAGATGAAGGTGAGGATGAATTTATTGTGGGGTAGAGGTGGGTTGGGTTCAAAGTGAGGACATACTTACATAACATTAAAGCAGGGCTTTGAAACTGTACTGACCCTTCAGTGACCGCTTTGAATGGGTGTGACTTTTCACAGTCTTGCCAGTAATCCAGCCTCCTGCGTCAAGCTTTTGAAAATGTGCACTGTGCCTCTCTCTTCTGAAGCCCCTCATTCCAGGGCCTCGACCTGTTCTTTGTCCGCTTCTGGTAACCATGATGAATCTCCCAAATTTTAAACATTCAAGACTACTCTTGTTTCAGTTTACTGGCCCGGAAGGAATCGGATCATGAAGCCTTGCATTAAAAGTATCAGTTGGTGTACATGGACCACGTACTCAGTTTGACAGAGGACAAAGTCAAATAGGGACCGTGTTGAGTTTTACAAGAGTTCTTATAAATACTAAAACTCAGCCTTAAAAATCTTTAGGTGTTTTTTTTTTCTTGTGTCCTGAATTGTGGGGGTGTTCACACAGAATGCTGTTCGCTGCTTGCCCTTCAACTCATGGCTATCCCCTTGCTTAATGGCATCTAACTGTTGTGGCCCCGTAGGGTGTTCATTGACTAGTTTCGCAGAAGTAGGGTTTCAGGCCTTTCTTTTTAGTATATGTCAGTATGGAAGCTCTGCTGGAACATGCCCAGCATCCTAACATGTGCCGGCCTTCACTGGCAGATGTGCTCCAGGTGTAGTGGCTGGGAGTCAAACGTGGGTTTTCTGCATCAAGGCAAGATACTATTGCCCCCCACCCCAAAATGTGTTCTAGCTCACAGTGGTCCAGTAGGACAGAGTAGAAATGCCCTGTAGGATTTCCAAAGCTGTGAATGTTTACAAGAAGCAGACTGCTTTTCTTTTCTCATCATAGTGGCTGGTGGTTTCGAACCACTAACCCAGTGCTTAATATACTGCATTCATTGCCAAGGTTTCTCACATATGCATGCATGTTGAAATTTCTGGGATTGTACGTAAAGATAAAGTCCTTAGAGTACAGTTGTTTTCAGTGAAAAATTCTATTTTGGATGGCTGAAATTTTCATGTCGTTTAGCAATAGATGCATCTCCCTGCTCGAGAGCCTCCAGTGTAAATAGAAGTGTGTCCAGAGTCAGAGACATGGCAGTTACAATGTTGACGGGTTGTCAGCGTATATTGGGAATCCCGTGCTCTCTTTCGAAAAGCAAGCAGACGTGAGAAGTCAGAGAAAGCCCAGGATTGGGAGGAACCTGAAAAGTGCTCCCTCATCAGTTGAAAGGGGACCTGACTTCAGTGATCTCAGATGTCTGAAAGCTTGGTCATGAAGCAGAAACAGGAGTCAGCTGTTGGGAAGACAGTGACTTTAAAAGGAAGGCAATTCAAAGAGCCGTCCCAGCGTGGAAAGGAAGGAGGGCATTTGTAGTCCTGGGACAGGGCTAGGTGTCTGTCTTCCCTGAGTGTAGGAGTGACAATTCCTGAAGTGGGTGAGGTGAGTGTCACCTAAATACAGGACGACTGTGGTCATTTCTCATCTGACAGACTGGGAACTTTGATGTTTAAATCCTTATGTGCTGCTGAGACCTTATAATGAGTTGAATTAGTTGGCTTTGCAGTTTTCGAAATGAGGTAGATTAAATTCTGAATTTGTAAAGATAGAATGAAGGACGTGGCTCTTGTATTCCAGTTACCCTCATGACAGGATGAAATGAGCCATCTAAAATTGCCAAATGTCACTTGGAAACATCCTTGTCCATGATGCCATGAAGATGGTTTCTAAAACAGTAATGATAATAGGGGTTTCCCCCTTTGTTTTAAAGATTGTGATAAAATAGACACTAATCCTTAAAAGTGTGTTGCTGTCAGATTGGAACCCAGTCATAGCTGAGTCATCACTGGGCCTCTGAGCCTGTAAATTAACAGCAGGAGTTTGTGTCTTTGGCAGAGAGGCATGATCTTTGGGAGAGGAGCTCAACTCCTTTATGAACTATTACCCCCAGAGGTCAAGTATAAAGAGTTCCTCTATTGAAAAACATTCTTACCACCTCAACAATATTTAAATGTACAAATTGTTGTTGTTAAGTGCTGTAGAGTCATAGACACACATAGCAACTCGATGAACGAAAGTCTTGAATGCAGAACTTTCATCTTTTCTCAAGTTCAGAGAGTTTCTGGAGGCAAAGTTTTTTGGAAGTGGATGCCAATCCTGCTTCCAAGTCAGCTTTATTTGAGGAAATCACAAAAACCAAAAGCCTTTCTAATGGTGAGGCCACATCTGATCGTCTCACATCCTATTGTGAACAAGAGCCACACCTTAATCTCAACCCCAAACCAGATTCTTCAAAGGTGTGTTCTCTGGTTTGGGGTTGAGATTAGGGTGTGACTCTTGCTCACAATAGGGTGAGGTGATTGATGTATGGATTAGTGATGCTGATTAATTTGTCCTGCTACACAACATCCCCATTACCTTCTTCCACATTATTCTGCCACCATTATCAGTGCCTCCTAAGCAATATTCCTTTCCCTTACCTTTGTTCAGTACTGAGAGCTGTGGTCCTTATACATTTTCCTATTTTCATTTTAACCCAGTGGTAATTGGAGCATATAATATTCGTCGTGTATGTGACTACCCTTTGACTCAGTTGTGTTTTCAAGGTACCCTGGTGATGTAGTCCAGATGAAGTCGTGCTACCAACTCTGGCATATTTGAGGGAAACCAGTGGGCAGGTTCTTCGTGGGTGATTATAACTTCTGAAACCCAGTGGAGGCTCAGCTGTGGGTCGGTTCTGACTCAGTGGCAGTGAGTTTGAGTTCTGTATTGTAGAATGTATCAGCACCTCATTTCGTTCTATGGTTATGTTACTGTGTATGTGGATCATTTTTATTTATCTGCTCATCTGTGGATAGACAGTTTGCTTGGTTTTTTTTTACCTTTTGCCTGTTGTGAATAAAACTGAAGTGTACTGGTGCACTGGCCTACGTGTGCATTGAATTCCTCCAGCTGGACTCTCTGGGTGGTGCATATGGTTAACATACTTATTCACTAACTGCAAGGTTGGAAATTCAAGTCCGAGCAGAGGTGACGTGGAGAAAGTCCTGGTGGTGTACTTCGAAAAAACCCTAGCCTCTGAAAACTGGCTCAGAATTTTCATCTGACACGACTAGGTGTACTGTGAGTCCAGAACTACACGTGGCAACAGGTGCTGTTTGGAGTTCTAATAACTGAATGATTACGTTGCTGGTAAAAATTACTGAATGGTTCCAGAACTGCCTTTAGAAGAACCTCTAAAGTGTTTCCTTTATAGTGGTTTTACCATTTTGCATTTTCACTAGCAGTGAATGAGGGTTCCAATTTTTCTGTATCCTCATTAACTTTCATTTTACTTTTCCTTTTTAAATTATCAGTGCTATGAGGCTGAAGTGATGCCTTAATGTGGTTGATAAAGAGTGCTTTGGAAAAAAAGGGGGGGAAAGAGTGCTTTGTCTTTTTGTTGATAAGATTAGGAATTTGGTGGTTTTTTTTAAATCTGCATATTAAGTCCTTAACAGGATTTTATCTCCCAGTCTGTAGATTGTCCCTTTACTTTATTGATAAGTCTTTTGATGCAGTTTATTAGTTTGTGAGGCCCAGTTCATCTATGGTACATCTTTTACCACTTGTAGTGTGAACATAGTTTTTTAATGTAGACTTTTTTTACTAGTTCATGTGCAAAATTCCATGTGAGGTCCTACAGAAATTGAGATTTCCTCATTTTTTTTCCCTAGTGAAATGTACAAAGCAGGGCAACAGCAAAGTTATCTCAACATCAGGAAAACAAAAATCTTCACAACTGGACCAGTAGACAATATCATGTTAGAGAAAAGACCAAAATTGTGAAGGGCTTCATTTTACTTGGAGTCACAGTCAACACTCATGGTAACAGCACCAAAGAAATTTTAACAGCGTTGCATTGGAAAACTCTGTCAAGGACCTCTCCAAATTGCTAAAGAACAAGGAGGTGTTTAAAGACTAAAGTGTGCTTGATTTAAGCCACGGCATTTCCAGTACACGGCTTCCTGGACACCTCAAATGCAAACAGTGAAAAAGAATTGGTGACTTTGATCTGTAGTGTCAGAGAAGAACTTTGAGTATTCCAAGGACTGCCAAAGGGATAAACAGGGGCCTTGATGGAAGTGTAACCAGAGTGCTCCTTGGAGGCAGAGATTGTGACGCTTCATCTCACATGCTTTTGGCTGTGTTCAGGAGAGAGAGAGCCTTGGAAGAAAACACCTTGCTCAGAAAGGTAGAGAGCCAGTGAAAGAGAAGAAGATCCTTGTTAAAATGGATTGACACAGTTTTTGCAACAATGGGCGTAAGGAGATTGAGAGGATGGTACTAGAATGGGCAAGGTTCACATCTGTTCTTAGGGTGGCTATGCACCTAACAGTAATAGCAACATCTCTCAAACCTCTCAAAAAATGTAAAATAATCTAGCAGAAAGGTATGATTGTTTGTGGGTGGTGGTGGTGGTGGTGGTGGTGTTTAGGTTTATTTTGGGAAGGTTGCGTTTGTTTGTTTTAGAGTTTGTTCTTGTTCCCACCACTTCCTTTGTGTTATGTTACCAGTTTGAATCTCTTAAAACGGGAGTGCTGGTGGCCTAGTAGTATGAAACTGTGTGCTACAATCATGAAGATGGGCAGTTCGAATCCACGAGCTGCACCACAGGAGAGGGATGGGTACTCTCCTTCCCTGCGATTAACTGCCTCTAAATACACATTGGCGGGTCAGCTGTGGGTCCTTAATAGTAAACAATGTTACAGCAAACCACGGAAGGCAAACCTTTACCCTCTTGGGATTACTGTATGCCGATGGTCTGGGAAATAAAGAGGAAGGTTTGTACACATTGGGTTGAGTGAATGTACGCTGTATGACAGACCAGGTTTGTAGTTGGGTTTGGGGTTAGTTGAGGTCTTTGTGGTCCAGCATATGTTGGAAAAATGAGTATTCTAAAAATGAGTATTCTTGTTTGTACTGGTCGCTGGTAAAGCAGGGTTATGGTGTTACTAAAATATTTCCTATCTCTGCTTATTTTCTGCCTGGCTGACGTCATAGGCAGATGTGTCTTCACAATTGTAGATATTTAATATCTGCTTATTCAGGATTTTGCTTTACACATTCTCAGACCTCTATCAAAACCTATTTTCTGATGACTCAAAGGCTCCTCACTGTTTTGTCTCACTAGGATGTTTCTTTTATCAATTAAAATGTCTGTTTTGGTCTCAATACTTTCTTCCTGGACCTTTATTTATCTGATGGAAATATTAACATTTCAGTTTTATTAATTTGCACAGCACCTTTTTTAGTCTTTGTTTTCAGCCTTACTGTATTTTTGTTGTTGTGTGGGTGCCTTTTGTTGATTACATTTAACTGATGTCTTTTATTTTCCTCTCAACTGTGTCTGTTTCTCTTTTAATGCACTAACAGCCCAAACATATTTTGATTATTTGGCTGGTTCTTGGCTCAGTTCTGTAAATTTATTCTGTATTTTCTGTGCTTGACATTTTAGAAAAATGTCCTGTTGTACTGATTAAGGTTCTCCCCCATCCCAATCTGGTTTTGAAGTTAATGTAATCACTTTCTGTTCTAATAACTGTCTTGATGCAGATTGTTTATGCTTTTTTAATTAATTTTTTTTTAATTTTTTCCTTTTCTTGTATGCTGTCAAATCAGATCTGACTGGCAGAGGAGATTGCCTTTCCTTCTCCAGCAGAGCATCTGGAGGAACCCTGCATCTTAGAGATTGCAGTGCAGTTTCTTTGCCACTAGGCCACCAGAACTCCCTTGTTTATGCTTCTTATAGAAAGTCTCCAGTTACTTAGTATTTTTATCCTTACCTCCAGCCATTGCCCCCTGGAGTTTAGTTTGTAACTTTTTGTAACTTGACAGTTGCTGTTTTCTGTTTTCCTGGTACAGTGGGGGTGGTGGCTCCGCCAGCTTGATTTCACCTTGTCTGTCAGTGTATGTCTTCAGCAGTGCATAGCCTCCCACCCTGGCTGCCCGTCTGTGGTCCTGCTACTGGGCATCTTCTGCTCGAGACCCCGGGCCCTGCCTGCTGCCTGTTCCTTTCTTTGGATTGAGCGTGCATATTTCTCTCATTTCCTCATCTCATCATTAGCTAAGGCTAGGCATGATGGGAAACACCCTGGTGGTGCGGTGGATAAGTGTTCAGCTGCTAATAGGTTGGTGACTTGGAACCATAGATGTGAACCAGCAGCTGTTCTGAGGGGAAAAGGTTTGGCTGCCTGCTTCTAGACTATTTCATCCTTGCCACCCTGTTGGGCAAGTTTACACTCTTATTATATCGGGTCTCTGTGAGTTGCATTTAACTGGAAGACAGGTTTGTGGATTTTTTGGTTTTTCTTAAGAGACCTAACCAGTGGGGTGCTGGTTGAAGGACACTGACGGGCAGGATTTTGCTAAATATTTTTTGTTAAAGGTGGTGGTAAACAGCATTTGGATATTACACAAAGACATTTCAGCTCTGACTTTTCTCTTAACCACAGTTTTGGAGACTTTTGAGGATGACAAGTTTTGCCTTTTACTGCTTCCAAAAGAGGCTTGTTTGTCCACATTTGTTACTTCCCCTGGGGCAAGACACTCTGAAAACTCTAATTTGAAGGTTTGCCAGAGGCACTGCAACAGGTTGAACCTGAAAAATGCATTGTAGGTAGGGCCAGTTCCTTTCCAGAAATATGTGCATGTTCCGACCTTCAAACCAGAAGGTACATCAGTTTATTCAAGTTCTCCTGGAGCCTGAAAGCAGAGTACAGGTCAGCTGAGAAGGATGGTGGAAGATGACCAGGGGACGCCAGGGACATGATAAGTAACAAGGGCTTCCAGCCACTTTGATCTGGTTCAGTCATGGCTGATGAAGTAAACTCAAAACAGATTCAAATTTTAAGAATTCAGGTGAACACAGGTTGAAGCCCCAAGAATGATGGTCCTGGAGTAGGCCGTAGTAATACCCATCACGAAAATAAAGATTCTCACCACTGGGCTGATTGGCAGCATCATGATAGATGTTGAAGAGGTGGAGATTGTTAAGTTTGCTTGGCTCCTTAATCAACAACAGTCTTGGTACTAGTAGCCAGGAAATCAAAAGATGAATTGCTCTGGGAAGATCTGCTGTGAGGGACTTCTCCGGAGTATTGAAGAACAGCAGTGTCAGTCTGGAGAACAAGGTGCACCTGATCCAGGTCCTAGTCTTCACAATTACTTGCTCTGCACCAGAGAACTGGATAATGACTAGGGATGATAGAAGGAGAATTGATGCCTTTGAACTGTGGTGCTGGAGAAGAGTTTTGGATAATTGGATACACCATGGACTACTAGGAGAACAAAAAGGTTCATCGTGGAGAGGGTGAAACCAGGCTGCTCCTTGGAGACAAGGATTCTGAAGCTCCATCTGCCATGCTTTGGGTGTGTTGCAAGGAGAGACCAGTCCTTGGAGAGGAACATCTTGCTTGGAAAGGTGGAGGGAACAGCACAGGAGAGGACGGCCCTCAAAAGAGATGGATGGACTGAGTCAATGGGGGTAGGTCTGTGAGAGACAGTGAGATTGGCTCAAGATTGAGCAGGGTTCAGAGCTGTTGTACATGGCGTTGCTATGAGTCACAAGAGACTGACGTCACATAACAACAGTAACCCTTTCAGGATCCTGATTTGAGAAACTAGATTATTGCCGGGGAGGAAGGCCTATGTTTAGAGCAGTACAATCAGCCCCCATGTGCAAACCAGCATGCAGGGTCTAGCAGGACATCATTTTACCAGTTCAGTTATTGGCCCAGTTCACCGCAGTTTACAGACTGGGACCCATTTAGGCTTTGCTTTGTCAGCCATGACTGAACCAGGAAGGATGTTTGAAGCCCTGAGTGTAGCATCCACTTAGAGTTGAGGGGTTCTGTGATTGAGAGGTGAGGATTGACCCGCATTTTTTTTTTAATATGTGTGTGTGTGTGTGTGCGTGCGCGCGTGCGCATGTAGGGTCAAATTGGATCTGATTGGCATAGGAAGAGATTGCCCCTCCTTCTCCAATAGAGCATCTGGTGGATTCAGTGGAGTTACCGACTTCAAAGACTAATCTCTGTTATTGTAGGAGTGGCGTCTACTTTCTAAACAACCTGCCTCCGGAAACTCTTAGGAACTTTGATAAATGTCGATAGTTGTAGAGGGGCGTCAGGCCTTTTGTTCATAGGGTCTCTGTGAGACGGGTTTGACTGCGCAAAGGCAGTCAACAACAACAATGATTTTAAGTAGCTTAATAATTCATTAAAATAATGCTCTTTTAGATATTAACAGGAAGAGAATGGATAGATAAGGAAGTAGGACATTGGAAAAAGTGTATAGAGAAAGTAATTCAGAAAAGATGGAACAGTAAGACAGAAATAATGCAGCTAACAAGTTGACACAGGGCCTATGTGAGAAACTTAAGGAGTAAATCTGTATAAATGACTGAATGGAAATCCAAGTTCTATGTCAACTCCTACAGAGATCACAGTAAAAAGACTAAACTCTAGCATATTTAACCATTGAGTTGTAGGCTTTTGGTGGAAAATAAAAGGTTAAAGACCTGACAGTACTCCTTGGAGGAAGAGCAGCCAGATGCCCCTCAAAGGCGAGGATGGTAAGACTTTGTATGATATGTTACCATGACATGTTATCAGGAGGGACCAGGCCTTGCAAGGCTTGGGAATTTGCTTGGGAAGATGCAGGGTCACAAAAGGAGAGGAAGACTTGGAGTGAGCTGGATAGGCACCATGGAGATTGTGAGGCCAATGCAAGATTAAGCAGAATTTCCTCTCTTCTAGTTAAAATTGCAGTGAGAAGGGTCGACTTGATAGCATCGAACCACTTTTCCTTTTACTGTTTCGAAAGCTCTTAAAAGGACTGGCAGTTGCTCTTTAATATGTATTGAGTGGGCTTATTAGAAAACATTTTCAACTTGGACTTTATACTCGTAGACTGAGGTATTTTCTTTTTTTACCATACCTTGTGTCATGTAGGCCAGATTTTTTTTTTAATTTTTTTTTTAGGCCAGATTTTTATATCTCAAAATGATTGCTGTGCAATAGTTTATGGGCTTTATCTGCTATGTAAATAATTGAAAGAAATCACCTGGACCTGAAGTTGTCTTTGTAATTAAAATTGGTTTTTAAATCAGAAGAACTATGAGAGATTATCCCACCCCAGCAATAAGAAAAAGTTCAACGGGCAGCAAACTGTACGTCCTGGCGAGATTGTGGAGAAGGATTGTAACTCTTAGTCACTGCTGGTGGAGTGTAAAATGGTAGAACCACTCTGGAAAGCAGTCTGGTGCTTTCTCAAAGAGTTGGAAATAGAAATAGCCTTTGGGTCAACAGTTCCACTACTGGGGATGTACCCTAACAAAACCAAAACTGTGACTCAAACAGATGTATGCACATTCATGTTTATTGTTGTGTTATTCGCAATAGCAAAGAGATGGAAGCAATCCAAATACCCATCAACAAATGCATGGGTACATACATTGTACATTCATAGAGTGGAATATTATGCAGCCTTGTAACATAGTGAACTCCTAAAATGTTATACAACATGGGGAACCTGGAGGACATTGTGCTCGGTAAAATATCAGTCACAAAAGGACGTATACTGAATAAAACTACGGTTAGAAAATGGGACTTGATGTGGAGGATTAGGAGGAGAATAGAACGAGTGGATAGATAGTGAATACTGCATTAGAAGAGCTGATGGGAAGAACTATCTGAAAGGAATATATATGATTAGACATTTTCAAACAACAATCTAGAACAAGAAGTGCTTTACAAAATGGACTAGGGGAGGGGGGCTTTGGAGGGGAGGGAAGAAAATGTGCAACAATGAATGGATAAAAATTTTTTAAAAGTTTATTTTCAGTACGCTTCTCTCCTTAGACTTCTCCAAGAATCACCTCACCTGTCAATATGATGTCAAGAAATAATTCAGAAGCATCTCTTTGTAAAATGGCAGAGCCGTTTAACTTTGAGAAAAATGAAAGCAAGCTTCCACTGCATGATTCGTTAAGAAGTCCAGGAGGACATCCTAACTTCAGGTTAAAAAGCCCAGAGAGTAGAAATAAAAAGAACAGTTTTTTGCTTTGTGGACAAACCAAGCCGTATCTGGCAAGTCAAGACGATACTTCCGTGCCTTCAAGCCCCGGTAGTCTCGATGGAGAAGGGGTTGGATCTAAAGGAGACAAGAAGACATTGCCAACAGGTGAGTGAGCACAGGAGGAAGGTGAAGCCTTACCTCCTGCTGCCGATGGGGTTTGGTGATAGCAAAAGTGTGTCTAACAGTGTGGTCCAGGGGCTCCTAAACGACAGGACAGCCCAGTGACCACAGAGACCACTTAACCACTGTTGACAAATAATAATTTAACCAGAAAAGTAGTATGTTAAGTGTCTTCTGTGCTCTTGGTAAATCACAGGAAGGATTCGCAGGGGGAGAAGAATCTGCGTTCCTGACTGTGACAGGCTCACTCTCTGATCTCCAGGAAATGCCTGATTTCCTGAATTGTCTGCTGATGACATTTTCCTCCATAAGATAACCAGACTAGGAATGTCGGACAGAAACCACTGGTTTTTGGATGTTGTAAGATGGGCTGTATTTTAAAGTTACAAGGGTGGGGGTTTTTGTGCGCTTTTTTCCTTCTCCCTATAAACTTGTTGCTGTGGGGTCAGTTCTGACTCGGAGCGATAAGGTAGGACAGAGAAGTGCCCCTCAGAGGCTCCCAGGCTGACGCCTTTAAGGAAGCTGACTGCTACTGGTCTTCCAAGGAGTGGCTAGTGGAGTGGAACTGCTGACCTTGGAGGTTGCAGCCTCGTGCTCAACCCCTGTGCACCAGGGCTGATTTATACGTAAAAATCCAGGACCCCAGTTTGAGTTTAGTTGAAGGCAATCTTTGATCGAGTTTCTGAGACTGTAAATCTTAAGGGGAGCGAGTTACCTTATCTTTCTTGAAGAGTGGCTGTTTGCTCAAACTTCCAGCCTACACTTAACCATCAGAGCTCCCTTTTAATGCATATGATCATAGATAATTGAGGACATTAATCAATTTTATTTGATTTTTTTTTAATTCCTTAATCCTAATTACAGGGTACACTTAGGGTATAGTGCATAGAAAGGTGTGCTGCTAAAACAAAGTGTCTCTTTGACTGTGGAAATGCACTGTGGATCTACAGGACAGAATGGTCTCCGACCATGCAGTTTACAGCCTCAGGAAGCCAGTGGTGGGCCGGCTTCATGTTGGGTCCAGCTCACTAGCATTGGGTTAACAAGTTAGTCCTAGTCGAGGGCCCTGCTTTAAGAATGGTCCTGGTAGAACATAGCCACTTGTTGTGGATCGGGAAAGAACTGCTTCCCTAATAATATTAAAAGACTCTGTGGGTTTTTTTCTGTGTTGAATTACAAGTCAAGCCAAACCAAGAACCATATAAACTACTAGTTTCAGCTCAGCTCAAAGCGGGACGCCAAACTGAGCCCACATTCTCTGACATTTTCACATTCTTTGACATTTTCACATGCTTATGGTTATTTGTTTTAAAAAAGATAAAGTGAAATTTTGCTTTAAAATACTTTTGATCAAGCGGTAAAAACTTATTAATTTTATTGAAATCTCAACTCTTGTTATGTGCAGTTGAGTAAGCATTGAGTCACAGCTGCCTTCCAGACAACTCTTCAGAGACTGTAAATTCCATGGGACCAAATTGCCCATCCTTCTCCTCTAGAACGTCTGGGGGATTTGAACTGTTGTCTTTGGGTTGGCCATGCAGCTCTTTACCCACTAGGCAGCCAGAGAGCTTCCTATACACTCCGGTATGGATAGACTTTAATAGTGAAAGTGATGGAATCACTTGGAGACAAGGATTCTGAATCTTCATCTGACATACTTACTTTGGACATGTTGCAAGGAGGGAACAGTCCTTGGAGAGGGAGGGACCTCATGCTTGGGAAGGTGGAGGGACAGCACATGAGGGGAAGACCCTCATTGAGATGGATTGATTAAATAACTGGGGTAATGGGATTAAGTATGTCAGAGACAGTAAGATTGGCACAGAATAGAAGAGGGTTTAGGGCTGTTGTGCGTATGGGTCTCTGTCAGTCGCAGGTGACTTGATGGCACATAACAACAGCAACAAGAAGTGATGGAATTGCAACAATGAATGAATGGAAACCCAAGATCTCTGTAAATGTTCATTAAAATTAATAAAATTTAATTTAAAAAAAAACAAGAAAAAGTGATGGAATGGGAGTTCCTTCTGCTGATCTCAGAAGTATGATAAAACCTTAAAGGGGAGAGAATGTGAGTGAGTGTGTGTGTGTGTGAGAGAGAGAGAAAGTAAGTGTGTGTGTGTGTGTGTGTGTGTGTGTGTGTGTGGTTAGCCATGCAGAATTGCTTACTTACCTGTGTTTCAAACGAATGATAAAAATTATGGTTATTTAGTTAGCCTGGGGTGGCAGGTAGGCATTTTCTTGAGGATGAACATTGTAAGCCTTTCATTTCAAGGGAAGGAGCTGAGCAGTGTTGTCAATGATAAAAATACGGGTTTTCAAACAAAATTAGAGATTCAGAAGACTTGTATCAACATTCTGATTTTGACACATCAGCATCCCAGCGACTAACACATGTGACTTTTTAAAATATATATAGTGAAATGTGCCAATGTTGGGAAGCTCTGTATAGCTCAGTGAACCCTCAGTTTTCCACTTAACAGTGCGAGATGTTGCATAGTCTTCCATGGGAAGAAATTAGTTCAAACGGCAAGATAGGCCAATAGGTTGAGTGTCCGAGTTCACTGGCTATTTTAGGTTACTCATTGCAACTAACCCTTAACGAAATTATGGCCTTTTGAGTTGTGGTGTTTGAGGTCAGGCATATGCCTACAGTTGTCTGAGGAGGCAAATATCCATGAAATAGCTTTTGGCTTTACATGTTTGTGTGAGGCCTCTGTCGGTAGATGCTCCTATCAGAGAAGCTTAACATGACAGATTGAATGCAAAAGCAGGTCCGTGACTCCAGCTGCATCCAGTTTAACTGGACTATTAGAACGACAGGAATGGACAGCCATACTGGTCTGTGGGTTTTTTTGTTGGTTGGCTCTGGAAAATAGAACTACGCTTTTTCATTAAAAATGTTATGGCAATATGTTTTATTAGTACATGAATAAGGTTCTTTTTTCCCCTTTGGATTTCTGGCCTTGTAATTACTAATAAAGTAATAGAAATAAAATGTCTTTGGGATTCTTGGTAGTTTTAAAGTGTCAGGAGGTCCGAAGTTCCCAACATTATGTTGGAGAACTGCTCCCTTAATGAGTGGAGGAAGGTTTTCAGGGTGGGAGCAGAGGTCAAAGCTGAATTCCAGCACAAGCCCATAATCCCATCAAGGGAAACAGTGCGATGCTCACTGGTGACGTTGATAGAAGGTTACAGCCATAATCCTTGAATAACTCTTAATTATAGTACTTTTTGATGTTGGCATTTGTGAAGAGTGTTGAATTTACCACAGGCATGTTCAAATCCATCTTGGAAGAGGTGCATGGGGGGGGGCTGCTCAGAGGCAAGGGTGGAAAGCCTTTGTGTCACATGCTTTGTGTCAGGAGGTACTACTTGTTGGGAGACTTAGAGGGTCAGTGAAGGAGAGGAAGACCTCGGCACGAGATGGAATGATACAATGATTTTAACAGTGGGCTTAAGTGAGGGAGGATGAGACAGCATTGGGCAAGATTTCAGTCTGTTGTACGTAGGGTTATTGTGAATCAGGATTGACTTGATGGCACCTAGCAGCAACAGCACTTTACATGTCTGGCAAGAAAAAAGACTTTTTTTTTCCCCCTCCTGAAAATTGTTTCTTTCGCCCAGGAAATTCACTGTCACCATTAAATGTTGGGAATAATTCACCAGCCAAAGATGGACTTGCTGTAAGTTCCCTGATTTGGTTTTAATTTATGTTTGAGTATATTTGGTTAAAAGATTTTAAGCATATCTTTAAATATATTTAATAACTTATCAATTTGCAAGTCTCTCTATCAGGATTTCGTGTCTTGTTCCTTTATAAAATAATGTTTTTAAAAAGTGTCTCTTTTTAGGCAATTACATACATATATGTATGTGTGTGTGTGTGTATATATTATAAAAGAGAGAGATGCCTTGCATCCTTTAAACATTTGAGCTAATGGTCACATCATGAAGAACCAGCATATAGGATCACAAGGATATTACCCCTAATATGAGGGGTGTTCAGAGCAAAATCTGGTAGGAGGGGGTGGTTTTGTGTTTTTTTTGGGTTTTTTGTGTATGTGTGTGTTTAAAATCAATCAATGCATGTTTATTGCTAGTTGCACTTGGGCCTTGGGTTTTGTTTATATAGTAGCAGTGTTTGAAGTTACTACCAAGTGTTGATAATGCTATTCTCCTTGCTCGATAGAAACCTAATAGTAATGTGATTCTGGCAAAGTCAAAAAAGGTGCACAAGCCACTTGGGAACTCCTTCTCTATAAACAGCCCGGCTCTCTTCAGCTCCTTGACCCCGCCTCTTCGGTCCACAACTTGCCATCGGTGTGGCCTTTTCGGTAAGTGTGTTGTGTTCAGAAAGCTTATGGATGATTTCTCTACAGTAACACTTGTTGTTATGTGAGTCGCTTGCGACACATAGTGACCATATGTACAGTAGCCCTAAACTCTGCTCTGTCCTGTGCCAATCACACTGTCTCTGATACACGCATCCCAATTACCTCAGTCCCTGAATCAGTCCACCTCGTAGAGGGCCTTCCCCTCCTGCGCTGTCCCTCCACCCTCCCAACCATGATGTCCTTCTCCAAGGACCGGTCCCTCCTTACAACATGCCCAAAATATGTTAGACGGAGCCTCAGAATCCTTGCCTCCAAGGAGCGGCCTCGTTTAACCCTTTCCAGGATGAATCTGTTTGATTTCCTAGCAGTCCTTGGTACCCTCAACACTCTTCTCCAGCACCAACCCAAAGGCATCCATTCTTTTTCTATCCTTTATAGTCACTGTCCAACTCTCTGATGCATAACAAGTGATTGCAAACACCATTCTTTTGTGTCGATATATTTACCGTTTCCGCCCCTGAATGCTATTGTGATACAATCACATCACACCACAATGTAAGATTATATGATTATACACCACTCTGTATCTGTTTTCATGTTTGTGAATTTGGGTTACGTCCAGCTTTTTTTTTTGGTCATTGTAAATAGCAACTACTAAACAACTTTGTACAGCTTCTTGTGTGTAGACATAGATGCCCTTGCTTTTTTCAGACTTAAAATTGCTAAGCCAAAGAATATGTTTAAATTGGTAAGAAGCCATTTTCCAAAGTAATTGTCCTGTCTTTATAGTCTCATTGGCAATTTTGGACAATTCTGATTGCTCCACATCTTTGCCAGCATTTGATGTTCTTTTCATTTGAGCCTTTTTGTAAGTATGTAGTGGTTTCTTCTTGTGATTTTCTTTTTCTAAATTTTTTTTTTTTGGTTTGCATATAGTCATTCTTTTAAAAAAATTATTTTTATTATTTTGTGTGTGTTTGTGTGTGTTTGTGTGTGTACTGTCAAATTGGATCTGACAAGTACAGGAGGAGATTGTCCCTCCTTGTCCAGCAGAGCATCTGGTGGATTCGAATCACACACCTCTGGGATTGCAGTGCAGCTTCTTGCCACTAGGCCACCAGAGCTCCCTTGGTTTGCATGTAGCCATTCTTATGCGTCCTGTTTCCTATATGTACTTTGTGTTTTAAACAATTAACATGTTTCCTTCATGGACATTGTTTTATAAAAACCACATGTATACATATTCTATATAATCAATTCTATATAATTAAATATTTGGACTAGTGCACTGATGACCTCCTGGGTTACCGTCTGTAGGCTCGCTGAGGTGTTCGCAGTGCAAGCAGACGTACTACTGCTCCACGGCGTGCCAGAAGAGAGACTGGTCAGCACACAGCATCGTGTGCAAACCTGTGCAGCAGAGGTCAGTGTAGGGTTGAAGGGGCAATGTTTGGGATTTTTAAATATAAGAAAATGTATGATACAGGATCAAGTCTAGTTAAGCAAGTCCTGAACTTACATAGAAGCTTTACTTTTTAAAAATTATTACTCAAGCACAACAAAGTACCAGTCTGAAGCAGACAGTTTAAAAAGGTTAAGAGTTGTGGTGAATATAATTTTACTCCAAAAAAACTTGAGCCTCCCGGTTACTGAGTCTCTCTGGGCTCACGACAAACAAGCATCAGCTCAGCACCTTCAAGTCAGAATGGACGCATCCCTGATCCTCCTGCAGGTTTTCAGAGACAGTAGATCTCTCGTGGGTGATTGCCTGTCTTTTCTCCTGCAGAGCAGTCAGTGGACTTGAACAGCTGGTCTTTGGGTTGGCAGCACAGCTCCTTAACCACGAGGCCATCAGAGCTCCCTAACCACAGAGGCTAGAGTTTACACCACATCTCAGAGTGAAAGATTTAAGTGTAGAAGGATTATTACACTACATAATTTAGTGCACCACATATTTTGCCTTTTTAACGGTTCAAGCTTTAGAATGCCTTCTTTTTAATCGTAGGCTTGCAAAGTGCATCTCTAATGTTCCCGGGTGCGTTTTGGTTTTAAATACTTGAGTGTGGCTGGCGTAGCATTTAACAGTTTACAAAACAGCTTCACTTGGATATTCTCATTTGATGTTCGAAACTGTGTCATGCATTTTCATTGGACAGATGAGAAAGTGGAGACTTGGGAAGGAAACTTGGAAATTGTAGCATGAGGTATTTTTGAAAGGATATCTGTGCATAGGGTCTCCCACTGCTTGGGCAACCAGCATTGAAATGGTTGACTTTTAACATTGTTACTTGGATTTTCTCTGAAAGTAACTATTGTGCTCTTTCTGGATTCTAGTCATGGGAAGTGTACTGTAATTATTGTTAATCATCCTTAGACATTATTGACTCAGTTAGTATAAATAGTATAAACAACTTTTTTCTAGTTTCCACAAACCTGAAGGCAATACTTCACCATTTGAAACCAAGAACATGGAAGTGAAAAATGAGGTATGGTATATTTACTCATTTTCTTTGAGGTAAAATTTTAATGAGTCCTCTTTGTTGAACTAAAAATAAGTTAAGCGAAATAAAATATTGAAGACGGATTTCTGCATTTCACCAGTGGTTATTTAAAAACAAATGTTTCCTGCTGAACGAATCTGTCCACCGTGGTGATCCTATGTGGTGTTGATTTTTTTTTGTTTGTTTTTGTTGGTTTGGTTTTTTTGTGTGTGTGTCTTTGAGTATTCTTTGTTTTCAGTCTTTTTTGGAAAGCATTTGCAGTGTCTGTGTCTCAGTGTAAAACCCCAGAGACTACTTACCGGGTCCTTTCTTGGTGCTTCTGGTGTGTACCAGTTCTCATGTCCTGTGTTCTAGACCCAAGTAGGGCCCACTTTCCTCTCCCCTAAGGAGGGTTTTTTTCTGTTAATATCTATTTTCTTCTTCAATTAGGTAATTATATGTGCTAAATAGTTTATCATGTGAAAACATCTCTTGGACTGTATATTCTGTCTGAGTCATAGTTTAAGGCTTTGCTAGCTGCTCCTCCACCCAAGAATCCATCCTCTTTTAAAATACTCATTCTTACAGAGATTAACAGGTATGTGTTTGAAAGACTAGACCCCTGCTTTGTGTAAGCTCCGCGTCAGCGCCGCCGTCCCAGCCTGGTTGTGGCTGCGTGCACTGCCTGAAGCTGGGGGGTTTTAAAGGCTGACAGGCATTCACTGCTCCTGTGTTCTTTTACTCAAGCCAGGTGACTTGAGCCCCACTTCCAGCAAAGAGTGGCCACCATCTCATTGAAACATGTACTGATAAAGAATTCCCTCTTTCTTCTCCACCCCCCTTCCCCCCAACTAGAGTGATTATCCACTTGGAGTTCCTAAAGAAATAACCCAGTGCCCTGAGAAAATAATGTTTTCTGATTTGAGAAGTCTGCAGCTCAAGAAAGCTATGGAAATAAAGGTACTTGTTTAATCCCCTTTAGAAATCCTGAGAACTAATTTTTTTAAAATTTTATTATTTTTGTGTGTGCGTGTACCGTCAAATCAGATCTGACTGGTACAGGAGGAAATTGTCCCTCCTTCCCCGGCAGAGCATCTGGTGGATTCAAACCGTGCTCCTCTGGGATTGTAGTTGCAGCTCCTTGCCACTAGGCCACCAGAGCTCCCCCGAGAACTAATCTTTACATTGAGTGTGGCATATGTAAGGTAGCTTCCATGTATGGCTAAGTGTCTGAAGCACTTTTTGTGTCTAGGTTTTAAAGCTTTGAGAGAATCACCTTTGTTTGAATTCTCAGTGAGTTAACCATGTCTTTCCTGTCTTTAAAAAGGGCACAGTGACTGAGTTCAAACACCCAGGTGACTTTTACGTGCAGTTGTATTCTTCGGAGGTTTTAGAATATATGAACCAACTTTGTACCAGCTTGAAGGAAACGTACGCAAATCTGCTTGAAGAAGATTACATTCCTGTCAAGGGGGAAGTTTGTGTTGCCAAGTACTCTGTTGACCAGGTAGTTCCTAATGGAATGAATTACTTATTTTCCCCCCCATTTACTTGAGTTACATCAGCTCATCAGCAACAGCACTTTTAATGATGCATTGCTTTAAGTGGCTTAAACCCAGCCCTCGGTGTCCCATGCTGTGTTTGGCTACAGCCCACCTCCACTGCCACTGTCCCCCCCCCGCCCCAGCTCGGCCCTCTCCAGCATTGTTTTTGCATAGGCTCATCAATGGCAGATTGCAAACTGATGCTTAGCACTTGTATTTGTTGGTGTCATTGAGGCTTTAATGTGTGCCAGAAGCTCCTAGTCTAGCATCGTTTAGGGGTAGGAGTGCTTCATAAAGTGCCTTGAGCAGGGAAGGGGTTGGGAAGATGGCATAGGATCAGACAAGGTTTGGACCTGTTGTACATGGGATCGTTGTGAGGAGTAGTTGTCTTAGACACCTAACAGTGATGACAGACTATTGAAGGGATTTCTTAACAAGAATCTTGGGAAACTTGGTTGCGTCTTAGTTGAATTTTCGCCTGTTGTGTAGGTTGGGTAAGGGTTGTGCAGTCCTGTTGTGAAGCAGTGTATTGTTCCTTTTCGCCTTTAGACCTGGAACAGAGTCGTCATACAGGATGTCGACCTGATGCAGAAGAAGGCGCAAGTCCGATATATCGATTATGGAAATGAAGAGATGATCCCAGTGAACAGACTTTACCAACTAAACAGAAACATTGACTTGTTCCCTCCTTGTGTGAGTTTCTTTCTCTTTCTCAGTTCCTAGCGGGTACCGCAGAGGGGTTTCCTTTAAAATGTTTTGATGGATTTAATATGATGTGCTCGGCTCTCATTCCTGTGGAAAGTCCTTGTGCTGTAACTTTGGGTGTATGAACACTCACTGGTATTCTTGGCTCCCTTTTCATTCACTTTATTTAGCTCAGTTCTGTTGCAGGTGGAAATCATTAGAATTTTTTTTTATTGTTATTTTTTATGTGTGTACTGTCAAATCGGATCTGACTGGTACAGGAGGAGATGGTCCCTCCTTCTTCAGCAGAGCGTCTGGTGGATTTGAACCATGCACCTCTGGGATTGCAGTGCAGCTTCTTATAGAATTTTGAGGCACATCTTACTAAGCTGCCAGTGGGGAAAAAACATCCGTTTCTGTGTTTATGCCATTATTCTGAAATGACTTGGACTCATACAAATTGTTCTCCTTTCATGGATTTCAAGAAGGGTAGAGAGGGGGCAAAAATAACATGAAAAATTGATTTTTTCTGGATAGTTAGTACTTAAAGGTTTTTCCATAAATTTTCAGTATGAAATTGTCTTTAGTATTTGTGAAAGAGTTGGAGCACACTGTGTATAAATACTAATTTTTGTAAGTACTCTGTGTCAAATCTTTCAGGCCATAAAGTGCTTTGTGGCCAATGTTATCCCAGCAGAGGGGAGTTGGGGCAGTGAATGTGTCAGAGCGGTCCGACCCCTGTTATTGGAGCAGTTCTGCTCCTTAAGGATCATGGACATCTCAAAAGAGGAAACACTCACCTTTGCTGTAGATGTCACACTGTCCAGTTCAGGTGAGAGCTGACTGTTCTAAAATTATGAGGACTGACATGTGATTAGATACTATTGTTATGATAGGAGTCCAGAAAAAAGGTAGCATAGTGGAATGGACTTGGGGGGAGGGATTGTATAACAATAAAAGAATTTTTTCTTTTACTTTTTAAAAAGAAAAGCGAATTACAGGGGGAGGGGTAGGCAGGGAGAAAAGTGCCGCAATGAATGACTGGAAATCCAAAGTCTCTGTAAACTTACATGAAAACCAACTTAAAATGAAAAAAAAAAATGAGCTTTTAATATGTCATATAGTCTCTCTCCTTACCTGTTCCCCAGAGAAGAAATAGACATTGGGATGAGGCCAAAGAAGGTCCTCTCTGGATCCGTTCAGACTGTGGCTGAAGCTGGGATACTGATCTTTTCTTCCCTTGAGTGGTTTGTCAGAGATGGTGCACGTATTTCTAGAATTAAGTGACTGAAAGACTAACTAGGTCAGACAGAATAATTGTACTCATCTATTAATGGAGCCTTGATGGCGGTTTCTTTATGGTGTAGAGGTCCTATGCTCCATTTCCTGAAACGCAGGTGGCAGTTTGAACCCACCCGAATCCCCTGAATAGGAGAGTTCTGGTGTCCGAGGGGTAAGGAGTTGAGCTGCCAACCCAAATACAAGTGGTTCAGATCCCCCAGCTGTTCCTTAGAAGAAAGATGATCATCATCTCTGTGATTTGTAGCCTCTGAAAACCCACAGGACTGTCAGATTCTGACTCAATGGCAAATAGCAACAGCAGGATACCCTCAAGTACCTCAGTAGACAGGCCTGGTGGTCTCCTGACTGGCCTTGACCTAAAAAACTCTATGGAGTGTTGCTGTTTTACCCTTCAGTCACATGGGGTCGCCATGAGTTGGAATAGATTTGATGGCAACTGGTTTGTTTGTAGAGGAGAGTATGTATGGCCATGATACAGATTATTGAGAAGAACTGCGGAATTTGTTACTCGGTTTCTATATCAGTGCTTTCTTTGTCTTTGAGCAACTCTTCTCAGATGGCTTTTGGCTACTCTTTCTTACTTAGTTACTGTAATAATTAGAACATATTTAAATTGTGTTAGTTGAAGCACTTTGGAAGCTTCAGGTCAGTTGGAAAGGTGACTTTTCCCATTTTTCTTATTACTACTTGATTTCCACGGTAATTCTTATCTGCTTAGAATTCTCTAGAGTAACTTGGTGGAAAAGTTGACCCTGTTGTGACTTGAACTCCAGACTCTATATTCAGTTTTTATTCTTTACTATGCATGTTTCATAATAGGCCTTAAGCTCTTGAATATTCTTATAGAGACCTTGTGTTTCTGGTGAATTCTGGCCTTTATTCAGCTATATTTGTAGGCAAGGAAGAAAGTATTCATCTTAATTTATTTCTTCTAAATGAGAGTCATTCAAGCTTATTAGTGAGCTGCTGTCCACTGCTCTTGTGTGTTCAGATTTTTTTTAAATCTTAACTACAATTCTAGCAATTATACAAATACTGTTTTCTAAAAGAGTGCTCTCATTATATTTTATATCTAGAAAAAGGAGTAAGAAGTACGCCAATATATTAATAGCTATAATTGCTGAATCATATAATTATGAGCCATGTGTTCCCTGTGTATACTTTTTTCTGTGATCCTTTATGTAGTATCTCAGCGGAGATAATGTTTTCTTAATCACTTCCTAGGGAAACTCTTTGACGATGTGCTTGTAGAAATGGGCTATGGCCTGCAACCCAAGAAGCAAGGTGAAGATCACAGTGAGTATTATACAGACTTATGTAACAGTGGGATGATTTCAGCTGTTGATGACTAGCCTTTCTAACTGATGGGAAAGTAGCAGAACAAGTTCATTCTCAGACTTAACTGGTACGGATGACTGTTTGTAAACTACATATAAGAGGAATTTTAATTTCATGTTATTCCTTATCTGTGGCTGTTTTTCAATGAACTTATTTTTAGCATGGTAATTATCAGAGATGATAAAGAACTAAGTATCATGGTGCCTTAAATCGGGGGCTTTGAAACTAACATTTCCTTGGTTTAATTTGTTCTCGTCATTGGATTATTCCAGAGTCAGGAAACAGGAATAAATAGGATGCTAAAATGCTGTCTGATAGAATAGTATTTCTTCTTAAAACTTGTTCTTAATTGTGTTTGTGCATTTTGAGTTTGTATTGATTGCTAGGAGAGAAGCAGAGGGCTTTGCTACCAGCATTTGCTTTTTCTTTAGCTAGTCTTTTTATGTGTTGTGCTGCAGTCTGCCTTCCCCTCTCTGCCTCTCCTTTAGGAACGACTTGAGACATAATTTATTTTCTCTTGCTGATTGGTTAGATGATTGCTCCATAAATGGTCCCGGGATTGGAGGGCACGTCCTAACATCTAAATGGCACACTCTAACATCTACATTACTTCTCCCATGCCTTCCATCTTTATTTGATTGATTAGAAGCCAAAACCCAAATGAATGGAAACCCAAAATCTCTGTAAATGTTCATTAAAATTAATAAAATAAAATAAAATTTAAAAAAACCCAACCAAAACCCAAATTAAACTCTCTCTGAACCTTCACTAAAATATTACGTACATATAGGGAGCTCTGGTGGCAAGAAGCCACGCTACAGTCTGGAAGGCACGTGGTTCGAGGCCGCCAGCTGCTCCTCAGGAGAGAAAGGATAGGCAGTCTCCTCCCTTGTGATTAACTGCCTCTGAAAAACATGCTGGAGGGTCTGTTCTGACTCTATGGTAAGCAGCAACATAGATCGATAGATTGATTGATAGAGCGATTAATTGATCCATCTAATCTATCTATTGCTAATTAGAATTTTCTTAAATTTTGATAATCATTTTAAAAAACCAAAACCCGACCAGCAGGAGAGGAGATGGTGCACCTTTGTCGTGCAGAGCAGCTGGTGGACGTGAAGCACCAAATAGGTGGCCTCCTTGGTTTAGCGGCTCTGGCTCCCTGAGGACCAGGCCACTAAAGGTTGTCTGGTTACCAAGTCTTCCTAGATTTTTTTTCTTATTAATGTTTCCTTAGTTCCAAAGTTTTTATACATAGACACTGGGGACAGCTCTCTGATGCTGTCGTTTGTCTCCTGTCTGTACCCAGCAACACTGCCTGTGTGTAATCACTGAGACACAATTTGCTGAGACAGCTGGAGACGGCAGTTGAACTCTTCAGTGTCTGTCGGCGCTGTTTGGGACCATGCATACTAGGAAATGAGGACAAGTAGTGAGGGAGGTGACCTTGGAGCTTCACATTGCCATGCTCTTCTCCGCTCCCTTCTGTTCCCCACCTGTGCTCACCCAGGCCCACCTGGCCGTGAGTGTACACACCTGCAGTGTCTTGTTCCTGGAAGACAAGTTAGCTCCTGATTGGAGAGCTTCTGAGGCGCGTGAGATTTAGAAGAGCAAAGACCGTGGCATTTTACTTGCTTTCATCTCCTCTTGCCTGCTGTCTGACACGCAGCTTTTGTTACACCAACACCTTTAGAAATTTTCATTTTCCTTACTTTACCTTTTTTACTCGAATCATGGAGCTTGCTTTGGCTCCTTGCGATCTTACTTTGGACCAGCTGTTCCCTTCAGTGGGATTGTGAGCATAATTTGTGGAATCTCTTGTAATCTGTTCTTGAGAGGTGATTTCTTGATGTCAAATTGTCTCCAGTGTTTTGGGGTTTTGGTTTTTTTTGTTTGTTTGTGGTTTTTTTTTTTGTGGTTTGTTTGGTTTTTTGTTGTTGATTGTTTACAGAATCAATCTGGTAAGAAACATTTTCTTTAACAATTTCATAACGTTCCATCTGGTTTTTGCTTTGCTTGTGGCATGTACAGTAATTTTATCTGAATAACATCTTAGCCATAGTTCCTTCAAGTACCAAGGCTCTTTTGCTTTAGTTTGTTTTTGTCTTTTCCAAATCTTGATAAACTGGTCTCATAGTATCTTTCTTCAAGTCTTGATTAACATATTTCTTGAGACCTTAGACTTTATTAGGCTCAAGTGTGTGTGTATGGGTATATGTTTGTGTGGATGGGTATTTCTTTTCTGGGCGTTCTTCTTATCTGATTAATATTTTCAGTATCCTATAAGCTTTTATTAGCTTTTTAGTGCATTTTTAAAAGAAAAACTTGTTTCCTAGCTTAATATAGAGGAAACTTTGGTGGCTTAATGGTAAAAAGCTGCACTGCCACCCTGAGGTTTGTGGGTTGAGTCCACCAGCTGCTCCATGGGAGAAAGATGGGCATTCTCTTCCCGTATACTTTACAGCCTCTGTAAATCTAGTGGAGGGTCTGCAAGAGTCAGTTCCAGTTTGACAGTGCTCATTGACAACAGTTTATTCTTGAATCAAAATTATTCATTTCTTTTTGTGATAAATGGTTTCATACCGTACAGAATTTTTCATTTGAATGTAGAGTCATTTGTCATATGATGTGTTTCAGTGTCTTAAGAGGATATCCATTCCAAGCTATATGATACTGAACTTTTTTAATGATTCTAAAAGATTTCATTATAAGACTTTTCAATTAGGGGAGCTCTGGTGGCCTAGTGGCAAGAAGCTGTACTGCAATCCCAGAGGTACACGGTTCAAATCCACCAGATGCTCTGCTGGAGAAGGAGGGACAATTTCCTCCTATATCAGTCAGATCTGATTTGACGGTACATGCACAAAAAATAATAATAAAAAAATGAAAAAAATTTTTTTAAAAAAAAGACTTTTCAATTAGCTGCCTTTTTTTTTTTTTTAAGCCACTAGCTTAGTTTCTTTGGGCTTTTCTAGATTTTGGTAATGAGGAAGTTTACCTTTGCTAGAGACACTTTTTCTTTGCGGAAGGAAACACTGTAGCCTCCCTGTCAGGAAGCTTGCTTGATCCTCTTATTCAAAATTATTAAAGTATGTATGTATGTATGCCTTTGGTTTTTTAACTTCTGTGAAAATGAGTTGAGTTTTGACTGTTTCTCCCCCACCTGCTTATCTAAGAAGACAATTCCGAAGATGTTGGAAAACTTACAACTGAAGACAAAGTTGTAGTCGTCAGGAATGACTTAATCCCCAAAGTGTTGGCCTTGAATGTGGGGGATGAGTTCTGTGGTGTGGTGGCCCACGTTTTGACTCCAGAAGACTTCTTTTGTCAGCAGCTACAGAGTGGCCGTAAGTGACATTTCTTGATAGGTTGTGTCTAGATACTGTACATGAAGAGACTCAGCCCATCAAAGTAGAGATGTTCTATCAACAAGAACAAGAATTTCTCGTGTTTACGATACGATCTGTGTTTGCAGATAAGCTGGCTGAGCTCCAGGCATCCCTTAGTGAGTACTGCAGTCGAGCGTCTCCACGCTTTGATTTTTTCCCAACCATTGGTGATATCTGCTGTGCTCAGTTCTCAGGTAAGGAGAGAGTATTATTGGGGCCTCCTGATCTTTGCTAACCTCCCCCCACACACACACTGATGTGGCGTCTGTTCTAACTCATCGTGAACCTGCAGGACAGAGTCCAGGACTGTAACTCTTGATGGAAGCGAGACAGCCACACCTTTCTCTCATAGAAAGGGTCTAGGTAACACTTAACTGTTGGTGGGAGTATAAAATGGTACAATCACAATGGAAGGCGCTTATAGTGTGGCGCTTTCTCAAAAAGTGCAAATAGAGAGACCATTTGACCCAGCAATTCCACTACTGGGAATTTACCCTAAAGAAGCCAGAACTGCCACCCAAACAGATGTATGCACACCCATGTTTATCGCAGCTTTGTTCTCAATAGCAAAGAGTTGGAAACAACCTAAGTGCCCATCAGCAAATGAATAGAGAAGCGGTGGCATATTCACACAATGGAATACTATGCTGCATTGAAAAACAAGGAACTCATGAAATATTATTCAGAATGGGTGACCCTGGAGGAGGACATGCTGAGTGAAATATCTCAGTCACAAAAGGACAAATATTGCATAGGGCCACTTGTAAAACGGGACTGACCTCGAGGTTGGGGGGAGACTGAGAAAGTGGGATAAATTATATATATGGCATTGAAACAGATGAGGGAGAGACCTGTTTAAAAGGGATATATGATTAGGTATTATTTTCATGACAGGAGTCCAGAACGAAGGCTGCATAGTGGAGTGGACTTGGGGGAGGTATTCTGTAACAATGAAAAAATTTTTCTTTTCCTTTTCATAGACAAGAGCGAATTGGTGGACAGGGAGAAAAGTGCAGCAATGAATGATTGGAAATCCAAAGTGTCTAAACTTTCATTAAAATTAATAATAATAAAAAAAGAATGGGTCCAGGTCCTAGAACTTCTGTTGGGCGTTTTTTGTTTGTTTTTGTTAACAGCCAAGAGCTCCAGCCATTGGGCTGTCAGGGCTGCTATTGTTCATACCCCAGTGGGAAGTCAGGTGTACGGAAGTCTCAGCATTTATCGCTCTGCCAGTGTCATCTGTGGGGAGTTGTGTAGGTAATCCAGGGGCTGAGACTCCAGTGGTCGAATCCACCGTGGGCTCTGAGAGAAAGAGATCAAGATGGGCAGTTTTCCCGGGTGACCTACTATGCTTTGGAAATCTACTGGATGGTCAGCAGTCCATCTGTTCCCAGCTCAATGGCAATGAACGTTTCTTATGTTTAACTTATTAATAGAAACAAATGATACAGACTCTCAGTTTACTCTGAAGGCCTACATTTGGAACTTAGGTATTAAAGTGCATCAGTTAGGTTTTTAATGATTTTCATCTAAATTAGATCCAGGGATAAGTGTGAGGCTAGAGGACAGGGGAGCAGTCTGGATATTTTTAAGGGGGTTTTCAGGGTTTTGGAGGTTGGTATAGATAACGCTGTTGACATAAGTTTGCGGACGGAGAACCCCCTATGCTTGAGTCCTCATCCATTCCCTTTGGAACAGTTTGAGGGTCTCGAAGCAAGGATTTGTGCAGCTCTTTGCTGTGGGGTATAGCTTTTGTGAGCCTTTGCTCAAAGAGGTCCAGTGGCCACGTAGAAGAGGAGATACACGTTACAAGTAAATATTCAGTAAATGGATTGCTTGCTTGGTGGAGTGAGTCTCATTGGTTCGTGCTGCCAGCTACTCTGAATTCATCCTGCCTGAGTGAATGTTTCATGTCTTGATCAAGACCTTGGGGGTTCACATGACCAAATGTGTCCTCTGTCCTTGTGAGCTAACTGTCTAAAAGGGAACCAAGAGGTGTAAATAAATAATGACAGCATAGGTATTGGTTGTATTGCAAGGGATGAGTCAGTTACATTTAGGGTGTCAGAGGCCTCTGGTGAACAAAAACAGCAGTGCTGTGTAAACATACATATTGTTCAGTAAAACGTCTTAGTAAAATAACACCTACATGTGACCTATCCCTGAGTTGGGAGGAAAGGTTTTTGTTAGAAATATACGTTGGGAAAGTGCTTGAGATTGAGTGTCTGTTTTCCAGAGGATGACCAGTGGTACCGGGCTTCTGTTTTGGCATATGCTTCTGAAGACTCTGTTTTGGTTGGATACGTAGATTATGGGAACTTTGAAGTCCTTAGTTTGACAAGACTTTGTCCCATAATTCCGAAATTGTTGGAACTACCAATGCAGGCGATCAAGTGTGTCCTGGCAGGTAGGAAAAGTTTATGGTCTCTATATTCTTAAAATACTTACATATTTGGCTAGACATTATTTATCTGTTTATCATTATTTATTTGGCTAGACCTTATTAGCAAAAAATAATCCTCAAGGAAACATTCAGGAACTGCGGGATGCTTACATTCCACCCGTAATTAAATTTAATATGCTTATGGTTCTGAAACTGAAGGTGGCTTTTTTTTTTACCCCCTAATTGTAGGGACTGTGTTAGCTATAAATATTATAGAAGCCAACTGGCTGATAGAAAAAGACCCATGAAGTGCGAGGAAAAGCTTGTTTATAAAAACGGTAACTGTACTTGACCATGTGTTTAGACATTTAATTCTATGCTCTCAATCATGTTTTCACACTTGCTGCCTCTCGGCTGTCTAGAGTTTGTCCCACTAGAACCAGGGACTTCTCATCTAAATACATCGAGAGTTCTGCAACCTTTATACGGATGGTAATGTGAATTTAATTCACATTCAGTGTCAAAAGAGTTTTTCCAAGTGGTTGCTCTTAAGATTTTGCAACATGCCAAAGATCATATTCTGAGGACTTGGGGCAACAGGGAGTTTAGTACAAAATACCTCTGGAATCCTTTGTCAGTGGGGAGGGGCAATGTCAGTGATATGTCCTTGTCTGGTTTATGGAAGTGTATTGTGAATGTTCTCCGGAAGAGTCAGAACACATTTACACACCACCAGAAATGCAGAGGGAAGTTGGTTGCTTCACACAGTGACATGCCTAGTAGATAGTCTTGTTTTTTTTTCCATCTTGAGCAGCTTTGAGTAGCTAAGAAGGCAGTAATTCCATCTGCTTCATTACCGGTGAGGCTGAGCATTTTTCCTGTAAATTGCTTGGCTCTTAGATTTTATGAAGCCAACTTTTTTCCCCCAGTGTCCTTTTAGTACTAATGTGTGTTATAACTGATTCCTGTGTTAATGGGAGAGGTCTTGTTGGATTTTCTTCGTGCTGTTTATTTTTCACAATAATTTTATTTGAAATACTTAACATACCATAGAGGTACTATTTTAAATTCAGTGATTTTTTTTTCTTTTAACAAAAAAACAACCCAAACCACACCCAATGTTTAGCAACTTGTGCAACCATCACCATAATCTAGTTTTGAGGTGTTTCTGTCAGCCTGGTGTGATTCTTAGTGCTTGTTCCCAGATACCATCAACCCTCAGGCAACTGCTAGTCTAGAACATTTCATATTTATGGAATTAATGGTGACTTTTCACTTAAAAGTGTGTAAGCTTTTTTTTTTTAAATATGTAGACAGGCAAGGGATACTTTGTCTAGTGACTTGACATATGTACCACTGAATGTAAGTTAAAGGCCTGCTTGTAGGCCAAAGCCAGGTCCTTTGGGTGGTTCAGTCAAAGAGGTAAGTCCACCAGCTGGTTCACAAGAGAAGCGTCCACTCCTTGGCCCAGGTTTTGGCTTGTTGCCAGCCTTTAGGTCATCAAGAATTTCTTCAATATCAGTGCGTAAGCTTTTTACAAGCTTTTTTGTTAGGTGTATTTTTGAGAGGAGAGATGTTTTATTACTTCTCCCCCCCCCTTTGTAATCTTATAAACTTGTTTGTATTAAGAAACCTCCTGTTCAGTTGAGATTATTGCT
This sequence comes from Elephantulus edwardii, assembly GCF_000299155.1. Classification (NCBI taxonomy): domain Eukaryota; kingdom Metazoa; phylum Chordata; class Mammalia; order Macroscelidea; family Macroscelididae; genus Elephantulus; species Elephantulus edwardii. The sequence continues at coordinate 16,642,663 of NW_006399756.1, read as the reverse complement.
TCTAATGTGTGTGATGGAGCACTTAACATTTAACTCTAGAGTTTGGGAACTGAATTTTTAAGTGCTGCTTTTCAAGAACTAACTTGACCAAGTCTTTGCCAAAATCCTTTGTTAGGAGTAAAACCAGCATTAGGAGTTTGGACTCCAGAATCGATTTGTCTAATGAAAAAACTTGTGCAGAACAAGATGATAACAGTGAAAGTGGTGGACCAGTTGGAGAGCAGTTCTCTGGTGGAGCTGACGGATAAGTCTGTGACGCCTCACATCACCATTCGGAATGTTCTCATAGAGGCTGGCTTTGCCACAGGAGAGAAGGAAATGTTGCCAGTTAAAGCCAGTGACCTGAAAGAAGTCAGTGGTAAGTGAGCTACAGACCAGATAATGTTATTGCTGTTCTTGAAACAGCTCTCCAAATGGGTAAGGAACTCTGATGGCCTAGTGAGTAAGTAATTGTGCTGCCAACCCAGCGCCAGGCAGTTCAAATCTAACAGAGGCTCCAGGGGAGAAGGACGGACAGTCTCTTCTCCTTTCCAGCCGTAGAAAGCCCACTGGAAGGTCAGCTATTAGTTCCAACTTGACAACAGTGAGAGAAATAAATGAGTAAATAAATAAACCAGTTCTTGTTCTTAGAAAAGAACTGATGTTGAGTGTGATCTTTTAAAATCAAGCCTCATTCTAAATATTGGGGTTATTTTTGAAAATTGGGCATTAAAAAGAAAACAACCAGCCCACCAAATATTTTCAGAGTCAGAGCAACTGAAGAACCACCAGAACATGAATCTAAAATGTAATGAAGTAGTAACTGTCCATTTTAAGGCTGAAATGGTTTTGTGGCAAAGTCACCCAGAAAATCAATGGAAATTTAGCTCTTCAAAAGTAAGTTCTGAGGTCCCTACCCCTGCCTTCCCCCACCACAACTCTGGTCCTTGTGTCTTACGAAAGTGTCCATTTGTTTTCACAGTTCCTTTAAGTTCAGAAGCCAAAGCCACTCCTTTGGAGTGGACGTGGGTTGAACTTGATGTTGACCAAACAGTAGACGTCATGGTCTCTATGGTCTACAGTCCTGGGGAGTTTTATTGCCATGTGCTGAAAGAGGATGGTAAGTTGGATCTTTTTATTTATGTATTTTTTTTCTATCAGCACATGGGTGTAAATAATAACTTTATTGAGTTGAGTTTATTGTATCTGTACCTTCAAGAAAGATTTATTCTAAGTCGTTTCTGCTCTCACCAGTCTGTATATTCAAGTCAGTTTAGTTTCATAAACTGACTCTTGAAATTTCTCATTAACGCGTTTATTGAAGTCCAGTATACATACCAACTCTGCGGTACACAGCAACAACTGCAACCTACATGGAGATAAGTGCGAAGATAAAAGTGTGGCTTGGTGAGTTATCTCGAAGTCAGCACACTTGTATAGTTAGAAATTAGGTCAAGAATCGAAGCATCACCAGTGTCTCAGGTACGTCCTTCCTTTCCCCGTCCTTGATCCCTGCGCCTTCTTTCTTTCATAACAGACCACCATGCTCTTCTGCCTCCTAATAGAATACATTCATTTGACCTGGTTTGATATATGTCAGTGGACTTCTGGGCCTCAGCGTCTCTGGCCCCAAGGAGTGGCATTGCTCACCCAGAGGCCACACGTCTGGTGGGTCACATCCACCAGCCGCTCTGCCGGGACAGAGATGGTCAGTGTCCTCGTCTGTGGTTTAGGACTTTGGGCGCTTGACGGAGGCTCAGCTTTGAGTCAGTTCCAACTCTTGAGCCTGAGTTCTGAGCCTCGCCATCTGTCCTGTCCTCTTGACGGTGTTTGTGAGGTAGAGCCGTGTTTTTACACGTAGCCGTGGCTGCTGCTTTTTGCTGCTACCCGGTACTCCACTGCTTGGGCTACTGCTGGACGCGTCCTTTCCGCTCTTGGTCATTTGGGTGGTTTGGAATCTGGAGCTATGAAACGATGCAGCGTGAATGCACCTGCATGTGTATATTTGTTACAGAACTTGGAGTGAAATTACAGAGTTGCAGGGGGCACGGAAAGCACTCAGCTTGTAGCCGAAAGGTCTGTGGTTCAAACTCGCCCAGCAGCTCCATAGGAGAAAGACTTGGTAATTGGCTCTGGTCAAGATGAGAGCCAAGACCCCTGTAGGGGTGGTATCTGTTGAGTCGAAGTCCCAGGACATCCAGCAACAAAGGGTGGATGAGTTGCAGGTTTTGGGGGTTTTTTGTGTTCGGTTTTTTTAAAAAAATTATTTTATTATTTTTTGTGTGTGTACCATCAAATCAGATCTGACTGGTACAGGAGGAGATTGACCCTCCTTCTCCAGCAGAGCATCTGGTGGATTCGAACCTCACGCCTCTGGATTGTAGGGCAGCTTCTTGCCACTAGGTCACCAGAGCTCCCTGAGTTGCAGTTTTGACCAGTGTCTGCCAGATGGTTTTCCAGAATGGTTCCAAACTGAGATTCACCTGCTGTGGGTGGTTTCGTGCTTTGCCACCCTGAGCAACTGGGCGTGGCGGAATGGGAACCCTGAGCTGACCCTCTGGGAGTTTGGGGAGGCCATAGGTTGGTTGCACAGGAGGAGATTTCCATTTTCTTCCGGAGGAGGCCCTGGTGGGTGTGAAACACCAGAGCCTCTGACTTTGGATTGACAGCACACTTCCCGAGGTCTGTCCCTCCAGAGCTCCCTTTTGTGCTTTCAGAGACCCTTAAAACGGGTTTTTGCAAACTAGGACAGAACATCTGCTGTGAACATTGTACTTTTTAAGGTTAAGAGTGGAGTTTGACAGTGGCAACTCAGAAAAGGAGGACATTTCTGGGTAGTGAGTGGGTGTGATGGGGGAGGGGGCGGGAGGTTGCACAACCTGAAGACCATAATCCCTGTCAAGACTGCTCGTGCTCCGGCTGATAGGCGCTGTGCTCGCAACAGGGTAAATTAGGAGAAATATTTAGTAAGCTTTGCCCTCTGAGACTTGGACATCTGAGACTATATCCTTGGCCCAAATTTGTCAGTTCTGATAAAGTCAGATACTTTGACATTTTCGTTATTGCCCTTTATCATTAATATCTTTGTCCTTGAACAACTAGCAGTGAAAGCATCAACAAATGATGCCCTGCACCATAGTATGTGGTACGGATTACTGATGACACGTTGTACTAAAAACCGGGGTACATTCTCGCTGGTTGTAGGTGTAGTGTGTGGCGTTTGACTAACTTGGATTCCCGAGGACTGCCTTACCTGACGTGTTAAAAGCTTGCTCTCATTTGGATCTCTAGACTCTCTGGTGTTTTCTTTCACTTTGGTTTACACTTGGCTCATCTCTTCTTCTCCAGAGGGCTCCCTGTCAAGTAGATTTTAGCTGCTTCATTCTGTACTCTGTCTCAGAACTTCTGGAACCTACCTTCCTTTTCTATCACGTGTGTCACATTTCAGGAGCCCACATCCCTGAATTCCTTTGACACATCTCAGCCTTTTATGACTCTTTCCAGACAGTGACCTTCATTCACCTTGGATGAGACCTTTCTTTAAGCTGCTTCAGGGTACTTCTGCACTTTTCCCATGTCCCCATACAAATCTCATGCTCTCACTGGTGATAATGTCACAGGCCACCATGCCGAGTGAGTAAATCACTGGTAATTGATTTAGAGTTGTTGCTGTTGTGTGCTGTCAGATCTGACCCATAGCTCGCCCTCAGGCAGGTTTTCAGAGGCAATTAGTTAATCGCACAGGAAGACATGGCCCAGCCTTCTTTGGCAGAACCTCTGGTGGATTCGAACCACCTGTCTTGGAGATTGCAGCACAGCTTCTTATCACTAGGCCACCAGAAATTATTACTAAGTAAATAACTCATTTTACCAGTTGGGGTTTTTGTCTTAATAAAAATGAAAAAAAATCCTTACTTAGTCTTGGGGATTTACCTGAGATTTTTACAGTGAAAACATTCTGTAATGGGAGGGGAAGTCTGTGTTGGGCGTGTTTGGGTTTACTATTCACTATTCAGTGCAGCATGTTTATTGTATTTCAGCGCTAATTAAACTCAATGATTTGAATAAATCGCTCGCGGAATACTGCCAGCAGAAGTCACCGAATGGTTTTGAGGCACACGTAGGGCAACCTTGTTGTGCTTTCTTTGCAGGTAAGTTGGCACTTGGTAAAAGCTTGACTTTACTCAAATCTTGCTTTTACTGTATATTTTCTTCCTGAAATTTAATCAATTGTTTTTCACAACCAGGATTAAATGAATGCCTATTTCCCTCTCACTTTTTAAAAGATCATAATAGTCTTCTTGTCTTACTTGTGTTAAACTTTGGTTTAATATCTTTATTCCCAAAGTTTTTAATAATAATAAAAATCAAGGAATGCAAAGACTCTTCTCTGCAGATTCTGTGTTTCCTTTGGTCATTCTGTGTAGGTATGTATTGAGAATACATTTGATGACAAAACTCATTTGCATGAGTTTTACTATTTTTTTTCTTATTTTACAAAATGACAAAACAGTCTAAGCTGTTAGTGGTGTACGAATGTTGTCTTTGTAGATGGACAAGCATGGCAAGGCTTACACAACTTGACGTTGACGTTCTGCGTCTTCACAAACATGAATGAGTGGGTCACGTTTGATGCTGTGACATACTCTTTGACAGTTTTCTGACATTTTGGAAACTCACAGGGATTTTTGAAAGAGAATGAAAGGCTTCATTAGCTACATTAGGCAAATAATACCTTTCATCAAGAGTGGCTTAACGAGATAATTCCATGTTAAAACCTTTGTTTGTTTTAAATTTAGGTGATGGTAATTGGTATCGCGCTTTAGTTAAGGAAATCTTACCAAATGGGAACGTGAAAGTGCATTTTGTGGATTATGGAAACATGGAAGAAGTCACTGCACAGGAACTTCAGACCATCTCATCAAAGTTTTTAAAACTTCCATTTCAAGGCATACAGTGTTGGCTAGTAGGTATGGTACAGAATAGATTTGCTCAACTGCCTTCTAATACTTTTAGGATATGTTAAACTTCTGTAATTTTCAGGTATTGGGCACATTAAAAGATATTGTTGTTATATGCCTTTGAATTGCCTGTGACTCATAGCGACCCTATGTACAACAACCCTAAACCCTGTTTTATCCTGTGCCAATCTTACTGCCTCTTGACACAGCTACTTCCATTACCCCAGTCACTGAATCAGTCCATCTCATTGAGGGTCTTCCTCTCTTGCTCTGACCTTCCACCCTCCCAAGCATGATGATCCTCTCGAAGGACTGGTCCTGCCTTGCAGCATATCCATAGTATGTCAGAAAAACTTCAGAATCCTTGCCTCCAAGGAGTAGCCTGACTTCACCCTCTCCAGGACAAACCTTTTCGTTCTCCTCGCAGTCCATGGTATATTCAGTGCTCTTCTCCAGCACCACAACTCACAGGCATCAATTCTTCTAGCATCCCTGGTCATTGTCAAGCTTTCTGATGCATAACAAATAATTGCAAAAACTATGGCCTGGATCAGACGCACCTTAGTCTCCAGACTGACATCATTGCTCTTCAATACTTTGGAGAGGTCTCTCAGAGCAGACTTTCCCAGTGGAATTAATCTTGTAATTTCCTGGCTGCTGGTACCAAGAGTATCTGAAACAGTTATTCCCCCCTCAAAAAAAAATTAGCCAAAGTGCCTAGTGTTGACAGAGAAGCAGCTGAAAAGACGTGAAGCAGGTGTGTGACTTTACGGAAGCCAAGAATTCCATAGAAGTCTCTAATATCTTTTTGACTTAACAATTTTACTAATAATTTATCCTAAAGAAGTCATTGCAGTTTTGCTCATAATAACAAAACAGCCTAAATAACCTAAAACAGAAGGCTACTTACTGATCCATGCAGTAAATAATAGTACTATTTCCTAGAGTAGTAGTTATGATTAAATGAGTATTTCTATCAGAGCTTGAAACTCAAAGTTCTGTTGAATTGTTTGCTGTTAATATGTGGCCATTAATGTGGTGGTTAGGTGCCATGGAATCAGCTATAGTAAATGTTGATAAAAAGAGCTGTCCATTATTTAAATGAAGAAAGCAAGTTACAAAGACAAGATGGTATTGTGATTAGAACCCACAGACTCAAAAGCACATACTCTTTTTGAAACTGTAGACAAATTATTTAAAGTGGAAAATGATAGTTCTTTCCTACAGGATTCATTAAGAATAAAAGAAAAATGAACACCTCAGCCGTGCCTGGCATTTTACTATTGTAATACTCTTATCATGAAGTTACAGTCTAAATGATAAGTAGCATTGTGTATGCTCCCCTTTGTAAAAGAAGCAGGTGTGTATGAACATGTATATCTCATTCTCCACATTAAAAAAAAAAAAGGAAGATTGAATGTCAGAGTGTTACTGTCCAGAAGTATGCATGTTTTCATTTTGCTTTTCTGTTTTCTTTGTACTCAGCCTATAAGAACTATATTCTGAGTTTGTTGAGGGCAAATTTTATCACTTTAATGTCAGTTTTGCTCAAAAATGATATTCCTAAGCTATCAGGATAGATGATAGCATACTTAAAAATGCAAGTTCTCAGTCCAGGTGCTGGAACCATTAAATCAGACACCCTTTGGTAGGACCCCACATCTTACTTGAACCAGCGGTTTTGGTGATTTCAGACACAAGTCAAAGTTCATGAGTCACTGTTCAAAGAAGGATACAAAAGTCATTTCTATGTAAGAAAAAGAATTTTTGGTTAAGTAATTTGAAGTGAGTTTGTCCAGAGGAAGGACATTTGTTAGCAGCTAATTGGTGATTCATCTTTGTGTGTAGAACAACACAGTAGTGGATTTTCCAAGGCTAATTCTGTATTTCCTATTGGAAAAGTTGCAGTGAAATTTTATTGGTGGGGAAGGTAGAGCAAGATCCAGAGCCTTGTAAAATCCTACTGGTAGATATTCCGGGTCCTGCATCATTTGCAGGGAGGGTGTGGAGAGTTAATTGGGTTGGTTATTGCAGAAAGGCACGTAAGACTTGCTGGCCTGAACGGTGACTGTGTGAGAACCTTGGCGTGGCTCCGGTAGAAGTGAAAATGAACCTCATGTGTTCAGGCCTTTTTAATGGTGCTGTTTCTTTCCAGATATACAACCTCGAAGCAGTCACTGGACCAAAGAAGCCACCGCTAGATTTCAGATGTGTGTCGCCGGGCTCAAACTCAACGCCAGAGTAGTCGAAATCACGGAAGATGGCATGGGAATGGAGCTCACTGACCTTTCCACTTCCTACCCCAAAATCATCAGTGATATTCTGATTGATGAGGAGCTGGTTTTAATGGCCAACTCGCCACTGAAAAACTTGACAAGTAACAGACCTGAGAGTAAATGTGATCGTAATTGTGATCTTCAAGTTTATGCCCAGAGGCCTCAGGGTAAATAAAGCCTTGCCTTTGTTTAAATTTACATTACTCTTGTTTTTGTAGGTAATGGAAAAACTTCCTATGATGCAGTTTTCCTGAAGAAATGATTTGTAGAAATTAATAGTATAGAAGTTAAAAGTTAAGTTATTAAATGAAATTATTTAATAATTTTAAATGAATTAATGTAAACTTAGATGAGTTAAATATTTTAAAAAAATATTTAATTATTAAATTAAAAATGTAGAAATTAATAGTTAAAGCCATGCTAACGCTAGTTAGATATTTAATGATGCTTGTTTTGAGTGTTTATCTGGTAAACTTGAATCAGCTAGATAAGCACTCCTTAAGTAAGGCATGAATAAGTTGTAATAATTACACCAATTATGTGCCGTATTCTACAGTAATGTGTTGGTGCAAGAATTTTGTTATATGCAGAATTTTCCCGGAAATGCCCAGGAAAATCTCTGAGATTATTCTGTGAAAATACAAGCTTGGATTGGGGGAGGGGGGAGGATGATAAACAGTGCTGTTGGTAAACAGTAGTTGATGAGAAGAATTATTGATCAGGAAGAGCTAAATGGGCAAAAGCACCACCACCACCACCACCACCACCACCTCCACCTCCACTACCACCACCACTACTACTACTACTGTTCATCAACTTGACATGAGCACCTGTACTTTAAATGTTTGCAGCCGTCTTTTCTGCTCAACAGTGGAGGACAGTAGAATTGCCAGTTAATAAGACCATCCAAGCAAACATCTTAGCAGTCATGAACCCAAACTTGTTCTATGCTTTGCCAAGTGAGATACCAGGTAAGAAACCAAAATTTGAGATGTCTCTTATTTTTTAACACTAACAGGGAACACACTTAGCTTGAACCTCCTTAGGGAGAAGAAGGTAGGCGGAGGAAAAGTGATACTGTTTGTTTTATTCATCACTTTCAGGAAGAATTAGTTAAAATTACTGAAGGCACGGTTGATATGTAGCAACCCAACCAGCAGGGAATCCCTTGTAGTCAGCAAAAGTTTAGCCTGATCTTCTTAAAGCAAAAAAGTGTCCCCTTGTTACAAGCTGTTTTTTAAAAACACACATTCTCAAAAACTGTCTATTGCTGGTGGAGAAAATGTATGTTCTCTATATTGAGAGGTACTTTTTTTTTTTTTTAATTGTATTATTTTTTGTGTGTACTGTCAAATCAGATCTGACTGGGACCAGAGGAGATTGTACTTCCTCCTTCAGCAGAGCATCTGGTAGATTTGAACCACATACATCTGGGATTGCAGTGCAGCTTCTTGCCACTAGGCCACCAGAGCTCCTTGAGATGTACTTATGAGCTGGCCTACTATCATTTAAGAGAATTTTAACTCAGCTGTTCTGTACGTTTTGAAAGATGGCAGATAGCTTTTCTAATTGGACCTTAATCAATAGTGTTATATATTATGGATATAGAAAGACATAATTTAGCTGTAGCCATAATCATGAAGAAAAAGAACTTCTAAAAGTTGACTTTTGGTTTCCTTTTTTTGCTTTATAAAAAACTTCAGTGCACTCTAGTTAATCCCGGTAGAATCAGAAAATGGGTTTATGCAAGTTGAGTGTACATAAAATTAATTCAGTGCTTCCAGGCTGAAAATTTACTTGTGTTTCAAATGGTTAAACCTGGAATTACACTGATAATCAAGAACTGCTGTAAAACTTGTGTTACAAATGAGATTTATTTTTTTTATCTTAGAAACTACGTGGGATGATGGCTAGAAATTACAGTGGAGGAGAACTTTACTCTGTGTCATTAAATACAACACAATGTAGAAAACCAGAAATCTGTTTTAAGAGTAGAGCTGGGTGGGTTTCACGGGGAACATGCTTTTGTATCTCCCTGGATCAGGACGGAAGTGCACATTTCCCAGGGACTTCCTCTATCCCTTTCCTACTGCTGCATCCTGGCACAAAGGATAACCAGTAGTGATATTAGTATGTGGGTGTTTTGTTTTTTTAATTTAAATGTTTGTTGGTTTATGTTTGGTCTCTTTTTTTTTTTTTTTTTTGTAGATAAGTGTTTTTTTATTAAGTGGACTGAACATTTCTATGATATACTGTTGTAAAGAGTATTGGAAAGTTCTTAAAAGAAAATGCTGCTTTTCTGTGTTTTAGAAGACCAGGAGAAGTTCTGTGTACTGACAGCTGAACTGGTGGAATATTGCAGAGCTCAGAGGAGCCCGCTGAACTATACTCCTCGAGTCGGAGATGCATGTTGTGCCAGATACACAAGTAAGGTTCCTTTCTCCTCGAGGTAACACACTGGCCTGTTGTCTTTCACATGAGATTTTGTAGACTTCCTTTTAAGGCTTGTTTCTTAGGATTAGATAGAGAAGTTGGAAAAGGTACAGTTAAAAAAAAAAGGTACAGTTGTGGTTTCCTTAGGTTGCTGTCTTTGACTTTTCCCCCGTTTTCTTGGCTGTTGGTTAGATGACCTGCTGAGTGCTGTCAAGTCATCGCAGCCCAGGGACCTGTAGATCTGAGCCCTGCCTATCTTGTACCCTCCTCACAATCTCTGACGTGACCAAGTCAGCTGTTTGGGTCACTGTGCCAGTCTGTCATTTTGTGGATCTTTCTCTCACTGACCTTTCACCTTTCCCTTAACGTTTTTCTGGGGACTAGTCCTTCCTGGCAATATGTCCAGAGTATGTGACTATGCCAGAAGTTTGACCATCTTGGTTTCTGAGGCGCACCCCGGTTGCACTTCTTCTAAAATAGATATGTCCTGTTGGAAAACCATGAGATGTTCAGTACTCTTCTCCAGTAACACAACTTAAAGGCATCAGTTCTTTTTCTGTCATCCTTATTCATTGTCCAACTTTCAGAGACATAAGAAGCAATTGAAAATACCATAGCTTGGATCAGGCACACTCTATTTAGTCTTTTAACTGACTTGGGTCTTTAGTACTTTGGAGAGACCCTTGATGAAAGAATCTGCTGATGTAACACCGTAAGTTGTTGACCTCCAGGACCCTGGGTGTTGATTAGGTGCCCCACGCAGTGCGATGAAGAAGTCATTGACAACTTGTCCTCCATTCATCATGTTTCCTTTAGTCCAGTAGTTAGATTTAGGCAAGGATACACATGCCCTTTGGTTCCTGAATGTGGAAATCTGCCAGTACTTATAGACAGCTCTAGGTAATTGGTACTCTGTTATGCTGGATCCATAATGTCATCTTTAAATATGGTAGGAATTAAAAGTTCTTTCTAATGCTGAACAAAATTTTTTAAATCCACCAGAACAACTATAGTCCGTTTTGTTAAAGTAGGTGATGGTGTTTTGTGTTCATGAGTTGGATTTAATTCCTAGTGAATTGCTTAGAGAATCAGACTCGATCAAGTGGTGGTATTTGGTGTCCTTGAATTGCCCAGTGCTCTACCCTGTCCTCACAGTCATGGTCATTGCAATGTTTGAGCCCTTCACCGCAGCTGCTGTTAGTCCATCTCATTTAGGGTCTTCCTCTTTTATAATGAACTTCTGCGTCACCAAGCATGATTTTGTTTTTAATTTATTTTATTTTATTATTTTGTGTGTATGCACCGTCAAATCAGATCTGACTGGTACAGGAGGAGACTGTCCCTCCTTCTTCCAGCTGAGCATCTGGTGGATTTGAACTGTTTGCCTCTGGGATTGCAGTGCAGCTTCTTGCCACTAGGCCACCAGAGCTCCCTTCAAGCATGTTTTTTCTGCTCCAAGGAAATTATTTTTCTGGTTCCTTCTGATAACGTGTCCTAAGTACATGGCATAAAGACTTGCTGTCTGATTCCTGAGGAGATTCTAGCTGTAAGTTCTTCCAAGACACATTATTTCGTGCCTCTGGCAGTCTGTGATATTTTTAGTATTCTAAGCTACATCATGATTGAAGGACATCACTCCTCCTTAGGTTTTCTTTATTCCTTATCTAACTTTTACACCCAAATGGGTCAATCCCAAGTTTGGTGGAGCACTTTAATCCTTTTGTACTGGAAAGAAGTCTTTCTTTTGCAAATTTTTCCAATGCATCATGTCATTAGATTTTTTTCAATTGTTTCTGTGGGCAATGATTATGGATTTAAGTAAAGTGAAATCTTGGACAATTTCATTTATCATTATGTTGCTCATTGGCTGTGAGGATTTTTTTTTTTTATGTTGAGCTAGAGTGATAATTCATCTTGAGTAAAGGCTGCAGTCTGAGTACACTTTAGCCACTTGCCCACTGTTTATTATTTCATATTGACAAATTTCTTTGGCTGAGAATAAATAACATTTGTAGGGGTTATTCTTGGGGAGATACTTTTGGTCACCACATTAATCTCTCCAAAGTGCTGAAGGCCAACCAAGTCAGTTTAAAGATTAAATATAAAATGCCCGTTGTATTTTTAGTAGCTTTCTATATGAATCTGAAAGTTGGACAGTGAATAAGGATGACAGAAGAACTGATGCCCTAAGTTGTGGTACTGGAGAAGAGTATCGGATATCCCACCAACTTCCAACAGGATGAACAAGGCATTTCGGGTGAATTTCCAGGAGTGGGATTCCTAAATCACAGGGTGCCTATTACTTTTGAAAGTTTAAAAGTGTGGTATTCTCTGGGCATCTTAACAGAAGGGTTCCTGTGTGCTAGGAGCTGGTCACCAGGTTGCTTTCATTGCTCTGTTGATAACAGTGGGTGTTAAAATGCTTTGGGTATGTACCCCAAATAAAGTTTTTATTATTCATAAAGTTTACAATTACAACATTCATGTTTAGATTTTGTGTAGATAATGTCTAGATCTGCATTTTCTCTCCTTTTCCTAATTTTTTATTAGAGAAGTATTCTGTATGGGTGTTACATAAATGTTTTCCTACCTGGGCAAGTATCAGCACAATGACTACATTTCTCTGTTACATTTTTTCCCCCTGGTTCATATTCTATACGTTTTCACTCATTAACCTAAGTTCTGTACACATCTGTAAATGCGCAGAGTCCTACACATATGGTGTCCTGTGCCAGTCTGTGTCATTCTGTACACGTCTTCTGATTTCTGACCTGCGCCGGTGTGGACGGTGACACAGAGCTGTCATCGGGACACTGCAGGCCCAGCAGTGTGGCCGTCTCTGGTGCCTGGGTATCTCGAAGTCAGAACTAACTTTGCAGCACTTAGCAACAGCAGTTCTTACTTTGTTTGGCTAGGTTTTTGGTAGGATTTAAAAGAAAGTAGAGTGCATTTGTATTTAATCTGGACTACTACTCTTTTTTAAAAAAAAACCCACACCACAAAAACGAATTGCTCCTTATTTTGTTTTCCCTTTGTTTGGCTTACTGGTTGTCTAGTACCTCATAACTAGTTTCCCTTCCCACACCTCTCCCCTTAGTACCACACAATATTTGTGTGGCTTTTCCTTGGCCTTTGTAAATCAGTGCGCTCACGATAGTATCCTCTTTTGTCTGACTTATTTCACAAAGTACAATACCCTGTATTGTACAAAGTACATCTGTGTGATGCAGTGATTTGTGGATTCTTTATTACTCTTAACTGCTTTAATGATGTCTGGTATTCCATTGTACACGTGAACCGTAGTTTTATTGATCTGTTCATCGGTTGATTGGCCCTTGGCTTGTTCCCATCTCTCTACTTTTATAAATAATGCCACATTGAGCTTGGGTGTGCATATAGCTGGTTGTGTCCTTGTCATGAATATTTTAAGTGGTCTTAACAGAATGATTGTCACTGTACCTTCTTAACTGAGCCCCTCTGTTTTCAGGTGATGATCTGTGGTACCGAGCCATTGTTCTGGAGACTTCTGATATGACAGTGAGAGTGCTGTATGCGGACTATGGGAACATGGAAACTCTGCCCTTGTCTAGGGTACAGCCTATCACCGCCCCGCACCTGGAGCTTCCTTTCCCGATCATCAGGTGTTCCCTGGAAGGTAGACGGTTCACTCACGTTCTAGCTTGTCTGGGTTTTGGTTGGTTTGTGGGCTCCCCACCCCCTTTCTTTGTTTTTTTTTTATCACTGTAAATGAATCCTTTGGGCGTGTGTGTATGGATTGGCTTCACAACGTCAGGCTTCACAGATTGCCTCTTACGCTGAGCTGGCAACACTAGTTGGAGGGTCAGGATGTGAACCAAGTCATCAGAGCCCCGATGTGAGGGCGTCCCAGCTGGCCACATCTTGCTCTCTAACCCTGGGACAGGGCCGTTCTTCAGAGCTCCTTCCAGCTCTGCCTCAGAAGACCCAGCAGAGCAGAGGAGAACTTCCCATAGGGCTTCCAAGGCTGTAAATCGTCACCGAACCACACTGCTCCATCTTCCAGGGAGCGGGTAGAGGATTTGAACTACCGATCTTAAGGTTAGATGCCAATCATGTTAACCACTCTACCACCAGTGATCTCACTTTAAAGGACTGAAAACAGTACCCGTCTGCCAGGAAGTTGGTTGGGACTTCGGACAGAACTCTGTGTGTCGCTCAGAGCTGTGCTCTGTGCTTTCAGAACCAAATCGCCAGAAACCCTTCCAAAGTACCCATGGATGGATTTGAACTGCTGACCTCACATTACTCAGACACTCCCTTAGAGATTCGAGACATTAAAATGGCATGCTTCTTGTTAGCTTGGCGTGCATGGCTAAATGTATTTCTGGTATACGGTGAATTTTTTTAAATACTAGTTAATTTACAAAATTCAAATACCAGATCCTTTTTCACACCAGATCCTTCCCATTTCCCTCACACCCCCCATCAAATTGTACAACCCCATGATTAATCTGCCCTGTCCCCCCTCACCCGTCTGCTTCCACTCACCCCCCACCCCTCCGCCTTGGATCCTCATACTCATGCTACAAGAATGGTTCTGTAACTGCTGAAAGAGCGTTTTTACAGTTTGTCTTGACCTCTTCTCCCAGAGATGCTAATAGATAATTTCACACTGCTCGCTTCATTGCCTTTGCTTTGATTCTTTTTTTTTTTATATATAGAGCAGAGAGCGTGAAAAACGGGGGGCCAACAGTTCCCATGACTGAAGGCCCCGAGCCATGCTTCTCTGAGTATTTATACAAAAAAACAAGGAAGTACAAAACAAAGGATAATGGTGAAATCTTTTACAGATAAGGCCCCAAGTTCCTCTTTATGTTAATCTCAAGAGGGAGGGATTCATTTAATAAAAACTAAGAACAATGTTGACTCCTAGGGAACTCCCTAGTGTCACAAGGTGACCTTTTGCTTGTATTAAGCCTCCCTCATTTCCCGATACAGCATTTGGTCTACTATTATTAAATTTGATACTCGGCTTCCCTCATTTCCCGCTCTTTTGTTTAAATCATAATTTTGTGATCATCAAGATGAGTATAATTTTTCTTCTTCAGGATTCATTCTTGCTTGTATCTAATCAAACAAATATAAGAAAGCAAATATGAGAAAACAAAATAAGTTCACAAAAACACTTCCAATAAAGCAGCATTCCTTGAGGATCAGCTTCCATTGTCATGTTGCCGTAGTCCCCATCAAAGCCAGTTCTGATTAATCTCCTTTGTCTGTGCGTCCTTTGCCATTCCCTGTCACTCCTCCCTGAGAGAGATTTGACCCTGATTCATGAGGAAAATGGGGCGGTGGACTCTCTTAGCTACTTCCTGCTGAAAAGGGACGTTGTAGGTTTCAGGGTGAAGATCTTCTCTCACTACTCTGAGGGGCCCTTTGGCAGTAGGAAACACATATACTTTTGAAGAGATTGATTTTGGAATTTAAATGCACTGTTATCAGTTGTGCTTAGGGATACATGTTCGTATCTTTGAAGATGCATCATGGAACTGCTGCAGTCTAGAAGACATAAATTTAACTAACAAGTTAAAAGTACATAGTCAACAATGAAAAGCAATAATATTCCAAATAGAGATTCTAACAGTGACACAAATCAAGTTACAGAGGGAAGATAATCCTTAAAATAAATCTTATTGGCTGGCACTTTGTCTGTTATAGTGAAAGGGCTAGGAACCACATGATGTAGAGGCATAACTATGTCATTTATTGTCCTTAAGACCTGGACCAAATTCCATTTACTATTGCATTATTTTACAGCTAGGAAGGCCACATGCAAGGCAGAGGTGAAGTAAGGAACTGCTTATGAGGTTTTCCGTCATTTCCAACAACTAAGGAATAGCAGGAAGAGATGGATCTGAGAAGGCTTTAATTCCGAATATGGGCTCGTGTGTCCAGCGGAAAACAGATATTCTTACCAGGAAGTTAATGCTCACCCATAGCTCTTCTGGGAGGATCTGAATCGTTGAAGTGTCCTTCGTTGTTTCCAGCTAAGAGCTGGGGTCTGTCAGCCATGCAGACCTGATGTGGGCTGTCCTTGGCCAAGTGTCTTTCAGATCCACACTTAAAGCAAGTGAGTGGGAGCTTCCTCTCTACTCCCTTGCCTATCTGTGGCTCTTGTCTGTGACACTGTTTACTGAAGTGGCCCAGCTTTCCACAGTAGAAGCAATTCTGACCGCCTTTAATACCTTTGGGTGGCACTGTTTATGAGTAAGACTTCCTTTTCCTGACATAGGCCCTAAACTGGCAGCAATAGCTGCTCCAATAATTTTGGCCATTCTCTGATCTTTTCTCTTCCCTCTAGCTCCCAGTTGTTAAAAGAAGGAAAAATTTAAATATACTAGAGAGATATATTATTACCCAAAACTTTATAAAGCCAATGAACAATTTTTAACAAGAGAGTATTAAAACATATGCCCAGTAGCTAGTATTATCTGCCATTCTGCAGCTTCGTCCTCGTCAAAGTGTGGCCTCTTTTGACTCATCTCGGGGTTTCACGTTTCTGGAGGGCACCCACAGCAGTTCTGATCCTGTGGATATATAAGCAAATCCTCGCCCCCACCTAATAACAAATCCCTTTTTCCATTCATTAGTTACAGGTTCCATATAATATATAGACTGATTCAATTCTTTAGAGGATTGTAATACCCAGTGTCTTTCAGCTGGAGTTGCTCTTTTTTCATTAGCATTTTAAAAATTTAAAGTAAATAAGGCTTTTTGTAAGAGAGTTCGAGGAGATGATATTCGTCCCATTGTATCTCCCCCCTTCTGTTTTTTCAACATAGTTTGTAATGTTAAATTAGCCCTTTTTTTATAACTTGTCCTGCAATAACATAATAATAGCAGCATATAATTCAGCCTGTTGATCAGAAGTCAGTTTTATAACCTGCATAACCCATCTTATCTGCTTGCAAAGGTGAAGTTTTTACTTTCACTAATAGTATCCAGTGAGTCCCTTTACCTGATTTCCTTTTTTATTACAAACATTGCAAAGTTTCAAGGGCTAGTGATTTAATATGGCCTGTTAAATATTGTGAAAACTTCTAATTTCTCTCTAGTAAGTGGCCACTACCCCACCCAAATTGGTTTTTTCTGTTAGCCAAGTTAAGGGGAGAGCATGAGGAGCAGTGGCCCTCATTATAAATTTGTATATCTCAATCCTTTTCTTGAAAGATTATATTTAGATTTTTGAAAACTAACAATCCCCTGTTTCCTTTTATTCAGCATCTTATTTACTCCCCACTTGTCAAAGATCTACATTCATTACTCTGATGATATCCTTTTCCACATTTTCTACAAAGTCCTGAAGGCATGAGTTTTTTACTCTCCTTTCTTTCTGACAGTCTCTTTTCAAATGTCCTGATTTCCACAATTGTAACATTAAGTTTGGGACAAATT
>NW_006399756.1:16611517-16624575 GCF_000299155.1 Elephantulus edwardii | reverse complement strand
ACCCTGTTTTTAATTTTCCTGAAAGTTTCACTTACCCTGAGCGAATTCCCTTTCGGTTCCTGGTGTCTGCTCGAAAAAGAGAAAGAAAGAGAAACCACCACCTTGTCCCAAGTTCGGGCGCCAGAATGTTGCAGACCGAGGGTCCCAAAGAATAGAATAAATTTATAATAAAGAGACAAACAGCCAGGAATGATAGAGAGCAGAGAGCGTGAAAAACAGGGGGCCAACAGTTCCCATGACTGAAGGCTGCCTTTGATTCTTGACTCAGAGAATGAACTTGGAATTGGTTTTGTGTATTGTTTGTGTCTGCGCTTAGAGTGTACGGCCGTATGGACACATTTCTCTGTTTAATGCCCCCTAGATCTAAATTGTAGGCAGCTGGTGAGCAGCAGATTGGGTACCATGTCAGGGAGCTGACCTGTCACCTGAGGGGTCAGACTGCCCAGCCCTCCGTGGGAGCTTGATGGGCTGTCTTTCCTGTGACCATTTACAGCCGCAGAAAGCCAGGGGAACCCTCTGTGAGTCAGAAGTGACTTGATGACAGTTTGGTTGTTTTTTTTTTTTTTAAGATCTCAATTAGTGCTTGCTACATAGTAGATGACAAGTAAATATCAAGTATATTTGGGTTCTCTGATTATAACAGTAGTACTGTATATCAAAACATACCTAAACAACAAAAACACCTAAACTCAGCTAGAAATAAAAATATTTTTTTATTCTAAGATTCAGATAATGGATCTAAATCGCATCTTCTCTTAAAGGAGATTGAAGAGTAACTGTGGTGTTGGATTTTCCCCCCCTCCCCTTCTAGGACTAATGGAATTGAATGGAAGCTGTTCTCAGTTAATAATAGAGCTGTTAAAAAATTTCATGTTGAACCAGAATGTCATGCTTTCTATAAAAGGAATTAATAAGAATGTCCACACAGTGTCCGTTGGAAAATGTTCCGAGAATGGGCCTGTTAATATTGCCAATAAGCTGGTGTCTGGTCTGGCAGAAGACATCACCTCTAAGAATCAAAGCGCTTTTAACAAAGGTATTGTCTTCAACTTGTTACTGAAAGGTGATGTCACTCTGTTCAGTTTCATTGACCTTTCCTTACCTCCTCTGACACACTTCTTTTTCTTTCTTTGCTCTTAGAAAGGATGTTGTTGCTATCTATGTCTTTGAATTGGGCAAACTTTTGGCTGGTTTTCACAGGGTCCCAATCTCATCCGAGGAGATTGCCTTTGCTTCACCCTTGGAGCAGCTGGTGGATTTGAACCACCTGCCTTTGAGTTGACAGTGTAACTCCTTACACTTGGGCCAGCAAAGCTCCCTTTGGCTCAGGGGTGAGGCAGTGCTGATTCCTTCAGCCACCACCTCCGGAGCTGCCTGCGTAAAAGGGCCACGCTGCCCTGTGCTTCCCTTAGGCCTGAGCAGTAGCCTTTCTGTGACCCAGGCCAGGCACTGTGAGAATATCAGGTGTGTTCTCTCTGTGCTTTTAATTCTGGCTTGCTTTTGAGCCTGGTCAAAGTGAAAAGAAATCCTACTTTTTTAGATTAGAACTTACTGTTTGATAGTTTTCTAAAGTGTGTGTGTGTGTGTGTGTTGCTAGTTCTTTTCAGACTTGGCCTCTCAACCAAAAAGGAAGTTTCTATATATGTTTACCAGAAGACCTAAACTTCTCAGTGCATTGATTAGCAAAACCCAGGTTGCTGTAGGTAGATAACCTCAGTGATTACTAAAAGTCCTCTTTCGCTGGGACACATGCCTGCGGTGCTAATCCACACAGGTGCCGACTCTCCCAGCTTGTCTGTCCTGCAGTTTGCGTTGTATTGTCTAACGGCCTCTTGTGTTTGTTTTCTAGAGAAGCAGTGCAGGACAGACTGCTGCTGTGCAGACTTACAGAAACAGGTGAGTAGACACTGCTGTTCCCAATGTCGCCGCCTCACAGTTTTCACGCTAAACAGATGCTGTTTCTTCTTCACCCACAGGTTGAGAAACATGAGAAGGTTCTTCGCTTTCTCTTAAACACCCCAACCAATCAGAAGAGGTTTATCGAAATGGAAAAACTGTTAAGCCGTTAAAGTGCCTTGGTGATGTTTTTTCACCACGTCTGTGACCCTCCGGGAGGACCAGGCCCAGTTGTCTTGTCAGGATGAACCTGAGTGAAGCCCTGGCAGATACCTGGCTTGAGATGCTGTAGCTGCCAGCTGGCTGTAACGTTGTTGCCGTTAGCCTAGGTTTTGTTCATTATACGGAGGCCCTTGGAACTGAGCCCCAAGGTCTTCAGGGTGCAGCAGTTCCTGATTTTTGTTTCACGTCCTGTTTACATAATGTCCTTTTCTTTTGGGCACGCTGGTGGTGGTAATACTTTTGAAGGATTTGTAAAAATTACTCAAAGCATTACCTCACGTCTGTATACTTCAGTTTAACATTGATACAGTTGTATACATTCCTAGAAAAAATGTTTAGCACCAGTTAGTGAGGAAGTGATTAAGTGGGACAGAAGGGGGCAGGTGGGCTATACAAACTGTATATTTTGTTTCAGAATACACAGACACACACATATACACCCCACCCCTCCCTCTCTTTCTCTCTGCTGCATTGATTGTAGTTTTGAGAGAACATACTAGAGAGCTCTTAACACAATAGCTCCTCTCTGGTTTGTGTTTTGGGACCTTTTGCCTAAAGTGACCTTCAGAAATTACTTTGCGACCAAAGCCATTTAAAGCTTCTGGTCAAAATGAAGTTATCCTTTAGCTGTAACTGTGTTAGCTAATGTGTAACTTTTCTTTGACTATCAGAGTTATCAGAGTGTTATCAGAGTTCTGGTACTCCCTCTGGTCACTGTGGCTTTGTAAACTTCCAATAGGGACTGCCGTGTTAAAATCTGTGTTTCACTTCATGGTGTGTTGTTTGTTCTGAAAGCTGAGTTCTAAAGGTCAATGTCATTAACATAAGAGCAACAGCATTGATTCCTAGGATTTGTTTCTTTTACAACCTGTTAAGTTATTTTCAGTGAATGCTGATTGGTGATTTCAGTTAGAATTTTCAGCCCCCGTTTGTTTTCAACTCTTAATACATTAGGTTTTAATACTGACTGCTGTTTTGTGTACTTGTTTAACATCTTTAAATTTGTTGGAAATCTTAATTCCATTGATTGAGGAACATGCACTGACAATGCACTCCTAAGATTTAATCCCAGAGCCCAATCACCAGATACTTTTCGATCAAGTATGTTAATTTGCATGTGCTTTTATCGTTTTTTGCTCTGAGTCATAGGCTGACCTCAGAAGGATATTGATGACCCCTTACACACAAGGTCAGATGAGACCTGTATTTTTAATTAACTCTCGGTAGATTGAAAGACAGGATTTGGTAACAAAGGGGAGAAAACAAAACAAAACAAACTAAAAACTTGAAGAATGGTAGTTGAACTGGTTTCCTCTTCTATAAGATAAAATGTGTAGTTTTCCCTACATTTAAGTACAGTATAGGGCCTTCTGTAAGGACAGTGTTTTATTTACAAAGTATATTCGCATCTAAGCACATAGTTAATCTTCATAATACCTTCAAATGCAAGTAGGCCCATTTTACAGATGAAAAAACTTAAGCTTAGAGGGATTTAATACCTCCCCAGTCACTCACAAATGAAAAACAAGATTTTGGGGGACACAGCTCAGTTTTCCGCACTGCCCTGAGCTGCTGCTGATGTGGGGTATAGTAGTGCCCCTCTGGGTGAGTTCTGTAACTCCTGAAACTAAGGGGCTCTGGTGTTAGAAAAAGTTACATACGTGGTTACTTAAGCATACTTGATTATTGTGCTGAAAGTACCGTTGAATGTTTACTCTCTCATTTATTCTTAGAGATAGAAGTAATGTATTTAAAATTAACTTGAATGGTTCGTTATCATTGGAAAAATGTGCTTTAACTTTTGTTGATCATTTAATTACTAAAATAGGGCTACTGTGATGAGAAGAGACCACAAACCCCTTGTTAAAATCTCTTGCTCAGTGATAAATAGGTTAATGTCAAATATGTCAGATACTGAAGGGAAGTGCAAACAGCTGTGACACGTAGCCCTGTTACCAGCAGTGTTAGAAAGCATTAACTGACAGGTCCGTCTTTTAAATGTAGCTGTTAGGAGAGCATATTTGGTTTGGTCATACTTAGAGGATTGTTAATGATTGAGATGATAGATAAAGTATAAGGATAGTTAATTGTTCTATTCTAGAAACTCTTTCTTGAAAGAAACACGAGAAAGGGCAGCATCTCATGTGTTTTTTTTTTTTTACTTAGAGGCTGTGAGTAAAACCCGGCTTTGTGTTACTGTTGGACTGGTCTAGTTGATCATACGTCTTCCAGGACCAGTTGCTGTTGAGTTAACTCTGACTCCTAATAACCCATGTGTTCTTGAGTTTTTATTTTTTTTTTAGACTCTGATTCCTGTTTTTTCATACTTTGCTCTCTCGTCCTGTCTTCGTTCTTCGCCTCTGCATGTGGTGCTGCTGTGTGGTCTGTCCTCATGGTATCAGCTTGTCCTCTCCCGTCCCCTCCACAGTCACCTGGTCCCTTTACTTTGTCCTCTGCAGCATCGTTTTTCTTTGATCTTTGGACGTGTCATCTCTAGGCTGCTCTGACAACATCAAGGAACTTTCTGTTACTGCCAGAGCTTCCAGGTCTATAGGTATTTGGGAAAATGGTTATTAGATTTTGTATTGTAGATTAAATTTACTTTTGTGGGAAGCACAAAGAACAGTTACGAATTTAAATTCATAACTTACATTAAGAGTATATATTTGCATGTGAAGTGATGTTATATTAAGCTCGACTGTACAGAATTTTTTGCTGTATAGAATTCTGTGTAGAGGTTACATAGCATTTGGAAAAAAAATTTCAGGACTATCATAGGATGACAATTTAAGAAAGTGTTGTCATCCAACTCAAAGCAGACACATAAAGACTTAGACCCCTTAATATGGTAACGTGTTGGCTAATCTGTTAGATTAAATGGAATTTATTCCTCATTAAAAAGTTGTCTAAAAGCAATGTGCTTGTACTGTATAAAAGTTTGTGCACCTTTGCCCAATAAAACCTATTTGGTTTTTGACCAGATTTTGTTTATGTGTTGTTTGTTTCTCATACACATGAGAACCCCAGATGTGTCCATTTAGATGGTTTGGTTCCACCCAATGAAAAAGCCAATTGCAATGATGGAATCACAATAGTGACTTCTTTTAGTAAGGAAAATTACCAGCACATAAAAATGTAAGTCAGTGTTCATGACTTTAACTTCCCTGTATATTATTATGGTCCTAGAATTTTATATAGACATTTGTTTCACTTAATGGATTTAATGATGTTCTTTCACTCTTTTTTTTTGTTCCCAAAAAGAGATTAATAACTTCCCCCCACCCAAAACATGAGTTAAGTGTCTCATGGAGTCAGCCTACTTATTCAGTAATACCAAGTCTTACATTCAGATAGGCTTAAGGTGTTTCTATTTAAATTAGCATGTGAGTTGTGGGCTTTAATAATTTAAATCCTTCCTCCACTCCAGGCGTGTACCTGACTCTGTAGTAGGTGTTGGACTCACTGCTCGGTTGGGCCGGCCACCCCATCTCATCTTCAGAGCTCTCAATACCTGCTCTGTCACAGATCTGAGCCCCAACACCCAAATCCTTTATTTCTTGGTAGACGCCACAAATAATAAGTCACGGACTTGTAACATGTGGACTTCACTAATAACTGAATTCCAAGGGTTGGGAGCGGGAGAAAGTGGGTTCAATATGCATTAACTTCTTCCAGAATTGTTAAACACTAAAATCGTGATAGGCTTAACGTGCTGAAATTGAGCTCTCTCCTTATAAACTCTCCAGAAAACCATTACATGAATTCCAGGAGAGATGTCTGTGAGGCTCACAGCTGGGAGGCTAACAGCCAGGCAGAGGCAATAAACTGTTAGTTTTGCAGAGACTTGCACACCAGTTTTATTGCAGCACTATTCAGGATAGCCAGAAGATGGGGGGGGGATACCCTGAAACCCCTGACTGATGAGAAGCCAGATGTGATGCATGCAGTAAGTACATACAGTGGTATACTACACTAGGCAGTAAGTGAAGTAAATCTTCATGTGTTACTGTTGGATAGAGCTGGAAGACATGCTGAGCAAAACAGACCAATCATGGCAGGACAAATACTGTATGACCTTAGTACATAAGAAACAAGGGAAGGCAAATGTCCAGAGACCAGAGTTTATGATTACCACAGGGTGTAATGGGGATGGAAAAACTGCATCGAGAATAGGGCAACTTGTGATTGAGGCACTTATTCCATATCCTATTTACATTATTCAGATTAATAAATATTTACAATTATAAACTAAAGATAGGACTGCTTCCAGGATTGATTTCATTATGTTTTAATAACTTTTTGCTCAGCAAATTCAGGTTCACAAAAATTGACTACTACTAATATGCTTGAATTGTGCATTACTTCTTTTATTTGTATGTTTCAGTAATTAAATGCCAATCTTTATTTCATTAACACATAAACTACCACCTTGACTGAATTTACTTACACACTCTCTCCCCCGTCTCCCTCCCCTCCCCCTCCCCCTCCCCCTCCTCCCTCCTGGTGGCTTAGTGTTAAGAACCTGCAGTGGCAATCCTAAAGGCAAACTGTTCAAATCCACCAGCTACTCCAAGGGAAGGGGATGAGCAGCTCCTCCCGGTGAGTAATGTCAGTCACAAAAGGATAATTGCAGTGTAGACCACAAGGTCAGCAGTGAGAAGGGGAGGGGGCAATAAACCCATTGTGGTGGTGTGTACCGTAGAGTTGGAACTGACCCATAGCTGTTCCTCTTGGGAGTTTTCATTCAGGGGCAATCACAAGGGAGGAAATTGCCCCTCATTCACAGAGCAGCTGGTGTCCTTGAACTGTGTGCCTTCGGGGTTGCAGCGCAGCTTCTTGCCACTAGGCCACCAGAGCTAGTGTTTTCATCTTTAATATTCCTAAATTTTTGAAGTGTTCTCCCCTTTGTAGCTGTCTCCTCTCCCTATGGGGTTGGGGTGTGGAGAAAAGACCTTCAACAAGATAGAATGACAGGGGCTCTAACGGTGGGCTCCAGGACAGCAGAAATGAGGAAGATGGGCAAGGTGCCCTTCTGTTGTATACAAGGTCTCTAGAAATCAGTTCATCCTATTGCAATAGCTGCTGGAATGCATTATTAGATTTCTTTGGGGCAGCAGTGTTGAGAGGGGGAGACATACAGGCAAGGCTCCCTGCACTGGTGGGGGGACTGACTGAACGCAGCTTGTTGCTCTGGGATGGTTCTATTGGTGCTTCTAGGCTCAGTCCGTGTTACAGGAAGGAAAGAATTGAAAAACGAGCCCCCTTCCTCTTTAGTGAAGGCTGCAACACAAAGTTTAGTATGTGCAATTATCCCAGAAGCTCTCATTGGTCAGGCGAAGGGATTGAAACAGATTAGACTGCAATGGTTCTTGACATTTCTGAAAAGGAAAGATGCATATGCAAGAAAATTATTTGCCTATCAGATTTAAAAGAAAAATGGAAGGGAGAGGGGTGCGTGGGAAAAAAAGAAATAGGCAAGCCTTCCTGGAGGGTAATTTGATGCTTTGTAATTACAAGACTTAAAATGGGTAGGTTCATCATATAATAAAAGAACTATGTCCCTGAGACACATTGCATTTGTCCAGCTCAATCTAAGGAAGTGATTGAGCACAAGCAGAGATAACTGATTGTATTGTTTAAATTTGAACGTTAACAGACTTCTTGTGTACTGCCAAGTGAGAACCAACTCGTGTGAACCTCAAGTCATTTTTCAGAGGCAGTAAATCTCCTGGGAGGAGATTGCCCATCTTTCTCCCAAGGTGTAGCCTCTGGATTTGAACCTCCTGCCTTTAGGAAGCCACCAGAGACCCCTGAGAACACCAGCCTATTATGTAGTAGCTAAAAACGGGCACAGATATTCACTGATAGAACTAGAAAAGCTGGTGACAGGACAGTAGGTATGTGTGCTATTAGCTGTCATCCATTGGACTATGACTCAAAGTGACCCTATGAACAACAGATAGGGATCGTATGGTAAGCTATCTCATTGAGGGTCTTCCCCTCCTTCCTGCCACTTTGCTTTTTTCCCAGCCATGATGTCTTTTCCAAAGTGGTGCCTCCTGAGAATATGCCCAAAGGAGGTGAAATGAAGTTTGAGCATCCTTGCCGCTAAGGATTGCAAGTTCCCAGAGTGGGTTGGTCCTTTGGCAGTATTTATGGAATGAGCTAAAATCAAGACAATTTATAGGCAAGGAGAAGACACCGGAAGGACTTAGACCACCGTGCCTGCGGTGATACCTGCGCGGTGGGGTTTTAAACGACTTTACTATTATTACTTGCAGTAAGCATGCATTGTGCAATGACGATTTTGATGAAATATTAAATCTACAAAGATGGACAATTCTAGCCTGCTTTTATTGAGTTACTACTATGTGTAAAGCATTTCTGGCATTGTGCTATTTTGTGGTATTAAAAACC
Organism: Elephantulus edwardii; assembly: GCF_000299155.1. Classification (NCBI taxonomy): domain Eukaryota; kingdom Metazoa; phylum Chordata; class Mammalia; order Macroscelidea; family Macroscelididae; genus Elephantulus; species Elephantulus edwardii. The sequence goes on along the minus strand of NW_006399756.1, from coordinate 16,616,040 downwards.
AAAACCAAATCACAACAAACTGGGCACCTCTAGACTTCAATTGATTGTCCAAATGGCTGGGTTCCCGCCGCTCATCTGCAATAACAGACTGGTAAACAAAAGGCAAAGGCCAGGACAAACAGAAACGATGCCAAAGTCAACACTTACTGATGGGTCAGAGCAATAAATCACGGTGCGGAGCAGACAGCAGATGGCAGGGCACAGTCACTGTTGCAACTTCCCGAGGTCTGAGGCCGGCGTGTCTCAGAACCTTTGTTTACGCACCAACCTCGGCTGGAGCAGCAGTCCCGGGGAGCACGATCTGGGTGAGGCTCCGCCCGGCACAGGGATCCCTCTGCCCGTCGCTCCGCCCCCGGGAGCGTGCCCCTGGCTCCCCTGCGCCCCTTCCGCACCCCGCGGCGAGAACACAGGTGCCCCACGTGGCGCGCCCTGCTCCTGCGCGCCCCCTGCCCGCACAAGCCGTGTGCAGGCGGCCCGGGAGACTCGGTGCAGCGCCCTGAGCAGCCAGGGCACCTGGAGGGGTGCAGGGCCGTGGTGCCCAGCGGCGTGCGCTCTTTTTTGTCTGCGCCCGACCTGAACTCTCGTCAAGGTGCCTTCCCGGAAGAGGCGTCCTCAGCAGAGCGCACCGCCTGGGGCGCGCACAGGTCCCAAGCTCGCGGCGCGGCCGAGCCCACCTTCTTCAGGCGATGAGTGGAGGGGCTGCACTGCAGGTAAGGACGGTGGGCGCGGTGACTGCAGGTGGAGGCAGGAATCCTAGATTTAACCAGGGGTACAGCCTAGGCCCTATCCCCGGTGGTGGGAGATGACTAAAGTTTGGGGCAAAGGCTCAGGGGACCTGCGTGTTCCCCCTTCCCATTTACAGGGCTTATGCAGATGTTTAAGAAGCGCAGGGGTGTAGTGAGTGGTGAGTAATGTGTGCAAACAAAAGGTTGCAGGTTCAAATCTACCCGTGGCATCTGGACAGAAAGATGAGTCCTCTCCTGTAAAGATTTACAGCCTCAGAAACCGCTGGAAAGCCACTATCAGCTCGGTGGCAATGGCTGGATCGACGGATGGAGACAAGTGTTAAGGTGACTTCCTACAGCTTCCGCAGAAAACCAAGTGACCGCAGAGAAGTCTCTGTAGGCGAAGCCCCAGAGTGGCCCTGAGAGAGAAGCAGCGACGGTTATCCAGTGGATTGTACCCACGATGGCTTCATGGACAAGCGCCACTCGTGCCTCCCAACCCTGTCTCCTCCTGGGCCTCTGTGTTCAGCCACCTGCTGGGACGGTGAATGAGAGAGGTTCTCAGGGTCCCACATTTCAGAGGGAGCAGGTGCTTTAAAAGGTAAAACACTGTGGGCACCTGGGCAGAAAAGAAGGGAGGAGGCCCCCTTGCAGTTCTTTCCTTGTGGATCTGACAGGGGATGGAGACCTTTCCTACGGTTTTCAGATGACCCTTTAATGAAAGAAGGAAATAATCACTAAATAAATGTGTTACGAGTTCACGTTTAAAATTTACACTCAGGTTTGTATTGAGATAGGTGCTTGTATTGAGAATAGTCAGAAACCAAAGCTTCCACCAAGTTGACAAATCCCCGGCTGATGGGGGTAGGTGGGGTTCAGAGCTCCCTGTGTTGACTCTTCATTTGGGTAGCAGGTCACTCTTCTGGGGTAGAAATCCAGCTCAGAGTGCGGCTTGAGGAAGGGTTTTCCCGTTCTGGGTCCCCCTGAAACAATGGCGTGAAGCTCCTTCCTTCATCATCTTTGTTTGCTTGCTTGAAAGTCACCAATGATGTGTTCTTCCTTAACTCTGCTTCTCCGTTGCTGTTGGATTTCCTTTGACTCAGCATGGCCCCGTGTGACAGAGGAGAACTCTCCTCAGTAGGGATTTCTTGGCTGTGATCATTACGAGAATCAATTGCCAGATCTTTTCCCCATGGAGCAGCTCAGTGAATTAGAACAGCTAACCTTTAGGCTAGCAGCTCAGTGCTTCCCTTTTGCACCTCCTGGGCCCCTTAGCCAGAGCTCAGAGTAGCTATTTCTCCTCCACTTCCATGGAGCCAGGTACCCTGAAGTGAGTAATAGAGACCCCTGCTTTCTACAAATGCGCAAAATGAGATACCACCACTCCCCACCTCTCGAGAGAGAGGACATCCTGAAGGAAAGTTCCAGAGCCTGCCAGGAACCTAGACCCTGGGTTCTTTAATGAACTTCATAAAGGGCACAACTGTAGTCTGTAGAGAATTGAACTGCCAGTTCAAAAGCTGTACCTCTCTGGAGGTTTGAAGTCACCAGTGGTGTAGGGGAGAAAGATGGGCAGTCCCTCCTGTGTGAATGACAGCCTCAGAGCCTCCATGAAGGTCGGTTATGAGTTAATTCCTGTTCAAGGGTGATGCATTTTTCATTTGCCCTCATCCAGGGAGCTCCTGAGTGAATCTCTTAACATGACACTTCTAGCCATAATCTCCATGACTCGTGTGCAATGATTGGGTGGCAGTGTACAGATTAGGTACCAAAGGGATCAAACAGTTGGCTGCTGATGCAAATTACGTGCATGGAAGCCCATGTGGGGCTGGGGCTGTATAGATAAAAGCAGCATGGAACCCTAGTAGGGGATCGGTCAGCTTTGCCGTCCTGTGAAGGTTTAAAGGGAGATTCATAGGGTGAGAGCGACAGATGAGCTGTCACATGGAAGACAGTGGAGAAATGGCAACACAGGAGTACTAAGAATGTCAGCAGTGCTAGATGGCAGGGGCCAGACGACTCGGGAGGTACGTGGGGTGGCCTCGGGACTGAGGAGCTGAGAGCTGGAGCACTTGCTGGAGAAACCCAACAGAATCTAGCAGCACAGGGTGACAGTCACAAATTGAGGCTAACAGGTAGTCGTGTTGTACCCTCTTAACTTCTTAATTAACCGCTTAATGATGAGATCTGTGAGGCGTTACCGTGACTCCAGAGCCTGAAGACCAGAGCAAGAATATAGGAGAGAGGGAGAAGAGTTGATGTTGGACACGGTGGAAGAGTGAATGGTGCAGCAGGCTGGAAAATGGTGATGTTTGCAGTAACACTTTATCACATGACTTGAGGAGGTCCTTAAAACAGTTGAATCTTGAGTGGTTTAAAACCCTTAAGCCCTTAGCTGCTACCCAAAGTTAACAATTTGACCTTCTCGAAGCCTATCAGAAGAAAGGTCTGCTGCTCTGCCTTCAGCATAGGCATTGCAAGGCACATTGCATACAGTGTCCATCTCTGACCACTCATGGGCCACCATGAGTCAGAATCACTTCCCTGCAGCTGGTTTGGGTTTTGAGTATGAGCGCTTTTAAAAGCAATAGTGGAGTGGCTGGGTTAACTTGAGACGCTCACAGTTGGACCGATGAATGCATAGCTGAGGTGGGGGGCAGCTTGTTGCCTGCAGTCACCAGCCGGTTAGGAGGGGAGCTGTGTTCGAATCCCATGTTCTGACTTCCAGTCTGTGTGCTTGCCACAGCCCCTCAGTGCTTCCCTGAATCCCTCTGCTATGAACTGGTGTCCCATCCAACATAAAAGCCTTTTCCGACCTCCTCAAAGCGACCGTGAGCAGCTCTCCTGGCCCCACGTGTCTCTTTGCAGGTGCAGTGACGTACGGGACCTGTAATTTCTTCTGTCTGCCCAGCTCTCTCCTCTGTACTGTCAGAGAATCCAGAATGGTCCATTGTGTAGCCAGACTCATGGTTGTCAGCTTGTTGGATACAGAAATATTGCCTATTCCTTTTTAGAGTCTACAACTTTTCTGGGCAGCTTTGAAACGACTTTGTCTGCTGTTATCAAACCAGAAACTTATCACCACTTCCCTGATTCCCTGAGTCTTAGCCAAGTATTTTGCCAGGTGGACAAGGAAGACGATTGTTCCAGAGAAAGACAGTAAGACCTTCCCTCCAGTTGTTGTCTTCCTGTTCAGGTGCTGTCTTCCTGTGAACAGCTCAGGTTTCCAACCGTCCTGTGGCTGGTTCAGAAGCAGTCACAGAGAGCTGCTCTAATATTTGGGGTCGTGTTTGCATGTTGTAAGGAGGTGGAAGTGGTGTCCTTTTCCACCCTGCCCTCGTTTCATTTCCGACTGGAGAAGAGAAGGGGGCATTGTCCTGCAGAACTGCCTTCAGCTGTCGCCACTCGGCCCTTCTTAGTCTACAAAGTCGCTCTGTATGGGCCTTTGTTTGTGCCTGTGTCCCGGGAAATGGTGAGAGAGGAGTGTTGTCACAGTGTCCTGCTTCAGACCTTGCTCACCTGCCCCAGCTCCGGCTGATCCTGTGCTAGGTCCGAGGCCTGGAGTGAGAGGAAATGATGACAGGAGGGGAGAACCTGGAGCCAGTTGTGAGCGCCCCAGCCTCCAGGAGTCAGGCGTGGGAGAAGCATGAGTCACAGAGCAGCATGAAAGGAATGGGCTGAGCGGGTGGTTTGTGATGGAAAAGGCTTGACCAGATGCAGCTGGAAAGCATTCAAGAAGGCCGAGAGCCCCGGCTATCACTTCTCCAGTTCTGGAGTTGTGGCTCGGGGCCAAGCCCG
>NW_006399756.1:16604896-16606262 GCF_000299155.1 Elephantulus edwardii | reverse complement strand
GGGGATGGCTGGTTGAACCCAGAGGCTCCATCCTCCTTTGCTTCCTTAGCTGTCAGTTGTATTTCCTTTTTGTCACTGGCACTGATCTGGGTCAATTCTGGAGTAAAACTCAGAGTTTAGGTTACCTGTAGGAAAGGGAGCAAACCTAGAGAGAACAAACTTGTGAGTTAACAAATAGAAGGGCTTTGAGGGTGTTGCTTTCGGGTTTACTTGGGGGGGGGAGGGTGGCAGAAGGTGGCCTAGGTAACATTGGATACCCTAGGCATTCTTTTATTGTTTTTTGTTCTCCTTCCCCACCCAGGGGTCAGATGGCACAATCTGGGGACTGAGGAGCTCACCCTGAGGGCTGTGACGGTTCACCCCGAGCCGGGGGCTGAGGGCAGCCCGCCCCGGGCATCCACTTTCTAAATAACATATCTCCAGAAACTCTATGAACTTTGATAAATGTCGATAGTTGTAGAGGGTCTTCAGGCCTTTTGTTCATAGGGTCGCTATGAGTAGTGCTTGACTCGAAGGCACTCAACAGCAAGAAGGAAACTTCATTTCTCATTGTTCCCTTTTTGAGACCATCTGGGCTGCCTCAGCACCCCCTCTCTGCTCATGTTTCTAGAACTTGGAATTCTCCTGGAATCCTGCAGTATATTCCTCTTCAGGTCTCTGCTTTGGGTGCTTTCTCCAAAATCAGTCCCTGAGTGACCATCAGCATTGTCATAAGGTGAGAATTCTGCTTGTCTCGGGACTCTCCTCAGTGAAGTAATGTCACGCAGAGAAACAATGGGGTGAATTTGAATGTATTTGATCCTAAAAGGGGGAAAAATTTCTCATTTCTGTTATCTCTGGAGAAAGATGGACAGTCTCCTCCCATACAATTTACTGCCCCTGAAAACCCACTGGAGGGTCAGCTGTGGGTTGGTTCTGACGCAACGGCACCTAACAACAACAGCAATTGTCAAGGGTAGATTTTTCTTTGCCAGATTCTACTGGGGAGAAAACCTCAGTTTTCATTCACTGTGCGTCCTTTGTGAACTTCTCTGTCCCATGCACTTGTTTAAATGGCTACCTGAACAGCACACTGTGTCTGTGATTAAAATGACAGTGATACACTTCCTGGACCTCTCAGCTAAAATCAGCAGACAGAGGCAGGTCATGGGAATCTTGCACCTTCAGCTCCAGACCATCACGGTAAAACAAATAGGACAGTAAAGTGATTCACTGGAATTTTTTTATATTTAGTGCATACAAAAGTCATGTTTTCACATTTTTCTACCCTATGAAATGTACAATAGTGTTATGGGGAGAGTTTGAAATCTAATGAGATTAACCAAAATGTGATAGAGACACAAGCTGCTGGGAAAATGATGCCCAT
>NW_006399756.1:16600811-16604796 GCF_000299155.1 Elephantulus edwardii | reverse complement strand
GCTGGGTCAAATGGTATCTCTATTTGCAACTTTTTGAGAAAGCGCCACATCGCTTTCCACAGTGGTTGCACCATATATTAATTTTTTTTAAATAAAATTTTTATTTTATACTGGTTTACATACAAAGTTTGTATACATTGTTTTTCACCTTTCTGGTGGTTGGGATTCACCACCTTCCCCAGGGATGAAAGATGGGCAGTCTTTTCCTGTGAGACTCACAGTCTCAGAAACCCAATGAAGGGGTGGGGATGGCGGCAACGTCAGCTATGTGTTGGTTTTGACCCCATGACAATGATTTTTGAATTCTGGTCCTCTAAGGAACCCTGGTGACTCAGTGGTTAAAGCACTTGGCTGCCAACCAAACGGTTAGTGGTTCGAACCCACCAGCTGCTCTGCAGGAGGAAGACGCGGCCCTCTGGTCACATGGAGATTTACAGCTTTGGAAACCCTGCGGGCCAGTTCTGCTCTGTCCTGTGGAGTTGGAATGGGCTTAGCAGCATGAGGTTCATGTATCTGTGAGTTCTCAAGCTCAGAGCCTTTCATCAGGAGACTGCACTCTCTACCATCCTCTCAGCCCCAACAGATTTTCCTTATTAGCCCCTCTGAGGTGGTCCTTAAGACCACTCGGTGGTCGAGACGAGGCAAGCAGAGTCTTCTTCTAGCCCATCTGCAGGTAGGCACGTGGGTCTTTGTATATCCAGCACACATGCCTCTCGCCTACTGGGTACCACGCTGTTGAGGTGTCAGCAGAGAGAATTGCAGAGCCTTGGGGTCAGGTGCTATCTATGTACTCTGAGTCACAGCAGCCCTGCACACAGCAGACCCACACCTTGTGAATTGCACCACCTACCAGTTGTATGCAGTATGTTGTGCTGGGCTGCAAACCTCAGAGTCAGCAGTTGGAAAATGCCAGCTGCTCCGTGAGTGAGAGAGAGAGAGACAAACAGAGACAGAATGACAGAGAGAGAGGTGGAGGGAGAGAGAGAGAGAGAGAGACACGGAGGGAGGGAGAGAAGGAGGGAGGGAGGACGAGGGGGAGAGAGGGAGGGAGAGAGAGAGAAAGAAAGAGGGGGAGAGAGAGAAGGAGGGAGGGAGGATGAGAAGGAGGGAGGGAGAGAGAGAAAGAGAGAGAAGGGGGAAGAGAGAAGAAGAAGGAGGAGGAGGAGCGGGGAGGAAGGGAGGGAGAGGAGGCAGTCTTCTTCTGTTAAGATGTGCAGTCTTGGGAGCCTAGTGGATGATCGGGCCAGAGTCAGAATTAACCTGATGGTTGTGGGTTGGGTTGGGTTTTCTGGTGCTGTGTTGAGCTCTGGCCAAGTGACAGTAGGGGTTGTTTAGAGGGGAGGAGAGAGCAGAGCTGGGGGAGCCTCAGAGCCAGCGTCCTGTGATGGCCCCACGTGTTGCTGCTTGTATCCATTTGCAAATTGCCAAGGTAAATGTTAATGAGCAGACACGAATCAGCCCTAGGCAAACATGCAGCTGGGCAAGCAGGGGCACATAACAGCCAGGCGAAGTGCTTCAGTTTGTCTCCTGGCCTGGCGGCGGGGTACCCAGTTTGCAGAGCAGCCTACAGCGGCGGATGCATTTCTGCACCCCTTCTACTGCACCCCACAAGCTGCCAGGGGAAGGGGCTGCTAGACTTCTCATTCAGACAATAATTAACGGACCTGAGCCTCCATCTCCAGCACGTGCCCAGGGTCAGCAGCTGTGACCCCAGAGATATATCCTGAACCCAAGGACGAGACAGCTCTACTGGTGTCCAGGCGGTAGGTTGGTGAGACCGGTCCTGGGGCTGCCGTGTCCAGGAAGAGAAGAGAAAATAGATCTCTGGGGGGTAGGAGGAGGTTCTCATCCGTCCTGCTGGTGTGTGCTAGGTCTGGGAGTGTGCAAGGAGTGGGTTCAAAGCCCAACAACTTCCCAAAGCAGACCTAGTGCCACAGAGATGATGCCGCTGGGTAAGCCCCTGGCAGTACCAGTTCTGTGCCTCTCGCTCCCTTTAACCGTGTCTGACGGACTCCTGGCTTTATAACTGCAGTGCCGGATGTCTCATTACTTGGCTCATCCAGACTCGAGCTTCGTTGCCATTTGAAATGAAAAGACCCCGATGGAAGTTTCTCCAGGGTCAGGATGTATGATTACCTTGATTCCAGAGAGCTGAATACGCACTGGAGTGAGGTCCGATGGTCGTAGGTCCGTTGGGGAGGAGGAGCGAAATGGAATTTAAAAAAAAAAAAAATTAAAAATTTTTATTTTAATGAAAGTTGACAGAGACTTAGGGTTTCCAGTCATTTTGTTGTTGCACTTTTCTCCCTGCCCACCCCCACCCCCCAGTTCACTTTCTGCAAAATGGAATTCTTAAACCCAGAAGCCTCCTCAAAGCAGCTGCTCTGAGTGCTTCATTTTGAGAGCAGTCGGTCCCTTTCTGAGGGTCACTGGGCTAGTTGGAGATCATAGTCTGGTAAGGGGCTCCTGGATTCTTGGATAAGCCGTTCCACCGCCATGGAAGCAAGTGTGGGCCCTCCCTGGCAAATGAAGCCATGCTTCTTATCTGGTGGTCACTTTGGGGACATCTTGGTGTGGTTGGCACTATAAGGGTTCCCCTGAACTACCGCTGGCTCCAGAGAGGCTGGGGGTGAAAAGAGCATGTGGAATTGGAAGAAGGAAGGTCTTGGGGGGGGGTGGGTAGGGACATGGAGGTGATGGAGGTGGGGGGGACACCAGCTCCTCTCCCTTTACTCCCCACTCCTGTGTCGCTTCCCCAGCTCCCAAGTGCATCTCAGCTCATCCTAAGTCTCCCTGATGCTTTTGCACCATGCTGTACCCCTCAATTTCCTAGGTGCTGTTACCCAAGAATAGGAGACAAGGCTCCTTAAGCCCCTCCCTGGCTGTTTATTCATAGTCCTGAAATTCCAGGTCAGAGCCAGCAACAGAGCCCTTAAAAGGACTTGAGGCCTTTTAAACTTTCAGCAAATCCAAAGAGTCTAACATTGCAGTCCTAGGTAAAAAGATGTTATGCTGGGTAAAGTGGAGGGTCAGTGAAGAGAGGAAGACCCTCAACAAGGCTCATTGGCGTGATGACTGCAGCTGTGGCTTGAGCAATACGGAGATTGTGCAGATGGAGAAGACAGGGCAGGTCTCAGTCTGTTGTTCACAGGGTCGCTATGAGTTGCAGCTGAGACTCTGGTAATAATGGAATGAATCATGGCTGGCCATTGCTCCAGTGGGTTCCCAAGTCTGTAAATAGCATGGAATGGGATTGCCTGTCTTTCTTGCTCGGAGTCCCTGATGCGTTCAAACAGCCAGAGAGGCGTGCCCTTTTGGTTAGGAGTGCAGATTCCCTATGGACCGCTGCAGAGTGATTTTCCTCCAGTGGACGAGTTGTTGTAACTGTGTTCTGTGGAACTGAGACCAACTCAGAACTGCTCCTCCAGCGTGTTTTCAGAGGCCGTCAATCACAGTCGAGTTGATTGCCCATCTTTCTCCCGTAAAGCAGCTGGTGGATTCAAACCACCTGTCTCTTGGTTGACAGGGCAGGTCTCCTTACCACTAGGCCACCAGTGCTCCCAGTGGAGAAATTATTATTGCTGTCTGCGGTCGAGTTGGAACAGACCCATAGCTGACTCTCCAGGGGCTTCCAGCGATGTATACGGCATGCGAGGAGATCGCCCATCCTCCTGCAGAGCAGCTGGTGGATTTGAACTGCATGCCTTTGGGATTACAGTGCAGCTTCTTACCACTAGGCCCCCAGAGCTCCTGGGGGAGAAGCAGTTTGGAAGCAGGAGTGGCATCCACTTTCTTTTTTGTTTTTTAATTGGGAAAAGCATATTGGGGGTACAAGGAGGTGAGGGTTGGGGGCAGAAGGGTGAGGATGGGCCAGGATGCAGTTGAAGAGCTGCACAGTTTGGTCGGTGGGGGGAGCAGGTGAAGGAAATGATGAGGGTCCAGTGGGGACCAGATGCTACAGAGGAATGACAAGCATTTTCCAATA
>NW_006399756.1:16553615-16598746 GCF_000299155.1 Elephantulus edwardii | reverse complement strand
TTATCAATTGTGCTTAGCCGTACATGTTCATATCCTTGAAGATGTATGACTGAGATATATGTGAGGTGTAATAAAAGATGTTTAGGTCATTCATTCATAGGGTCTTTGTGAGTCGTCTAAGACTTGATGGCACTTAACAACAACCATAATAAGAGAAAGGGTCCATTTCCTAGCACTTCTGCTCACAGAAAAGCCATGTATGGTCATCTTTGGAAAACCAGAGTTTCTTTTCTCACAGTTTACAAAACCCCTTGTTGTCATATAGAGTTGGGACCAATCATAGCTGACCCTTCGGTAGCTGTGGGAAGGCTGTAAACCGTATGGGAGGAAATAGCTCATCTTCCTGCCTCAGAGCAGCTGGTGGATTTGAACCACCAGAGTCGTGCCTCCTTTGGGGGAGCAGCGCAGTTCTCTACGGCCTGCCCCACCAGAGCTTCCTTCCTCACGCTGTTGTTGTTGTGTGCCTTTGAGGAGCTGACCCTCCAGTGGGTTTTCAGAGGCACTTAATCCCATGGGAGAAAATTGCCTATCCTTCTCCCATGGAACAGCTGGTACCTGGTGGATTTGAACCTTGTGCCTCCCAGATTGAGAGTTACTAGGCCACCAGAGCTCCCTTGCTCACACTTTAATGGCTGTAGATCTGAATTTGAGCCATTGGATCTAGAAGGTTCTCACTCTAACAACCAAAGGAGAAGGTTCTCTACACATTTTCTCCAGTCCTGGTGTCTTCAGTTCCCTGTGACATCTTTCTTTCCCCGTTGCGCTTACTCCTGTGTCTCATCAACTCTTCTTATGACTAGAGGTGATTAGGGTTAGGGTGTGTGGCTTCATGAACGTCATAAAACCCTGTTCCCCAATGGCGTTAATAGGGTGCCAACACACGGAGGACACACAGTTCAATCCATAACCGTGTCCTTATGGGATCACTGTTAAAGGCTGTAGCTTTTACTGAAAGCATCCACTTTCTGACCTTAAAAAAATCCCTCAAAATTTATTCAGGCATCATGGAGTGGAAAATACCTTTACTTTTTAAATCGGCCATACGTATAACTGTTTGTAAGTAATTTGGAAAACAAATAGGGTTTCCCAGAATTCTGTTTTCTTGGTCTAGGCAAGGAAAACCTTACCAGAAGGTTTGAGACAATGAGAGTACTGGGGAACCATTTGCCAGGAAGCAAAACTCAGATTTGGAGGAAGTGTAGGAAAGATGGCTGAATAGAAAGGAAAGCTCTAGGAGGGAAGTGAGAAGAGGGCAGCTTTATAGGGAGGAGGGGTTGTAACTGATGCAGTAAACAAAATATGTACACATGGTTGAATGGAAAACTCATTTGCTCTGTAAACATTCACCCAACCCACAGTACAAGGAAAAGGAAATGAGGACACTGGAAAATCTAATCTTTATTGTTCAGAGGAGGTTAGAGAACCAGAGAAGGGACGGAGTTGACCTGAGGTCATCACGGGCCAGGCAGGGCTAGAACCATCGCACCTTCCCAGAGTCATGAGAATCTGGTGTAGCTTTAGGGCTGAGAGCTGGTAATTCTGAGAAGGCTGTTGCTGTTTAACCTATTTATTTATAAACCCTTCCATGCAGTGTTGCAGCAGATACATAGATAGCGATGTTGAGGAGACCCCACTAGGATCATGCGGACACACCTCGTTTTCACTTTCCTGAGCTTTGTAGATAGTGTGGGTTCCCCCCTCCTTTTGTTGTTTTCCTTAAATTTTCGTGGTAACCCTGCATCAAATTAAAGTCTGTTGTGCCATTCTCTCCCCCCTCACCCCAGCGGCATGTGTTCACTCGCTCTCTGTCACATTTTGGGAATTCTTGCATTATTAAATATTTTTCATAACGCTGTTGCACACTCACTAGGCTTCAGGACAGTGTAAGCATCACTTTGTTGTGCTCCGGGAAGCCCCTCACCATGCACGTGACTTGCTCCACTGCACCATTCGCTTTACTGCAGGGATCTGGGCCCGAGCTCGCAGTCTCCGAGGTGTGCCTGTGTCCTAGAAGGCCGAGGAGCTGTCCTCCTGGCAGAGTTCACGTAACTAATTGTCACTGCTTTTATGTCCCTGGTGCTACAGTGAGTTCAACATGCACTCCTTCCTGTTGCTGAGAGCTGTCTGTATTTTCCTGTTTTTTACAGGTAAGCTGTTTTTCTGATGAGGGGCAGAGTGTTGAGGGTGGGTTGATTTGCTTCAAATCCTGTTGATTTGAACTTCTAAGGGTCTTCTGAACCCATCTCCTCCTCTCCACACCCCAGCTGCCTCCCTATCCAGAGCTCTCATTGTCTCATGCTGGGATGATTGCAGTCGCCTCCTGATCTGCCTCTCTGGGACCACCTGGTTCGCTCCAACACTACACGTTTCAAAATGCACACCTGGTCATGGCAGGACCCTCCCCATCCCTACTTCTCCCCTAAAACAGTGATCTCATGCTGGGCCGTCCCAAATCTGACCCCAGGGCCAAGCTGTTCCCCCTCTTGTGTCCCCCTCTCCTCCATCCCTTTGTGCTACAGCCCCACACCCCCTTCTGTCCTGCCCAGTGTCCTTGGTCCTTCCCACCATAGTTATCCTGAATTATTTGGATCTCCAGGTAAGATCAGATATCATATTGAAACTTCGCATAACCCTGGGTACCTGCAATAAATCGTTCAGGGGAGCTTGCCCATGCTTTTCCCCCAGAGCAGCTGGTGGATTTGAACCTTGTGCCTTTGAGATTGCAGCTTCTTATCAATAGGCCACCAGGTAGAACTAAAATCCTCGTCTCACATAGGCGGCTATCACAGCTCCAGCCTCCTCTTGGGAGCAAAGGAAGTCTTCACCTTCCGCTCTGTAAAGTGAGAGGGTTTGAATAATTTGCAACTCAGCGTGTTCATTAGCATAAATCTTAGCTGAAAGCCCCCAAAACCCCTAGCAGATGTCTTTAGAGTAGAAGTCACAGTGATTCTGAACAGCAGATCTGAGCCCTGTCCTATCCCGTGCCGTCCTCGCAATCCCCGACACACCAGAGTCCATTGCTGCCATCACTGTGTCAGTCCACCTGGTTGGGGGTCTTCCTCTCCTTCACTGTCCCTCCATTCTCCAGCTGGTGCGACATAAAAAAACAAAAGTATTTTTCTGTGTTTACAGGGCTTTGGGAAGGTCTTGAGTGGTAGGCTATTTCCCATTAATTCATGGACTCAGTTTGGGAAACTTTAGTGTCTGCATGCTGTGTGCAGAAAGCTGGACGAGGCTCTTTCAAGGATGGGGTGGAAGTTCCTCCTGCCCCCATCAGGGTCAGGGACGAGGGGCTTGTGGGAAAGCACTGCATGACGGGACGGAGCATAACTTGGCCATATGAGTGAGGGCAGGAGCTTGATGGTCTCTGAATGTTCCATGCGGAATTTTCTAGAAGACCAGCCGTTTGCAGAAGTACTGGTCTTTGTGCTTGTTTTTATGAAGTATTGCTCCAGCCACTCCTCCGCCATCTGCCATTTCCCCACCACGTGCACGGAAGATCTTTTTCCCCTTTAATTAGTCTACTGTTCTCTGTGTTGTAGTTTGTTTCTTGTTTCTGCCTCTAGTAGTAAAACAGCGCAGGTGGACTGTGCAAGCTATGTGGCACTAATTGCTCGTTGACTAATTGCTTGTTCAGCCTGCTGACTAGATGGCGACAGAAGGCAGGGCTTGTCAGGTGAGCTCCAGCGTCAAAGTGTGGGACAGCTCAGAGTGAGTGTGGAGCAGGGAGTGAAGGGGAGTGTGGAAGGCCCCGGATGGACAGAATTGACACAGTGACTGTGGCAATGGAATCAGGTGTGTCACTGTGTCAGGGAGCTTGTCTCAGGATCGGGCAGGGTTCAGAGCCATTGTTCGTAGGGTCGCTAGGAACTGTAGTCGACTTAAGTCAGCTTGAGGGCACATAACAGCAATAGCATAGGGGTTAGTGCTAGAAGGAGCCTGGGACCAGCCCAAGGGAGCTGAGTTGACATCTTGCCCAATAACAGTCTCCAGCGGGCACCCCAGCACTCCAGAACTAGACATCTTTCTGCATCGCCTGCAGTTCTTTTATTGGTATCTGCACATCCTGTGAGCCCAGCCTCCCTGCACCGTGTGATTTCTGCTTTTCTCCAGCTCCCTCTCCTTTAACCATCTCCCCAGCAACTTGTCCTGGTCGCCTTCATTCCTCAGCCTTTTCTCTGTGGGGCCTTCCTGCTCTTGGCTTTGCTCAGCTGGCTGGCTCGCTGCTTTCTGGTATCAGCACATGTGGGGCTCTGTCTCTTGCTGCAGTCTGCCAAGTGCAGGTGCAAGGGGGTGTTGACTTTTCCAAACATACCTCCTGGGTGACACCATTGTTGTCTGCAAGACACTAAGATCGGTCCCCTCTGTGGTGTCCTTGGGGAGCCCTCCTTGCCTCTTCAGAAGTCCTGCATCTCGGGCAGATTCAATCCACTAGCTGCTCTGCAAATTTCCCGTGCAATATACAGTCTCTGAAAACCTGCTGGAGGGTCTGTTACGAGCAATACTGACCCGATGGCAATGAATCAAGCTGAGTGGCTTTCTTAGCCTGTTCCCTTAGCCTCAAAGTGTCTTTTTAAAGTTGTTCTTAATTGTTCATAGACTATGATTGCCATTTTACCAGGCATCAAAAAGAAAAAGTTACCCAGAAACTTCTTACCCCAACACTTTACAGCCCCATTCTTCTTAATTGCCTGGAACAAATATGTTCATGTTTGCTCAGACCCTTACCTCTTTGTGGACTTAGTTCTAGCATTTTACTATTACAAATAGCATTGAAGAGAGTGTCTTGGTGTATGCTTACCCTTCTCTGACTCCTTCACCAGTCAGGTTCCCACAAAGAGTGTGTGAACTTGGTCATGACCCTCAGTTGCCTAGCCCACCTTGCTTTGTAAGAGGATTCTCCCCATCTATACTGCCCAGACTGGAAACAGAGATCTTCTAAATGAATTTTCCCCCAATTTCATAATTTGTTTCACATTTGATCCCGAACATTTCACTCACTGTTTGAGCAGCAGCACTTCGGCACTTTGACAGCACAGAAATTGGATTTTTGTGTTTTTTATGTGAAATTTCATTCTGCTCTGCATTTTTTCACAACCAGTGTTAATATTTATGGCAGTCTGGTGTTTCAATGGGGGAGAGGGTTAAGGGAGGCTTCCTGGGGTGTGCCTGGAGGTAGTGCAGACAACTGTACCCCAAAAAGGGACGTAGTTTTTATGTCTAACAAAGGCTGAAGTCTAGCAGAATCTCAATCTCTAGTTCTTCTATGTGTTTGTCACTTTTCAAGATACCCAACTTGCAGTACAAATGACTTTGAGAGAGGAGGGGATTTGTTTCTGCTGTCTCTCTGTTAATTTTTGAGATACAAGTAAACTCCTTCACATTCTTGTTTCCGGTTCATTATGGGAGTCACATAATGTGGAGAATAAGACTCTTCCCTGCTCTGCCTTGGACTGACTGCTTCTGGTGTTTTCCCCTCCAGTACCTCCCGTCCTCCCTCTTCAGGAAGTCCATGTTAACCTGGAGACCGTTGGGAGGATTTCGGCTGCCAGCAAAAGTAAGTGCCTGTTCCACTTGGTCCTGCCTCCAAGCACCCATTTCCGCTTCCTCAGGGCAGACCCAAGGGAACCTGGTACCCAGACACATTCTGCCCCTCCTCCTTCCTTCCACAGGGCCATAGTCAATCCCCGAAACAAACCCTGTCCAGTCACAGGTACAAATTCCTGGTGCCACATTTCTTGGCCTGAACTTCAAGGTCTTCTGTTACGTGATCCCCATCGACCCTACTGGTCTCGTCTCCCGCCATATTATTGCTTGTTCTTCCTCATGGCCATTATTCCGTCCTGTGACCCCTTCCTCGGCCTGAACACTTGTTCTTTCCTTTCTGGAATTGTCCCTTCCTTGAATTTCCATAACAAGGTGGTAGGAGTGTATTCTCTGGAGTCAGACAAGCTGTGCTGGATTCTCGGCTCCCCTACATCCTGGCACTTCGGCCTCAGGAAAAGAATTTCATTCCTGCACACCCCACTTTCCTCACCTGCTGAGTGGAAACCAAACAGTGACCTTTCTCCTAGCGTGGTTATGGGAATTAATAAGTTAACACGAACAATGGCGATCTCTGCCATAAATGTAGGCACCTGAACTCTTGGGTAACATTTCCTCACATAGCAAGATGCCTTAGTGGGCCCCTGACTAGAATGTGTCTCCGCAAGGCCAAGACCCTGGTCCTTCAGTGTCCCTTCCTGGCCCAGGAGACCCTTTCCCTCAAGGAAGCTCAGTGAGTGTTGTTGAATTGGATTTTCCCATCATCATGGAGACACAGAGGGGGGTAGATGTGTGTGTGTCCTGGCTGTAAGGGTGCGCGTGTGTGTGTGTATGTCTGTCCTGGCTGCGGTGGGTGTGAGCATCTCTCCTCTGCAGAGGGCCGCTGTGGCCGGGACTTTCCCTCAGAGTGTGTGTGTGCGTGTGTCCTGGCTATGGTGGGTGTGAGCTTCTCTTTTCGGCAGAGGGCGTGTGTGTGTGTGTGTCCTGGCGATGGTGGGTGTGAGCTTCTCTTTTCTGGTGTGTGTGTGTGTGTGTGTGTGTGTGTGTGTGTCTCCTGGCTATGGTGGGTGTGAACTTCTCTTTTTGGCAGAGGGCTACAGCTCATCCTGGTGTCTCCTGGGGAGTCACAGCTCCTCCCGTCACTTTTGGCAGAGGGCTACAGCTCATCCTGTTGTCTCTTGGGGAGTCACAGCTCCTCCCGTCACAGGCTCATTTCTGCCTTCCCTCTGCTTTGTGAGCGAGGCCCACCTGTGACCAGGCTGCAGGGACGCCAGCATCACCCGTTTGCCCCCCTCTCTCCTAGTGATGCAGTGCTCCGCTGCGCTGGACGTCCTCTTTCTGCTGGACGGCTCTCACAGCGTCGGGAAGAGGAGCTTTGAGAGGTCCAAGCACTTTGCCGGCTTGGTCTGTGACGCACTGGACGTCAGCCCCGAGCGGGTGAGTGCGAGCCTTGGTGGTGGTGGGGGGGGTGTCTTTGTGGTTGTCTGTTGTTGGCGGAAAGGGCTTCTAAATCCGGGTTCCAGGTGGGGTGGGATCTGAGGAGTCAGAGTTGATGCAAAATCAACCATTTTTCTTCATAATTGTGGCTCTAGGTTTTGTATTTTTGCATTTTCTTCTTTTCAAGACAAGGGATCTGCTTTGCGCCTTTCTTCATTTTCTATAAAGGCCAGGTGGTGCAGGGGGCTGTGTGTTGGCCTGCTCACAACTTAGAATTCACCAGTTTCTCTTTGGGAGAAAGAAGAAGCATCCATTTTCCCCCAGCCCCCCATAGTATTTACAGCCTTAGAAACCTGGAAGGGCATCGTTCTGAGTCAGAGTTGACACAGGGGCAGTGTGTTTGATTTTTTAATTTTTTTTTAAAGCTTTGGTTAAAGAGTCCTGGTGGTATGGTGGTTAGAGTGTTCAGCCACTAAGTGGAAAGTCGGTGGTTCGAACCCATTTGCAGCTCTGTGGGGTAAACGTGGTTATCTGCGTCTGGAAAGAGTCTAGAGCTTTGGGGTCCCTATGGGGGCAGTTCCACTCTGTTCTGTAGCCTCAGAATCAATTCAATGGCAAGGGGCTTGGATTTGGGGTTGGTCTGTTGTTTGGAGGGGTTTTTTGTTTGGTTGTTACATTCTATCATTTTAAAGGATCCTTAGTGACCTAGTGCATTGCTTGTTGGACGTCTAACTGAATGTTTAGTGGTTCGAATCCATCAGCAGTTCCTCCGGAGAGCGATGAGGAGGAAGGCTCTTCTCATAACCATTTTTGGCCCTAGACCTGATGGGAGGGTAACTGGGAGTTAGACCCTACTTGATGGCAGGGAGTTTTGTGTTTTGGGCTTCTTTTCTATTACTTGAGTTTGAGGGAAGACATTTTTAAGTGGCTCTGAAAGAAGGCTTTTTTTGAATGCACTGTTGTCATGGCGGATCTTCCAGGGGTTTGAAGTTTCCCTCTCAAGGCTTAAAAGCCGAGAAGCTGACTTCCTGTCTCTAAATAGAAGGGTTGCCCCGGCGTGATTACAGTGTGGAGGGGAAGCTGGGCAGCCTTTGAGTAAACCCGTCCAGATGAAAGGAACTCTGCTGCTCTCAGACCACCAGTTAAATGAAAGGCCTCCACGACTGACTTAAGCTGTTCCCATCCTGTCATGTTTTGAAGTGTATCCTTCCTGCTTAACTCAAGTGCACACGCCCAACTGCTGGTCTCAAGGGGAACAGGTTTTTCAGCTAATTCATTCACACACTTCCCTGAGAAGGTGGGCAGGCGTGAGTTGCCCTCGCACCTACTTATTTGCTGTTTCTCGTCTTTCCTTCTGGAATTGCTTCATATAGATTTAAACAAATGTGAATTCTGTGTCCCCCGCTTATTACACCAGTGGTACCCGGCCACTGCCGACAAGTGGATTCCAACTCATCGTGGGCCTTCAAGACAGAATAGAATTGCCCCATAGAGTTTTCAGAGCTCTAAATATTTATGGAAGCAGACAGACCATCTTTCTCCCCTGGAGAAGCTAGTGGATTTGAACTGTTGACCTTTTGGTTAGTGGTCAGGTGCTTTAACTACTACATCAGTAGGGCTCCTTTCACCATGACAACCTCCTCTGTCATCGGTATTAAAGACATTATTTCAATGGAATTCAGTTGATCTGTTGAAACTCTTAACCAGATTTGGAGTCCAGCTCCGGGAATGTCAACTGGAGTCTAGTTTCTCGAGGGCGTGTTAAGAGGCACTGAGAAGGTGCAGGCCTTGGGCCCTTTAGAGAAGGCTGAGTACCTACCTGTAGTCATCTTTGCTCGGACACACTAGCGTCTCAGGAGTCCAGTGTCCCTCCTGCAGTTTTACCAGACACTGGGTTCTCCCCTTGGGGGTTCGTCTTCGGTGAGGATGCCTGAGTCCATTTGTCATCAGTGGTGGCTCTTGACGGCGCCCTTATGTGGAAACCTTCAGCTACTGTGGTCATCTCGGTCTCAGCTGCATCTGGCCCTCCACTCCACCTCTGGTTTGGAGACTCGGCCGGTCCCTCTGGAGCTTGGCAGGAGGTAGCCTGGATGGACTGATCTCTCGGCAGAGTAGCCGCCTGGTGGTGGTTGTGGTGGGGGGCTTCTGGAGCACCCCTGACGGGCTCAGTGAGCATTTTGCTGAAGACCTATGCTGGCTGCTGAGGACGGCACAGGCCAGCAGATCCTTGGTGGAGATCATAGACTCTGAAGTCCTCCAGTTCGGCTTTGAGCCTCGGTGGTGCAGTGGATCAAGTGCTCCATTGTTAACCAAGTGATCCGTGTTCATACCCACCAGTTAGCTTCTCCAGAGGAGAATGACTCGGTTCTGCTTTCATAAAAACGAAAACCCCAAGCCCCATCACTTTTGAGTTGATCCTGATTCATGACGACCGTCCACTGGATTTCTGAAGCTGCAGATCTTAACAGGAAGGGAGAGCCTCGTCTTTAAACTGCCTACCTTTGAGTTAGCAGCCTCACACTATACCCACTATGCCACCAAGACTCCTATAGAGATTAGCATCTTGGTACCCCTGTGGGCCAGGTGAGCTCCATCCTGCAGGGTCCCTGCGAGCCAGGATCAAGTTGGCAGCAGCCAGCTTGGTGATTTTATTTTCTCTTTCTCATTAGCCCCATTCATTGCCTTGGTCAGGATCTGTCCCTTCTTCCAAATCTTCATGTCCCCTGAAGTCATGTGGGCACAGCGAGGTGTGGTCTCATTGAAATTATGCATGGACTTTTTACAAAACAATGTCTGCACCTCGGAGACAGATGGTAATGGGAAGTAGAGGGCTGACATCCAGGATCACAGGCTAGCCAAGAGAGAGGCTAGAGGGTTTGACTGCCTTTGCAGGGATCTGAGAATCCCTGGCTGTCACACACAGCCAAACACTGGGCTACAGACAGAAAAGTTGGCAGTTTGAACTCATCCAGAGGTGCTTGGGAAGAAAGGCGTGGGGTCTGTGTCAGAAAGGTCACAGCCATGAGAACCACGTGAACAATAGGAATTTTTACATGCTTGGGTCCCCACGACTCAGGATGGACAGTGGCTGGTGGGTCTCCTGAGATGCAGGATAAGAGGTTGCATTGGGAATTGACAGTGCAGGACACATACAAGTTCATTTGTTTTCTTCTGGGACTTTGGAAGCTGCTTTTCAGAGATTGGCAGTAGACCTGGCACTGGTATTTGTTGAATGGTCACTAGCCCCTCCTTTGAGTCCTCCCAGCAATGTCTGCGACTTGAGCCTGACCCCTGGCCCCCATCTCTCTCCCTGAAGGTCAGAGTGGGAGCAATCCAGTTCTCCTCCGCCCCTCATCTGGAATTCCCCTTGGACTGGTTTTCAACCCGACAGGAAGTGAAGGAGAAAATCAAGCGGATGGTTTTCAAGTATGTACGGTTCAGGCTGTGGTGCAGTAGGAGGAATTCCGTGCCTTCTGGAAGGCGCTGGGCCTGGAGGGACGGGCCCTGTTCTGAGCATGCTCGGGGGAGGATAGGAGCTGAGAGTGGGTCCCAAGCATCCTGAACCCCAGCTGTGCACACAGCCTCCCTCTTAAAACTGCCTCTTACTGTTACATGCTGGTGCAGTTCCCAGGGAGAACGCATGTGCAAATACAAAAGTGTGTGTGGCTATCCTGCATGGCTGTTGAAAGTTGAGACAGGTTGAGAAGTGACTTGGGAAACCATCAGTGGTCCCAAGTCCCAGTTCTGACCCTGGGGGCCACTGCAACTTGGACAGGACACATGTTTCGATAGGTCTCTTTTTCATGTTTTTGTTGGGGGTGAGTTTTGCTATGTCCTCTTTTGGTCTGAAGAATGCGATAAAACTGATGACAAGCTGGCTATTTACTTACATATATGAACTCTATGAATACATGTAGGGGGGCTATAATTTACATTTCAGGTTAGCTGATGTGTGTCTGTGTGAATAGATATACATGCATGTTATATGTGTGTGTGTATATACACACATACACACACACATTTGTGTGATGGATTGGCACAGTAACTGGGATCATGGGGGTAGGTGTGTCAGTGTCAGTGAGACTGGTGCAGGATAGAGCAGGCTTCAGAGCTGTTGTACATAGGGTTGCTGTGAGTCGTAGGTGACTCAGTGGCACATAACAGCAACAACATATCTGTGTCTATGTGTGGGCCAGGTGCACATACACACACGAACACACACATGTAGAACTGCTAGAATATTCTTGGCAAGGTCTCAAAGAATGGATTTGCCACTTGCCACTCTGATGTCAAGATCCTCTCTGGTCCCTGTCATCCCTGGCTCTGGTTCCCTCTGAAGTCCCACCTGAATCTGTGTCCCCCATTATTTGCTGCCCCTCACTGTCACTTGTAAAGGCCCCAAGCTCTGGGGTCCTTTCCCAGGTGCAGTCCTCCGTCTGTAGCCCACCACCCTCTCAGCGAGCCCAGGACTCCACAGTGGGCACACGCCAGGACCATCAGGGGCTGGCCTGGCAGGTACAGGGAGGCCCGTGCTTCACCTGCCCCAGCCTTTTCCTCTGCTTGTGCTGCGGACAGAATGAGGGCAAGTTCAGACAAAAGAGATTGTAGAAGGGAGAAGCACATGAACAGGTTTTCAAGGTCGATGGGTATACCCTGGCCCGTTTGTGTCCGTTATACCTTTGGGGGCTCCCAAAATTAGTCTCCCATTGAGCTCCTTACTCTCAGCGATTGGTCCAGTCTCGAGCAGCATCCATCAGGGTGAGGTCCTCAGCTGCCTGGCCAGAGGCTGTAGCAGAGAATATTTTTTGCTTTTTCTGGTTTCTCTTTGCCTCATCACACTGCACATTATCTTCTGCTCCATGTGTCTTCTCTATGTGCCTTTTAGAAAGGCTTTTGTCATTCTATTTAGGATGCACCCAGGTAATCCCAGGTGACTTTAAGAGCATTCACGTCCTTTCACATAAGGTCCCATTCATAAATCCCAGGAAGCAGGAAGTGACCCTCTTTCTTTCGGGGCCACCGTTCAACCCACTGCGGGTTCCCACCCTGCTCTCACATCTCTGATCACAGCCTGTTTCTTCCGTCTGATGTCTCCAGGGGCGGGAGCACAGAGACGGGCCTAGCTTTGAAATACCTGCTGCACAAAGGATTCCCAGGAGGCAGGAGTGACTCTGTGCCTCAGATCCTCATCTTGGTCACAGATGGACGGTCCCAAGGGCACGTGGCTCTGCCGGCCAAGCAGCTGAAGGAGAGGGGTGTGACTGTTTTTGCTGTGGGGGTCCGGTTTCCCAGGTAAGAAGAGGCAGAGGCTGTCATAATTCAGTCCCCTTGGTTGACCTGTGGTGAGAAGCTGCACTGCAATCCCTAAGGCACGCAGTTTGAATCCCTCAGCCGCTACATGGAAGAAGGATGAGCACTCTCCTCCCATGCAGTTAAAACCCTGCCTCTGAAAACCCACTAGCGGGTCAGCTATGGGTCGGTTCCTACTTAAGGGTACACAACAACAACAACAACAACAAACAGTCGGCCTGAGAGAGACCGTGTATGGGATGCTAGGGAAGCAGGGCAGGCCATCCTAACCTCGCATGCATTTATTCTGTCCTTGCTTTGCCTTTTCGTCTTTTTCTTGCTGAAACTTGGTGATTGGTGTAACTTTGCTGGGGTGGGCAGTAGCCGGGGCGTGGAACCCCTCAGAGTAATGGCAAAGATGCTGGTGTTTGTGGGAGTCTCTGGGATCCAGAGACTTTGGAGGGTCTGATCCCAGAGATGACACAAATTGATATAAATTTTAGAAGTCACTCTGGTTGCTGTGTGGAGAGCAGACACTGGGGGACAAGAGGGGAAGTGGGGAGACCAGCATGCTGGTTGCTGTGTGGAAAGCAGACACTGGGAGACAGGAGGGGAAGTGGGGAGACTGGCAGGAGGGCTCTGGAGCTGCTCCTGGTGGCCTGTCAGCGGGCAGCAGCTGGGGCGGAAGGAGGGCTGAGCCGGGCTTTGCTGTGAGGGTGGAGGGAGTGTGAGAGAATTGAGGCTGGTGCCCCCCCCGGCTGGGCCATTTCTGTTTCTGCGGTGAGTGGTCCCTGGCTGCTCTTGGCTTGCTGTCATCATTTTCCTTCATGTTTTTCCCAGTGACTGTCTCTCTCAGGCCGTGGCCACAAAGCCACATAACAAATGAACGGATTAGGGCAGGGTCTCCAGGGAGAGGCCGAGGTCTGGAGCTGGGCGGGGGTTTGAGGCATTTTGACGCACACACTGACCCACTCCTGGCCTCTGTCCATGTCACCTTGAGCTCCTTGAGGGTTTTGGGGCCTCACCTGCATCCTCAGGGGACTGGCTGGTGCTCAATGGCCTCTGGTGCTGCAGGCGCCCACATTTGGAGGTGGGGTTGCTGGAGGAGGGTGGGATGGAGCCCCCAGCTCTGTGACTCTTGGGGTGTCCTGAGACAGGTGGGAGGAGCTGCAGGCGCTGGCCAGCGAGCCCAAGGAGCAGCACATACTGTTCGCGGAGCAGGCGGATGATGCCACCAATGGCCTTTTCAGCACCCTGGGCAGTGCCGCCGTCTGCACTGCCGCCCCGCCTGGTGAGACGCCTGAGGAGGGTAGTATGAGATGGAGGAGCAGGGGCGCCAGGTAAAGGGTCATCTCTCAGGACTTCCCTAGGGAGTGGGTGTAGAGACACTGGTGAGGGCTGGGCGGGAGGCACCCCGTTTTGGTCTCCTTGCCTAGTCCCCTCCTTGTATCAGCCTGTGGGCGTCTAGGCTGGGGGTCCTGAGCCTCTGTGTCCAAGGGTGTAGCAGGGTTCAGGTTTAGGGACCTAAGGAGCCAGGGGTACAGGTGTGGGTGTTCTGACTGTCCCAGATCAGAAGACAGGAGGTCAGACATCCTGCCTGTCTTGGTCGACAAGGGGAGGAGGAGGCCCTGTATTCTTAGAACTTTCCTTAGGGGCCCCAGGAGCTGAAGGTTGCTATTATGCAAAACTTACCCGTGCGTATGTTATATAGAAGGCAGACAGTAGGCAGGTGCTCAGGGCCTCTACCCACCTGAACAAGTAGAACTGAGGGCACTCGTGCTGCCTAGGGGGCAGGAGATAATCAAGGCTGGGCTGGGGGCTAGAGGCTTGGAGGTGTGACCCTAAGTCTCTGGGGTGTGGGCACACAGACTGCAGGATGGAGCCGTACCCTTGTGAGCGCAAGATGCTGGAGACCATCACGGAGCAGGACCACAGTGCCCTCTGCTGGAGAGGATCGCCACGCATCAACGCCGTGCTGGCCTCACGCTGTCCCTTCTACAGGTGTGTCCCTCAGGTGGTCACTGCTGGGGGTAGGGGTGCAACCCCAGTACCACAAACTCAGAGCTGTGAGGAGGGGACAGTCCTGCAAAGTCACGTTGTGGACAGCATGTGACAGGGACGGGAAGAGAGCTGAGAAAATCAGGGAAAGGAAACCAGGTTGCTTAGCAGGGATGCTGAGACCTCGAAGGGAGCTAATATATAGTGTGTGAACCCTGTCTGCTTCCGGAGAGATGCCTGCATACTCTTCGTCAATTCCCTCATTCATGAAATTCCTGCTGGGGCCTCCTCTGTCCCCAGCACTGTCCTTGACCCTCAAAACAAACATCTCGGAGACAAACCTGCTCTCATGGGCTGACAACCCAAGTCAGGGACGCAGGTTGTGAACCGCAGGGACTCATAAAGTCAGCTCTCGAGCAAGGAGTGCCGTGCAGAAAAGGAAGCAGGGCCTGGAGACAGGGTGCAGGGAACGGTGTTGGAGGCTGGAGGTGGCCTGGAGACAGGGTGCAGGGAACGGTGTTGGAGGCTGGAGGTGGCCTGGCAATGAATGTGGCAGGTGTGTCCACACCTGGAGGAGGTGATGAGCTTAGTGCAGATCCAGGTGGAGACTGTCAACAGCATTCCCCCCCAACACCTGGGTGGGAAAGGGGGCGGGTCTGGAGCTCCCTGTCCGGACTTGTGGTTTTATGAGGCTGTTAGGATTGGAAGAGGAGGGAACAGTTTCTCCTTAATGAGCTAGCTGCTTGACACATATTTGTTCCAGCAACTTCTTGAGTTCTTAATTGACTTGGCTTTTATCCCAAAGATCTTTTACCTCAGAAAGACCCTACAAGAGGTGAGCCAGGTGGGGGACCTTGTTGGAAAAAGCCCTTTAGAGAACTTTTTGGCCAAAGACCACAGAGAAGTGCATGTAGGTGAGGTGGTGCCTGGCACTGCTGCCAGGCTGGAGGCAGCCTTCCAGCCAGGGCACAGGGCAGTTCCTGCTGTGCAGGGGCAGAGTGGCTTGGAGTCAGGTAATCGCCATTGGGCTCCCACCTTTGCTGTCTTCTAGAGGTCGTGTGACCCTGAGCCCCTCGGAGCTGGTTCTCATCTGTTAGGTGCAGGGAGATTTCCCTGCGGTTAGCGGTGGAGTCAAGGTACCAGGGGGCTTCCTGATACAGGGAGGCCACCTGGGGACACTAGCATTCAGCGGGATCTTAGGGTTCGAGACCAGGTAGTCGGAATGACACTTGTGTAGACCACATAGAAGCAGTGCACTGGTGGCAGAGGTGAGGGGCTGTGCTGTGGGGATGAGAAAGCCTGGACTTTGGCCACTCAGTGCCCTTCCCTTCAGTCAGAAGCCCCCAGCAGTGCAGCTGAAAATTACACAAAGAGCGCCTACGTAGAGCTGAGGATCTGAAGATCAGAGAAGGAAAGTAACTTGCCTGAGGTCACAAAGCCAGAAGCCAGTTGTCTAATTTCTGATGTCTCCCCCTCCACTACGTGCTGCTGGCTAGAAAGTCTTAACAAAGTGGTTTTCACGGTTTGGCATTTTGATCACAGGTTTTTCCACTGTGATAAATGCATTACCGTCAAGTTGATTTGACATAGCAGCCCTATAGGACGGAGCAGAGCCATCCCAATCTCTGGTGGGTTAGACGTTGGGCGGCAACCTGAAAGGCCAGCAGTTCGAACTACTAGTCACTCCATGGGGAAAAAGAGGAAGCTGTGTGCTCGCATTAGACGGACAGCCTCAGAACCCCGCTGGAGGGTTGCCAGGGCCAGGACTTGACCTGACACAGGAGAGAAATGTTATGGGACTAAGTCTCTTCTTGAGTGTACAGGCTCTTCGGGTTTATTCAGTTAGCAACCAGAGCACTTAATCGTGATGTCTTCCTTTATACTATTTTCAGTAAAACAACCCAACCCCACTGGAGTGAGTTGATTATTCCACTAGGTTTCTGAACTGTATATCTTAACAGAGAAGATGGCTTCATTTCTCTCAGTGAATCCCTGATGGATTTGAACTGCCCACCTTTCAGTTGTAACCTGATCCTGCTTTTCCATGGCTGACTTACTGTAGTTTTCCCCACTCCAGTTGTCTCTAAGTATTTTGAACATCTTTCCTTTCTGTACAGATAAGTTGGTATGTTGTTGTAGTTTTTGTTATGTGTTGTCGAGTCTCTTGCGACTCATAGCGACCCTATGTACAACAGCCCTAAACTCTGCTCTGTCCTGTGCCAATCGCACTGTCTCTGACACTCCCGTCCCTATTACCCCAGTCACTGAATCAATCCACCTCATAGGGGGCCTTCCCCTTATAGGTAGACTTAAAGGTCGTTATATACCTTCGAGTCAGAACCGATCCATAGCTGACACTCCAGTGGGTTTCCAGAAGCAGTTTAATCACACAGGAGGAGATTGCCCATCTTTCTCCTGCGGAGCAGCTGGTGGTTTGAACTGTGTGCCTTAGGGGTTACAGCACAGCTCCTTAGCACTAGGCCTCCCGAGCTCCCTTAAAGGAGAGACTTAAAGGAAAGAACTATAAAGAGGTCCCCTTGATCTCATTCTACACTGGAATCTTTTATCAGATTTGTGTCTTTAAAATCGCCTGTGTTTCTGCCCTCCTTGTAAGCTTTGCGCTCTACCTTTTTCTTCCCTTTAATGTAGCAGGAGGAGAGTGTTCCTAAGCCACCCTGCCACCTGCTACAGGACCACCTGCCCAGGTACGGTCGGCCTCTGGGACGTGACACTGCCCTGGGGTCAGGCTGGGTTCATAAAGGGACACTGACATTTGTGGGTAGGGGAGGAGCTGGGCTGGTGCAAGGAGAAAGGTCTGGGTGTTTAACTGACTCCAAGGCCATGGAGTGTATGGTATTTTCATCTCACTTGTTCACAGGTATTTTCTCAGTAAGCTGAGAGTGGGGTCTTTGGAGTGACCCCCTCTAACTCGTGCCCCTTGCAGTGATGAGAGGCAGCAAGGACTGAGCACCAAATTTACAGAGAAGGTCTCAATCCAGGGCTGAACTCAGGGCAGCACCCTCCTCTGTGCGATGGGCATCATGTTTGCCTTATGTCTGGGATCTGCAGTGTCCTGTACTTGATCATAACAAGTGTCACATGAAAGGAAGCCCAGTGAGGCTTCAGGAAGGCCAGGAAAGGGCTTGGCCAGCGCTGAAGTTCCAAACACCCCATTTAATCACATCATTACACAGTGGAGCACCCCTCCACACTCCACTCCTGGATCTAATGTGTCTGAGTATGCGCATGCGCTACTGAGGATGCAGCAAGGACCCGGCAGCAGAGACAAAGGCTTCCCTGCTGTTAGTTACCTGCTCTGTGGGGCATCTCCTGTCCAGAGTTTCACCATCTCTGGCCTCTGAAATGTGCCGTGGACCGAAAGGCAGGCTGTTCCTGCTCACGCTAAGAACCAGAGTGGTCCGGATTTGAGACTTGTTGCTGTGTACCATCGAGTCAGAGCTGACCTATGGGAAGAGATTGCCCATCCTTCTCCCGCGGAGCAGCTGGTGGCCTCGAACTGGGTGACTTTGAGATCTCAGTGCAGGTCCTTGAGAATAGCTTGGCCCTTTACCAACTCTCTGATCTTTGACACGTGACTTATACTGCACTTTGCATTCAAATGAAAATATCGCATTACCTCTTATAGAGGGTGTTAGGGATTGAATTGGGCCCTCACTTTCCTCCTAAAAATAAGGGTTGTGGGCACCGGTTGGCTGTAATCTCTTTTGAGAAAGGGTCCTGTTATGTGAGTAAGGCAGTGTTAGTGTCAGGTTTGTCTTCATTCAGTCTTACTTGAGATACAAAAGAGCAGCTCAATCCAACAAGCCCCAAGCAGGTGAATATTTAGGTCTTGTGAGAACCAGTGCCCAGGATCTGGACTTCTAGACCCCTTCCTGTATTGTGGGCAAATACAGCGTGGTAGCTAAAGCCACACTCCTGTGATGTACCTGTTGTGACACGCTCTCCCCTAGAGGACCAAGGAGATCGAGGGGGCTGGAGTGGCGCGCTAACCTGCAAGGCTCCCCCTCTGCCAGCCCCTTCACTCCTGTGCCATCACGCTTGTCATTAATACACGTCTCTCTTACAGGTCCTTGTGACTCTGCACCCTGCCAGAATGGAGGCACGTGTGTCACAGAAGGTCCCGACGAGTATCACTGCATCTGCCCGCTGGCCTTTGGAGGGGAGGCTAACTGTGGTGTGTATATACGGGGTTCTGACACTGATGGCTGGGGGGCTGGATACAGCAGAGGGCTCCTTCTCACCTCCCTTCTCCTTGCTCTTGCTGTCTCTTCAGAACCTACTCACGGCTGGCCCTCCAGCGGGGTTTCAAAGGCTGTAAATGGCATAGGAGGAGATTGCCCATCTTTCTTAAGAGCAGCTGGTGGATTCAAACTGGGTGCAATAAACTCCTTACCTACTAGGCCACCAAAGCTCTCTGCTTTTTTAGCTACTGCATAGAAACTAGCCATTGCATTTTAGAAACACTTCTTTCCAAATACACCGCCTTGGTGATTTCCCAGGTCTCGAAGTGCCATGTGAATAGTAACCCAGGTGGTGAAGCTCTGAGGAGGCTCCTGGACAACAAACAATTCTTTCTTTACATGAAACAAAACCTCCTTCCTGATGGAGGGGGGCTGTAAAGGCCAAGCTGTGAAGCTTCTAGCAGACAGCATGGGAGACTCTGTTCATGAACCCGAGGTAGACAGAGATGCTCAGATAGGGTGGGGAAAGCACTATCCAGTAGGAAAGCGCTGGTGGCCTAGTGGTAAGGGATTGTGCTGCCACACCAAAGGCAGGTGGTTCAAATCCACCATCTGCTCCGTGGGAGAAAGATGGGCAGTTTATTCACTTGGGATTTACTGCTTTAAAAAACCCCTCAGTGAGTAGGTTTGACTAAATGGTATATTATTACAAAAACATATAGAAAGTTATAGTACACAACAGCATATGGGAAAACAGTTATAAAGTACATTAAAACAAGCATCCAAGGTTGGACTAGATAGAGGCCCTAATGTTAGCAGGAGAGAGGCTCCAAGTTCCGTGCTGGATCCCTAGTCCCCCATCCTCAGCCCCCCTCTCCGTGTGTGTGTGTGTGTGTGTATTGGAGATAAGGGCGTCTCAGGCATTCGGGTCCCTAACGATACGGTTACTGTGACTCCTGCAGCCCCGAAGCTGAGCCTCGAGTGCAGACTGGACATCCTCTTCCTGCTGGACAGCTCTGCGGGCACCGGGCGGGAGGCCTTCCTGCGGGCCAGAGCTTTCGTGCGGCGGTTCGTGCAGACCGTACTGGACGAGGACTCATGGGCCCGCGTCGGGGTGGCGCACTACAGCCGGGAGCTGGTGGTGGCGGTGCCCGTGGGGGAGTACGAGGACGTGGCCGGCCTGGTGGCGAGCCTCGACAGCATCCCCTTCAGCGGCGGTGCCACACTGACGGGCAGCGCCCTGCGGCAGGCAGCCGAGCGCGGCTTTGGGGGCGCGGCCAGGACGGGCCAGGACCGGGCGCTCAGGGTGGTGGTGCTGCTCACCAGCGCGCATGCCCAGGACCAGGTGGCCAGCCTGGCGCAGGCCCGGGAGCTGCAGGTGCTGGCCGTGGGCCCCGAGGCGGTGCGGGCAGAGCTGGAGGAGATCACCGGGGGTCCCGAGCACGTGATGGTCTACACGGACCCGCAGGGCCTCTTCCACCAGATCCCGGAGCTGCGGAGGAAGCTGTGCAGCCAGCAGCGTCCAGGTGAGGCCCTGCCGTGTGGCCGCTGAGCCGGGGGGCCACAGGCCGGTGGGTGGGTCCGGCCTTTATTTGGTGAGCCTGCAGCATTCTTCCCTCCCTGGGCTAGAGGCTGACACCACAGCCTGACTTGTGCCTCACTGGGAGCTCTGGTGCTTGGTGGTGAGGAGCCGTGTTGCCACCCCCAAGGCGCATGGTTGGAATCCGGCAGTTTTTCACCCGGAGAAGGAGGAGCATTCTCTTCCCACGTGATCTACTCCCTCTGAAAACTTGCTGGAGGCTCTGCTGGTTCAGACTCCGTGACACATGGGATCAGGGTTGAGGAGTTGGCTGGGGTGAGCCACGCTGCAGTGCGCACTCGTCAGGTGTCTGAGTCCCTGCTTCCAGGGACACATGATGGAATTTCCCGAGTCACGTGGCAATGCTGCATTTAACTTTTTGAAGAACCATAGCATCTTCTTTAAAGACAGCGTGGAAGTTGTAGTTACTTCCAATCCCATCCCATTGGGCAAATGTTAGACAGGTGACTGCAAGTCTCTGCATGGGAAGGTAGGAATAATCGGTCAGGACTTTCTGGCGTCATGCTAGCATTCCTGGAGCGTGGCCGTCACACCAGACAGACAGCCATCGGGTGCCTTGGCTCTGCCTAACCCGGAGCAGCCCCTCCCTGTCAGCCCAGAGCGCTGGCCTACTCCACACCCCTGCCCATGGACCTTTGCTTGCCCCGCAGGCTGCCAGACCCAGTCTCTGGACCTGGTCTTCATGCTGGACACCTCCGCCTCCGTGGGGCTGCAGCACTTCGCTCAGATGCAGAGCTTCGTGAGAAGCTGCGTCCTCCAGTTTGACGTGAACCCTGACGTGACGCAGGTGGGCCTGGTGGTGTACGGCAGCCGAGTCCAGACCGCCTTTGGCCTGGAGACGCATCTCACCCAGGCTTCTGTGCTGCAGGCTGTGAGCCAGGCCCCCTACCTCGGTGGGGTGGGCTCAGCCGGGACAGCCTTGCTTCACATCCATGACAAGGTGATGACCGTGCAGAGTGGGGCCCGGCCTGGGGTCCCCAAGGCCGTGGTGGTCCTCACCAGTGGGCGGGGTGCCGAGGATGCAGCCGTCCCAGCCCAGAAGCTGAGGAACAACGGTGTCTCAGTGTTAGTCATGGGTGTGGGGCCTGTGCTGCGAGAGTCGCTCCGGAGGCTGGCAGGCCCCCGGGATGCCCTGATCCACGTGGCAGCTTACGGAGACCTGCAGTACCACCAGGACACGCTCATCGACTGGATATGCCGAGGTGAGTGGGGCTCCCCTGCCTTCAGAGCTGCCTCCACGTCCCCCTTAAAGGAGAGCATCTCCTCACATGCACTGGGAATGTTCACGGACCTGGTCCTCTGCTCACACCATCTCCTCTGGTGGGCAGAAGCATCCTAATTTATGCTCAAGGGGCAGACAATTTAAGTGAGCTTTCCAAGCTCAAGACTCCAAACGTTCCACTTGAGTAGAAGACATCCTTGAGGTCATCACTGATAACCGAGGGTCTAAGCTGCTGCTCTAGGCAGACGGGGCCGTGGATGGGGCCATGTTGGCTGCCTTTGCACAGGGACCGCCTTTCTGCCTTTTTAAACCTTCCATATTTTTCTTCTTTGTGTGGGTCCACTGTTGTGGGGGGTTTTGGGTGGGATTTTTTAAAATGGTTTTTAGCTGACTTTTTGAAGAGTAATGAGTACTTAGAACTGTGCCACTAAAGAGAGGAAATCCTCTCTAAAAAGGTGCATTTCTGTACCAGAGCCATGTCACACTGTCCTTTGGGCCCTCTGCTGGAAAAGCAGAATCAAGTCTCAGATAACGCTTTGTTAAAAATGTTATACTGGTTTACTTAGAAAGTTTGTAATTGTATCCTCTAGTATTACAGATGTAGGACTGTACTGTCTCATAGCTCTGTGAATAGAAAATATCTTGTAGCTGCTTTATTCCTTTCTGCCTTTTTAAAAAATGATATGACATGAATTAAGCACTACCCAGTGCCAAGTACATTGGATGCATATAAGGAAAGGTGCAAGTTGGGTCTTTTTAACCTAGCCTACTGATCCATGAACCGAGTTCTCACTTAAAGGCCAAGAGATGAAGATGCATGGGCCCCTGGCTCTTGAGGCCTCGAGTCTGTCCCAGGCTTGCACAGAGCAGGGGTCTTTGGGGCTGACCCAGGCTGAGCCGGGTGGGTGTGTTCTCTGTTGTAGAAGCGAAGCAGCCTGTCAGCCTCTGCAGACCCAGCCCGTGCATGAACGAGGGCTCCTGCGTCCTGCAGAGCGGGAGCTACCGCTGTGTGTGCCTGGAGGGCTGGGAGGGCCCCCACTGCGGAAACCGTAAGTTGGGGTCCTCGCTCTGCATGAGCGAGCCAGAGAGGGGGTGGTCGGAGTCCTGCCAAGTCCCATACAGTCAGCTAAGCTGCATTCTCAGGCATGCATTCAGAATCATTCATTTACTCACAGAACATTTCTTGAGAACTTCTCCTATCCCAGGCATTCTTCTAAGAGGTGCAATAAAACTTGAAAAAGGTCTACCCTCAGGGAGCTTCCCTTCTAGCGGCAGACAGACAATAAACAAGCAAATATAATATGTACGAGGTACTGATAGTTGACTAAATGAAGAAGGTGGGTGGTCTGCTCTCATTAACAGCCTTAGAAATCCAGTTGTTTGTGTGTCATGTATTATAGAGTCAGAATCAACCCATAGCTGATCCCCCAGTGAGGTTTCAGAGGCACGAAATCATGTGGGAGACTTCCCATCTTTCTCCCATGGAGATGCTGGTGGATTTGAACCATAGACTTTTGTATTAGTAGCACAATTCCTTACCACTCAGCCCCCAGAGCTCCCTTGGAAACTCAGTTGAGGGTCACTATGAATTGGGATCGATTTGATGGCAGGGAGTTTGGTTTTGGCGTTCAGCAGACCAAGTGTACAGTGTGCAGTTAGAGATTGATTGGATGGCCAGGGAAGGATCTATGGAGGTGAGCAGACAGGGAGCGTGAACTTGAGTAAAGACCCTGAGGTATTCCTCCACCACCACCACCTCCCCTGCCACCTGGCATCTAGTTGATTGAGTCATCGCAGTCTACCGTGTGTGGAGTAGAACCCTGCTCCCTAGGGTTTTTAAAGTTGATCTGCAGAAGCAGTTCACCAGGTCTTTATCCCACGGCCCCTCTGGGTTGATTCAATGTGTCAGCTTTCTGTTTAGTCGTCAAGTGCATAACTATTCGTCATCCAGGGGCTGCAGCGGGACAGGAACTGCCACTTGGGTGAGAAGAGGACTCATGTCCTCAGAGCTCACGTGTTTCCCCAGGACTCTTACGAGGAGATGCCCTCAGGACACGAGGTCCCCGCCAGGAGCCTGCAGTATGGCGGCCGTCACAGCTCCCTTCGCGGCAGCCTGGACGCCCCTCGCACTGAGATGACACCAGCCCTTGTGGGGATCCTGACTGTCCCCCTCCAGCCCTGTCCACTGCTCCTCTCCCAGAAACAAGAGACGCCCAACCATGGACAGCGCTGCAAAGGGACAGTCTCGCCACTTGTCTCACCTTCCAAATGACTCTGTTGACATGATTCTCATATGTAAGTAAGTATTTCTTTCCTGTCCCTCGTTTGCGCTGCATCAAGCTTACATGTCATCTGCTACCTTTCCTCGGAGCGAAACAAAAGAGCCAGGAGACTGAGGAAATTTGATGACCTGTTGGAGGCTTGCGTTCCCTACCCCCCGAAAAAAAATTGTGTGTGGATAGAATGTCACAGGGAGTCACGACTCAAAGGAGGCGGCAGATACTGGAGTGTCATCTGAGCCACTGGGCAGTGACATTTTGAGAGAGAAAGGAAAAAAATGTTCTCCTGTTCTTGAAAACAGGGCTTGAATGACATTTGTGACAAGGTGACTCTAACTGTGGCTGTTGACTACTTTCCCTGCTTGTTTGTGGGCTGAAGGGTTCAGGGACAGAATCAGTGACTTGGAGTAGGAGGCCCAGGCTAAACTGGTCATGTCCAGTGTCCCCTCGGAGGTCATCTTTTTAGAGTTTACTTAGGAGGTCGCATTGCAGACTGTTCACTGGGTTCTTTCTTGTATTTTCCTGGGATTGGGGCGAGGAGAATTAGAAAACTTGACCAAAAAAAAAATCAATTAAAGAAATCTGGAGCACTTTTGCTTTTAAAGCTTAGTTTATCTGCTGTCTAGGTTTTCGTTTTGGCTGGCTTTAAAAGGAATCTTTTTAAGAGATGTGGTTGGTTGGTTAACAGGAGAATGTGTTGCTGTGTGGTGGAGGGGCCTGCTGGGAATGGCTTCTGGCAAATCACGTCTTCGGTCACCTCTGCAGGGCCTAGGAATCAATTCTGCCCTCTACTTGTGTTTCAACTTGGCTTCCCTGTAGAACTGACAAACTCAGAGGTCTTACAGTTTTAATAGAAGGTCGCCATGCTTGGAAGGGTGGAGGGACAGCGC
This sequence comes from Elephantulus edwardii, assembly GCF_000299155.1. Classification (NCBI taxonomy): domain Eukaryota; kingdom Metazoa; phylum Chordata; class Mammalia; order Macroscelidea; family Macroscelididae; genus Elephantulus; species Elephantulus edwardii. The sequence goes on along the minus strand of NW_006399756.1, from coordinate 16,574,285 downwards.
AGGAGGGGAAGACCCTCTATGAGCTGGATTGATTCAGTGACTGGGGTAATGGGGGTAGGTGTGTCAGAGACAGTAATATTGGCACAGAATAGAGCAGGGTTTAGGGCTGTTGTACATAAGGTTGCTCTGAGTTGCAGGCAACTCGACGGCACATAACAACATACAAAAGTTCAAGGTTGCTTTGATTTAAATGCCTCTTACCTTGCAGATCCTTCAGGATTGCTATTGTTAGGAGGAAAATGCTTTAAGAGGCACTACCATGTAAGTGTTAAAAGGGTCTGTAGTACCTTAAACATTGACTTATGGTAACATCTGGGTTACCTGTCTTTCAGTAAATGACCTTTAGTCATTTCATAGCGTGGGGACATGCACTCTGCAACAGTTGAGTGCCCTAGGTAATTTGCTTGGATTTAAGAACAGTGAAGAATTTTTATGACATAACCCAGGGATTGTTTTTAAGAACTGAGGTCCCAGGAATGGTGGAGATTATTCATTACATCACTGCTTAACCCACCCTTAATTTCATTATACCAGAAATATTTAAATATATTCTCTTTATGAAAAGAGAACATTTATGAATAATCACCATTGTGTCTTCCCTTTGAAGGTTGATGCTACAGGCGGAGTTCTAGACCCCGCATTATAGCGAATCACATGAATTTATTTCCATTTGGATTGTAGTCTGTTTGAGAAGCGCTAACGAGGGGTGCTTTGTGCTGCTAATCAGAGGGTTGGTGGTTAGAAAGATGGACATACTGTTTCCGTTAAGATTTATAGCCGTGGGACCCCAGTGGAGTTGAAACGGATTCCGTGACAGTGGGTTTGATTTGCACTGTCTTTTATCAAGAGTGCAAGAGCATGAGAAAGCAATTTGCTGTATTATGAGACTTAGCGAAATGTGACAGAGACCTGCAGTGAGCACATGCTGTTGGGAAAAAATGTTGCCAGTAGACTTATATAGCTGAGGGCCCCTAGAGTCATCATTTTAAGAGTGGCGGTAGCAGGTAGATGGCTGTAGCTGCTTCATAAATTTAAAGGACTTTTTATGTAGCTTATTGGGTTTAGAATGTTTATTTCTCTTCCTGGGTTACTGAGAATTTTTGTGTTTGGCTTCATTTCATCAATGACGTTTTTCACATTTAATCTATTAATGTGATGAATTGCTATTAAGTATTAGACTGCCCTTATAATCCTTTAAAAAACAAGGTTAAAAAATAATGCACCTTGCCAAGGTAGATACACTGCTGCATCTCATTTACCAGTATTGCATTTAAGATTGTTTTTCCTATGACCTTCAGCTTTTTGTTTGTAATGGCTTTCTATTTGGGGTGTACCTTTTAGAAAGTGGTACTTCCATACTTCCTCAAACTGCCAGATTCATAATGTTTTCCTGTAATTTTTTAAAAAAAAAATAAATGCATTTATGCAATGAACTTCCTTAATTACTACTGAGGCACACTCCTGAGTATTGATAATTTTCTTTTCCCTACAAATTATTTAGGAATATGTTTCACTTCCATGTGTACTGATTTCTAATCTGTGCTGCAATCCCAAAGGCACACAGTTTGAGGCCACCAGCTGCTCCAGGGGAGAAGAACAGATAATCTCCTCCCGTGTGATTTACAGCCTCTGTAACCTCACTGAAGAGTCAGTGGTTCAAATCCACCAGCAGCTCCTGGAGAGTAAGGTGTGGCAGTCTTGCAATGCTGCTGTGGGTCAGAACCAACTCATAGCTGACTCTTCACTGGGTTTCTGAGGCTATAAATTGCATGGGAGGAAATTGCCCATATTCAGTGGCTGGTGGAGTTGAACTCCCTTTGCCCACAGACCTCCCCTGCCTCAAGAAGGCTTAGTCTCCTCCTCCTAAGAGTCGACAGTGTAGTTCTGCCAGATTTTATCATATGGAATTTGAAGTTCAACGTGGAAATGAATGGCCAAGCCCTTTCATGAAACACAATTAAAATTTTATTTATAAAAATCTAACTTACCACTCGGTAAAGGGGTACCACATGTTCATGACAAAAAGAAATGCCCTGGGATTAGAAAGACACAAAAGATCTTTAGTTCACAGAGAACTGATTCAGAACTCCCAGAAGTGAGGCAGAGATGAAATGTTTCAACCTGTTAAAAAACAAAACAATACCATCCAAGAATATGACAAGGCCGCCCCGAGAAGGGCATTCCCAGTCTTAAGAGAAGCAGGTGACCCTCCCACTCTAAGTTTACTTTTCCCTGGAAGGGGCCTTGATATTAAACACGACTTGAAAAATGGAATGAGAACATTAAATAAGTCTTTCCTTAGAAATGGCCTGGCCACAAGACTGAATCTGTAAACACAGGATAATTTCTTTGCTATAGTAATATATATAAAAAAAAAGGCAGTTAAATCTCAAAGGGAATTTTTTTTTAAAAAAAACCTCTAAGTTACAGAATTTTAAACATTTTTTCTTATATAATACAGCATCAGTTAACATCTTAAAAGTAGTTGACTCACGCCTATCTTAGGACCCAAAAGAAATTGGCCTCAGTGTGGTCCCATTTTTAATAAAACCATGTTGTAGAAGATCACTGTTGGACCTGTAAATATCGAAGAAACAGGAAAACACGAGCAGTTGAACCCTCAGTGCCGACAGTTGGGGGAAATGTGACCGGCAGAAGGCTGCATCTTGTCAGTCTGGTAGACGAGGACACTGATTTCTCTTCCACTGAAGACTCACCAACAGATTGTGGCAAAAAAATACCCTTAGTACTTGATGAAAACTCCACAGCAGCGGCAGAGACCTTCATAAATACAAGTGTTCTCACGCTCATCCATCAGACGTCCACGTGCGAGAAGACGTCTCTCGTTCTGGTTCCCTTGGTTCTGAGAAGGTATGAGCCTCCTCTCAGCTAGCGCTTACCAGTCACAGGAACCAGGCCTTGCTTTTTCCTCTAAACACCTGCACTCTCTTGTGGACTTGCTGCTTTAATGAAGACGTGAAGGAAACAGGATTGTCACCAAGGTCCACAGTGAGGGGAGAGGCTTTAGATGCTTGTTTCCTAACTGGCTCCTTTCTTCTCCCATTCCTACGGTGCCATTCAAATACCAGCACCCCCCCAAAGAAAAAGAAAGTTACTTCTCTGTAGCAAACCTTACATGCATTTTAAAATAGAACAAACTCAACAGAGAGACAGCACGGACAGGCATTGCTTAACGGCCCCAGGCTGGCCCGCTAGGTGGTTTGGGCACTGTGTCAATGCCTGTGTCCTTGGGGCTCTCAAGGGCACGGGTCCAGATGGGCTGCTGTGTGACACACATTACAGATGCTTCAGAAGAGGGCTCAGCCAGCTGTCACCACCTTCTCCGCTAGCTAGACTGTCCCCGAGAACCTGGGAGGGGTTCTCATGGGTAAACTTGCCTAGTGGAGGGGACTGCGGACACCTGGGATGCATATCTGGTCATCAGAACCCTATGAGACCACCCTGGGAAAAACACAGGGGCTCCCCTTGCTGAGATTCAGTAGTTGTGGGAAGGCTGAAACTTGGGGGGGCCTCCACTGCAGCTCAGCTGTGGCAGCTGAACAGAAACGGGGTTCACGCCTAGTGTTTTGACACAGACAGTTGGGTGTACTGGCCCATCAACATAAAGTGAATATTATCCAGATAGACGTTAAACAACATACATCTGTACATATTGGTCTCTTAAGCAAAGCAGCAGTTAGGGACAGAGGAGGAAATGCATTTCAAGCCCTGTCCGGACTCTGCTTACACGTTTGTTGGTGTGGTACCTAGAGCAACCACTAGGAGAATTAAAGGTCTTGGCTTGGGAAGTGGGATAGAAACTGAGGAGCAGTTTACCAGAAACACAGGCAGCTCCAGGCATGCTCTCCATTGTATAAATGAGGGAAGGGATTGGCAGAAACACCTGACAAAGGTCCTGGAGACTGAGCCCCTTAGTTCCTCGTGTGAGCATGGAGGCTTTGTTCAAGGTGTCCCCTGGGTTAGAGGAGGGACCTTGTATTGGGGCCAGTGCTTGGGGCCCTGGAGGAGGCTGGGAGTGACTGCTTACCTTGGCTTTCTGCAGGACTGTTCCTTTGCCTGTGACCATGACTGAGAGGGGCCTGTTTTTGAGCGCCGTTGCCGAGTTGACTGGGGTGCAGTCTGGGACGGGGGTGGGGGTGGCAGCTTTGGGCTGTGGGCAGAGAGAAGCGCAGAGGCTGAGTCACGGGAGCGAGATGTGCCCCACCTCCCTGCCCCCATCCAGGAGGGCCCAGGCTCTCACATTCAGGCGGGGGCTCACGCTCTCCAAGTGAGTGGTATCCACTGTGGTCCCCAGGATCACGGGCCCGGCCTCGGCCTTCTTGAGGTTGTCTTTCACCTCCATGATGTTGAGCTCCAGGTCCACACGCCTGCTCTCCTCAACCCTGCACTCCTCGTCGATCTCCTTCAGCTTCTGCTCCAAGCTGGCCAGGGCGCCTTTGTCTGTGGGGAGAAGGAAGCTGCTGTCATTTATATGCCGAGTATGAAGAGTCATGCTGGAGAAACCAAGATAAAGGCTTTGGGAAGGTTCTAGAGAAGATCTAGAAAATAGACGCTTTCAGAGTGCTTTGCAACTGGCTGGAAGGATGATGTGAGATGTCTTATGCCCAACAGACGGCCTCACAAGGTGTGGAAGGCTGTGCACTGAACGAGAACATTCTAGAACGTTCCCGCTCACCTACTCCCTGGAGGCCAGCCCGGGGAGCCCTTACCTGTACACTTGGACAGGCTCTCTTTCAGCTCCCGTTTCTCTCTCCGAAGCTGGGCCAGGTGGCCCCGGATTTCCTCCTTCTGCCTCTCCAGCTTCTCTTTCTCCTCTGTGTACCGCTTCACCTCAGCCTCTGTCCTGTTCTTGCCCAGTCTGATCTCTGGAGACCCAGGGAGAGGAACCTCAGGTCACTAGGTGGACGGGGAGGGCTGCCCTCTACCCAGCTTCCAGCCGTGGCCTTGGGGACAGCCTCTCCCTGAGAGATGCTAGCCATCTCCCCCCTCACCTTTGCTGAGTGACCTTGGGCAAGTCCCTTCACCTCTCTGAGCCACCCTTAGGTCCACCCAGCCATCGGCAAACCTTGGGCTCTGGCTCAGACAAGCACCTGCACTGGTGACCCGCTGCCTGTCCTTCCCGGGTGAGCTGGCCCCGGCAGGGGACAGAGTCACCGTGTCGGGGAACGTGATTTTCTGCTGTTCTGTCTGGATTTTGACGGTGGCGATTCTCACACTGGGCTCCTCCAGCTCCTGGCTCTCCTGCTGCCTCTGCTTTGGGGCACAGTGGACACGGGTCAGTGGCTGAGGGGCCTGCGAAGGTGAGGCCACATGTCCACCAGGAGAGGCTCTTCTGTACCTGCTCTTCAGGGGTCTCTGCAGCCTTTACAGTGGGCTCGTCTAGAGGGGGCTCCGGGTCCGCAGGGAAGGCCTCGGCCGGCTCGTCCAGGCGGGGCAAGGTCGGGGAGGCGGCCCGGGCCTGGGCGCTGCTGGAGCCGTGGAGGAATGACTTGACGGGCGTGAGGTCCAGATACACTCGGTCAGACTCACTGGAGCTCGGAGCGTCCATCCCCGGGGTGTCTTCCTCGGTGACGTCCACCTGCAGCAGACAGGACGATAGACTTCCCTGCTGTTCTGGCGTCTGAGGTGCTGGGATTAAGTCTCCAGGACAGGTTATCTAATAGTTGCTGTTGTTTCATTAACTATGCAAAGGCATTTGACTGTGTAGATCATAACAAACTGTGGCTGACCCTGAGAAGAATGGGAATCCCAGAACACTTGATCATTCTAATGCGAAACTTATACTTGAACCAGGAAGCAGTCGTCAGAACAGAGCAAGGGAACACTGCATGGTTCAAAATTGGGAAGGGCGTACGCCAGGGATGTGTCCTATCTCCATACCTTTTCAACCTATATGCGGAACAGATTATCCGGGAGGCTGGGCTCTATGAGGAGAAATGTGGGGTCAAGATTGGTGGATGATTTATCAACAACCTGCGTTATGCGGATGACACAACCCTGCTTGCTGAAACTGAAGAGGACCTGAAGTGCCTGCTGCAGAGTGTCAAGGACTGTAGCCTACAATATGGATTGAGGCTCAATGTCAAGAAGACAAAGATTCTCACCACTGGACCAATTGGCAGCATCAGGATGGATGGTGAAGAGATTGAGATTGTACACAGCTTTAGTTTGCTTGGCTCCATAGTCAACAGTCTTGGCACCAGCAGCCAGGAAATTAAAAGGCGCACTGCCATGGGAAAGTCTGCTGTTAGGGACCTCTCCAAAGTACTGAAGAGCAATGGTGTCTCTCTGGAGACTAAGGTGTGTCTGATACAGGCCATGGTCTTCGCAATCACTTGTTATGCATCAGAGAGTTGGACAATGACCAAGGAGGATAGAAGGAGAATTGATGCCTTTGAGCTGTGGTGCTGGAGAAGAGTATTGAGAATACCGTGGACTGCTAGGAAAACAAACAGATTTGTCCTGGAAAGGGTTAAACCGGGTGGCTCCTTGGAAGCAAAGATTCTGAGGCTCCGTCTAACATACTTTGGACATGCTGTGAGGAGAGACCTGTCCTTGGAGAAGGACATCATGCTTGGGAGGGTCGAGGGACGGCGCAGGAGAGGAAGGCCCTCTATGAGGTGGATTGATTCAGTGACTGGGATAATTGGGATGGGAGTGTTAGAGACGGTGCGATTGGCACAGGACAGAGCAGAGTTTAGGGCTGTTGTACATAGGGTCGCTATGAGTCACAAGTGACTCGACGGCACATAACAACAACAACAACAACAGTTCCTGTTGGGTGTCCTCACACTGGTACTGACCCCTAGCTGGCCCTCTGACGGGTTTTCAGAGGCGGTATATCTCATGGGCAGCAGTTACCCATCCTTCTCCTGCGATGCAGGTAGTGGATTTGAACAGTGTGCCTTTGGGATTATAACCCAGCTTCTTGCCTCTAGGCCACCAGAGCTCCCTTGAAGAACAGTACCTGCCATAAAGGGGTCAGCTTAAATGAACTAACACATGTGAACTGTTAGCGGAGCAGTGAAATGCCCCATCCGTGGTCTCTGCTGCTGGTACAGAGATGTCACCTCAGCTGTCAGTGGGAGCTCCAAGGCTAACAGAGTTCCTCCCCCTGCTTCCAATACCAAATCCCTAGCCCTGGCCAGGACTGTGGCCACCTGCTCCAGAGACACAGATCTACACCAGGTGGAGGACTCAGCTGAGCGCATGGCAGAGGAGCTGTTAAGTCTGCACCGAGGGCCTGGAAGAGGGGCTCTAGAGCCACTCAGCTTGGGGACAGTCTAACAGTGGTCAGCCTTGAAGAGGAGGACAGGGCATCCCCGGGCCCCAGCCAGGCCTGTCACTTACCGCTGCCTTCAGTTCCGACATCTCCACATCATCGTAGATCTCCTCCTGACAGCCCTGGCGGGGCAGGCCATCAATGTACGCGTTGGGCTCTGAGAACTTCCTCTGCATCAGTCTGCAAGACAGAGTGGAGAAGGCGGCATCGCAGAGGATTCAGAATGGGGACACCATGAAACGTGGACGGGGAATGTATTTACCTCCAGCAAAAGCCAGTTCATTCAGGGGTGGCCCTCACTGCCTTCTTACTATAACTTGTGGGTCCAGAGTTTTCTTCTCAAACACCAACTCTCCTTCTCCTGCCCCTAGGATTCTTTTCCAGCCTTTCTCCCTGATCTCTCTCAGGCTCTCCCAACAATAAACCCCCTCACTTCCTCCTCCAGGAGCGGAAGGCATGATACTGTCCCCTTTTGGGTCTTAGGACACAGCTTCAGTGGCATGGCCAGGTTCTGCCAGTTCCCCTGCCTGACCCTGTGCGTGCACATAGAGTACACAGCCCTGTGTACTCAGTCGTGGGGACAGAGTGGGGGCCCCAGGAAAGGGGCCAATTATCAGAGAGTGGAGGGCATCTAACCAGATCCAGGAACACTGGAAGCTCAGGCCTGCTTGGCCAGCTATTAGCTGGGAATAGCCCCTCAGAGATAGACTTCAACCTTGGACATGGCCTGCTGCTGTGGAGAGCAGGGCAGAACGAACCATTCTTCCTGCCCTGAACCATTCTCAACCGGAACCTGGGCCTAGAAGCTCGGCTGGGAAGGAGCGTATGCGACGTAGAAGGACCCTTGATACTCACAGCAGAGAGGTTTTGGCTGCATTCACGATACAGGAAACCCTGTCGGCATCCACGTAGTCATAGGTGAATTCTTCGGGGTCGGTCTTGGAGCCCGACTCGGAGAGCAAGAGGCCCAACCAGTGGCCCATCTCCTCGGAAGACTTGGCCTGGGAGAGAGGGACAGACGTGAGCAGGGTGGCGTGTCCCTGCCTGGTGCCCAGCCCCACCGCACGCTCATTTTCCCAGGCCCCACTTCCCTGAGGCAGACACACCTTGAGTGAGCAAGGACACCACCATTGTTCTAATAGCAGGTACTGTTCTCTTCGTGGCCTATCACATCTTGATAATTTTTACATTTCAAAATTTTCCTAACACTAGTGTACACATTTAATAGACTCCAGGTTGTGTAAATAACTGTGTAGCTGTGTAAATAACTTTTATATGCACTGGGAAGCAAACATTTTACGTGACTCTTTATTGTGATCATTTTTGGCTATGATATGATCTGGAGCATACCTCATATAACCTTTCCTCCCCTAGTGACACCTTGATTTTGACTCAGTGTCTCTGTGAACATATTCCTGGGTGTCACAAGTGACTGGTACTCATATTTCTAGAAGGATGTAATGCACTGGGGACGGAGTGCTGATGGCCTAGGGGCAAGAAGCTGTATTGCACTCCTGAAGGGACACGGTTCAAATCTATCAGCTGCTCCATGGGAGAAAGATGGGCAGTCTCCTCCCGTGCAATTAACTGCCTCTGAGAACCCTCTGGAGGGTCAGCTATGGGTTGATTCTGATTCTCTGGTACACAACAGCAACAATAATGCACTGGGGATGAAGGCCTAATGGGTAGGGAGTTGCATAGCCAACCCAAAGGCAGGTGGTTCAAATCCAGTAGCTGCTTCATGGGAGAATGATGGGCACTCACTTCTCATGTGCTTTAGACCCTCTGAAAACTGGAGGGTCAACCATGAGTTGGTTCCAACTTAACAGCACCTAACAACTGGCTGGGGAGAATTATGAAAACACATATATGTTTAGGTTGGCACCTCTGATGGATTATCCCATGTCAGCTTGTCACCAGAATCCGTTCATATGAGGCAGCCGGGACTCAGGATAACAAAACTCAAATATCTATTTGTTGATGATTTTGAGAACGTCAGGGTGTCTCAAATCTCTCTGACTAGGTCAACCAGCTCTGACAAAGGAAGAATTAATCCCTAATGACAGTGGTGCTTGCCTCACACACCCCCCATATCCCCCCCAGGGACAATACAGTCTAATCGTACCTGCTCACTGAGTGCTTATATTAAAATACCAACATTACTGGAAGCCTTTAAAACAAGAAAAGGCTGAATATTTGATAGAAGCCATGGGGTCCTTTCCAGGAGAAAGCACAACTATCAAATTGGCCTTATCCATCATACTCTTATGCAGTACACCCTTCGTGCTATGTTAAGATTGGAGCAGTTAGTGGGTTTGAACTGTGAACCTTTCGATCAACAGCTGAATGTTTCAGCATTGTGCCACCAGGATTCTGTCATCAAGTGGACACTGAAGGTAGATACAAGCTCATAGAGAGCTTGACACAACTTGACCAGCAGAGGGCAACATCGGAACATAATTTGGATGGAGACCGACCCCTGGATGAAATTTACTGGCATAAAACACGGTGTGTTTATGCACATTTAATCTGGCACTGGGCTCTATCTAGCCTGCCCCATGCTTTTCTTTTTCGTAAATGTCATTTTGCAGTGTCATTTCTTGTTTTTGTAAACATAACATTGGAGGATGGGAGTGAGAAAGGAAATTGTATGGCAAACCTAATTCCTCCCCAGATCAACTCCAACCAGCATTTTAATCTGCTGAGCATGGAGGTTCCTACGTGAAGCCTGCACTAAACGAGACTCCTCCTGCACAAGCCTTGTGCGCTTGTGCAGGGAGTTAATATTCCTCCAGCCCCAACTGCAGGAAGCAGCTCACTGTCCCCACTGATCACACAGCCGTACTGATGTCACAAAGAGGGTGGAAACTTAAGAAATGCCAACAGTCTCAGGCCCCAGCAAGTGAAAGCAGCTTGCAAAGAGGCCATAGGAAGGACTGCAGTCCTTGGGGTCATCCCAGACAGACACACACACACAGCAGTACCTCCAGTTTGACCAGCTCCTCCCCGTTGTGGAGAATTCGGAAGGAGTAGAGGTGCTCAGGGCTGGGGTCTGGGACCACCTCACAGCCCAGCAGGCAGAGGGGCTGCTGCGCGGCCTTGCTCCGGTTCCGGTCCTGGTAGAAGTGCAGGTGGCTGTCCTTGACGCAGCACCAGCGTGGCCTCCGCTGGCTGTTGACCAGGACGTTCAGGTAACCTGCATGGGGAGGGCTGCAGCTGCAGGAGGCCCAGGCGGAGGCCCATGCCACTCCCTCGGGGACATAGCTGTTCTGGTTATAGGGCAGGGGGCAGCCAGAGGACGGGAGGGGGTCTCTGAGCAGAGATCCCCTGTGGGTGGGGAGGACGAGGAATCCACAGCTCCAAGCCTCAGCATCAAGCCTCTCAGGTCCTGGTGCACGGCGGCCCTCCAGACCTGTCAGTTAGGCCATTGTGACAGAAGGTGCCCCGCAGCACAGGGCTGCTTGCAGCAAGCTCCTCAGCCTCCACACTCGGGTATCTCTACCCCCCTGGAGTCCTCCCACTCCTGGTCGGCCTCACCTCCACCTGCGGTGGCCTTTCAGGGCCAGTGCTGTCTCCTCCTTTCCTCCTGAGGGCCTGTGGCCCTTCCTGGTCTTGTGTTCAACCTTTTGTCAGCTCACTTGGCTCCTGGCTCCCTGCTGCCCTTGCCAGGAGGCCACAGAGCAGGCCCTATGCCTGTCATGCCCTGTGCCCACGGTCTGTGCCCTGAGGCTCTGTCTGCTGCCAGCTCAGAATGCACCACATTGCCTCCTCCCTGCTCTCAGATGGCCTTGGGGCAGGAGCGCCTCTCCAGCTGTAGATGACATTTGCTGAGCTGACACCACACACCGAGTGCAGCCTTGGTCTGCACTGTTTGGGACCCAACAATGAGAAAAGACCAGGCCAGTTGCACTCCATGCACAATGATCTGACATTGACCAGTGTCCACACCTTCCTGCGGCATTACTGGACAGTGTCTATGCCAACGGCCTGGCAGTGTCTCAGCGCCTTGGTCAGCATTAACCAGACGTGCCACTGTGTGAAAATGTTACGGCCACCTGCTCACCCAGTCCTGCAGCAGACACACAGTGGGGACTGCACATTTCTGAGAGCCACACGATCACAGCAAAGTGAGAAAGGAGTTAAGGGCAAGCCTGACTGGGCCACGCTCTTAAAGGCGAGACACGCCATCACTGTGCTCAGGGTCAAGGGGAATTCTGGGTGCAGTGAGACCGGGTGCTCTGATCCCAAGCCTCAAGTCCTGGGAAAGAGAGTGCGCCTCTCATCCTCGCTCCCAGCCCCCACCCGCCAGCCCCACACCCCACCATCGCCACAGGTGATGGGGCATGCTTAGCTGCTGAGGAAACTCCCAGCACTAGCTTAGCTTCGGCTCCCAAACACTGAGTCACTGGGCCCAAGCCCCGTGCCCTCTGTGAGGCTGCACAGCCCGTCTGTGGCCCTCCCATCCAACCCTGGACACCCTCCTCCTTCATTTAACAGCTCGGGTGGGGCTTTGCAGTGAACCTAGGGAGTTGACCAGAGCACCATGCGCAGGAGACCTGAGGGTGGACAGGACTGGCCCTCGGGCCCCGGGAGATACAGCAGGAAGGCTCAGCCCTTCCCTCAGGAACGTTTTCAGTGAAAAGACTTTTCTCCTCTTGACCTCAGCTTCCTCAGGTGTGACTGGAGGACAGTGGGGATGCCCTGTCCCCCTGATGTCAGCTTCCACATTCACCTTGATACCAGCCACAGACACCTCACCGGCTCCTTAATGGGTCTCACTGGTTCCCATCTCTGAATCTCTGCTGCTCCCCACAGCACCACCCAGCCCACTTAGCCACCACCATCCACCAAGCCACCTCTGGCCTCGGAGCTATGTGACCACAGAAAAGCATGAGAGGTTCTTTTGTCTGAGTTTTTATAAATACAATAGGAAACTGTCGCCTCCCCTGGGCTGAAAGCTCTTGGGGCTGTCTTCCCCCTGCCTGGTCTCCGTGGCACCTGACCCTGTATCTGTCCTGCTCCACACACTCTCCTCAGCCCAACCCTTCACTTCCGTCAAGAGCCCTGTACTGCCGCAGGACAGCCTGGCTGGGCACGGAGAACCGGTGCAGCGAAGACATCAGATACCAGGCGTCTGTCAGCTGTCGGTCCTGGAGAGGCTTGGAGCCAGACCTAACACTGGGCCCCGGCCAGCCGACCTCGCCTTCTGCCAGGCGGCCACGGTTCTTACTGCAGGCCTCCAGGGACCGCTCAGCGGGCTCCAGCGAGGTGGACTTCTTCCTGCCCAGGTTCATCAGGTGGCTCAGTTTGAGGCCGGCAGAGCTTTTCTTCTTGACTGTCAGGAAGAGGGGACATCGGTCAGCACTGTGGGGAGTGGAGAGGAGCAGGGCAGCGTGTTCCCTTAATGCCGCCCTTACACATGCGTGTGCACACGCACATTCACACCCCTCTGCTCCTCAATTCACGTGCCCCAACCAGAGCCAGAGCTTCAGAGATGGGGACCAGTGAGACCCATTAAGGAGTCAGTGAGGTGTCTATTGTTGGTGTCTGTTGCTCTCTCAGAGTAACAAATTCAAAGGAGATACCAGCTCTCTCTTATATAGTATGTAAGCCCTTGTGATTCTTGATCAGTTGTAAAAGATTTCAAAGAGGATGTACAAAGAAGAAAAGAACAGAACAGAACACTTTGGAGGAACATTCTGCTAAGTGGTACAGCACTCTTCTGTCAATTTGCTGTACTGAGGTAACCCGGGGTTGCTGTGATGTTGAACCTTGTGCCACTGGGGTGTCAAATGCCATCACGGTTGCCCATGTTGGACAGTGTTTGTGGAGCTCCTAGTTTTAGGACAGGTTTGGAAGCACGAGTGGCATCCACTTCCTAAACCACAAGCCTCTGGAAACTCTATGAACTTCGAGAAATGACGATAGTTAGAGAAAGGCTTCAGGTATTTTGTTCATAGGGTCGCTCAGAGCCGTGCTCAACTCGACAGCAATCACCAACAACAACATCCTCAGTATTTTCTGAGCTGTACTGTTAATTTGGCCACTTCTCCCTTCTTCTGGTCCTGTCAGCTGTAGTCTGTGGTGTGTGAACAGCGTTAACCCAGAGGTGTCTCTCTGGTGGTGTGACTCCATCAGGACCTCCTCTACCGAAAACTGGGCATTTTCCTCCTGGTAAGATTTCAAGCCTCTGAAACCCAGTGGAGGCAAATGCTCTGTGTTAGAATCAACTCAGTGGCAGTGAGTTTGAGTTTTTTATCAGCTGTAGGGGGATCCTGTGATGGTGCAAATGTTAATGCTCTTGAAACCTACCCAAGGCATCTAATAGGAAAGACCTGTGATCTACTGAAAAGCCAGCCATTGGAACCGCTGCTGAGCACCATCTTGAGATCAGCTATTTCTAAGAGTTTTTTCACTTGAAGACTGTGGTACAATCTGGTGCTGAAACTTGAGTCAGACAGACAAGCTTCACACCAGCACTCCCACCCTCCCAGACCAGGAGGCCCAGCACAGAGCTGTTACCGTCTTTGATCTCCGGGACCTCAAGGTGGCTGTCTGTGGAGCCGATGAACTCGGAGGCCGACAGGTACTTCTCAGCAATATCCATCTGGGGGAGAAAGAGACGCCTGCGGTGATCACTGGCTGGGAACGGTTACCTCAAGGACCACAATGTGGGGGAAACAGTAGCTGGGTCTTGGGTGTAGGCCAGAGTCAACCTGACCAGTCCTGTCACTCCACCTGGAGGAGTCTGGAGGGACGTTAGCCAAGCCTCTTTAGTGGCCTTCTCTGCTCAGCCCCAAAGCACCTTCCCCTTTTCAAGCTACCGCCCAGGCTCATTCACAGGTTCTCAAAGTGGGAGCCTGACGAGGCAGCTGTCCGTGTGACAGTAAAAAGGGCAGGTAGGCATCCCCAGAAAGGCATTCAGTTCTGCCTCTCAACTGAAGAGCACTGTGGAGTTGGGGACCACCAATCTTGGGCTGAGAACTGACTGTGTTACCTGATGTCAGGCCACCACTCCGATCACAACTCACGCATTCTCCAGCTTATTCAGAGCTGCTTAGAGCCCTATTCCCAGAGTCTAAACCGGAGCTGACAGCCCCATCTGCACTCATGGGGTTCTTAAAGGGACTACAGTGGCCCCTAAATATTGCTGCTGTTAGAACCTGAAGGATCTGGGTGCTTCCTATCAAGCTGCTTCTAGAGAACCACCTACGCTAAGCCTGATGGGATACCAATCCACCGGACAGGCAGGGACCAGAGACTGAAGCTGCCTGGACAGTCAGTGGAGTCTTGCTCACCCCAACGCACAAGAAACCCAAGTTCACTCTGATTTCAGTTTTCTTGTCGGCAATCAAGCAGTGAGTAATACAACTAGACTACCCACTGGTCCCTCTGAAAGGCCAGGGCGTTTCTCCACGGAGGGTGGCCTTTGTCCTCCAAGAACATAGGGCCTGCCCCCTGCCAGGAAAGGATCACAGGACGCCTGGATGCTCTGTGCAAGTCCAGGCCCAGGATACGGACCTGCAGTGACCTGGGGACATCACTGTGACCCCACAGGAGATGGCCAGTCCCTTGGTTAGCACCTCACCCACCTTGTCCCTTTATTGGGATCAACACCAGCATTGGGAGACCACCGCCAGAAGACCTCCACTCAGGGGAGGGAGTGAGAACAGGCTCCCTGAGTCAGTCTTCCTGCCTTGGCAAGTGGGCACTGTCACCTTGGCGCCCATAAAGCTCTCACAAGGTCTGTGTCCACTTCATGTTTTCCTGCAAAGCTGATGTCCTCATCCGAGCATTGTATGTTTATTCATGCATTTGAAATGCAAAATCCCTGCTCCTGGTTTTACACTTTGAATTTTGCAGGATAAAAAGCAGAGTTGCAGTCTCCTCCTAGGATGGGGAGGGACACTCACACACACTCTCTCTCTCTCTTACTTTCTGACAGTTTGGGCGCTGAGCGTCTGGGACGCAGTGGTTCCCCTCAGATGCTCCCTCGGCAGGCAGGCCGCTCACCTCCTGGATGACCTGGTGGGAGAGCAGAGGGTCAGGGGAGGAGGAGGTGAGGAAGGTGAGGCCTCATTTTCAGGGAGCAGAGAAATCACCCACCATGTGATGACATGTCATCTCAGAGCCCACTGGGGCAGCCACCAGTCGGGAGACCCCACGAGGGGTTCTGGGGACAAGGCCTTTGCAGCCAGTCCAAAGGTGACCTGAACCGTGGCCCCTGCTCCAGGAGCTGCCCCTGAGTCCCTGGCTGGCATTGCACTGGGCAGGGCAGCTGCTTCACTGCCGCCACATAATCACCCGCAGTTTCCAGACGGTTCCATGGTTTTGCACCCCAGAGTGGTGGTGCCAGGGCCCAGCGTGCTATGTGCATCCATGCTACCTAAGATGCTAAGCTGCTCCTGTCCAACCTTGAGGGCCCAGAGTGGACACCACCATCACCTCACCCTGCTCTGGGGGGAGCCTTTGTCTCCCGGGGCCGGGCTGAGAAGGGGGACACACAGATGGTTAGGACTGTGAACACACATGGCAGCGGCTAACGGCCACCTCTGGGATGTCCTGAGAATGCTGGCTAAGGTGACACCTCACGAACCCTCTGGAACCCTTGGCACAGTCACCAGAGCCACTTCAGAGACCCTCTTAGTATCTGCCTAGCAAAGTTTATGGACATGGATTTAAAATCAGATTCATAACCAAAAGGATACATGGCTGTGGATGAAGGAGAAGCTCAGGAAAGCATCAGATCCTGTTAGGGACCTGTGTCCACATCTAGTAAGTGACACAGAGCCTTGGAAACACCACTATGCCACTTGGTGACTATGGACGTAAGCCTCAGTCTCCTGATCTGTGAGATGGGCTCCTAGCTATGTCACAGGCCCACTGTGGGTCTCACACATGGGAAGTGCTGAGCACAGGGCACCAGTCCTTATTAGGATGTCCCTGCCCAACCATCCAGGCACAAGGGCCTCCCCCAGGAAAGCTCTGCCTTGCCCTTTCCTTTACTGGGGCCCTTGTTCCTGCCTCAGCACCCCCATCTCCCACCGTACTCTGCATCGCAACTTGTGGGAGGGTGTCACTGCTCGTCTGAGGGTTGGAATAGGAGGCTGGTTTAGTGAGGCCCATGCTGCATGGCCGGTGTCCACCTGAGAGGCCAGCCAGGCTGTGAGCTCACTGGCAGAGCCCTGCTGGGCCAGCCTACCTCTGCAGTTCATCGAGCAGGAACAGGGTCTCTCTGTGCAGCCAGACCAAGGCCCGGCCTGCTGACAGAAAGCCTGCTTGTCCTTGAAACCATCAGCAGGGGCTGTGGGGGCGAGGCGTTTCAGGGAGAGGGCATGGGAGTGTGGGAGAGAAGCTGGGGTCAGGAGCAGGAGGGGGATCTGAGCAGTCAGAGGAACAGTGCTGGGAGCCAGGAGCAAGAAGGGGGGCGGTGAGAGAGAGATAGGGACAGACAGACACACAGAGAGAAAGAGAGAGACAGAGAGAGTGTGTATGTGTGAGAGAGAGACACAGAGGGAGAGTGTGAGAGACACACACAGAGAGAGTGTGTGTGATAGAGTGAGTGTGTGAGAGTGGGGGGGGAGTGAGAGAGAGACAGAGACACTCAGAGAGAAAGAGAGTGTGTGTGTGTGTGTATGTGTGAGAGAGAGAGAGAGAGATGGGAGTAAGGGACGTGTTAGCTGAAACTAGGGCAGGGGATCTGAGCAGGAGAAAGGAATGAAAACGAAACCAGCAGCCCTGGTTCTGTTTAGCTTGTCAGTTTAGAGAAGCCTCCAGCCTCTCGTCAACACTAGGCAAGTTTTAAGCACTGGCACTGGTGTGCGCACGCGCACACACACACATACATACATACATACATACATACATTAAGGAACAAAGCTAGGCCACTTCGCTGAAAAAGGCTAGAGCCAGGATTCAAACCTAGAGCCTGTACTCATAAATGTCCAGGGTAGACCTTCCAGAAAAGGAGACTTGGTGATGTGATGGTTAAACGCTTGGTTTTTAACATAAAGGCTGGAGGTCTGAACCCCTCCAGCGGCTCTGGAGGAGGAAGGCCTAGTGATGTCTGTGTAAAGATTACAGTATAAGCACTAAGGGGCAGTTCTACTTGGCCAGACGGGCTCACTTTGAGCCAGAATCAATTTGACGGCACCGACAACAGCCTTCTGCAGCCAGCACCCTCCCTGATGATCCTTCGACCACAAGCACCTGGCAGATATAACGGAAGGGGCAGCAGGAAGGAGGAAAGGGGCCTCTCTGGCCCTCAAGGGCCTCGCCAGGAGCCCTGCTGGCTGCTCAAGTCTTTCCAGGACTTTCTTGGTGCAAACTTTGTACCTCCCTGAACTGTCAAGCTCCTCTCTAACACGTATGTGGTCAGCAAGCTCCCTCCCCAGACGCAGCACCGCTGTCATCCTGTGCACTTGTGGTTGTGGTCAGACAGCGCTGCGTTGGAAACACAGCCTCATTTTCCAAGTGACCTTGAGCAAATCGCCTCCCTCCTCTGAGCCTTAACCTATAACATGGGGACATTGCCATTGACCGCCCCCCCCCCTTTCCCCCAGTGTGGTCCTCAGACTTCCACTGTTGTCAAGTCAGAACCAGCTGATAGGTGGCCATCTATTGACTTCTGAGGCTCTAAATTGCATGAGAGTAGACTACCCATCTCCCTCAGAGCTGCTGGGTTTAAACCACTAGGGAGGTGTGGCCGTGGGTTCGTAGACCACGTCATCTGCGCTCCTTCTAATGTGGCTGTTTTTGTTGCATACCATTAGGTTGGAACTGACTCATACCTGACCTTCCAGCAGCTTTTCAAAGTCCGTGACTCACACAATAGGAAATGGTCCACCTCCCCCTGCCCCCCCACAACCCAGCAGAGCAGCTGGTGGATTCAAACCACCTGCCTTTGGGTTCGCAGCACAGCTCCTTACCCACAAAGCCACCAGAGCTCCGCTAATATAACTAGTTGAGTTCAAGTTGCTAACAGTCTATGACCTGTGGTAAGGGCTTACAAAGTCACAGCAAAGGCCACTCTTCAAATACAGAGAATCAGGATGCCTCCCTAGAGGCAAGACTGGCAAAGGCCTTTAACTGAGAAACCAAGGGAGGTCACTGTGTTGCTGTCAGATTTCCATAAATGAGACTGTTACCACTAAGAACAGTTTCTGAAATTTGAAGGTTGAAGCTTTCCAACCTTTCCAACATCCCCCAGGCCCTTTTGAAAAAGGTTTATGATCATTGGTGGTTTTTGATGTGTTGTCAAATCAGAACCAACTCATAGCTGACCCTCCAGCAGGTTTTCAAAGGCTATAAATGACAATGGAGGAGACTGTCCATCTAGCTGGTGGATCTGAACAGTGTACCTTGGGGCCGGCAGTGCATCTCCTCACTGCTGGGTCACCAGAGCTCCCTTGTTGGTGGGTGGTAACACAAATGATTAATATATTTGACTGTTAGCCAGAAGGTTGGTTGCTCAAACCCACCAGAGATGGCATAAAAGAAACCCACCTGACCATCTACTTCCCCAAAACCAGCCACTGCAGACCGTTTGAAGCGCAGTTCTTCTCCACACAAGTGGTGTCAACCATGGATCTCAATCAACTCAACAGCGAATGGGCTTATGAGAGCTGGAGGGCCAGGAAGGAAGCAGGCCCTGCTGCCCCTAGGGCCCAGCAACTCCCTTACCCGGAGCCACTGCTCCGCCTGGTCTTTGCTCTGCAGGCCCAGCACAATGACGTCGGCGTTCATGGGCGTGATCTTCAACTTGTGCTCCTTCTTCCGCACTTGCTTCTCCTTGTGGATGACGCTGCTGCCCAGCAAGTTCACGTCCAGCTGTGGGTTGTGGTCCTTGGAGGATTTGTAGCACTGAAAGGAAAAAGAAGGGATAGCAGGTCTGGTCAGAGTCTGCAGAAGGTGGGACCACCTGGGGCTGCGGACCCACTGAGAACCCGCTTTATTCAATGGAGCTGTGAGGCTGGGTTCCCCAAAGCAGGCCCAGAGCCTTAAACATCAGCAATGCTCGTTTTCCACCCAAGGCTGATGTGCTCTTTCCTTCAAGTCTCATTCTCACCAGCCTCGGCCAGGGATGCACCAAGCACTTGTCTGAACTGCTCAAACCTCGCTCCCGGCCTGGGATGGCTCCTAAATGTGTCCTCAGTCGCCTACTCTCACGATCAGAGATGGAACTAGTCCTTCACGTCTCCCCATCTCTCACCAGTAGTAACATGTTGTCTTTACCATTTCAGTCTATCAGGAATGAAAAGCTGAGTGTGTAAGTGACTTAGATACAAAACGGCATGTGAGGAAACAGAAAAGGACCCTCCTCTCAGCCAGAGACTATCCTCTGCATCTCAACGTCTCCTTTGTCAAATCGAGACCCTTAAAGTTTTTGCCCTGAGCAGGGTGCACTGTCATCAGTGCAAAAAACACATACATAATAATCCCATGGAACTTCAAATGAGGAGAGAACAGACTTTCATTTAAAGTAACCAGAAATGGGACTGTTCTCAGAGTACTATCTTCTGATTCCTTTGGGGGGTTTGTCTTATTCCAATTATTAAATATAATTTAATTTAGTAATTTCTGAGAAAAATGCATGTAACTCTCATGGAGCACAGATGAAAGCAGTGGCTGGAATCAGGGCTGGGAGTCAACTTAAGGGAGCAGGAGGATCCCGGGTCAGAGGGCGCTGAAGGTCTGTTCAGGGTGATGGGAAAATCTGAAAGCAGACACAATCGCTCAACAACCTGAGTAACACAATGAATGTCACTAATCGTTCACGTGAAAATCCTGGAAGGGCAAATTTTTTTTGTTTAACAAAGGTATTTACCACAATTTAAAAAAGCTTACTCTGAGTCATATTTGACTCAACCACACTTAAGCACTGCTAAATGAGACTAGTGCTGTTCTATCTGCAGGAACATTCTTCCACTTTGCACATCACTCTTTGTCAACGTGCTATATGAGGTGACCTGGGTTTGCTGTGATGCTGAACCTTGTGCCACGGGGATATCAAATACTAGAATGGTTTCCCATTGTGGACAGTGTTTGGTGGAGCTCCCAGTTGTAAAACAGACTGGTAAGCAGGAGTGGCATCCACTTTATAAACCACATGCCTCTGGAAACTCTATGAACTTGGTGAAATGATGACAGTTATGGAAAGGCAGTAGGTCTTTTGTTCATAGAGTCGCTATGAGTTGACCTCTACTCAGTGGCAATCAACAACAACAACAAATTTAATATGGATGGGATCATGGGAGATCTCATACTTTCCTTTAAGAATCTGATAAAAACCTACCAACACGTTGATTGTAACTCACAGAGACCCTGTAGGATGGAGTGCAATTGTCTAATAGTATTGTTAAAATTTT
>NW_006399756.1:16531870-16553515 GCF_000299155.1 Elephantulus edwardii | reverse complement strand
CTTACCTTTCACTCAGTTCACTTTACAAAAAACCCCTTCTCCCTCCCCCAATTCACTTTCTTTTTTTTTTCTAAATAAAACTATTCATTCACTGTCGCACAATTTCCTCCCTGTCCCAGTTCTTTTTGCAATCTCCCTCTTATTCTGGACCGTTGTTATACATATAATGCCTAATCATATATTCCTTTAAAACAGTTCTCTCACTCATCTGTTCCAATACAGTGTTCATTATCTATCCACTTTTTTCCTACTCTCCTCCCAACCCCCTGTATCAGTCCTGCTTCAGGACAGTGGGGATATGCAGAATTTAGCTTTTTTTTTTTTTTTTTTAAATTTGTCCTTTTGAGATTGAGACATTTCACTCAGCATACTGTCCTCCAGGGTCACCCAGGTTGTGTTATGTTTGATAAGACCCCTATTTTTCAGTGCTGCATAGTATTTTGTTGTGTGAATATACCATCGTTTTTCTATCCAATCGTTTGTTGATGGGCATTTGGGTGGCTTCTGTCTCTTTGCTATTATGAATAATGCAGCAATGGGTGTGCATACATCTGTGTGGATGGCGGTTCTGGTCTCGCCAGGACTTTTCAGAAGTACACTGCCACATCTCTCTCTCTTTCTTGGAGCAACTGGTGGGTTCCAATCTTGATCTTTAGGTTAGCAAGACAGTGCTTAGCCACTGTGTTACCAGGGCTCCTAAAAACTACTAGAATTTTCTTACTGCAAAAAAAGCATCTTCAAAAAAAGAAAAGCACATTCACCTCTAGCCACATCATCCTGCGTACAGTTTCAGAATGAGGACGAGCTACCTTGCTGCTGTTGTTACATGTGGTAGAGCTGGTTCTGAGTCAGGGGGACCCTTCATATGACCGAATGAAACCCCACCCTCCAGGCCACTGCTCTGAGCGAGCTCACCGTTGCAGCCGCTTGTGGAGATTCTGATATAAAAGGCTCCAGGTGGCTACCACCTGGGACCCTCCCCATCCATCCCAGGCCCACCGCTCCTCCTCACAGACCAATGTCACTCAACAAGAGGCCCACTGACCAGGAGTCTGGTGTCCTTGATGACACACAGCTGCTTGGCCCACTGGCCCAGCCACTTCTTACGCCACAGGAAGGCACAGATGCGGGCGTCTCGCATGAGCTCGATGCTGGCCTCGGGCGAGGGCCACTGGTGGGGGGCCGACTTGCCCCTGCTGCTGTCCTCTTCATCGTAGGACTCGTAGGAGCTGCTCACAGCCTCGCCGTCCTCTGTAAGGAAGACCAGCTCAGTCACATCTCTGCGTGGAGGAATAGGTCTCAAAACGCTTTGTCCAAGATGCCACAGATATCAAGAGCTCAGGCCACATCCCTTCCTCGTGTGCCCACCAACCACAGACTCGGCTGGCCTTCTGCCCCAGCACCCTCAGAGAAGCCTGTCAGATGCAGCCTCCGACCACACACACAAATAACTCAAAACCAAGTCTCTTCCCTTTTCCCCTTCTTCATCCTGTCATCGTGGACAATACAGAAACCTCTGACGAGACCTTGCCATCAACAGGGTCTTTGCTCTTGAGAAGGCCAGACCTTCTACTCTGGCCAGAGTATGGCGCAGGCTAGAGAGAGAATCTTCCCAGATTGTTTGGGGAAAGTCTGTCCTTCTGTGAGACCAGAAGGTAGAGAACGCCACCAGAGCCCCGAGCCGCACACATGGCCCTCCTCAACTGCCGCTCAACCGGCAGGGCTTGAGGGGAGTCAGGGCTGTGACCCCGCCGAAATCCGAGGCTAAATAAACTGCAGCAGGAAATAGCTTTCTCAGGAAGGAGGCCACCTTCCAGCCCCTAAATACTCCCTTTATAGCTGGTATCCTTTTTAAAAATTCACTCTTCTATCCTCCCCAGACTCTGGCCCCTCTGCCTTCCTGCTCAACACCTCCCAGGTCCATATATGAAGCCCCACTACCTGTGGCAATAATCCAATCTCATTCTTTTTGGGGGCGGGGAGGTGTTGTGTTTTGGTGTATTTTTTTAAAAAAACAAAAACAGAACTCCAGAACACTGAGCCAAGTGTTACTGCTGCTTATTCCAGGCCAAAGAAATGAAATATCTGAGACAGAAAAAAGATCCACTAACCTTGAAAAGTGGGATCTGAGACCCACCTCCAGACCAGGGAGCCAATCTATAGTAACTCTGATGTTACTTCACTCTCTGCTTGACTGCCCCACAGAGGGGGAGCTCACTACCGCTGACTGCTAAATGCTTCTTTTCATAACCAGGCAATCCTAAGAGAAAATAGGTCCAACAATGTCTGACCCTCTGAGGCCTACATGGGCTCCTTGGTCCTGGAGAGCCATTTTTTCTCTGCACACTAGGCTTCTTCGATATTAAGAACAGACTCACAAATAAAATGGAATATAGGGAAACCGAAGCATTGCTATCTAATCTAGCTGCAATACCAACAAAAATGTGTCTTACTAGTTCTAAAAAGAATACTTTAAATATCGTAACACCAAGTTTCTTTAAAAGCCGGGTGGCATGACTTTCATTCATAGCTTAATGAAAATGCTGCCATTTCCAATTTTGCGCCTATGCACCGAGCAACCCATGTATACACTGCCCAGTGGGGGCGTGGGCGCTCCCACTTCTGGTGGCAACACCAATTAACACAAGCCTCTCCCAGGGCAGCCTGGTGGCCTGTTGTTTCAAGAGCCATAAAAACACCAATGCCCTTTGGCCCAGTAATCCCAGTGCTGGGAGTTTATCCCAGGGAACTAGTTTTCACAGAAAGCAGGGGCCCGGAAGGTTACATGCATTAAGATAGTTGAGTTTACTTAACACTCCGCAGAAAGGAAGGAAAGTAAGGAAAGGAAGCTTTTGTTCAGCTAGAAGCATTCCACGCAACTGCAGTGAACCGAAACTGAGCATGTGCTTGCAACTCCTCAAACTCCAGCCCAGAGAACAGGTCCTGACCACAGAATAGCAGGGAAAAGCACAATTAAAACTGTATCTGAGATTTTGATTGGGTATTACTGTTATGACAGCAGTCCAGAACGAAGGCTGCACAGTGGACTTGGGGGGGGGGGAGGGACTGCATAACAATGAAAGAGTTTTTCTTTTATTTTTTAAGGAGAAGAGTGAATTGGGGTGGGAGCAGGGTGAAAATGCAACAATGAATGACTGGAAACCTTAAGTCTCTGTAAACTTTCATTAAAATTAATAAAAACAAAACAAAACAAAACAAAACGGTATCTGCTGATAAACTTCCTCTATAAGGCAGTAAGGAGAAGTCAAAATGATTGATGCTTGTGGGGAAGGATCAAGGCGATTTGTTTACAATGTTCCCACTGTCAGTTTTCTATTATCTATATAATAAACAGGGAGTGCTGGTAGTTTAGTGGTAAGGAGTTGCACTGCCACCCCAAAGGCAGGTGGTTTGAATCCACCATCTGCTCTGCGTGAGAAAGATGGGAAGTTTCCGATGTGTGATTTACTGTCTCTGAAAATCATCATCAGGTTTTTCTTCTGCGTCACTTCTGGTGCAGAAATTTAAACCCCCAACCTTGTGTTAACAGCCAATCACTTAACCATTTGTACCACCCACAGACTCCTTGCATCTAATTTAAAATAATGAGTAAGTTTCCTGGGTCACAGGCAACAGGAGCAGAGGGCGTGGGGGTCTCATTGTACACCTCTGCTGTCTCCTGACTCCACCATGTCTCAAGGAAATCCTTGGGAACAGAGGCCACAGTAGCTCTGCAGCATTCCGTCTTGGAGCTGGGCGTTGGGATGCTGTGGGCAGGAGGTCTGTGTAGATGGGCACTGAGTCACTCCTTCTAGAAGGAGGGTGCGCAGGCAGAACATGCAGGGCCCACACGCGAGGAAGGGAGCCGCGGTCACCCCGGACCATGCACCCCACCAGGCAGCAGGCAAGGAGACAACACGTTTGTTCGGCTGCATGCACAAGCAGTAGGTACCCAGGGTGATGGTGGCGTAAATGACTCCTTCCGGCACCTGCACCCATCTGGGGATGCCAGCAGGGGGCGTTCTGCCAGAATGACCTGTATGACACCAAGAGCACAGAGACAGAGAAATAGGATGAAGAGATGGAGGAGAGAAAAGAGAGAGGAGAAAGAGAGACAGAGGAGAGAGGAGAAAGACACAGAGGAGAGACAGGGGAGAGACAGACAGACAGAGACAGAGGAGAGACGGGAGGAGAGAGAGAGGAGAAAGACAGGAGAGAGAGACAGAGGGGAGAGAGACAGAGGAGACCGAGAGAGACAGAGAGAGGAGAGACAGAGCGAGACAGGAGAGAGAGACACAGAGAGAGGGGAGAGACAGAGGAGAGAGAGACACACACACACAGAGGAGAGGGAGAGACAGACAGAGAGGAGAGAGAAACAGGGAGAGAGACACACAGAGAGAGGAGAGAGACACACAGAGAGAGGAGAGAGAGACACACACACAGAGGAGAGGGAGAGACAGAGGAGACAGAGAGAGACAGAGAGGAGAGAGAAACAGAGAGAGAGAGACAGTGGAGAGAGACACACAGAGAGAGGAGACAGAGGAGAAACACACACACAGAGGAGAGGGAGAGACAGAGAGAGACAGAGGAGACAGAGAAGAGAGAGAGACAGCAGAGAGACACACACAGAGAGAGGAGAGAGGAGACAGAGGAGAGACAGAGGAGGGGGAGAGAGAGAGGAGAGGCAGAGAGAGACAGGAGAGAGAGAGGAGGGGAGAGAGAGGAGAAAGAGGAGAGAGGAGAGAGAGAAGGGGGAGAGAGAGAGGAGAGAGGAGGAAGAGAGAGGGAGAGAGAGAGAGGGGTATGGATGAAGAAACAGAGAGGGACAGACAGAGGCAGCCCTGGCAGGCTGTCCGCCAGGAATGAATGTTTTCCCACGGGAGCTCGGGTGTGTCAGGAGAGGCCACAACCCTGCCCAGCCCCTCAATTCCCTGCCCCCATCGTAATGTCAGAGGACCATGTGACCGAGTGTCATCACCTGTGGAACGCAGGCAGAAGTGATGTGTGCCTGGAGTTTTTAAGAAATGGAGAGAGGTTCTCTGCTTTCTCCTTGCAATGACCTTGTAGCCCTACAGCCTGGAAGTTCACCTGAAGCTCCTTTAGTATAAAAAAACCCCAACAACATTGCTGTCAATGTTCCGGTTCATAACAACCCCTGTAAGATAGAGCTACCCATAGGGAACTCTGGGCGCCTGTGGTATGAAGCTGCACTGCAATTCCAAAGGCACAGGGTTCGAGTCTACCAGCTGCTCTGCTAGAGAAGGATGGGTATCCTCCTTCCATGTGATTAAAATGCCTCAGAAAACCAGCCAGAGGGTCAGCTATGGGTCAGTTCCAACTCGACAGCACACAACAACAATGACCACAAAACCACCCCTAGGGTTCTTTTGGCTGGGATCTTTACAGAAGTAGACGGTTACATCTTTCTTCCATAGAGTCGTTGGTGGATTCATGTTGCCAACTTTATAGTTGGCAACCAAGCACTTTAACCACTGAGCAACCAGAACATTCCAGTGTCCTTCATGTCACCAAGGACAGACGGTGGCAGTACAGAGGTTCTGCTGGCTGGAAACGAAGCCTGGGTATCCTGTATGAGAAGAAAGAATTGTACCACTGACCCATCCACGCCTGCTGTCCTAAACTACCGTCCCGGCCAATTATAC
Organism: Elephantulus edwardii; assembly: GCF_000299155.1. Taxonomy (NCBI): domain Eukaryota; kingdom Metazoa; phylum Chordata; class Mammalia; order Macroscelidea; family Macroscelididae; genus Elephantulus; species Elephantulus edwardii. Next base: position 16,547,852 of record NW_006399756.1, on the reverse strand, counting down.
CCACATGAGGTCATTATGTGGATAAGAAACAGATTTCTATTGTGTGACTATGAACTACAGTTGGGGGGGGGTGGTATTTATTACAGCAGCTGGTATGACCCCACATATGAAGTCCCTGTGCCTCAGGCCAGCAGAATAGACCCTCCTCCTGTGTCCAGCACAGGCCATCAGTGCACTTACTAGCGTTTTCTTCAGAGAGAACATGGCTGAGTGAGCAGTGTGGGATCAGTGCTGACAGAGGCAGGCATTCAGGCAACTGATCTTATATAGGAGGCCAATGACTTGCTGTTGGCTCACCGACTAGCACACGGGGTTAGGGGTCAGTGTGGTTCCTGGTGTTGCCACTTGCACGTCACGTGGCTCCATTAACGGTGGGGACAGCCATTAGGAACCCGAGAGCAGGCCAACTTCCAGCCCAGGGGAAGAATTCCTTTTCTACCCTGTCTCTCCATCTTCCTGCGTCTCATCTTTCACGGGAGGCAAGGTGCCCGGCCTTCCTCTCCCACCTGGCTGTTCAGTCCACGGCAGGCCGTCTGTCATCTCTGGATGGTGCTCTCCTCGCCCGGGGCCCGTGAGGAGCCCACCTGTCCCGACATGCCCAGTCCTGACCGTCAAAACCAAACCGGCCCAGTTGTGGTCGAGTCAGCTCCCAGTCAAGGTGACCGTGTGTGTGTGTGTTAGAGGACAGCTGGGCTCCAACGGGTGTCGATGCTGACTTTTCACAAACAGATCGCAAGGCCTTTAATCGAAGACATCCCCGGGTGGACTAAAGCTAAAGTTAGCAGAGAAGCACATTCACCGCACACTCACAGGCTCTGCTGTCGCTTCAATGGACCTGAAATCACAGCTGAGGGACCAGCCCCAAGCAGTCCAGGTCCTTCCAGCGACATGTTTACATCTCTCTCACAGAAAGCCCCGGATGAGGTGCCTGCCTCATGCAGGCCCCATGGAATGTCTGGGAGGCAGGTCTCAGCTGGCCCAGCCCACACCTGCAGTGAGGCGACTCAAGGGGCAGGGGTGCTCATTGTGGGGTGACTCACTCCCTCACCGCCTCCACCTTCAGGATGCGCCCCAGCATCAGCACCACACCCATGACGCGGGTCTGAAATCACAGCCCAGGCAGGTGACTTGAGGAGCCTCACACAGTGAGATCAAACCAAGTGGCGTCTGCCCGCACAGTCAGCCTCTTTACCAGGACCTCGGTCCAAACAGGCCCATCGTTCCTGAGACCGGGGATGGGGAGGGGGGTGATTTGTGAAAGAAAGAGAATCCGGTGTATCCTCAAAGCCACCGCTCTGTCCTTTTTTAGCAACCAGCTCCCTCAGCTAAAGGTGCCCTCCACCTAAGTCCCTTCCCAGCTCCAAAGGTCCTCATCTCCAACACCTGCAAGTTGCTCTATGTTTGCAAAGCCCTTTTCATTTACAAAGGATGGAAGGAGGAGGATCGAAGAAGGAGAAGATGAGGGTACAGAATCCATCACCCTGGAGATGAATATGCCACCATTTCTTCTAGAACTTTCTAGGACTTTTCTATGAAAAGAAAATCTCTGCACCAAGAACACTTGTGACAGGAGTTTCTTATCGTTTGGAAAGGGCCCTTGCTTGAGTCCTGCTCTCAGTCTCATCTACCTGATGTCCAGGGCCACCTCCGGAACACCTGTGTAAGATGGATCTGAGTCTCAGGGTTAGAGCCTCACCCAGACCCTCCCCATGGTTTCTCCAGCTCCACTGCCTGGCAGGCCCCTGGCTCCTGTGACAGCCCCTTCCCTCTCCCTGGTATTCTTCACACTCACAAATACACACACATGTGCACGCACACACACTCACACGCACATGGGGCTCAGAGCTGGGCTGCCTCACATTCTGGAAAGTTCTTCCCACCATGATGTTCACGCCCCACTCCACTGCACCTAGGACTCTGCTCACAGCCACACTGTCAATAGGACCTTTCCTGCTGCCCAGGCCAGACCCCTCACTCCCAGTCTATTCCATCCTAGCACGTATCTGACACATTACGCACGCATTTCTTTATTCCTCTCTTATCTCGCTTTGCTCACTAGAACATCAGTACTGTGCAGGCTGGGTCTCATCCTGGGACTACCGGGGGAGCACCTGGCACAGAGCAGGACACAGCCACTATTGCTCAAATGAATGAGTTGAGCTTAGAAGCTGGGCTCCAAATAGCTCCACCAACATCTCCTCTGTCCACCGAACACACCCCTCTTTGGTCACATTTCTGGGCCAAATCCAACAGCAGCATCCAGGTAAAAACACAGAAAACCAGCTTGTTACCCACTACCCAGCCCTTGACCGTTTGTCCTGACCAACTCGGTCTCCCATGGGCCCTGGCTCCTCATTCAGACAGACCTGAGGCCAATGTGCAGTGACACACAGAGCAGCTCAGGCCCCAGGCTGCCCTCTGTCTTCTGGTCCGAGATGAGCCTGCTGGTCCAGGGGATGACCTGGAACCAGAGCTCTGTGTGTGTGTGTGCCGGGGGGGCATTGTGAGAGGCCAGGCTGTACCGTTGATGGACGTGTCGTAGGGCTCCGCCTCCTCGTAGTAGCTCTCTGGAGACTCGATCTTTGGGACAGGGAGCTGTTTCTGGTCTGGAACCTGAGGCATGAACAAACAAAGCCAAGAAGTGAGGAAGGAGCTGAGGGACACTCTCACCCCCATCATCAAGCAACATATGTCTGTTCTCAGCTGACTGAGGGACTGTGGGTACAGTGCTTGATGGTAACACAGCTCAGGTTTCTCCTCTTTCAAAGATGCTTTTAAAAAAGACCCTGACCACCAGGGCTCCTGGTGCCCACCCTCATGTATCAAGTGCACAGCTGTGCTCAGTACGGCGGCAATGTTTCAGAAGTCGCCAGGCCTTTCTTCCGAGGCACCTACTGATGAGTCTGCATCAACCACTTCCGGGTTAGCAGTTAAGACCATAGTCTTCTGCACCTCCCTCCCAACACAGAACTATTATACACAGAATACAAAATCCACATAAGGGCCCAGAGAGTGCAAGGCTGTTATAAAAGCTACTGGCATTTTCAACGACAATGTATTTTCAGAATAGACAAGGTCCAGTCAGCAGCACGTTAAAGAAGATGACCAGGTTTCTAAATGCCAGACTCTTGCCATCACACAGGTGACACTGGCAGTAAGTACTGGTCGTCTCCTGGGTACCATCCAGTGAGGGTGGTGAGGGACACGTCCAATATTCAGATGTCAGGGGGAAGGAAGGCTTACATAGCTTGTAAGTGCTCAGCAGCTAAGAATCAGGACCTTTATGTTGTTTTGTGCCCCTGAGTTAGAACAGACTCATAGACAACCCACTAGCAACTGTACATGGCACGAGAGGACTCTGTGTCCATCTTTCTCTCAAGGAACAACTGGTGGATTGGAACCATGTGCCTTTGAATTGGTAGTGCAACTCCTTACCTACTAGGTCACCAGAGCTCCCAGAGAATTATGAATAGTACGATAATAGAGCCAAGTTCAAAATTACGTAAGAACTACAGGAGGAGATAGGGAATATTTAGGACCAAGAAGCACAGAGAGGTGAGTCTCACGTGACTCACAGATGGGATGGGATGGGATGTGCAAGTTTGACTGGAGTAGAAGAAAGAACGTATGCAATCATGGTCTCAACAGTTGGTCTCTATCCTCCTGGAGCAACAGATGGGGAGTCAGGAACAGGAGGAAGACAGGGAATGTGTCAATTATTTTATGACAAATTGAGTTGTTCGTATTGGGGTCTCAGGGGACCATATTCTCAAGGGACACCAAGTTGAATTGCTGTAACACAGCCCACAAAGCTTTGGTGGCTTACTGGTAAGAAGTTGTCTGCCACCTCAAAGGTATGTGGATCCACCAGCTGCTTCCTGGGAGAAAGATGGGCAATTTCCTCCTGTGGGACTTACCGCCTCTGAAAACCCACTGAAGGGTCCGCTATGAGTTGGTTCTAATGTGACAGTACATAACCATCACAATTCAAAGACATTCTTCTACATCCTGCTTTGAGGAAGCCACTAGAGTCTTAAAAGGTTGAGAGTGGCATCTAAGAGGCAATTGTTATTCTCTCCCTGTTTAGAGCAAAGAAGAGCAAAGAAACTCACAGAAGCCAAAAGACTGATGGACTAGGCAAACCTCAACGTCTACAACCCAAGAGGGAAGAACTAGTGATGCCCAATCACCATAGCCAACTGCTCTAAAAGGGATCATAGGAGAGAGTTCTGGACAGAGTCAAAGATACATGTGGAACAAAACTCAAAATCATCAAACTGGTCAGGCTTGCTGGTCTAATACAGATAGATGGGACCCTGACAAGGCTATCAGGGCTCTTCAAGGTTCTAGCCTACAGCTCAACTCACTGCTGTGGCTCCATTTTCAGCCAAACAGTAGACAGGCCGATAAGGGAGACAACAACGGGGAGGTTCTCCCTTCTTATATCGGCCACCAGACTTCAAAAGGGCAGGATTTGCTCAAGTAGAGGGTCAGTGAAGGATAAGGCAGCTTTTAAGGAGATGCCTCACTGACTCCCAACAGTGGGCTGGAGGGTAGAGGAGATAGTTAGGAGGACCAGGATATGGCAGTGTGTCAGTCCGTGGCCCACAGCATTGCTGAATCACAGAGTTGACTTGACGGCATCTAGCAACAATGGTAGGAAGCTCTGGTGGCCTAGTGGTAAGAAGCTGCACTGCAATCCCAAAGGCACGTGGTTCAAATCCACTAGCTGCTCCCTGGGAGAAAAGATGAGCAATCTCCTCCTGCGTGATTAACTGCCTCTAACAACCTGCTGGAGGGTCGGCTATGGGTTGGCTCTGACTCAATGGTACACAACAACAACAACAACAACAAAGCTCAGGAGGCAGGAAGGGGCAGAAAGACGACCGGAAATGAGAGTCACAGGGAGAAATCATGAAGAATGCTGTTAAAACGTATTATAATCAAGGCCACGAAGCAAAGAATGTGTGAATGGCTAAGGGCAAGACCAATTTGCTCTGTAAACTTTCATTCACATCAACATAAAAAGATTACACGGCAGATAAAAATACTTGTCTTTGCTAATGTAAACATAAATGCAAAATAGCAGGTGAAAGGAGAAGATTACAGTCTATGTGTCTGATGGCAGATGGATAGACAGACTCTGGAGGAACTGGGGACTGACCTGGTTTGCACCATGTTCTGTCTAGGTCAACAGTTTGAGACCTATCCTGTGATAAGTAAAAGATACAACAATGTCCATAACAATTCAGAAGGGGGTCACACAGACACAACAGCCTATTATCAGGAATCAAAGCAGAAAGATCCTAATCCCCCAAAGTTAAGGATAAAAGGCTATTAGTTGAATTACCAGTACAGTCAGCATCATTACTGTGAGTATTAAAGATGCAAAAGAATTTGACCAACAGAATTTTCCAACAGTTCTCAAGAAACACCAGAACAGGAAAGCACAAAGTATCCGGCAATGATCCAAGAGAAAAGGGAGATACTTTTTCCTGTGAAGAGTCAGTATTTTAAAAACTTTCAGGCCATGTCTATCCCAAGTACCTCAGCTCTGCTCTCACAGCACAAAAGCAATCACAGACAATACATAAACATAAGTGTGGCAGTGTTCCAATAAAGCTTTATTTATAAAAACAGACCGTGGGCCGGCTTTCACTCTTGGGTTGTCGTTTACCAATCCTTGACTTGGATAGAAGAGCTGAACCTGAGGAGTGGCCCAGATGACCTGAGACAGTCACACGGCCTCGTGCACTGTGAGCATTTGCCAGGAGGGGAATTGGTGGACAAGGCTAGTTCCAGCTTTCCAAATGGACCACAACAATGTGCTTTCGTGGAGTCAGCTGCTTGTTGCACAGAGCAGCTCACGTAAGACCAGTGTAGGCTTCAGAGGGACGATGGGATGGATGGCTGTGCTGGCCAGGAGGATCAGCAGTGGCCAGCAGACATCTGTTTCTCCTGCAGTGACTACAGCACCTGGCAAGGCAGACAGCGGCCTGGAGACACTACAGCTGCCTGAGTCACTGTCCACACCCACGAGGTTGCTCGGCTCCCTGGCTGTTTTCCCTGCTGGACAGGCCTGATCCTCGCTCACTGGCTTGGGGTGAAGTAGGTGCCAAGACACATGGTGAAAACTCAGGGCTTGTGTAGGCCAGGCCAGATGTCCATGAAGAGGAGCCACCATGGAGCCTGAAGTTCTGGGTGAGGGTGAAAGGGAACAGGAGCCTCTCTCTGAGGAAGAAGCCACAGTACCCCCTAGGCCTGGCTCGGCTGAGCTGTCATGCTGCCTCTGAAGCTAGTGTCACTGTCTTGCTTTTCTCTCTCTCTCTCAGGCCAAGTATGCAGCTGCTCCCTCACCCCGAGGGGCCTTGGGCCAAGGGTCATGACTGCTTTAGGTCAGCCTTGACCCAAGAGGAGGTCTGAGAGAGAGAAGACACAAGTGAGCCAGCGTGCATTCCTGTGTTCAAGCGTGTGTGTGTGTGTAAAGAGGGGGGAGTGGTCAGTCCCTGGCTGGTATCCCACGCCCTGTCCTCACGCCCTGTCCTCACTCCACATCTGAGCTCTTCCGGTGGCAGAGGGAAGGTGTCAGAGATGGAACCAGGAAGGGTCTAGAAGGGGAGCCAGTCCTCAGCCTTCTCAGCAAAGTCCACAAGGAGGGAACTGGCATGGACTGCCAGGTCAGCTGCTTTGTTGGAAGTCTCTGCAGGGCCTGGAGTCTGTCCACAGAACAGTTAGCACGCATCCAAATGGCCACCGGAAGCCGTGTTGTTCCTGGGTGGTGACATTCTCCCAGTCCAGCACCAGGTCTCCCTCTGACGCCGACACTGGCCCCTCCAGCCCCAAAAGTGACCACTCACTGAGACGCACAGGAGACCTGCTCTGGAGGAAGCCATCTTGTTTCGTTTTCTTGATCCTGTTGCTTTTCTCTGAGGTTCCAGATTCACACCCAGAGCCCAGTGTACTGAGCCGCAGGAGATGCAGGTGTGGTCAGCTCAGGGCTGGAGTCTAGGCTGACCTGTGACCTACGTGTGTCACCGCAGCCGCGTCCCACATCCTGGACCTTTCAGTTCATGACCAGGAGAGTAACCACAGACTGAGTCCAAGAAAACAGCTGGCATCTCTCAGTGAGTTGCTGTGTCAAATGCCCACACCACACAGACAGAAGCGACAGGTCAGAAATGCAGCACTGGATTTGGAGAGGAACACAGTGGGGCTGGAGCTAGGTAAGGTGGATTCTTCCCTCCAAGCGCACTGGTGAAATATGAGTCCATGTTGCCCCAAAACCCACGACGGTCAAGTCAATCCTGACTCAATGTGACGCTCTCTCAGATTTTGTCTCAGAGGACCTAGTGGTAAGAAGCTGCGCTGCAATATCAAAGGCACGCAGTTCAAGTCCACCAGCTGCTCCTTGGGAGAAGGATGGGCAATTTCCTCCCATATGATTCACGGCCTCTGAAACCTGCCAGAGCGTCAGCGATGAGTTCGTTCCAACTCGACAGTGAACAACAACAAGAAAGCTCCCCAGGGAGGAGACTGGCATCCTTCTCCTGTCGAGTAGCTGGCGGTTTTAACAAGCAAACAATCGACCTTCTGATTAACAGTGCAGCATATAATGCACTAAGCCACCGGAACGGGCCCATAAGAGGAAGAATGTGGCACCGGGATGGGTGAATGACTCATCAACAATCAGCAGATTGTTGCAACAATTATGCAGATGACATAACCTTGCTTGAAGTAAGTGAAGAAGAGTTGAAGCACTTGCTGAAGAAGATCAAAGACTACAGCCTTCAGTAGAGATTACATCCCAACATCAAGAAAACAAAAGTCCTCACCGCTGGACCAATAGGCAACATCAGGCGAGAAAAGACTGGATTTTTAAAGGAATTAATTGTACTTGTATTCACAATAACACTCCTGGGAGAAGCCAGTCAAGATATCAAAAGAGCAAGGATGTCAATTTAAAGACTAAGGTACATCTGACCTAATCCATGGCTTTTTCAGTTGTTTTCATATGCATGTGAGAGCTTGATGACCGATAAGGAGGAGTGAAGATGAATTTGTGCCTTTCAGTTGCAGTATCGGGGAAGAGTACCGAACATCCCAAGGACTGCTGAAAGTACAAACAAATCTACCTCGGAGGAAATGCAACTAGGGCACTCCCTAGCAGCAAGAATGGCAAAATGACATCTTACATATTTGAGCTCATCAGAGGAGGGTCAATCCTTGAGAAAAAACAGACCACGGTGGGCAGTAGAGGGTTAATGAGGGAGGGAAGACCCTCAATGAGATGGAGTGTCACAGTGATTACAACCATGGCAGAGACTGTAAAGATGGCACCAGATCGGTTACAGTACAGATCCTTTGTCCACAGGGCTGCCAGGAGTCCTAGTGGACATTACAGCACCTAACAAGCACCTTGGGGACCGCTGCTGGGTTTCAGGCAGAGACTGTAGTGTGATGTGATTCGTATCTATATATATTTCTGGGTTTTTATTGAATTTTTCTTTTTGGTCAAATAAACAAAGCATAAACTGTTCCCATGTGAGTTTCTCAGCTTGAATAATAAGTGGCACTGGAACACACCCATCACCTTGTACTGTTCACATTGTCACCATGGCCTGAGCTGGTGACCATGGCACTGGGGTGGGGGAGAGGCTTGCACAGAGTCCTGTACCTGGTGGCACAGGACAAAGGGGATGGCCCTTCACTGTCCACACCCACAACCCAGCCCATTAAGAACTGAGGCCCTGAACAAATGACATAGCAACGGGCAGGGCCAGACCTACTTCTTTCTGTCCTGTCAATCCCAGGGCCTTGCCCCACCCCCTCATGCGGTCCATGCTCAGAAATGCAGAAGCCTGACGGGTCCCCACCTGTAAGGACAACTTGGGGGAAGGGCCAGGGCCTGCATCAGGGGAAGGGAGGCTGTGGACCCACACTTACGATCTTGGGAGGTGGGAGGTCAGGTAGGCTCTTCTTAGGGGCTGCAGAGGGCTGGCTGGAATCCCCATTGGCCAGTGGGCTCTGCTCGCTGGGTCCTGTGGACAGGGAGCAGAAGGGTCAGGGGTGCCTGTCCCACAGCAGGGCCTCACCCTCTGAGGGAATCTGGTCATGTGCAGGGACTTCTATTTGAGCAGGTGGTAATTACCCAGTGAGGCGGTCCCTGGACACAACGGTGTTTTTGGTTTTTCTTTTTTCCTCCAAGAATAGGGCACACTGGTTCTTTTCCTTCAGAAGGCAACTGTTTTGGGGTGTCTGGCAGGCCTCCTGGGCCCCATCCACCCCTCATAAAAAGTGGCCTAGATGTGGTGCTTTCACCCTGGAAGGAGCTGCCTGTGGTCACTATATTGAGATGCCCACAGCACTGACCCTGTGGTTAGAGCTCTTCCCAGCCCACAGTTTACCCAGCAGGGACACATCCCTTCCACAGGGACACATCCCTGCCAGAGGGACCGTCTCTCCTAGGATGGGTCGGGCCAGAGCTGCACGGGGGACGTAGGGGAGTCTGTACACTTGTAAGGAAAAGGCATCAGTGGCTCTTCTGAGCCCAGGAATGACACACTCGGGCAGGACTATTCTCTGGCCTTCGTGGCTAAGGCCTGAGCAGACACACATCTGCTGTCTGCTTGGGATGCAGTGTTTGGGGTACTGTGTCCTCATCTCTTGCTAAGCCTTGGGGATTGGAGTTGGCAGGGTTGGATGTTGGGAGAGAGCTGTTTCCATTGCCCTCTCTGCAGCTAACAGCTCTGTGAGCCTCTGAGCCTCCCTGGGATCCCTAAAGACCCACGGTAGGAGATGATGACAGAAAAGCAGTGGATAGGGCAGAGGGTGAGGCACCCAGGAGACAGACCACGTGAAATAAAAAATGTTCCTAAGCTGAAGACCACATTTGGGCATTATCTTTGAATATTAGGAAATATTAGGATAGTTTCTGATACTCTCATTCTTCTTCTCTGAATTAAGTTTTTTTTTTTAATGGATTTAATGGTAAGGAATTGTGCTGCCAACATAAAGGGTGGTGGTTCGAATCTACCAGTCCCCCCATAGGAGAAAGATGAGTAATCTTTTCCCATTTGATGCGCTGCCTCTGAAAACCCACGGGAGAGTCAGCTATGGATTGGTTCTCATTCGATAATACACAAAAACAATTAAAAAAAATCAGAAAACATCAGCTGAAAGCATGGAATCTGCACCAGACTTGATCAGAGCGCAGCTGCTTGATCAAAACATCTGAATCATGACTTCCTATCCCAGGGCTGGTGCTGGGAAAAACAGAGTGATTTTAGGGACGGATTCTTTATCCATGAAAGGGGCGGAAGGTGGCCCATTGAAACTTCCCAAAATACATCTTCCCAAAATACCAAGCACCAAAATGCAGCTTCCAAAAACAACTGCATGAGGCGGGGCCTGTCTGCTGCTGGCTGGCAGGGTGGAGGACGGAGGGTGGTGGGACCCAGCCGTGTTTCCCTCCCCGACCCAGGAGATGGTCTTCCCATCGGCGATCCCAGCCCCCATACCTTTGTCCTGGGTCTCAGCATTCGGTTGCCTGTTGACCGTCACTTTGTTCATATAAATGTACTCCTCATCGGAACCTGTGAGAGGAAGAGCAGAGATGTGGGCATCAAGTGACTTCAGGAAGGGACTGGGCTTCCAGAGATGCAGTGCCCCGTGCGCCAGACGTTTCCATCTGCTTCCATTCTCGTAAGACCAAGCAGCATTCTGGGTTGATGGAAAGAGTCTGCAACAGAGCTGAGAGATTTCTAAAACAGAAACAAGTTTTGACTGCTAGTTTTCAAATGCAGGGAAAAGGGTGGAGAGGATAGGAGGAACAGATTCAAGAATAAAAATCTTAAGTGGAACGCTACACAAACCTCATACTAACTCTCTCATGGCCTGCCGAACAAGAGGTTTCGCCTGGTTTCCTAGAAGCATATAAACAGCAGACATTTCCTATCAGTCATTCTCAACCTAGTCTGAAATAGTTGAGCGTGCTAATGAAATCTGAGCAGCACCTGGATGAGAAAGTTCTTGTTGAGCACCTGAAGGTCAGCTCCAGGTCTGTCCTGAGACAGTCCAATCACAGGAGCCCTGGGGTTGTTGCTGTTAGGTGCTGTCAAGCGGACGCTGACTCACAGCCATCCTATGAATGGATATGAACTCTGCCCCTTCAGACACTATCTTCCTCATCTCTGCTACACGCGAGCCCAGGGGAGCGTACTGGGATTTGAACTAGGAGCCACCAATCACCTGCTCCACAACTGCACCCGCTGTCCTGCGGCCCTTCCCGCGTCAGCAACATTTCTGTGAACTGACATCATCTTCTTGCTGGCAACGGCACTCTGGTCTCCTAACATTCGCTCTAAATTTAATCCCCAAGGGGGCCTTTCTCCTAAAGCCTTCACAGAACGCTCATCCCCGTCTTTCTCCTTTTAGAAATCTTCCCATATTTCATTTTCAGGCCTTAATTTGTGTTTCCTAGAAACTTGTGGCTGATAAATTCCAGTGGTTGGAGGCCTTGCTCCGGAGCCAAGCGGCCCAGTTCAATCCCCTGGCTTAAGAGGCCGCTCAGCACTGTTCGTTCCGTGGCCACAGGCTGCCCAGACTCCAGGCAGCAGGCCTGCAAAACGGGGGCCCTTCATACCCAGACCACCACAGTCAAAAAAACCTCCAAAACCAAGCCAACCAACCTAAACCAGACCTATTACCATCAAGCCCATGGAGGCTCGTGGTGGCCCAGGTGTTACAGAGCAGACGCGAGCTGCTAGGATTCTCTTGCTCTAATAGTTACAGAAACAGGTCACCAGGCATTTTTTTCGGTGGTACTAGTGGGTACACTTGAACTGCTGACCTTTTCACAGAAGGGTAAAAAAAGGCTAGATCAGTTTTAGTCATCCACTAACTCAGTGTCCAGCCTCACTGGGATTAATTAGCAGTGGTACACTTATACTAAGAGCTACAGTACTTTTCAGGAAGAGAATGACCAGGTTCAAACACAGCCACAACCTTCATGTTTTTACTAAGACCGAGAGGTGACAGGGTCTTCTCCAGAGCCTGGCACAGAGGAAAATGCTCAGGGATGCGGGTTAGGAGACTGGAGGCCAGGTTGAGGGGCTTGGTCAGGCTCCAGCATCAGTGGTATAACTCTGAACACAACACCTAGCTCAGGGTCCCCAGTTGTCTTGTTTATATATCAGGGTAAATAATTATGGTACAAATACTGCCTTTTTCTACCTAACTCTTATGTCTTCAGGAGTATAAAATTCAAGTGCTAGAGAATCTGAAAAAGTAATTTCATAACTAACCAAGATTTTAAAATGACAGTCCAAAACTTGGGCAGCAACTCAAGGGCCCAACAATAGGAAAATGATGAAATAAAAGCTGCCAACCTGACATTTATAACATTAAATCACCTCTTAAAAACAAAACAAACCAAAACAGCCTAACAGCAAACCACTTACTTCAAAAGGCAGACGTTGGCATAGAGGCATTTTGGAAGTAATTTGAGGGCATAAGTGTTCATATTTTGACCCACTGTTAACTTGTAGATAAATTCCGGTGTAAACAGAAGTTTATTTGAGGGCATTAGTTGCAGCAATATATGAGATTTTTTTTAAAAGAGGCAAAGTTGAATGCAGCTTAAATGCCCACCCACAGCAAACTGGCTAACCACTGTGATAGTTACTAGTGGACACTGTTCAACGATAAAAAAAAAATAATAAAATTCCCTGTTGGTTGATTTGCAAGGGCCTCCAAGAATTATTGTTTTAGGATAGGGAAAAAAAGCATTAAAAGAAGTATGAGAACTGTCAACACATGCAAATCTGTACATGCAGCAATTCTAAATGTAGGGGGGAAATGCAAAGCTGAACACAACCAGATGAGTGACAATCGCTCAAAAATATTCCAGTGATTCCAGTAAGATCAGAAAGGGAGCTGGAGGAATAGTGTTGAGTGTTCATTTTATGCTCATTTCCCCCATTTAATTAAAATCATTTCCCTGAATGAGGGAGGGGGGAGAAGAGAGAGGGAGAGGGGAGAGAGAGGGAGAAAGGGGAAGGGGGAGAGGTGGAGGGGAAGGGAGAGAGGGGAGGGGAAGAGGGGAGGAGAGGGAGAAAAGGAGAGGGAGAAGAGGAGAAGGAGGGACAGGGAGGGAGGGAACCCGAGAGAAAGTAAAACATTGTTACTGTTTTAACTGGTATTGAGAGCAAGCACTTCTCACACCAGATGTCAGTGCAGGAGTCACAGAAAACTTGCAGTGCCCCCCTCCCCAGCCATGCCCTCCCTAGCACCCTGCAGCTGTGGTTGGCTTGGTTTCTACATGTGGGCTTGATTCATTGTCAAATGTCATCAGGTGTGAACCCACATGATGGCACTGAACTTCTCCGTCTGGTTTTCTTGACTGTGATTTTTCCAGGAGTGGATTGCCAGGTTTCTTCTGGAGAGCCTCTTGATGGGTTTGAACTGCCAACCTCTTGGTTCGCAGCTAAGGAAGGTTGCTTGTCCATCACTAGTCCAGATAGATGGCTAAGCAGAGGCTCCCAGGATCTACTGTAACAATGAGGAAAGTATGGTGGCCTGTAAGGGGAAGCCACTGCACAGTTCCACGTCCAGCAGGCAGCAACCCAAGCTGGAGAACTTCCTGTCAGTCACTTATTTCAAGTTTGCATAGAGGTCATCAGCTCTGTGCCAGACCCTCAACCAGGTGCTAAAGCAGCAGCCCACGCAAAACAGACATTGTCTCCACCTTCATGAAAGCAAACACTTGGCAGGGACATAGGTCTTTGGGTGGTCTAAATAATAGCCCAGCTGCTAACTGAAAAGTTGCTGGTTCAAGCCCAGCCAGCAGAGCTGTGAAGACAGACTTGTCAACCTCGTACTATAAAGATTACACTCAAGAGATCTTTTTGGGGGCGCTCTATCCTGTAACACCTGGGGTCACCATGAGATGGAATTAACTACATGGCAATGCGGTTCTGGGGAGAAGACAGGTCTGAATCAGCATCAACCAGCATGTGTAAAAGGTGAGGTGGGAGTGAGCTGAGGAAGTGTGCTGTTTCTGGGGGCTTTGACCTCATCTGCAGAAGGGTCCTTCCCAGAATACGAGGGTGTGCGTTTGGCCAGAAAAGACAGGGATCCTCTTTGAAAGAGCCACAGTTGGGTCAGAAGAATGCAGCACTGGAAGCTTTTCCTACTGGGTCTGATGCACACACTGGCCAGGACCTGAGCAGTCAGCAGGCCAGGTCTCTGAGCAGACCTCTGTCTGAACCCTGACCTCACCATCCAGACAAAACTAGGGCAAAGAGAGCAGCAAACCTGTGTTTACAGTGAAAAAAGAAAAAGACCCAAAACCGCGTGGAGACACGCACACGCTCTGCAGTCTGCTCTGAACCAACAACAGAGGCTCAGAAGAGGAGGAAGAGGAGAATCACAGGCTGGCACGGAGCACCAGCCCGCGACACCTACAAGTCCCGTCAGGCTGAGCTGGTGCTCTGGAGGGCACTGGGGGCGGGGGCCCGGAGGATGCTACTCCGTAATTTCAGGGAGGCTTGAGACTACCTTAAACACAGCAATTAACCTGTGGGGGACGAGGGGGGTGTGAGAGCTGGGAGGGTGGGGTTAATTCCACCTGCTCAGGTGAAGCCTGCGCAATCGGCAGCATCAGGATGGATGGCAAAGAGATTGAGATTGTTCACAGCTTCAGTTTGCTCGGCTCCACGGTCAACACTCTTGGCACCAGTAGCCAGGAAATAACTATGAACTCTGCCCCTTCAGACACTATCTTCCTCATCTCTGCTACACGCGAGCCCAGGGGAGCGTACTGGGATTTGAACTAGGAGCCACCAATCACCTGCTCCACAACTGCACCCGCTGTCCTGCGGCCCTTCCCGCGTCAGCAACATTTCTGTGAACTGACATCATCTTCTTGCTGGCAACGGCACTCTGGTCTCCTAACATTCGCTCTAAATTTAATCCCCAAGGGGGCCTTTCTCCTAAAGCCTTCACAGAACGCTCATCCCCGTCTTTCTCCTTTTAGAAATCTTCCCATATTTCATTTTCAGGCCTTAATTTGTGTTTCCTAGAAACTTGTGGCTGATAAATTCCAGTGGTTGGAGGCCTTGCTCCGGAGCCAAGCGGCCCAGTTCAATCCCCTGGCTTAAGAGGCCGCTCAGCACTGTTCGTTCCGTGGCCACAGGCTGCCCAGACTCCAGGCAGCAGGCCTGCAAAACGGGGGCCCTTCATACCCAGACCACCACAGTCAAAAAAACCTCCAAAACCAAGCCAACCAACCTAAACCAGACCTATTACCATCAAGCCCATGGAGGCTCGTGGTGGCCCAGGTGTTACAGAGCAGACGCGAGCTGCTAGGATTCTCTTGCTCTAATAGTTACAGAAACAGGTCACCAGGCATTTTTTTCGGTGGTACTAGTGGGTACACTTGAACTGCTGACCTTTTCACAGAAGGGTAAAAAAAGGCTAGATCAGTTTTAGTCATCCACTAACTCAGTGTCCAGCCTCACTGGGATTAATTAGCAGTGGTACACTTATACTAAGAGCTACAGTACTTTTCAGGAAGAGAATGACCAGGTTCAAACACAGCCACAACCTTCATGTTTTTACTAAGACCGAGAGGTGACAGGGTCTTCTCCAGAGCCTGGCACAGAGGAAAATGCTCAGGGATGCGGGTTAGGAGACTGGAGGCCAGGTTGAGGGGCTTGGTCAGGCTCCAGCATCAGTGGTATAACTCTGAACACAACACCTAGCTCAGGGTCCCCAGTTGTCTTGTTTATATATCAGGGTAAATAATTATGGTACACATACTGCCTTTTTCTACCTAACTCTTATGTCTTCAGGAGTATAAAATTCAAGTGCTAGAGAATCTGAAAAAGTAATTTCATAACTAACCAAGATTTTAAAATGACAGTCCAAAACTTGGGCAGCAACTCAAGGGCCCAACAATAGGAAAATGATGAAATAAAAGCTG
>NW_006399756.1:16524346-16531770 GCF_000299155.1 Elephantulus edwardii | reverse complement strand
ATTGGCACAGGATAGAGCAGGGTTTAGGGCTGTTGTACATAGGGTCACTATGAGTCGCAAGTGACTCGACGGCACATAACAATAACAACAACAACAACAACAGGTGAAGCCCAGGCTCTGTCACTCACTTTCCAGGTGAAATGGGATAACAACTCCTGCACAGATTCCACATAAGGATTAACTGATGTGATCCATCCTCTGAGCACATTAAGCACAGTTCTGGGATGCAGTGAGTGCGCAGTAAATGCTGCTGGCTGCCACCAAATCAGCCCTGACTTCCGGTCACTCCCTGCACAAGGGGACTGGACAATTGAGCTGCAGGCTTTTCCATGGCCTGGTCTGCAGTGAGTTGGGCTGTTAACTCAAAGGCTGAAAGTCTCGGACGGCCTGAATCCGCCGTCTGCTCCTCTCAATGCAATACAAAGTCTCAGAAACCCAACAGAGGGTTGATGTGAGTTGGAAACGACTCGAATACATTAAGGTATTGAGCTTGGGTCTGGGTTCTTTTTTTTTATGCTATCATGCAACAAATCCTTTATTCTCATTTTGAACAGGTTCAGCTATTTCTGAAGCTGGTGATTTCTAAACATAAATTGGCATTAAAGGCTACAGTGCACATAATGCCATAATTGGGTACTCTGAATGCAAGACTGAAGAATAATTAACAGCCACCCCTCAGACAAAAACAAGGTGCAGAGTTGATTCTTTCTGGACGTTGTAGTCAGAAGGGGTGTGGCTGTCTTCCAGGTACTTGCCTGCCAAGGTGAGCCTCTGCTGGTCAAGTGGGATGACCCCCTTATACTGGACCTTGGCCTTTGCGCTCTCAGTGGTATCACTGGTTCCACCTCCAGAGTAATGGATGTGCCACTTAGGGTCTTTATGAAGAATTGCATTTTGACCTGTTGGTGGTGTGTAAAATAATGGGATCAACAATGAATAGCACTCCCAGCACTGCGCTTTGTATTGTTATGTTGTGGTTTGATTTTTTAAAATAAATCACCAGACTTTTGAACTGCTAACCCAAATGCAATACCTTCTGGCAGTTCTTCCACCAGTAGGGCTGCTGGAGAAAGATGGATCGTCTCCTCTTTTGTGATTTACAGCCTCTGAAATGCTACTGGCCAGCTGTGAGTTCTGACTCAACATCAGTTGGTTTGTGCTTCATTTTTTAGTTCTTCCTAGTCTGTCTCAATTTGGTTTCTAGTTGGTGTTGGAGAGGAGTACCAACTACCCCAGGGACTTCCAAAAGAACAAGTATCTCCTGGAGAAAGTACAGCCAGAGTGCTCCTTGGAGGCAGGGACGGTGAAGCCTCCTCTTACACATACTTTGGGCATGTTGCTAGGAGAGGCTATTCCTTGGAAAGGAACATTAAGCTTGGGCGGGTGGAGGGATGGTGAAAGAGAAGACGACCCTCAATGAGATGGATTGACAGTGATGCAGCAATGGTTTCAAGCGTGCTATGCTGAGAAAGGCACATGATAGGGCAGCTTCAGATCTGTGGTTCATAGAGTAGCTACGAGTTGTACTCAACTTGACAACACTTAATAACTGAAGCAGCAGCAGCAGCAGCAGCTCAGTTTTTAATCTCTGCAGAAACCTGTTTAGTTAGCATCGTGGCCCACACATGGGCCTCCACTGACAGTGGCCGCAGCTGTGTTGGGGTCCACTGTCTGGGAGCTGAACCCAGGTCTCTCTGTTCAAAGGGCCTCCAAGGTAAACATGACAGCCGCTGTGGTCACCACTACTGCAGAGGAAGTCAGAAGGTTTGCTGTCAAGCGGTAGCTATTAATAGGCAGGCGTCACTACTAAGAACAGTAAGTGGTGGCCGCAGGCCTCGGAATGGCCACATATACATTTACTGGTGGCCTAGGTGGTGCCCTGGAAGTGACTCACCTCAGGAACCCCTCCTCCCCTGCAAACAGTCCCCTGACCCCACAAGCTGCAGAGGTGGAGGCTGAGGAAGGCCTGGCTTTAAGAGAGCAGATATAGACAGGGTGTGACATGCCTGAAGCTCCAGGTAAAGTCCATTCAAGAGGGAGTTTTTTCCCATACAGGCAGCTCAGAGAATCATGGCTCAGGCCTCACCACAGGGAGCGGTCCCCTGATTCCCCAAAGAGAGGTGTTTTGGTTGTTTTTGTTTTTTTTAAAGAATTTTTTTTTATCACTGGCTGTTCTCATGTCAAAGAGTGCAGGGTAACACAATGGAATACTATGCTGCACTGAAATATACAAAATGAGTGACCCTGGAGGACATTATGCTGAGTGAAATATCTCAGTCAAAAAAAGGACAAATACTGCATAGGGTGACTACTGTAAAATGGGACAGACATCGGGGTTGAGGGTAGACTGGGAAAGGGGGGGATAAATAATGTACACCGCACTGAAACAGATGAGGGAGAGAGCTGTTTAAAAAAAGATATATGATTAGGTATTATTGTCATGAGAGGAGTCCAGAATGAAGGCTGCACAGTGGAGTGGACTTGGGGGGAGGGAATGTGTAACAATGAAAGAATTTTTCTTTTACATTTCAAAGAGGAGAGTGAATTGGGTGGAGTGGTGGGCAGGGAGAGAAGTGCAACAATGAATGATGGAAATCCAAAGTCTCTATAAACATTCATTAAAATGAATTTTTAGAGTGCAGGGCAGTGTTCTGCCTTCTCTATAGTGAGTCACCCCTCTCCAACATGCACCTGCTTTGTACTCGGGACTTCCCACCGCCGCACCCACCCTGGTCTCTTTGATGGCATGCTGGCCTGCACCCACCACAGGGGTGCAGGCACCCACTACAAAGCCAGGAGGGGCCTGGGAACCTCGGGGGAGCCTGGGGAGTTGGCACAGGCGACAGAGGGGCTCCAGAAAAACACCTCTGATGACAGGTTAGGATGACAGGGCTGATCCGCCAGGAGCAAAGGCCTGCGGGTATTTGCGTATAGCAACACGCTTCAGCGCTTCAGCTTTGCAACTGCTGCTCCGCTTTCAGACTCCACACCAACTTCACAGAGAACAAAGGGGAGAAGAGGAGCCAGCCGGGAAGGCCGCTGGGGACGCAGGCTGGCCGTGACGAGGCTCTGCCTGGCCAGTGCTGCAGGTAATCAAAGACTTCTTCCTGGGAAGGCCTGCTCTGAAGTGGATCTCTGTTCCCACTCGGCGGCAGGTGGAACCCCATGTCCTCAGGAATCTTGTCTCACTCTGAGGCACCTGATGTCAGATGAACTCAACTGTGGCCGAACTAGTAGGTGAGGAGCTACGGTTCTAGTTCACCGACTGCTCCTCGGGAGAAAGATGGGCCATCTCCTCCTCTATGCATTTACAGCCTCTGAAACCCCCTCGGGGATCAGCTGTGAGTTCTGACAACAACAACAAACAACAAACCATTTTGACATCACACGAGATTTTTTTGGGAAAAGACAATTCATACTTGCTAGAAATGAAAATGGATGTCCACACACAAAAACCCCTTGCCAAGAATGTTCACAGCAACCTTATTCATCATCGTGGAAACCTTCCTCATGGGCACTAAATGCCCATCCACAAGGGAACGGATGCACAAAAGGTGGAACATTCACTTCACATTATACGACGCAGCAATAAAAATGAACTGCTGAGACAACTAAGAGCAAAGACAAGAGTCCTGAGCAAAATAAGTCACTGACCCAGCACACGTGGCGGGCGTCTTTTACACGAGACTGTGGGAAGGGTGACACTGACCGATGAAGGGAGAAATCAGAACAATGGCTGCACTGGGGGTGGGGGTGGGAGGGAAGAAGGTCATGAACCAGGAAGGAGTAGGAGAGAACTGTCCAAGGTGAGAGAAAGAGCCTCCATTCCTTCTGGGTGGTGGTTACATTCAGTGCAGGGGGTCATTTCCAACTCACAGTGATTCCCCACTGCGTGTCCAGAGCTGTCAAGGGCGGCAGGAGGAGACTGCCCATCTCTCTTCTGAGGGGGCGGCTAGTGGGGCTCCCATCATCAGAGAGATCTAGCCATTAGGACATTATGCTGAGTGAACTATCTCAGTCACAAAAGGACAAATACTGCATGGTGCCACTGTTGTAAGATGAAACTGATATCAGGGTTGAGGGGAGACTGAGAAAGTGGGGATAAATAATGCATACTGCACTGAAACATATGAGCGAAAGAACTGTTTAAAATGGATATATGATTAGGTATTATTAACAGAGGAACTCACTGCAGACTGTCCTGCCCCTGCCAGCGTTCCCTGGCGGTTACAGGGTGTCTCACTCACCGCTGTGGAGTTGGAACCAACTCAGAACTGCCCCTCCATGGGATTTCTGATATCGCAATGGCAACAGGAGACTGCTCGTCACCCCAAGGAGCTGCCAGTGGCTTTGAAGCACAGCGAGGCTTAGCCTTTGGGTGAGCAGGGCCACCCCCTGCAGACTATGCCCCTAGCACTCCTTACACAAATCTAGGCAACTATCAAAACACACTGAATGGGGCAGTTCAGGTCTGTGGACTTCAGTGCATGTAATTGTCACCTCAGAAATCAGAAGAAATGATGAACCCATAATCTCAAAGCTGAGCTTTGTGTTTTCCCTTGGGCTTGATAACACCAGGGGCTCTGATGGCATAATGTGTTATGCTGCTAACACAAAGATGGGCAGTTCAAATCTACCAGCTGCTCCAAAGGAGTAAAATGGGCAGTCTTTTACTGCAAAGACTTAGAGCCTCAGAAAGTCCATAGAGAGCTCCTCTGAGTCAGATGGACTCCAAGGCTATGAGGTTTTGTTCAGTTCAGTTCAGTTTGATCTAACCTTGAGTAAGTTCTCTGAGCTTCCTGGGTTTCCACTGCAGCATCTTTAACAACAGCACCGACCTCACAGGGGTCCCTTGAAGACACACATTGACACTTACACATGGGCTGTGCTTGGAAAAGTAGTGTCTATTTGTTGTTGTTGTTGTTATGTGCCGTCAAGTCGCTTGAGACTCATAGCGACCTTATGTACAACAGCCCTAAACCCTGCTCTATCCTGTGCCAATCTCATTGCCTCCGACACACCCATCCCGATTACCCCAGTCACTGAATCAATCACCTCATAGAGGGTCTTCCCCTCCTGCGTTGGCCCTCCACTCTGCCCAGCATGATGTCCCTCTCCAAAGACCTGTCTCTCCTTACAACATGTCCAAAGTATGTTAGGCGAAGCCCCAGAATCTTTGCCTCCAAGGAGCAGCCTGGTTTAACCCTCTCCAGGATGAATCTGTTTGTTTTCTTGGCAGTCCATGTTACATTCAGTACTCTTCTCCATCACCACAGCTCAAAAGCGTCAATTCTCCTTCTGTCCTCCCTAGTCACTGTCCAACTCTCTGATGCATAACAAGTGATTGCAAAGACCATGGCCTGTATCAGGCAGGCCTTAGTCTCCAGAGAGACACCGTTGCTCTTGAGTACTTTAGAGAGGTCCCTAACCGCAGACTTTCCCATCGCAATACGTTTTTTGATTTCCTGGCTACTGGTGCCAAGAGTGTTGACTCTCTTTTGTACTTTCAACCAGTGAGAAAAAGGGCTTTGAGAACTACCGGGCTCCAGGACCTCACTGGTGGGCTTTCTGCTGCGGGTCCAGTGCCATCGCCCAAGTCCCCAGGGCCTGAGCCCCACTTACTGCTGCTCTTGGTGTAGAGGCGGAGGAGGTCGGCCAGGCAGCTCTTCTTCACCAGCGCCGCACTGCTCAGGCTCTCCTGGTCCAGAATCCGGAGGAAGTCCTCCAGCTCCGTTAGCAGCTGCTCCAGGGCTAGAGAGAGAGGGGCAGACACAACCATTATAGCGACCACCTTCCCGCTGAAGGCCCACCTCCACCCACAGCAGCCCAGAGCGGGCCTGCCCAGGCACTGGCAACACATTTCATTCCCAGCCAGGACATCAGAGCCCCAATTCCTGGGTCACAGTGGGAAGAAAACAGGCCCCTGGCTTTGAGATGGAGGTCATTAGTCCAATGTGAAAGCTGAACCTTTACTGGGCACTCGAGGCCAGTTAGACTGCTGTCTACTGTATCTCCTCCTGCAAACAGCTATCTTCACAGCATTCTTGTGCAAAAGAAGAAAATCTTGCCTTCGAAGTGCCCACTGGCTGTGTGCGCTGCTCCAACCCCAATTCTCTCTGGTGACCTTGGGTTCACTACTTGACACCTGGGCTCCCTCTATAAAATAAGGCATTTAGATTTCAGGCCCTGGAATGCTCCCTCCGTCTCTGAATTCAGGCCCTAGAATTCTCCCTCCATCTCTGAATTCAGGCCCTAGAATGCTCCCTCATCTCTGAATTCAGGCCCTGGAATTCTCCCTCCGTCTCTGAATTCAGGCCCTGGAACGCTCCCTCCGTCTCTGAAGTTCCACCATTGCAAAGGTGATTGTGTGCTTGGAGTAATGACTTTCTAAATCACAAATCATGGCACACCCCAAATTACAAAGCCACTCCTAGGTTCACACCCCAAAATAATTACAAGCAGGAATGCAAAACAGCAATCTGTACACCACTCTCCATTGCAGCACTAGGCATAATAGACAAAAGATGAACACATCCATGTTTCCATTGTTGCTGTTGTGTGCTGTCGAATCAGAACCAACTCACAGCGGACCCTCCAACACATTTAAGAGGCGGTAAATGACATGATAGGAAATGGCCCTTCCCCCTCCCCCCCCATTTCTTTAGTAACTGGTGGATTCAAACCACCTGCCTTTGACTTGGCAGGACAAGTCCTTATAGCGAGGCCACCAGAATGCCTTCAGCAGCAGAGTGGGTAAACTATAGGCAATGTACATATTATGCAGCACAAAGAGGAATGAGGAGTCCCTGAGTGATGCACAAGATTAAGCTCTGGACTGCTACCCTAAAGGCTGGCAGTTCAAACCCACCCAGAACTGTCTAATAAAGACAGACCTGGTGATCTACTTCTGAAAGTTTAGAACTCTACTCTACACACACAGACACCAGAGTCAGAACTGACTGGATGAAACTGGTCTTCCTCATTGCCATCAAGTCGGAAGAGACTCACAAATGATCCTCCAGGGGGCTTTCAGAGGCTGCAAACTACATACAAAGAGATTGCTCATTTTTCTCCCTGGGGGCACCTGGTGGATTTGAACCTCCTGCCTTTGGGTTGGCAGTGCTACTCCTTACCTATGAGACCATCAGAATGCCCTTGATGGCAAATAGAAAATGAAACTTTGATACCAGCCACCAGATGGATGAACTTTGAAATGGTAAGTCACAAAAGGACAAGGATTGGGTGGAGGCTGAGGGAAATCATGGGGTCACAGAGTGCGGTGGGTGGAGGGAGGGGGTGAAGGAATTAGGAAAGATACACTGCTGGAAATATGGGGTAATGGGCATTGATCAATGGTGATTAATTTTTTAAGATACAGTGTATAGGAATGATTGTATGAAACACAATGGGAACAACACCACCAT
>NW_006399756.1:16503170-16523906 GCF_000299155.1 Elephantulus edwardii | reverse complement strand
CATGCAGTATTTGTCCCTTTGTGACTGAGATATTTCACTCAGCATAAAGGACAAAGACTTTTATGAGATGGATTGATACAGTAACTGGGGCAGTGGGGGTTGGTGTGTCCGGATTAGTGAGACTGGCTCAGGACAGGGCAGGGTTCAGAGCTGCTGCACACAGGGTCGCTATGCATCGCATATGCATCACATCCTATGACAGGTTTGGAAGCAAGAGTGACATCCACTTCCTGAACAACTTGCCTCCAGAAACTCTATGAACATTGATACGTGTCTATAGTTGTAGAGGGGCTTCAGGCCTTTTGTTCACAGGGTCACTATGAGTTGTGTTCAACTCAAAGGCAATCAACAACAACAACATATGAAATATCCAGACAAGTGTGTAGAGACCCAGATTTATACTAATAAATCCTGTTTTAAAACAAAGGTTAGCAGGCTGTGTATACACATCATAGCCAGTTTGCGAGGAAGAAAAATTACTGGCCTGGATCAAGACTATAGGAGAAGACAACCTAAATCCCAGGAGACGGAGAAGGTGCCATCTTGTGAAAATTTTAGAATTGATACGTCTTTGTTTTATGACCAGGTTACCAGTAGTGGGTGGGTAGGAAGAGCAGGAAAGGGTCAGCCATTGATTGCTAGGAAGTTGAGTTTCTATTAATGGAGGTGAACTCATCTGGAAAAAGGTAGTGGCAATGGTTGTACGACATGAGGTGTGTAATCACTGGCACTGAATTGTACATGGAAAAATGCTGAACTAGAAAGGTTTTCTGTTTTAACTACAACAAGAATTAAAAAAAAAGAAGAGGTGAGGGAGAAGGTGAAGGAGCAATCACTGACAGCCCCCCAAACTCTCTACTTGACCCCAAAAGGCCTTGCATATTGTTGCATCATTCCCCACCCACATCCACCTTCACACGGCACAGCCCCGTCACTGTGTCTCTCTCTGCTTCACCTGCTTGTGTTCAGTGGTCTCCTCTCCCCTTAGACGTAACAGCCTCAGAAAGGAATAGAGCCCTGAAGACCCATTTTAGACTTTTAAAACTCCTCCCATCATCAGTTGACTAAGGTGAGCCTGGTTCAGGCCACAGTATTTGCAATTACTTGTTATCCATCAGAGAGCTGGACAATAACTAAGGATGACAGAAGAAGGATTGATGCCTTTGAGTTTTGGTGCTGGAGAAGAGTGTTGAACATACCATGGACTGTCAGGAGAAAAACAGGTCTGTCCTGCAAAGAGTGACACCAGTTTGCTCCCTGGAGGCAAGATTTTGAGGTCCCATCTCATATACTTTGAGCACGTGGCCAGGAGGGACCAGTCCTTGGAGAAGGACATCATGTTTGGAAGGGTAGAGGGACAGTGCAGGAGAAGACGACCCAGTATCAGATGGGTTGAGTCAGTGACTGGAACAATAGGATTAGGTCTGCTGGAGACGATGAGATTGGCCCAGGAAAGGACAACTTTCAGAGCTGATGTACATAGGGTCGTTATGAGTCACAAGCGACTCGATGGCACATAATAACAACCCCTAGCAGTGTCAGCATCAATCTGTGTTGGTGTAAGCCACTACATTTGTGGCCACTAAGTAGCAAAGGAAACTAATTCACACTCTCACAGTGTATCATAGTTGTCTGTGTCCAGTACTCACTCATTTAAATGCCAAGAAGACAGGTTGTGTCTTCTATTTCCAGGGCTCAACACAATGTCTAATAATTATTTGTTGGCCAATTTAATGAATGAAAGCAAAACAAATCTGCAAAAAAAAAAAAAAACCAAACCAAAAAACTAACACACACACACACACACACACACACCCCAAATCTGTGTAACTCTTTGTGTGCAGATCATAGCCAGTTTGCAAGGAAAAGAAATTGCTGGTCTGGTTCAAGACTAGAGAAGAAGACAATCTAAAAGCAAGTTCTTGTCAAAGTTTTAGAATAGATTAGTCTATGTTTTTAAACAAGATCCCTGGCCCTGTTTATAGTTGACATAATACAGTATCAACATTGGGAACTCAAACAATTCTTCCCCCAAATGGTCTGAATGAAGCCAACTTGTACAGTGTACCATATGGACAACTGGAACTTGGAACCCAGCAGCTTGACCGTCTCCTGGAGCCCTTGGAGGCTCCTCTCCCGCTTCACTACTGAGTCCTCCCTCCAGACTAGCCTGGGCTCCATCATGGGGCGACTCTTCATCAGATTCATTCTGTGAGAACATCAGTGGCTTTGGAGAAACGGGCATTTCCCAGAAGTCCATTCACGTTCACTGCTCCTTCTTCACTTGCCTGGTCTTCCCAGCAGCACAGATCAAACTCACCACCCATCACACTGGTCTAACTTATAAACAACTTTCTGGAGAGATTTAAGAGGGTGCACAGTGAACCCACACAGTGCAAGGTGGAGACTAAGGTCTCCTAGGTGGTCAACAGCTTCCCCAAAGAGGACAGACCGCTGGATGTTTCTGGGTAAATCAAGAAGCATTAGGTGGAATTAGCATGAGGAGCTGCTCTTGTTAACAGGTGTTGGGCTCCTACCTCCTGGCCCCGCAGAACCTTCTCGGGTGGAGCTGAGGGCTCAGCCCGGCACACTGCTCTAACCAGTGCATCACTATGGGACACACTGTTGACATTTTGTCCTCATCATTCTTCTGCCCTCACAGAAATACAGCAACACATCAAAATTTAATTATTTTTTTTTTTACATGCACGGTTGGTGTTTTATTTTTCAAACAGGAGTTCTAAAACATCACACTAAATCAGGTCAAAAGGTGAAGTTTAAAGTAGACTGTTTTATAAGGATAAATGATAACATATGTAATGACTGTTCACTCTGCAAAATCTTGATATTAGGGTATATGATACACCTAGTTGGCAATAGCACCCAGGTTTTCCAAATTAGCTAGTCTTCATTTTTCTCTGGTCTGCAAAGACTTCTTCTCATTAGCTGCCTTCTAGGCAGCTTTTGTTGCATGACCTCAGAATCCCTCTGCTTTCTCTGAGAGGCAGTCAAACTGTCCTCTTTTCTTCTTCCCTTGCTAATCTCCTGGGTTTTCTTCATGTTTTTCTGGTGGGCAAGTTCTCTCTGATTTCCACGGGCCATCCCGACCACCTAACCATGGCTGGAAGAGAGCGACTAGGAAAATCAACGGTTCCCGGGCGGTGTCACCCAGTTGGCGGTCTCCTAATTTCCCCAGGGTGCCGGCCCCTCGCAGGGCGACACCTCTGACTAAATTTTATTTTAATAACATATTTTATGCTTGCATTCTTGGTAAGTTGTGGTAAGCATTCGGAAGACTTGGGATGCTGAGCTTTGACCAAATAGAACACCTCCACTAGTTTTTTTTTTCAATAATTGAACCAGCTTGGTGGCCACCAGTCCAGCGCCATCCCACACTGGTTCAGTGGGTCCAAGTGTCAAATATGGCCTCTCAAGGTCTTCGATGAGAAGAAACAAAGGGCATTTCCTGGAACTACCCTGCATGGATCAGAAGACAGAGTTCAGGCTTCAGGTCCGACTCACTGTTTTGTTGTTAAATGACCCAAATCTCTATCAAGACCAGGTCACTCATCTATCAGTGGTTTCCTCACCTCAGCGCCTCTCTGCTCAGCTGGGTCTCCAGAACATGCCCATCAATCTCAGCCGGTTCCTCTCCTTCGGCTCTGCATGGTGTTTTCCTGCCCTAACAGCAAATGGAGAGTTTTGGAGGCGGCCACTGTCCAGGCCACGTACCCAAATGAGAAGTCAGGAGCTCCGAGGGTGGAAGCCAGGAGACAGTGGTCCTAAACCTTGTTAGGTGAGTCCAACATGTGGGTAAGGCTCAGAATCAACTTCCGGTCCTAATTCAGCATCAAAGGACATTATCTGAGATTTGGATCCCAAAGACATTAAGAGTCCCTGCTCTGCCCTGCACAGGCTGCCGCAGGAACTCCGGGTCGTCCACAATTCTCCCACGGTGGTCTCCTCATCTGTAAAGTGGAGAGCGCCATGCAGACGGCACCCATCTTCTCAAATAATGAAGTCCAGGAAGCAATTCTCAAACGGCACTGATTCAGTGTTGAACACCAGCCACAGAAAAAGTGCTGTCTTCTCTCCTCGCCCTCATTTTAATGCTTATTCTTGGTGGCATCTTTATTTTTGACTCTTCACCAGTAAGTATTCCCCTCCAAGTTCCCCAGTACAGAAGAAGCAGGACCTTGCCACAAAACACCCCGTTAGACTGTGTGAGCATCAAGAGGGAATGGCAGGGTAACTCTGCCGAGAAACCTCATCCAAAGTAGCTAATTCTGTTCTTCTCCAGCTCAGCACCCAAGTCTTCCTAATGCTTACAACAGCTTACCAAGAATGCAAGCATAAAATGTGCTATTAAAAGAGAATGTAAACCTGAACAAAATAAATAAGGAGGATAATAATTTCTCTTGCCTCATTTTGAAATATTAGTTTTGTCTTTCTCATGCTCGCTTAGTCTGTAACTCAGTGAAAGCCAGGACCCCATCTCACTTGCATCATCAACCCCTCACGCTGTTAGAGGTACTGAATGAATGTGAGTGACTTGATCTGGTATCTACTAAGAGGTGGGCATCACTGTCCCCCTTTTTTAGATGAAGATCTCAAGGCTCAGAGAAGTCCCACTAAGTCCTACTTGCTCCGTGGCAGACGGTGGGTTTGCTATCTGACACCACACTTGAGCTTGTAACTTACACCCCCTGACCAATGCCATGGTGTTGGTCCTTCCTCCAGTGCCCCCAAAGGCCTGTTCCCAGCAGAGACTGGAGCCCAGATTGTTCTCAGTTCCTCTCCTTGTTAGATAAAGAGTCCCATCCTGTCCCGCCCCTGAGGGAGAGCTCAGGGACCTGCTTTTGTGCCAACACCCCATGACCCTTGGCGAGGTGATGGTCTCTGAAACCCACACCTGCAATAAAACAAACTCCCCAGAATGAAAGGTGGGGGAATGTGGTTATTTTAGGAGCAAGTAATGAGAGGAGCCCCTGTCGAATCAAACCTGGGAGAAGTGAGCCAGCGTGGAGGACAGAAGTGCCTGTCACACCTATCTTCCGCCCCAGAGCTAGGGAGAAAGCAGAGAACGTTCCGTGTCCCCCTCACTGTCCCACACAGTAGGCTCCCGGGACACCTCTCTTTGGTTTGTCTACAGCCAACTGAGAGGCACAATGCAGCCAGATGTGGAGTGGAAGGAGGCGCTCTTCTGTCAGGGGGTGTGGGAGTGGAGGTAAAGATCAGACAAGGAAGAAGCCCCATTTGAGGGTTCTTCAGGGAAAGAGCCAGAAGTCCAGTGCAGAGTCTCTGTCCCTGTTCTAAGCGAGTAAGAAGAACTCTGCAGGGGTGCCCAGAGCTGTCTCATTTCCTTCAAATGGACCAGGTTCTCTGGTAAGCAGATAAACACACCCTCCTTTGTTCTCACCTACTAATCTTTAGTGTGGCTGGCACCTGCCTTCAGAAAAGAAGCCTCTCTACACTCATGGGGCCCAGATGCAGGCACAGGCTTCCCAGCACCTCCTTGCTAACTTCCTTCCTCACTGGTTGCACGTATCTCACCGGCCACTGTGTGACGTTGGTATGGAAGGACATGAGCCCATGCTCACACTGCAGCCGAGTTAACTTTGTGAGGGCCCCAGCGAGGGCTCCCAGAATCCACCTCTATGTACGAGGGGCAGCCTCATTCCAGCACTCCAGTCAGGCACACAGCCTTTCAAATTCAAAACTCACTGTTTTAGAGTCTGAACCAACTCACCACTGCCCTCCTGTGAAGCTGCAAATTGCACAAGAGAAGAACTGCCCATTTTTGTGCCCCGGAGGCACTGGTAGATTCAAACTGTCAGAGAGGTATGGCTTTGAGGTTAGCGGGCAACTTCCTATGGACTAGGCCACTGTTGTTATTGTTATGTGCCGTCACTTGCGACTCATAGTGACCCTATGTACAATAGCTCTAAACTCTGCTCTGTCCTGTGCCAATCGCACTGTCTCTGACACACTCATCCCGATTACCCCAGTCACTGAATCAATCCACCTCATAGAGGGCCTTCCTCTCCTGCGCCGTCCCTCCACCCTCCCAAGCATGATGTCCTTCTCCAAGGACCGGTCTCTCCTCACAACATGTCCAAAGTATGTTAGACGGAGCCTCAGAATCCTTGCCTCCAAGGAGCCACCCGGTTTAACCCTTTCCAGGACAAATCTGTTTTCCTAGCAGTCCATGGTACCCTCAATACTCTTCTCCAGCACCAAAGCTCAAAGACACCAATTCTCCTTCTATCCCCCTTAGTCACTGTCCAACTCTCTGATGCATAACAAGTGATAGCAAAGACCATGGCCTGTTTCAGATGCACCTTAGTCTCCAAAGAGACACCATTGCTCTTCAGTACTTTGGAGAGGTCCCTAACAGCAGACTTTCCTATGGCAATACATCTTTTAATTTCCTGGGTGCTGGTGCCAAGAGTGTTGACCATGGAGCCAAGCAAACTGAAGCTGTGAACAATCTCAATCTCTTCACCATCCATCCTGATGCTGCCAATAGGCCCAGTGGTGAGAATCTTTGTCTTCTTGACATTGAGCCTCAATCCATATTGGAGGCTGCAGTCCTTGACCCTCTGCAGCAAGCGCTTCAGGTCCTCCTCAGTTTCAGCAAGCAGGGCTGTATTATCTGCATATCACAGATTGTTGATAGATCTTCCACCAATCTTGACCCCACATTTCTCCTCATAGAGCCCAGCCTCCCAGATAATCTGTTCTGCATACAGGTTGAAAAG
Source organism: Elephantulus edwardii (assembly GCF_000299155.1). Lineage (NCBI taxonomy): Eukaryota > Metazoa > Chordata > Mammalia > Macroscelidea > Macroscelididae > Elephantulus > Elephantulus edwardii. Next base: position 16,517,145 of record NW_006399756.1, on the reverse strand, counting down.
GTATGGAGATAGGACACATCCCTGGTGTACGCCTTTCCCAATTTTGAACCATGCAGTGTTTCCTTGTTCTGTTCTGATGACTGCCTCTTGGTCCAAGTATAGGTTTCACATTAGAACGATCAAGTGTTCTGGTATTCCCACTCTTCTCAGAGTCAGCCACAGTTTGTTATGATCCATGCAGTCAAATAGCCTTTGCATAATCAATGAAACACAGATAGACATTCTTCTGGTATTCTCTGCTTCCAGCTAAGATCCATCTAACATTAGCTACAATATCCCTAGTACCACGACCCCTTCTAAACCCAGCCTGGACTTCTGGCAGTTCTCTGCTGATGTGCTGTTCTAGTCATTTTTCGATAATCTTCAGTAGAATCTTGCTTGCATGTGAAATTAATGATATTGTTCTGGGAACAAAAAGAGGAGAGAGGATGTGGTGCCCTTGACTTTTGCAAGCTTACTGGCAAGACAAGACCAGAGTCTGTGAAGCAATTACAGATCAGACCACACTGGCTCCAAGTCAGAGTCTAGTGGTAAGGCTCCAACTTCAGGTGTGGCCAGAGGTCAGCTGGGAGTGTCCCCTCTGCTCAAAGACCTCAGGAAGGGGCAGTGGCAGCAGAGCGCTGGGCCTGTTTTTGCTTTGTCTTGTTTGTTTTTTTACAGCTACTCAGGAGTTTCCTGTTGTCTGTGAGACACCACAGGCTTAAGGCAATAAACGTAGGGACCTCAGTGGGGGTGGGGTGGAGAGGCTAAATGTGGGGATGATTACGCTGGGCCTTGGAATCAGCTGTAGTGTGCAAGGCCAAGAGAAACGACCCCCAAAAAAGAAATCGGGGCCCAAGGCTGCTGCTATTTGCAAATGCTGCTGCCTCTGAATAACCAACCATGAAAAGTGAAAGTAGCGATTCACTTCCACATCCTCTGCTATTCTCAAAAGCTTACGGATTCCTGGAAGACAGGCTTTCTTTGTTTATTCCCATGTGAGTGTGTGTGAAGTTGAAGGGGGACTGTCCTTGACTCTGGGGAGACAAAAATGACCCTGGTATCTGATGACGGGGGTGGGACGAAGAGCTGGAGTAGCCACAGGGTGATAACAGAGGTGATGTGGGAATGTTTTCAAGGATCAAGGATGCATAGGAAAAGGAAAAAATAGGGGGTCATAGAGAATTTCTATGCTGGTTATTGAAGAGTAAAGAAGATTTCAAGGAGGAAGGAACAAGATGCAGAAGGCTGAGTGCTACCAGCACAGGGCGTGTGTGAGACTTCACGATGGTGATGGAGTATTAGACAAGGTGGCGGCAGGAGTGGGCCTCACAGGGCAGGAGGTGGGCTCTCGTGGCAGAACATGGAACTGCTGATGGGTAGGTCTGCATGTGCTTTGATCACTTGAGGCATTCTGGTTCAAGGATAGAATTCTTGACTTCCATGCAGGAGACATTGGTTTGATTCCTGGTCAATGAACCATCTCTCAGTGAAGGCTTGTGTGTCGCTGTGATGCTGGACAAAGTCTCAGAGGATCTTCTAGACAAAGACGGACCAGGAGAAAAGGCTGGGTGATCTACTTCTGAGAAGGAGCCAGTGAAAACCCTCTGGAGTTCAATGGGACATAACCAATCAACCAACTGGATAAACCGATCCATAACCAATTACGGGCTCAGCTCCGAGCTGCCTTGTGTTCTGTGGACATGGATGGAACTGCCATGAGTGAGCCAAGCTAACACCACAGCTAACACCACAACACTGAGCCATTGCTTATCTGCAGGGCTTCCACGTGTCTGCAGGGGTGGGGAGGAGCCATGCAAGGCTGTTTTTGAGGAAGACCAGAAAGAGGTGACTTCGAAGAGCCACTGGAAACAATAGGGAGGGAGAGGCCAGCAGGTCAGGTGGGAGATGATCGCATGAATGCAGCTCAGGATGATGAAGGTGTGACCGACTCAGGGTGGACAGTGCCATGAAAGTCACGGTCATCCCCACTTTCAATCCTCACAACTCCCTCTCTAGGGCACGTTGATGGAGACAGGCTATTGTGTTCAAGTCAATTCCAACTCATAGCAGCCTTGTGTATGTTGTTGTTGCTATGTGCCATCGGGTCGCTTGCGACTCATAGCGACCCTATGTACAACAGCCCTAAACTCTGCTGTCCTGTGCCAATCACACTGTCTCTGACACGCCCATCCCGATTATCCCAGTCACTGAATCAATCCACCTCATAGAGGGCCTTCCCCTCCTGTGCTGTTCCTCCACCCTCCTAAGCATGATGTCCCTCTCCAAGGACCGGTCCCTCTTACAACATGTCCAAAGTATGTTAGACGGAGCCTCAAAATCCTTGCCTCCAAGGAGCCGCCCAGTTTAACCCTTTCCAGGATGGCAGAATAAAACACTGTGTGGCCCTGTGGCATTCTTCACAATTGCTGCTGTGTCTCAGATACTTTGTCAATCTACCTCATTAAGGGGCCTTTTTAGAGAAACTTACTCTACTAAAGGCCAATGAGACTGAGAAAGTGCAGACAGAGTGCTCCACAGAGGCATGGAGGGAGCAGCTTCATCTCACATACTTTAGCCATGTTGGTAGGAAGGGTATCCCACGCCTCTGAAGACTTGCTGGATGGTCAGCTAAAAGTGGGTTTCAACTCAACAGCGTACAGCAGCAACATTCTTTGCTAAAGAACATTATGCTTGGAAAAGTGGAGGACCAATGAAAGAGAGCAAGATCCTTAACAAGATGGATTGACTCCACGGTGTCACCGTAGCAACGGGTTCAAGTATTTAAGAGACGATGAGGATGGTGCAGGGGAGGACAGGGCTCAGATCAGTTGTTCTTAACACTGTTGGGAATCATACTCAATTCAACAGCACCTAACACCAACTCTGATGGTTACCGAGGTTGAGTTATAGTCTAGCTCAATCACATCCCCAGGTAGTGATGGCATTGGGGTTCAAATAGCCAAGTTCAAAATGTGTGCCATATGCTGTTTATGATCATAGCCTTCCCTAAGAAGCCAGAGGAGTTATATCTAGATCATAGTCTTTACTTTTTATTTCACTATAGTCTACACAGTGAAGATGGGTAATATAAGAAGTAGGGAAGAGGGAGTAGCTTGAAATATGTGGCAGGTAGTGCCTGGTATGACTAGAAGAGAAAGCGCCCCTTGGTGGCTAAGTGAGAGGCCATCTCTTTGGACACAAAGACCTGGAATGGTATTATTTGCAGAATCAATTACCTAGAATCCAAGGGGCTTCCGATTTCTGCTTCACACATTTCTGCCTTTGCAGTCATGTCTTCTTGGGCTGCCCCTAGCTTCTAGAGATTCCATTGATGTCATTCCCAGAGAGAAACTATGAGGGGAACAGGAGATTTCCAGAGATAGGACTTGGCTTCAGGCCATGTGATGGGGAGTGGGGTAGGTCTGCAATCTGATAGGATCAAACTTCACATGACTTCCTAGATTCCTGTTTCCAAGATTCCCAAAGACAATGAACAGACTATTCATCATGGGGTTCCAGGAAACTCAGCAACCACTGAATGGCCTTGTCCTGCTTCGAGTCTTGCCTTGACTGAGGATGACCACAGAGATTAAGACCTGCATGCTGCCCTGTCACACCAACCTATCTTTGAAATTGTGGTTTACCTTGAACAGAGGTCAGGAATGGGTTACTAGGAAGTTGGGTGGAAATTGCCTATTCGCCCTTCTGCCACCACTTACATCTCAGTTTTCAAGGGTGAGTCCTAATTCCTATCAAACTAAAGCCAAAGGTGGGACAGGCCTTTATGAAAAAAAAATTAAATCTAGAAAATGCAAACAGATAAGAGTATAAAATTATGAAGCCCCTATACAAAATGGTTTTATAGTTGCTTAAAGAATTACATACAAATAAATGCCATATGACACTGTTTAATTCTATATCCAAGAGAAATGAAAACATATACACATAAAAACTTGCCCATTGCAATTTGACGGTACACACACACACAAAAATAAAATTTAAAAAACAAACAAAAACTTGCCCATGAATGTTGATTATTCATAACAGTGGAAATTGCTGGTGAGTAGATACAGAATACCGTATAGCCATACAGTGGGATATTATTTGACGGTAAAGAGGATGACATATTACAACATGGATGAACCTTAAACACACTATGTTAAGGAAAGTTAAACACCAAAGATGACATATTGTAAGATTTTATAGATATGAAATGGCCAAGTAGGCAAACTCATAGAAAACAAATTAGATAAGTAACAGCCAGGAGCTAAAGAGAAGAGGAAATTGAGGAAGATTCTGGTGTTAGAACTTTAAAAGTTTGTTTATCTACCCATTGCATTAGCCCCTGTTCAGGGAATGGTCTCTAGTGACCTTAACTGCAGACACATGGTCTTTTAAATCATCAACAGCTGTGAGGCCAATATAAGAAAGAATGCTTTCCACACTGTAGTGAGGCTGTGGTGAGATGGTGAAGATATGGTGTAACCTGAGGCAGCCTGGAGATGGAACCACAGTTAAAGGTTTTGCTTACTGAATGATAGACAGGAAGGCTGACTTAGGACTGTTAGGAGACAGAGCTTGAGATTGAGGAGACCAGATGCTCAGTACTGTTGAACTGCTCGGACTTTTACGGAAAATTGAGGAAACCACAGGCTTCTTGCATTTGTGCCGATGAACTGAACCTGGACTTTCACTAATTGAGGAATTGTGCCCTGTTACTCTGACGAGACTGCTGGACTAAACCTGAACTTGCATTGGGTGATATTCCTCTCCCACTCCCCAACCTATTTCCCTAATAGGTTGCAAGTAAAGTCTGTGAGTCAATTAGCAACGAACATGGGACCTAATGATTGACAGAAATAGGTGCAGGAGCATGAGGGGTGGCATAGCTGACCTTGTAGCTGTTTGTATGGGGCTATGGTCACTCATGGTGGACAGTGTTTGGTGGAGCTCCCTGATTAAAACAGGCTTGGAAGCAGGAGTGGCATCCACTTCCAAAATAGCTTACCTCCAGAAACTCTATGAACAGTGCTCAGGCCTTTCGTTCATAGGGTCGCTATGAGTCATCTACGACTCAACGGCACCTAACAACAACAGCAATGGCTATTATTAGTGGGAAAAATTTTGTTTTACAAAGTGGGTAGAAGTCAGAATCTGCCACATCCACGTTGCATCTGCTCCTGTTACAGACCCATAATAAGTATGGAGGGCCTTTCTTTGGGTAATGAAAATGCTGAATTGTGGTGATAGTTACACAATAAACCAAAATCCACTGATTTGCACACTCTGAAATGGTGATCTGTATCTCAGATGTCTGGAGATTTTGTTTGTTTGGTTTAAAAGGAGGAGGTAAAAAAAGAAAGGACCATGAAGACATGGGGGGGCGGGGTGGTGAGGACGTCAGCAGCAACTAGGAGTATCCCACTGGAACACTTCCTCAGCACACCTCACTCCATGCCACTCGTGGCCTAGGTGCTGAGGAAACTACTGTGGTTCCTGCTTGTAGGGAGTGGCTGGTCCAGGCAGGTGAGAGGTAGTGAGGGCACTCTCTGCTGAAGACAATGCTATTGACCTCCTTTCCCTATTAGACAACCATGCTAGGCGGAATGCATCCCCTATGTTGAGGAGATCCAGAACTTTGGAGCAGAAAGAGTGGGGGAAAAAAACAAAACACCACAGGACCTTAGAGCAGAACAAGTGAAAAAACCTGGGAGGATTTCCTTTCCTCCTTGATGAGGATAAAGTAGAGGCTTCGTGAAAACAAGGGAAACCCTCGAGGAGATACACTGGCTGACGCAACAGCTCCAACAATGAACATGAACATGCCAGTGACCATGAATGAAGAAGGCAGAGGCCTGGACAATGATTTGCTCTGTTGTACATCAGTCAGGTGGCCGCACATCAGAGCCAACTCAATGGCAACTGACAACCACAAAGTCATCCTCCAAGGTCCGTGCCCCACCTTCTCCAGGACAGCAACACTCAGCAGGCAGCTTCACCGGACCCCTGTCAAAGTCGCATTAGATCTGCTGTCATCTGTTCCACAGCCACCTCCCAGGACGACTGAAAGCTTTTCTTCAAGGTCAGGCCTTTTGGTTTTGGACTATGACAAGATGCAAGGCACGGTGGAGAATCTTGGTGACTCCCCTGCAGTCTCTTTTTAAATTTTTTTTTTTATTTTGAGCCAGCTACAAACTCTTAGAGGCAACAATCAACAAAGGCAAGGTCCCCAGTTGCACCGACTGTGGTGACATTTTTCAACCCTCACAGCTCAGCGGGCTGGACAGTCCCTTGGAGGAATGTGGCTGTCCCACTGAGGGTCTGGAACGTGGGGACCACATTTCGCTGCTCCTCCTCCTCCATCCCCCACACTTCATTTTGGTCTCTTCCTCTTTCTCCAGGGCACAGAGGGAGAAATAAACATGCTGTTCATTCTGGAAACTGTAGACCCTTGTGTGGGCTTTGCATCCCTGCTCTGTTAAAGTTCAGAGTTCTCCGCTCAGAGTCTAACAAATCATCAATAACATTCTTGTTTCAGACTTCCAAGGCCCACACAGAGCCGGGAGGTTCAAGTGCACCATTCATTGCACAAGGCCATGGCCAAGCTCCTCCTCCAGATGACCTCCTCCCCCGCTTTTCCTCATCTTGGGGCAGTCTTGCTTTTTGGTCACTAAGTTCCCCACCACTAATGTCATCCCTCCACACCATAAAAGCTGCTCTTCACTGGCCCCTTGCTGTTTTATGAACCCGATTTTATTTACTCAGCTGCATTTGTGGAAGGCCTATGGTTGAGAAGGCTTTCCCCCCAAAAAATGTCATACTGAGAAGGCCTGCTCTTTATGTACAAAGTTGTCCAAAGTTCCCAAGACCAAGTCACTAGGCATACTGCCCTTCTGAACCTGACTGCTGGGGAGCAAGTCTTGGGTCATTAGAAGTTGTTGAAAACCGAAAATCTTGAGTCTGGTCAAGTTTCTGGGAGAAGCGACAGGATCACATGAATGAGGAGAAAATCATTCAAGGAGACTTCATTCTCAGAGGAAAGGTCCTCAAGAAAAGGCTTTTGGAAAGCAAGCCTCTTCACTCTAGCTGGAGTCCCTGATGGGTGCACAATGAAACGCTGGCAGTTCAAAGCCACTCAGTGATTGTAAACACAGGGAGCTCTGGTAGCATAGTCTGTAAAGGGTTTCACTGCCAACCCCAAAACCAGGTCTCCAGTGGCTCGAATCTACCAGTGGCTGCATGGGAGCAAAATGGGCAGTTTCCTTCCATTACAATTAGTCTCAAAAACATGATAGAGGGTTGCTGGGCGGTGAAAACAGTGAGTATGTGGATGTGAGTATGTAGGGTGTGTCTGTGTGTGAGTATGGATGTGAGCACATCTCCTTGATCCAAGCGCCGTCAGTGGGGAAATTCTGCTCCACGTCTTCTGTGAGTTGAGTTTGCACGGGCTCTTGCACCCTGAGACTCCAGTTTGTCTTACGCTCCACTCGACCATCTTCCTGCCGACTTTCCTGCACATTCTGCTCGAAGTAAACCTTTGCCGTGACAACTCAGAAAAGTACAGACCAAAAGTGAACCAGTGGTTCTCAGTTGTGGCTGCAAATAGAATTTATGAGCCTTACAAAGTCACTGGTGGGACTGTAAAATGGTGCAACCACTATATAAAATGGTATGGTGCTTCCCCTAAAAAAAGCTAGAACCAGAAATACCATAAGATACTATAAGAAGCCATTAAATGACAACGTTGGGGAAGGATACTGAATATACAATGGCCCTCCAGAAGAACAAGTAACTCTGTCTTAGAAGTACAGCTGAAATCCTCGTTGGAAGTGGTCTCACGTACTGTACATGTTGTCATGATGGGTTACTCTGAGGAGAAGAACATCAGGCCTAATAAGAAAATGAGGAAGACGCTAAATGACGCACATTCACGGTGTTTTGGCTGCGGACAGAAGACCTTCGAGATGTGTTGACACAGTGACCACACCAATGGGCTCAGACAATGAGCAATCAACCATTCAGCAATGACGGCAACGATGTCACAGGGGCCAGGCAGCGTTTCATTCCGCTGTATACAGCGTTACTATGAGTCAGAATCAATTCAACGGCACTTAATCCCAACCTCTATCCATCTGTCTACTCATTCACTCATTCGCATCAAGTTGGAACTAATAGTTGACCCTCCAGTGGGGTTTCAGAGGCTACCAATCACTTAGTATGAGCATGCCTATTTTTCTCCCACAGAACAGCTGGTGGATTCAAACGACTTGCCTTTGGGTTGGCCACACAGCTTCTTTCCCATGAGGCCACCAGAGCTCTCACTACTGGGATGCCATGATCAGGCAACTTAGATAAATAAGAACAGTGACACAAATCGACATATCTGCACACATATGTTCATTGCAGCACTGCTCACACTAGGAAAAAGATGGAGATAACTTAAATGTCTTTCAATAGGCAAATGGAGAAACAAAATGTGATAAACACATACAATGGAATACTACACAACAATAAAGAATGATAGCAGGCCCATGAAACATAACAGATAAATCTATAAGGCACTGTGTTAAGTCAGTCAATCATAAAGGGTTAAGTAGTACATACGACTTTCATAAAAAGTTAAGTGTTTACACACAGAAAGCAATATTCTTTGATGACTATCAAAGCTGGAAGTGAGAAGAGGCAGAAGCCCTGAGGGGTGTGCTTAAATTGATGTTGTTGTTATGTGCCATTGAGTTGCCTGTGACTCATAGTAACACTATGCACAACAGCCCTAAGCCTTGCTCTATCTTGTGCCAATCTTATTGTCTATGACACACCTATCCTCATTACCTCAGTCACTGAATCAATCCATCTCATCGAGGGTCTTCCTCTCTTGTGCTTTCCCTCCACTCTCCCAAGCATGATTTCCCTCTCCAAGGACTGGTTCCGTCTTGCAACATGTCCAAAGTATGTCAGCTTCAGAATCCTTGCCTCCAAGGAGCAGCCTGGTCTCACCCTCCCTAGGATGAACCTATTTTTTTCTCCTAGCAGTCCATCGTATATTCAGTATTCTTCTCCAGCACCACAGCTGAAAGGCATCAATTCTCCTTCTGTCATTTCTAGTCATTGTCCAGTTTTCTGATGCATAGCAAGTAATTGCAAAGACTATGGGCTGGATCAGGCATACCTTGGTCTCCAGACTGACATCACTGCTCTTCAGTACTTTTGAGAGGTCTCTGACAGCACACTTTCCCAATGCAATTTGTCTTTTAATTTCCTGGCTGCTGGTGCCAAGAGAGTTGATTGATATAAACCCCAAACCCAAAGCTACTGCCATTGCGTCAATCGTAAATCACAGAGACTCTTATTTTTGTGTGCCATGGATTTGGAACAGACTCATCGCTGACCCTCCAGTGGGTTTACAGAGGCTGTAAATCAAATGGGAGGAAACTGCCCGTCTTTCTTCCATGGAGCAGCTGATGGATTAGAACTGCCTGCCTTTGGCTTGGCAGCATAACTCCTTACCCACTGGGCCATCAGAGCTCCCAGAGTAACTCTGTCGTTAAGAGCTGTGGAGTCAGAACTACCTTGTAGCTGGCCATCTCGCAGGCATCACACAGGAAAACAAAACTGGCCCATTTCTGAGACTGAATATTCACTCAAGTAGACTCTTCAACATCTCTCTCCCATGGACTGGTGGGTGAGTTTGAACTAGCAACCTTTCACTTGGCAGCCCAACATGTAAACTACTGCACCATCAGAGCTCCTTATATTGGTATAAACCGAAACTCAGTCCAAGGCTATCAAATAGGTTCTGACACAAAGAGATCGTCTGTTGAATTTCCAAATAACAGGGCTAGTGGACTCAAACCATCAACCAACACACAAAGCACTATGCCACCAGAGTTTCTTATATTGGTATGATGGTGGGTAAGTCTACAACCTGGGATGCATGGATATTCAAAGAGATGTAACAGAGTACAGAGGGATCATAATTATGGAAACTTAAAATACTGAAACACTGAGGGGCTGGGTTACTGGGCTTGCAGGGAAAGGACTAGGTATAATCTTGGAGGATATCTAGTTCAAGTGGCATAACAACGGTTACAAACAATGTCCTAGATCCTTGTTTTCTAAGTAGCATCCAAGGTCTTAAAAGCTTGTGTGTGACCCTCTGAGGCTCAACTATTGATCTTTTCTCACCTGGAGCAAAGAAGAGTGAAAGAAACCAACAATTCAAGCAAGAAACTAGCCAAAAACATACAAACCACAGGTGAAGTCCGTAAGACCTAGATGGTGGCCAGCCAGCATTACTGACTGCTCTTGCCAGGACACAACAGAAGGGCCTAGTTAGCCTGGGAGGAAAATGTAGAACAGAACTCTAATTCCTGAAAAGGACACTGATGGTAGGAGAGACTGGAGGATGACCACTCCCATGATGACCACTCTGTCGGTCTGTAACTGACCACTCCCAGAGGTTGGACACCCTCCAACCAAACAACAGATTAGATACAAAGTAAACAATAACAGCCAAGGGGCGTGAGTGCCTCTGAGTCAACACTAAATGAGAACAAATGAGCAACATTTGCCTAAAAGCAGAGACAAGGCAGAAATAGGGGCTGGTTAACTGGAGGGACGGACCCACAGTAGAGTCATCAACCAATGCCAGGAACCGATCGTACAGAACTTGAGTAGGAAACCAACATGCTTTGTAAACTTTCAGCCAAAGCACAAGAAAATGTGGGGACAAAAAGGAAAACGCAGTGGCGACTCAGTCCATTTACTGCACAGAGATTCCTGAACTTGTTTTGGGCTGTGATCTGAACCCTGGGAGTTCTAGAAGTTCCCAGGTGATTCCCACGTCTTTCCGCAGCTGAGAATAGCTGAAGTCAATAGTCCCAAGCCAAACGCTGTCGAATTAATTTCTACCTATAGTTCTGACTCCCCATCAGGTTTCTGAGACTTTAAATCGTTACGGAAGAGACTGCTCATTTTCTCCCAAGGATCGCGTGGTGGATTCAAACCACTGACCCTTTGATTAGTGGCACACCAAGGAACATACTACACCAGCTCTTTGAGATCAACACAAATGTGATAAATTTGATTTACATCTTTTCGAGCTCTGGTGGCTTAGTGGTAAGAAGTTTCTTGAAGGCACATGGTTCGAATCCACCAGCTACTCTGTGGGAGAAGGATAGGCAGTCTCCTCCCGTGTGACTTTACTGCCCCCAAAAGCCCTCATGAGGGTCAACTCTGCATTCCAACTCGAGGATGCAAAACAACATGACATCTTTTTTACGTCACAAATTCATTAAGAGTCCTTTAAAAACAAACTTCCATAATACTTCTAGGTGGCTTAGTTCTGATTTTACAGACCATTTTCTAGGTTCATGCCTGTTACATAAGTTCAGACACACTGGAAAAATTCTCCTCCCCGCCCCGTGGAATCCTTCGACATCTGGACAGTAAGGGTGTGAAAGGCAAAGAGCAGGGCGTCTCTGGATTTGCACATCTCTAGGCTCAATTCTTTGTTGTCCTTAGATAAACAGAAGCCTCATCACTGACGATAACCACCCCCAACAATCACAGAATTCTCCTTGCAGGCTGTCGTTCATCGTTCCTGCTTGAACTCGAGGGGACTCAGCCGGAGACACAAATAACGTTCTCCCATATAAATACTCGTATGTTTTTGTATCTCCATCCGGGGGTAGAGGTGAGGAGAACAGGGTTGTTCCTCACTTGCCAGCCCTGAAGACACTCTGCTGTCTGCAAAGTCTGCCCTTCAAGGCTCTCTACTCATCACTGTTTTGCAAGATGCGCTCTTTCTCATCTGTCTTTCGGGCTGGGCTCATCACTCCACACACTTTCTCACACACAGCCGGCCCCTCTGCACCCCCAGATGTGCCGTGCAGGGCTCAGCAGATGAGAGGCACGCTCAAGCACTGGAAAAACAGCTCAAGCCGCTTGACCGCTGACATCTCGAATGGAACAAACCTCCTCCTGCAGCAGAATTCCAGGCCCAGAGAAGAAGCCAGCTGGAATCAGAGCTTCTTGGATGGGGCCCTCTGCAAATCCACACAGCAAAAGTGAACACATCAAACCAAGCCCAGATAGACAGAAAAGGCCCAGCCTGCCGATGGTCCACCCAGAACATGGTGATAGCCCATCCACCTACCTTCAATGTTCTCTTTGTCTCATAAATGCCTGTCTGTTATCTCCAATGAAACGGAAAACTCTGTGGAGGTGAGGACAGTGGTTCAGTGGAAGAACTCTCCACTTCCACACTGGAGAACCAGGTTCAGTTCCTGGCCATGCGCCTTATGCACGTCCAGCCTATCAATCATTTATCTGCCAGTAGAAGCTGGTTTCTTGTTAGGACACTGAGTAGGTTTCACAGAAGCTTCTAGAGAAGACTAAGAAGGTGGGCCACCTGCCTCCAAAATCAAACCAGTAAAAACCTAATTAAAGGTCTGAGTGGAGGTCCAGTATGGGATGGTGTGAGGTCAGATAGCGTTTTGTACCATTGGGTGTGAGGGCGCCAAGAATCAGGGACAGATGCAATGGCAGCGAACAACATCAGCAACCACCAGGGGAGGTGGGAGCATCTTCTGGTTTGGTTTGTCCTATTCTGTCTTGTACAGAGGAGGAAATGGCTGGGAAACTTCTGAACAAAGATTTCTAGACAAACACAAAGAGAAAGATGCACAGCCAGACACATACATACGGGAAGTACCTTCTGGGTTCCCCCTAATATGCGTGGTCTGTCGCAGAGGCCAGGAAAAGGACCCACCAGCCTGCAGCCACAACTCTAGTTAACATCTTAATAGTAGCCCCACAGACAGTTCCAGACGGTGGATGGCACTGCAGAGGGCAGGGGCTTCTTACTTCAGGGAGGGAAACCTTCTCCAGGGAGAATATAGCCAGGGCCTGGTGGCTGCTACCTATAAAACCAGGAACCCCAGGATGTGACCCCTGGACACAGACAGCTTAGGACAAGCATGAGGGCAGGGGCTAGTCACTCCGGGCTTCAGCAGTCACCAGGGTGCCTGCCAGACAAAGAGGCTTTGGGGGCCCAGGCGGCCTTTGTTTCCCTGGCCCAGGGAGGACATTCCATAAAGGCAGTCTACCAGAAGAGTGGTCTCATTCAGAGCCAGCAGAGGCCAGCTCTTCGAGTGGGAGTGCAGAGATTTTGGCCAGGGGAGCTTGCTTGATAGATCACACAAGTGGTACAAATGATTTCAGAACAAAGCTGTTGGGGGTGACTCAAGTTCACATTTCAATTTGGGAAATACTGTGTCTGACAGGGAAAAGGATGGAACATGTTAACAGAGGCGGAGTACTGTGGGAAATTTTCTTTTCCTTCTCCACATTCCCCTCAATTCCTCAACACAGTCCCAAACCGAACCCACTGTCATCAAATAAATTCTGACTCACGGTGGCCCAGAGCACAGGGCAGACCTGCCCCAGAGGCTTTCCAAAGCTGCAGATCTTTGCAGAAGATGACTGCCACGTCTCTTCCATGGAGGGCTGTCACATGTGTTCACCACAGAGTCACCAGGTTTCCTTATCAAGCAGAATGGGGGGGGGAGAGAATGGGAGACGGAGAGAGGAGAGAATGTGTGTGTAATGTACGTGGATTTGTGGTTGTGTGTGCTGAGGAGGAACTGACCCATAGCTGACCCTCCAGAGGCCATATAATTGCACTGGAGGAGACTGCTCATCCATCTCCCACAGAGCAGCTGGTGGATTCGAACCACATGCCTTTGGATTGGCAGTGCAGCTCCTTGCCACTAGACCACCAGAACTCTCATGTATATATAATGCAGACATACTTCACTGGCTCTGTTTCTCTAGAGAATCCCAACCCAGAAAATGTCTCATTAATTCTGTACATTATCACACACTGAAGTGATAGAACTTAACACAGAAAATAATATTCATTTACTAGTTAAATTTGTATCTTCTAGGCTGCAACACTTCCATGATACATCTTCAAGGATATGAACATGTA
>NW_006399756.1:16463288-16501205 GCF_000299155.1 Elephantulus edwardii | reverse complement strand
AATAAATGAATGGAAATCCAAAATATCTGTAAGTGTTCATGAAAATTAATAAAATAAAATTTAAAAAAATACTCAGAGAAAGGAAGAGACTTGGCCAAAGCAACTCAGAACTCCAATCCTTGCTCCGGGCTTTATCTAAATTCAGGTACTTTTGTATCCTGGAGAGTAAGGGGGAGAAAAGATCCAGGGCCATTCTTTCAGAAGCCCTGAGAAGGGCTGGGAGAAAGCTCTGAACTGTGGGTCGTAACTTTCCAATGTGGCGAGAGGGGTCAGGGAAGGAGTTTTCTCCCCAGGCAGACACTGTGACCTGGATGAAAGAGACGGTTCCTCAGCACAGGCCTTGTTTTGCTTACATGGACAAGAGCCAGGTGTTCAACACAGAAATACTCTAAAAGTCAGCCCTCGAAGCCCAATTATATCAACAACCTGAAGGTATCGTAGATTATTTTTGTGCCGCCCTATCGCATTTCATGTTTCAGCCAAAATTGTCAACAGAAACTGGTGTACATTTCTGGACACTTCAAGTGCGTTTCATTTCTGAATAACATTCAGTCTGCAGCTGGCTCTCCATTCCTATCCGCTTCCACCGTTCTGGTCCTCCTCAGATAAACTCCTTCGCCTCTGCACCTCCTCGAATTCTGTGTTGTGTGGTCTCCAGCCTCAAATACCTTGAAATGCTTTTCAGTCACTTTCCCTAGTGCAACCAATGTCTCTAATACAGCACCTATGCTCACTGGTACTCCAGGCACTCAAGAAAGGTTTGAACAGCACCCCAAGACAGGGTCACTTCAGCTCACCATCATACCCTGTCCCCAGGCTCACTTCAGTCCCTTGACTCCAAGAACGGGTTTTTAATATTTCCTGGAGGCTGACCTTACATCCAAACCAAAACCCATCAAACCTGTTACCTCTCAGTTGATTCCAAGTCATAGCAGCCCCATGCGTTATGGCAGAGAACTGTTCGATAGATGAATTTTACAGAAGCAGAATGCCCATGGAGAGAATTGAACTACCGATCTTTAGGTTAATAATCGAATGCAAACTGCATCACTTAGGGATCTTGACTGGGTATCAACCAACTGTCAGTTTCAAAACCTAGTGAGAGCCTTCGTTTGCCAGGCCATAGAAGGCAATGCAGCAGAGAAGGAAAAAAAGTCAATTTCCATGTTTGAAACCAGGCGATCAGAATGCCTGTTGCGATTATATTTGATATATATGATAGTCACACTTATTATTTTATCCCCTATTGATGTGCCAAATGTGATAATGGTTACCCATGGTGGACAGTGTTTGCTGGAACTTCCTGATTAAAACAATCGATTTAAGAAATTAAAGCAGGAGTGACATCCACTTCCGAAATGGCTTGCCTCTGGAAACTCTATGAACAGTGCTCAGGTCTTTCATTCATAGGGTCACTATGAGTCCTCTATGACTTGATGATACCTAACAAAAACAACTTATTCTGTTCCTCCATCCCTCCTTTTTTTCTGAGAGAGAGAGAGAGAGAGAGAGAGAGAGAGAGAGAGACACTCTCCAGTTTTCTAGCCTGGTCCCAGCGCTATGGCCCCCGGCAAAGAAGGGTGGTGAGAAGAAAGGCCGTTCTGCCATCAACAAAGTGATGACACCGGAGAGTATCTCACCAACATTCACAAGCGCATCCATGGAGCGGGATTTAAGAAGCGTGCTCCTCACACACTCAAGGAGATCCAGAAATTTGCCATGAAGGAGATGGGAATACCAGAAGTTCACATCGACACCAGGTTTAACAAAGCTGTCTAGGCCCAAGGAATAAGGAATGTCCCATACCACATCCATGCACAGTTGTCCCAAAAACGGAATGAGGATGAAGATTCCCCAAACAAGCTGTAAACACTGGTTACCTATGCACCTATCACCACTTTGAAAAAGCTACAGACCCTCAATGTGGATGAGAACTAGTAACTGATTATCAAATAATATTATGAAACGGTAAAAAAAAAAAAAGACACCCTCCAGCTGCTCTCCATGAGAAGGACAGGCCAACTCTTCCCGTGTGATTTACTGCCTGTGCCAATCCTCTGGAGGGGTAGCTATGGGCTGGTTCCAACCTGATGGCACTTGAAAACAAATAGAGGTAGATTTTCGACTCATTCATCTCTTGAACTCAATTCTTTTTCCATCCGCTCCTCTCCCAACCACACCTGTCGTTCATTCTTTCATGACGGGGCGTTTGGGTGGTATATAACGTTTTCTTGAATAACATGTTATTTTCTAAATGCTCTTCAGTCCCACCTCAAACCAGGAACCCCAGACCAGACTCCTAGAGTATGAGCATTGGAAAAGCTCACTCATGACACACAGTGGTGCTGGGAGGATGCAGCCGAGTCATCTAGAGTGAATAATGACCGGTGTCTCTGCTCCTGCACCTGGACGGGGACGCCCTGGTTACACACACAACCCTCCTCGGTCACAGGGCTGTGACCTGGATGTGAGCAAACAATCCACACTCCTGTAGCCCCGAATCTAACTTATTGCCATCATGTCATTTCCATAGTGAATCTACAGGGCAGAGAAGAGTCGCTCTGTGGAGTTTTCAAAGCGATCAATCGGATTGCTACATAGTTCTTCTACAGGGCAATCAGTGGACTAGAACTGCTGACCTTTGCATAACAGACAAGCACTTAACTACTGTACAACCAGAGATCCCTTCTTTCTACCCAGAGAACCATCTCTCTCCCTTTCTCTTTCTCTGTGTGTGTCTCTCTCTGTGTGTGCATGTGTGTGTGTGTGTGTGTGTGTGTGTGTGTGTGTGTCTGACTCTCTCTGTGTGTGTCTTCCTCCCACCCCCTTCTTAAAACTAGTCATTTAGGTCCTCCAGGCAGTATCCTTAAAAAAAAAAAATCTCATCTTTGAACTTGGTTCAGGAGTCACTTCCTGAAAAGTGGGAGTGAATGGAAATATTCTAGAATAAAAGCTCATCCTTCCACCTTACCATTACTCCAAATGCGACTTGTAACACAAAGGAACAGCTCCATGAACTCCAGCAACAAGCAGTAAGAGATATTACAAAAGTGAGTGTTTCAATTTTATAGAAACTTAAACTACAGAGATAAGAGTTGCAGTTAATAACAGAAAATGCTATTAATAATAAACCAGTAAAAGAGAAAGAGAATGCAGCCCCAAGGAGGAAAACGATTTTTATTAATGATAAAGTCAGCCAAGTGTCTGACACAGCTCAGCTCACTGAACTCTTACAGCAAATCTATGGGGCAGATCCAAGCACATCTACTTAGAAATGAAGGTACAGGCTGTGGGAGATCCAATCACTTGCTCAAGAATAAACAACCCAGCGAGTCCAGTGCAGATTATAATTCAAATCACTGTGACTCTTCCCATTATCAATTCAGATGAGCTCTCTTGCAGCTTTTTTTTCCCAAGAACAATAAAATGTGTGTGTGTGTGTGTGTGTGTGTGTGAGAGAGAGATCCACAGTCATTTGTAGGGTGCACTGGTAGTGTAGTTGTGTACCCAACACAAAGATGGTGCCTCTCTGGTTCAGGCCCACCAGCAGCTCCACGCCAGAGAGACATAGGCCACCTCCTCCCACGTGATAGGCAGCCTCTAAAAACCTGCTGGAGGGACAGCTGTGAGTCAGTTCCGACTCGACAGTCATGTGGGCTTTTTTGCGGTTTCCTTGAACAGTTGAGGATAGAGCCGAGCAGAGAAGGTGTCTATTAGAGAATATCTTTCTGCATTTCTTTCTAAACCATCTTAACTGTGTTTTAATATAAATGACCAGGTCATGGTCTCTGAAAACAGAAAACAAAGACCAGTACAAAGGCTCAGACGACACACTTAACAGTGGTAGACAGGTGAGTTCCCTACGCACAAGGTTCTGGGTGTAATGCTGAATTGCTCACACCCTTGTCAAGCTTGCCAGTGTATCTTGCAAAGACAATGATTTTACTAATCAACCCACAGCCACCCTGCTAAACCGGGCTGGTAACAGCCCTCCACTGGGTTTCTGAGGTTCAAAGTCTTTACAGGAGGCACCGCGAAGTGCCTGGTGGGCTTGAACCACTGACCTTTAAATTAGCAGTCCTGAGTGTTACCATGATGCCACCCCAAACTTCGCTGGTTTTAAGCATGGGTGGCCCACATGCAAAATACTTCAACTTTACTCTTGTGTTTTAAATAGCTTTTGGTTTTCAAAAGACTAAGTGCCTTTTGATAGTTATTAAATAATAATAAAAAATAATATCCACCACTCTGTTAAGCGTATTTTGTGAGTCCTCTGTGCACACATGCCTTGTACTTCCTAGCACAACCAGTGGGAAGGAGGCTGGCTAAACAGCCATGGACCAGAGCTACTGGTGAGGTCCATCCAAGTCATCTGGAACTGAACAAACTTCCTTGTAACCACCTCAGTCGGGAGGGGCTCATGGGGAGAGCCGTGTTTGTTAATGGAAAAGTCAAGTCATGATGTCGGCTGGTAAGTCCCAGTTTAATCAAAGCCTTCCTCTGGCTATTAGAAACAGGTTTCAAATAAAGGATCTACTGGCTTAGTCTAGACCTGATCAAAGAAATGTAAATCGCTCTCCTTGCACGATAATAACATTTTATTCATTTCGTCTTCAATTTTTAAAAAGGTACAGACCTGGTCAGGGTAAGAGGGAAAGGAAGACATGGGGAATTCAGAGGATGAAGAAAACATCCTATCTTAGAAGGCCAGGAATTTCTGCCCTGGTCCGACTACTCTCTGGTTCCGTTTGAAAGTATCCTTGCTAATAGGAGCACAAAATGGGTCACGTATATGACACTGACATTGCAGCGTTAGGCACCAACAAAGGCCACAGAGAGATTTTGAGAACTGGGACGATGTCCTCTCAAGTTGAAAGACATCTAAAAACAGCAGGATGATATATATATCAAAGGACTAGGCCAACAAAGTAAAAGAGACAACCTACAGACTAGGAGAAGACAGTTTGGGAACCATGTATCCGGTAAGAGACACAGACATATTTAAGCATCTATGTATGGGAAACTTCTACACCTTAGCAAATAGACTTGGACCATTTCCTAAAAGGAATATTCAAATGGCTAACAAACACAAGAGAAGATGCTCATTCTATTTCGTCACTGCGCCATTGCTGTTGAGTTGATTCTAACCAATAGTGATCCTAGAGAACAGAGCAGAACTGCTCCTCAAGTTTCCAAGACTTCAGTTCATCATGGAAGTTAAGACATTTTGGTCCCAGAGAGCAGCTGGTGGATCGGAACCACCGATCTTTTGGTTACCAGCCCAATGCTTAATTTATTGTGCTACCATTGATTCTAAAATTAGTCATGGCTGTTCTTAGGTGCCGTCAAGTGATTAGCCATCAGGAAGATTCCCATCTCAACCACAAGATACCACCTCCACCCCATTAGAACAGCAATCATTCTCCCTATCCCCACACCCCAAGAAGGAAAGCAAGCATGGGCAACGTGTGTAGAAACAGACACCCTCATCTGTTCCTGGTGGGAATATAAGACCGTGCAGGTACTATGGAAAACAGCTGGCAGTTCCTCAAAAAGTTGAATATGGAATTACTACATGATATAACAATTCCGGTCCTAGCTCTATCTCCAGAAGAAATGAAGGCACGGATGCAAACGGACGCTTGAACATCGGCATTCACTGCAGCACAAAGCCACAAGCTGGAAAAAGCCAAAATGTCCACTGACAGATAAAATCTAGTCCATACAACAGAGTGTTCCACATCCATAAAGAGAAAAAAATGTTCTCATGCATGCCACACCATGCATGACCCTTGAGAGTAAGTCCATCAATCTCCATGTTGTTCATTAGTCCAACTGTGATGTTTTCTATATGTTGACATGTAATCCACCCTGGAGGCTCTAGAGTCCTATCTATATCCTAATGCTGCAAGTCCTTTTCACTTCCAGTAAGCTTGAGTCATTTATATGTCATAGGTTGTTAATGACTCGTCTTCCAATCCTGACCTGGTGCCACTTCCTTCTTCATAGCGAGTGAGTGAAAGGATGCAGCCTGCTTCACACCTTCCTGGGTTTAAAGCACGCACTATTGCCCTATCCTGTCTGAACAACTATCTCTTAGTCTAGGCACAGGTCCCACATGAGCACAATTAAATGTTCTGGAATCCCCATCCTTCACCAGGTTACTAGTATTTTGTTATGATCCACACAGATGAACACCTTTCCAGAATCAATAAGACACAAGTAAACATCTTACTGGTGTTCTCTGTCAGCCAAGAAGATACAGCTGCTGTCGGCAGTGACGGCTTTCACTCAACATCTTCCTCCAACTCAGCTTAAATTTCTGGCAGGTCTCTCTCAAAGTACTGCTTCAATGGTTTTTAAATTACTTTCAGAAACATTTTCTTGCAGGGGGGCATATTTGCTAACATTCACATTCTACAATATAACAAGATGTTATACGATGTTGCATGAAGTTTTAAATAAAAAGGAGGATGCTTGGAATCCAACCCTTTGGTGCATCTCTCAGTGCCATTATGTCCTGCGATTAAAGTCAATGGAATACGACAGCATAGTTGCGACATAAGAACTAATGGTCCAGACTCCTTAAGAGTGAGGATGTGGCGAGCTCTGGTGGCCTAGTGGCAAGAAGATGTACTGCAATCCCAGAGGTGAGCAGTTCGAATCCACCAGATGTTCTGCTGGAGAAGGAGGGACAATCTCCTCCTGTACCAGTCAGATCCCATTTGACAGTACACACACACACATCTGGAGAAGGAAAGACAATCTCCTCTTGTGCCAGTCAGATCCAATTCAACAGTACACAGCAAGAGAAAAAAAAAGAAAAGAGTGAAGGTGAAGGTGTGGGTCATACCACCAGGCAAAGAACCACAATCAGCTCAGGTACTTCCTGAAGGAAATGGAAATGTGGAATGGATGGTGGGAAAACGTAGAAATAAATACCAGTTATGACCAGGTGACTAGCTGTAGAAATGAGGGCTGCAACTGTTATTAGTATTTGTTCCTTGCTTTATTACGTGTGTATAAATTATTTTTTCTTACTTTCATCCCATATAAAATATAAATGGAGTTACTATGTTTTGTTGGAACTCTGGTGGCCTAGTGGTTAAGGAGCTGTGCTGTCAACCCCAAAGGCAGGCAGTTCAAATCTACCAGCTGCTCCTCAGGACAAAGACACTTCCCTCCCATGTGATTTGTAGCCTCTGAAAATCCACTGGAGGATCAGGTATCAGTCGTTTCTGACTCGACAACATGTAACAGCAACAGTCCATTTTTAGTTGTATGTATGTTAATTATATCACATTAAGAGAAAGTATGACTTTGACTTTACACAAACATGCACAGTTTAAAAAGATATGTAGAAGTGTGACATTCATTGACAAGGAGTGGACAGCTATGGTTAGACTTGTGTTCAACGTGACTGGGCCATGATCTCAGTGGCCTGACAATTATGTAATGATGCAACTGTTCCTCATAATGCAATGTGATGCGATTAGTTACAAGGGAATTCTACAGAGGAGTGGCCTGCATCCAATATGGGTGGAGACAGTATGGAAAGCTTGCTCACATGCTCCGGATGCAGCATCCTATGACATATTTGGGATTCATCAGAGTCCGCAGCTTGTGAGCCAGCAGCCTGTTGTCTGACTTGCTGGTTTGAGATTCATCAGCTCCGGCAGCTACTTGAATTAGGAAAAGTGTCCAGTCGGACATCTGACCCACAGACTTGGGATGCGGCAACTTCTACAACCTCATGAGCCATTTCCCTGAGCTCCATAAATTTTATTCTCAAAGTCAATTAATCCATCGGTCTATCCGGAGGAGGAGTGGGTGGAGATCAAAGAAAGGCAGTTCCTGGAATGCAGGAAATTTAGGGTGTGTGCATGTTATACATATTATACTATACATAATATAGTGCACTGCCTACCCAGTTCAAATGTACCAGCTGCTCTGTGGGAGAAAGATGGGCACTCTCCTCCCATGCAATTTACTGCCTCTGAAAACTCATTGGAGGGTCAGCTATGAGTCAGTTCATAATATATAACATGATGATGACGATGATGATAATAATAATAATAATCAACGTAATAATAAATAACATAATAATATAATGGTGGAACTCCCCATTAACACAAGCTTGGAAGCCGGAGTGGCATCCACTTCCATAATAGTTTGCCTCCGGAAACCCTCCGAACCTGGAGAGAGGATGAAAGTCAACCAAGTGTTGAGGACTTTTGTTCAAAGGGTCGCTATGAGTCGTCTATGACTCGACGGCACTTAACAACAACATAATAATATTATATATAACGTAATTACATAACTATATATGTATGCACCTGTGTGTATGTGTATGTGTGTGTGTGTGTGTGTGTGTGTGTGTGTGTGTAAACAAACTCACTGCTGCCGAGTCAGAACGGACTCAGTCGTTGACCCTCCAGTGGGTTTTCAGAGGCTCTAAAATCGCCAGAGAAGTGGCCCATCCCTGTGTGGATTAGCGGACTGACTGCGACCACCTGCCTTTGGCTGCACAACCCAAATCACCGATTGTGCACAATATTCTCGCCTTAGGAAGAAAACAAATGTTTCAGTGTGAGGAACGGACTTATAAAAGATTACCCTGGTTGGAAAGGTCTCATTTTCCACTGGATTATAAGAATCTTATTAAGCCTCAAATAAGTCAGAGCAAAACCTTTTTAATTTGATAACAAAAAAAAAATGTGTTGTCAAAATTTCCACTAATTTCTAGATGCCAGATGAAAAGAATTGATCAGTGCTCAGACAGGGCACATACATGAAATAATGTCTGTACACATTAATGAGCTATTAGGACTGTAAGCTGCTTCTTTTCAAGTAGCATAACCATTCATGGTAAGTGGAATTATATAAAGAACAAACTTAAAAGTTGAGGCTTTAATTAGTTCCTTAAAAGCACCATGGTTCTTTGTTTAAAAAAATAGAAATTAAGGAAAAAACCTTCAGAAATTGAAAACAGTTATTCTGGTGACAGAAGCAGTTCCATGTGGTCAGAGGTAATTGCACTCAACTTGGACAAGAATCTGAGGGAGTGGTGGGCTGAGGGCTTCCGAGGTTGCAGGGGTGGGAGAAACAGGTGCCAGCAGGACAGGTGGGCGTGAGAGAGCTGCGGGAGCCCTCAGAGAACATGTTACTCAGGGGTACTCAGGTCTGAGCTGCTCACACGCTGAGATTCATTTAATAGGTGTCAAGTCTAGACACACAGGGCATAAACTGGGAAAACAGGCCCATCTGGGAGCCCGAGAAAGGGAGCTCCGGGGATGTAGACAGGACTTAAAATTCTGAGTTGTGTCTCTTGGTAGGTCTTGAGTCCATGGATCTTTCCACACCAGGCCCTAGCCAGGCCGGAACTGGAGGCCACACTGACAGTTCTGCTGTCCATGCACTGCTGGGCTCTCTGCTGATGCCAAGCGAGAGGAACAAGGGGACATTCTGGGCTTCCAGTCCTTCCAGTCCAGGCCTGGCTCTGCCGTCATGACATGAGCCTTCAGCCAATAACCGCAAGTTAATTGAATCCTCTGCCATTTTTCTGGACAGATTTTCCTACCCAATGTTAAAGCCTGGCGGATGGAGTTAAGTAGCTTTCCTAAGATTACAGAGGTAACAAGGGTGGAACTGAAACTGAAGCCCAGCTCTCTGGTCGCTGTCCAGTGCCTATCCCACATCAAGAAGGAGGTCTCCACCTGCCCGGGCAGTCCTCACGTTCCAGCATACAGTGTTTCTGTCCAGGGTATGAAAAGCCTGCTAAACCCAGACCCTGTGTCCACATTGTCTCATTTAATCCTTAGAATGACCCTGCGAAACAGATCATTAGCCCCATTTTACAGGTAGAGAAATGGAGGTCTCCAAAAGAATGTCACATGGCTAATGCAGCACAAAGCAGGATCCGAACCAGCTACGTAGAGCTCACATTCTCTTCCCAAAACAGAAGCCTGGCTGTGCCTTTGATGTCATAATGAAACTACCTTTGAGCAGGTGCTGCTGGGGGCTCTTTGTCAGGTTAAGGGGCCGAGGATCAAGCTGTGGCTGACCTCTCGTTCTCTGACTCCCCTCTGAGGACATTTTCTCACACAAGCTGTTGCTGTGACAGCTGCTGACAATTTGTCTCTGGGTTTCAGCTGTGGCCCAGGTCAGGGGGAGGGGCTTGGCTTCCGGGAGGTTGAGACCCTGGGGGCCTGGAAGCCCCAAACAACAAAGCAAACCCCTTCTTAGAGATCTTGGTTTGCAGTTTCTGCACTGACCACCACACACCCTTATTTCATTGGCCTGTGGCTACTTCAGCTGGTCAAGGGTGAGGGGAAAGGGGCCCCTTGTTTTCAGGCCAAGAGCTTTGTTTTCATATTCTTGCCTCAGACAGAGTAAATAATTTTTTATTTATTTATTTATTTTTTCTTTTTTAGGAAGAGGGAGTCCATGCACCCAGTGACTCCCCCAGTTTATGCAAATAAGCAGACAGGACGGAGAGTGAGAGTCTGAAGTTTCTAGGCCATTGAATCAACAGTGCTGCTAAGTCTTACGCAACCGAAGCCGACGCTTTTCTGCAGTGCAGAAAGAGGCAGGGCCTCTCCAGCTCCTGATACTCTTGAAAGTCAAAGCTGCCGAAGCTCTGTCCTCACCACACCCTGGTCCCCTTTCCGAACCCAAACTGTACACCCTGTGAGGAACACCCCTCCATGTCCACCGGGATCATGGCGGACTTAGTTCTGTTAGGAGGCTGAACAACTGCGCAGTACAAGTTTGCTGAGTGAACACATGAATGCATGAACAGATGGAGGCAGGTACTTTTAGGAAAAGGCAAAGCTGAGTAAGTAGACTCCTGCTCCTCCAGAGTCCACAACCCAGAGTGGGACCTCGAAACCCCAAGGATAACACATCGAAGCCCCATGGTTTCTCTTCTGCAGAGAGGAGGGGGATGGGTGCCCGGGGTGATCAGCGAAGGCAAAATGGTATGGGGGGGGGCAGATTTGGGAGATCCACAGAGACAAGGTAGAGAGGGGGTGTTCTAGGAGGTGGTAGAGGAAGATAAGAGAGCTCTGGAGTGCTGAGAGGGGAGAGTGGTTGGTGAGGGACAGGTGACCCCAGTGGCCAGCCAGGCCTGGAGAGGGCTTGGCCTCCCTGGAGGAGGCGTGGG
Organism: Elephantulus edwardii; assembly: GCF_000299155.1. Classification (NCBI taxonomy): domain Eukaryota; kingdom Metazoa; phylum Chordata; class Mammalia; order Macroscelidea; family Macroscelididae; genus Elephantulus; species Elephantulus edwardii. The sequence continues at coordinate 16,490,041 of NW_006399756.1, read as the reverse complement.
TCACCATGTAAGAGGCAATGGGCAGTGGGGGATGGCGTGGAGCCGAAAGATGGCAATGAAAACAGAACAAGCCTAGCAGAGCTAGCTGCCCAGGGGCCTGTGATGAAATCGGAGGGTGGGGAGGCAGCCATCTGGATCCCCTCTTTTTCCAGCCCAACCACAAATTCAAGCTCACGGCTCTAACAAGCTGGGCATCTGGCTGTCTGGTGAGCTTGAAATACTATGCAGAACCCCCAACGTCTTCCACAAAGCCAACAGTCTGAAGTCAAGACTTCACAACTGGGTGTTGTTACGGGAAGGAATTCCCTACCCCTTCCCTGGGCCCCGTCTTTCTCCATATGAATCCACATCCTTATTAAATCATGGTGATCGTGTTGGCAGAGAAAGTGATTCACTTCTGCAAGGCCTGCTTGACCCTCAGTTATACAACAAGCAGTCTTAAAGTGAAATGTACACAAGTGTGTGGGCAGGTACCAGATTCTCTTCTATTCCCAAAGCGACATGCGCTCAGCATCCCCTCGTGATATGTTATGCTGTTATGTTATGTTATGTTATGTTATGTATCATCCTAAAGTGCAGATTCGAGTCAATGTCTATCAAGTGTCACGGAAAGTTAGAACCGAGTCATTCCTCACCTTCCACCAGGCTTTTTGTCAAAGGCAAACCACATTTTGTTTCGTGTGTAACTTCCCATGGAGTATAGAGCTCCCTAGATCTGCAACTCCCTATGGAATTGTTGTTGTTGTGTACTGTTCAATCAAAATTGACTCATAGTGACCTCCCCAGCAGATTTTCAGAGGCAATAAATTGCATAGGAGGAAATTGCCGATCTTTCTCCTGTGGAGTATCTGAGTTGGCAACTGTTGGATTTGAACCATGTGTCTTTGGGTTGGCAGTTTACCTTCTTACACTGAGCCGCCAGAGCTCCCTCCATGGGAGTTGCTCAGAGTCAGAACTAGTTGACAGCAATAGCATTGCGCATTCATGACATATGGAATCAAGACAGGCGTGGGCAAGAGAGAGTTCTTCCAACCAGCCATGGACAGACTACGTAATTGTGCTCTGTACATTTCTCCTAAAGGATGTCAGAAAACGGAAAGCGTAAAGACCAAGGCAAGCTCAATCCACGGCTGTTGGACTGACTGTGACCGGTGATAACATTTTGCAGCAGAAAGCAGAACTGCCCCACAGGGTTTTCGTGACTATAATCTTTACAGAGAGGCTTGCCAGGCCTTTCTTATGTGGTACTGCCAGATGGGTTCAAACTGCCAACTTTTAGATTAGGAATCGAGTGCAAGGGAATTCTGGTGGCACAGTTGGCCGTAGACTAGCGCTGCTAACCCGAAGGCCATGCTTCTCTGGTCATTCATGTCCACCAGCTGCTCCTAGGGAGAAAGCTGGGTAGGCGATAACCTTCCACACCATTTACATCCTTGGAATTCTGATGTAAGGTCACCTATGGTGAGAACCAACTCTATGACGTCGAGAGAGAGAGTTAATTCCAAACCATAAAGGTAATAAAAGATTCTCCCAGACCGAGGCTACAGGCACTAAGAAATTGAGCTCTGCCTTTTAAGATAGTCAAATAAGAAAGCAAAAAGAAAATAACTCAACCCATCTTGTCCAGAACAGAGGCTGCATAGTGGCATGGACTTGGGGGGAGGGAGTGTATAACAATGAAAGAATTTTTCTTTTACTTTTCAAAAAGAGCAAACTGGGGGCGTGGGGGAGAGGTGAGTAGGGAGAAAAGTGCAACAATGAATGAATGGAAATCCAAAGTCTCTGTAAACGTTCATTAAAATTGATAATAATAATAATAATAAAGGAAAAAATCTTAAACTCACTGTAATCAAGTTGGACAGATTCATAGCTGACCCTCCAGCAGGTTTTCAGAGGCTCTAACTCACATGCAGTGGTGGTGGTGGTGGTGGTGGGGGGGATATTTTCTTATCTTTCTCCTGAGGAGCAGCTGGGGAATTTAAGCCTTTGTGTGGGCAGAGCAACTCTCAATCCATGGGTCCACCAGAGCTCCCCAAGCCAAAAGAGGGGAGACAATTATTCTTATCTGATCAAAGGGAGCAGACCAGTCCTTCAAGAATGACGAGCTTTCCCCTGACGCTGAGTAGGAAGAGGAGGCTGGACAGATGAAGGCTCCGCCAGGATCTTTTTATCTCAGCCCTCAGCATCAAGGCCCAGATGGTCAGCTAAGATGGCTGGGCCGCACAGCACCCAAGCACAGGCCCGCAGTGTCTGGGAGGCGAGTGTCCCCATATCACTTAAGGGCTTAGCCAACAGGAAAACAGGGCTTCGGGAGCCAGTCTGTCTCTGTGCTGTAACAGGAGGCGAAGTGACAAAAGGCGAGAAGCAAACAGCCTTTTGGAGACGCATCTGTCTGTGCCAGGGCAAAACCTGCTCAGCTGTCTACAGACGGACACTCTGGACTTAGCCTCACGCCAGGCCAAACTCAAGGCCCCTGCGTACAGGGAGATTTGCGGTGCCTTTCATGCCCAAAATGCCAGAGGACAAATCATTCAGTGAACAGGTTCCTGTCCTCCAGGGGACCCCATCAGTGCACACCCCGTCCCTCAGCAGATCTCGCCAGATCTGTCCAGCGCTGAAGGGACAGGATGTGGTTGTGGGCATGAGCTCAGTTGTAAAGGGCTGTTTGCAGAGCAGCAAAGAGCTGACCAATAACCAGGCCAGCGCTCGAAGCTGCTGATAACAGAAGGCCAGAGGCCAGGCCAGAACACAGGCCCCAGGAAGGCACTGATAATTGCCAGGGAAGGCGGAATGAAGGCACTGTCCAGACATGCAACTTGATTGCAGTTATTCCAAAGCCTGCCCGGCTGACAGGAGGCAGAGGCGGGCTGGGGGCGGAGGGCGGGGAGAGGGGCCGATGTCAGGGGGAAGGGTTTGCTCTCTGCCCTTTCTTGGTGGGATAACATTCTGCAGCATCAACAGCGGAGGGCTGATGGCTCTGGGAATGCGCATATTTTCATGAACACAGAACACGTGGTCTTCCCGCCCTTGCAGTCAGGCTGAAGCAGACATTCGGAGTCATAAAGCACAAGCAGCCATGCTTACTGGTTAGTGGCAGTCAGTTCAAAACTGCTGACAGCTACACACACCAGAGGAAACCAGAAATTGAGAACTCAGAAATAAATTCATCCACCTACAGACAACTGATCTCTGGCAAAGAGATGAAATTCATTAAGTGGGGAGGCAAAAGGGGAGGGGGGGAGGCAACCTCTTTAACAAATGGTGTGGGCCAAACTAGGTCGTTATTAGGACATGAAAACAAGTCGACTCCCAGTACACACAAAAACTAACTCAAGATGGTTCAAGGATCCAGGCATAAAACCTAAAACCATGAAGCTAATTCATTGCATAAACAGACTAACAGATAACTCGAAATGCACAAACAGCAGAGGATAAGCTAGCTACTTTGTTGCTGTTGTTAGATGTCACTGAGTCAACAATGACTCATAGAGACCCTAGGAACAATCGATCAAAACTACGTCCTGCCCTGCTCCATCACCACAATCTCCATACAGCCCACCGTTTCGCAGTCAGGGTGTCAATCCTTCCCCTGAAGGTCGTCTTCTCTTTCACTGACCCTCAATCTTTCCCAAGATGATGTCTTTTTTCCTAAGGACTGACCTCTCCTGACAACATGCCTAAAATATGTGAGACAATGTCTCAGCCTTCCTCTAAGGAGCACCTTTATTACAACTGAGACTTCCTAAAATGTCAATCTTTATGTGCAGCTAAGGATACACTGCAAAGAGGACAAAGGGAACTTACTGCCCTACAGGGAAAAATAGTTGGCAGTGGTACATCTGACAAGAAGAGCCTCATCCAACAGCACAACAAGAAAAAGACAAACTGACCCGGAGAAGAGTCTCGACCATACCATGGACCACCAAGAAAACAAATGAGTCTGTCTTAGAGAGGGTGAAACAAAGTTTCTCCTTGGAGCCTAGGATTTTGAAGCTCCGACTCACATACTTTGGGCATGTGGCCAGGAGGGACTACTCCTTGGAGAAGGACATCATGCTTGGAAGTGTGGGATCACAGGGCAGGAAAGGAAGATCCCAGATGAGACGGATTGACACAGTAACTAGGGTAATGCGGGTCGGTGTGTTGGAGTCAGTGAGACTGGCTCAGGACAGGGCAGGCTTCAGAGCTGTTGCACTTAGAGTCACTATGAGTCACAGGAGACTCAAGGATACATAACAGCAGCAAACCCAGTTATAAAATAGGCAAAGGACATGAACAGAAAGAAAAAAAATACCTTTTCCAAAAAAAGGTTCAGACGGCCAATAAACACATGAAGAAATGCTCAGATCATAAGCTATCAGAGAGAAACAAAAACAGTGAGATATCATCTCAATCTAGTAACAGCAAAGTTCAAGATCGAGAACAACAAATGCTAGGGAGGGTATGGAGAGGTTAAAATTCTCACTCACTGTTGGTGGTAATGGAAAATGGTATAACCACCAGGAAGGCAGGTTGGTGCTTCCATAGAAAGTTGAGAAGAGAAATCCCATTTGATCCAGCTTTCTAATTGCTAGGCATATTATCTCAAAGAAGGAACAGCTGCAACAGAAACTAACATATGTATATCCTTGTTTATTGCATAATTATATACAAAGGAGCTGGAAACAACCCAAGTGTCCTTTAATGGATTAATAGTCAAGAAACTGTGGTACTTTCACACAGTGGAATACTATTCATCACTGAAAAATGACCGAGAATTCATGAAATACTGTACAAAAGAAGTAACAGAAAGACTGCCAAAAGAATAAACAGACATATCTTAGAGAAGGTGCAACCAGAGGGCTCCTTGGAGGCAAAGATAGTAGGACTCCACCTCACATACCTTGGGCATGTTGTTAAGAGGCTGTGCCTTGGAGAGGGACTTGGAAAGGTGGAGGATGGGTGAAAAAAAGACCCTCAACCAGGGAGATTGACACAGTAACTGCAGCAACACGCTCAAGCGTGTCAGGCATAGTACAGATGGCACCACATAGCAAAGGGTTCAAGATCAGTTGTTCACAGGGCGGGGGTCACTATGAGTCATGCTCAACTCGATGGCACCTAACAACATCATAAATCAAACAGTCTATGAATGATTATATGAAAAAAACCAATATGATTTGCAAGCCTGAAATGAAAAAGAAATTGGTGCCGTAAAAACCACTCCACCTGAGCTTCTAACTCAGAGCAGTTCAAATCCACCAACTACTACTGAACAGGAGAAATACAGACAGCAGGCTGCTTCTGTAGATTTACAGCCTTCGAAACCCCACAGGGCAGCGCTCCTTCACTCCACAGAGTTGCTGAAAGTTGCGATTGACTAGACGCCTGGGGGTTTGGTTTTGTTCTTTGTTTGGCCAAGCTGAGGCACTAACTCACCAAAACCAAGTCTCGTCGTGTGGAGTCGATTCTGACTCATGCCAACCCTCTCCACTGGGTGTACATCTTTATAGGAGGAGACCCCCTTGTTTCTCCCTCAAGGAGTGGCTGGTGGATTTGAAGACAGATCTTCTTGGTTAGTAGCCAGAGAGGAAACATGTCACCAGGACGAAGGTGCTGCTGAGATTACGCCTGTCCCACCTGACCTAGGAGAGAAGGGCTATGTAAGGGGGCACTTGCCCACAAGGAGTGGACACAAGTAAACGATGCTGGTTAGTACCTAACGGACAGGAAGAGGAGACACAAAATCATGAGAACAGTGGTGCCGGGGGCTCTCCGTGTTCCTTGGGACAAAGTTTGACTTGGCTGGGTGTGAAAAATCACTTCCAATTCTTTAATAAGCCTTTTATTGTGAACCTTTTCAAACACACAGAATTTGGGCTGGGGAAAATAAGCCCATTAGTGAGCTTTAACATTTATAAATACTTCCCCTATTTTGCCAAATGCTTTAAAAGAACCCACTTAAAATATAAAAACCTGATGCTGTTAAAATTATTCCAAGTCACAGCACAGTGCAGCACTACCCCAGATTCCCAAGGCGCTAAAAGTCAGAATTACGCTGCTGGTAACAGGGAAGCCGACTGCTGTCTCTCTCCTACTTTGGTGGGTTTGAACTGCTGATATTTTACTTGGCGATCAAGCTGTGACACCAGGGCTCCATCTTCTTCCATGCCATGGGTGGATTTGAACCACCAGAGCGGTAGGGCCTCTGGGTTATCAGTGTAACTCCTTACAACCTCTGCTAACAGAGCTCCCCAAGTAAAAGACATTATTGTTGCTGTTATGTACCATTGAGTCAGAAGTGACTCATAACTGACCCTCAAGAGTGTTCAGTGACCATAAACTGCCAGGGAGGAAATTGCCTGTCTCATCTCCTGTGGAGCAGCTGGTGGATTTGAACCACATACCTTTGGGTTGGCAGTGCAACTCCTTACCAGTAAGCAACCAGGGCTTATGTAGAATATAATATGTATAAACCACTAGAGGGTCAGCTGTGAGTCAGTTCTGACTCAACAGCACACAACAATAAAAGAAAATACGCTGGAGCAATGACACCCTTTTACATAAAAACGGTAACATGTGTAAATGCTTCACTGTGTTTCTGTTGTTTTTATGAGATCCTCTTGTGGGTGTTCAGAGGTTGTAACTCACCAGGGAGGAAACTGTCCATGTTTCTCCTGTGGAGCAGCTGGTAGATTCAAACTGTGTGCCTTTGGGTTGGCAGCCCAATTCCCTACCACAAGGCTACCAGAGCTCTGCTAATTAACTGTAACAGTGTCTGTAATCCACTTTAATACTTGTCTTTGAACAGTGTTGTTGTTGTTATGTGCCGTCGAGTCGCTTGCGACTCTTAGCGACCCTGTGTACAACAGCCCTAAACTCCGCTCTGTCCTGTGCCAATCGCACCGTCTCTGATACACCCATCCCGTTTACCCCAGTCACTGAATCAATCCACCTCATAGAGGGTCTTCCCCTCCTGCGCTGTCCTTCCACCCTCCCAAGCATGATGCCCCTCTCCAAGGACCTGTGCAAATGGTCTTTTTAGGAACCAACAGGCTGTGTACGACTCATAGTGACCTTACGAACAATAGATCTGAACCCTGTCCTACTGCAACTGTTCTTTTCCCCAACACACTTGAGCTCATTGCTGCAGAAATTCTATGAATCTCTCTTATTGAGGGTCTTCCTCTTCTTCGCTGACCTTATACCTTTACAAGCATGATATCCCTTTCCATGGAATAGCCTCTCTTTTTAAATTTATTTTATTTCATTATTTTTTGTGTATACCATCAAATCAGATCTGACTGGTACAGGAGGAGATTGTTCCTCCTTCTCCAGCAGAACATCTGGTGGATTCGAAGCATCTCTGAGATTGCAGTTGCAGCTTCTTGCCACTAGGCCACCAGAGCTCGCCACTAGGAATAGCCTCTCTTAACATTTTCAAAGTATTTGAGAGATGAAGCTTTGACATCCTTGCCTCCAAGGAAGAGTCTGGTTGCAGCTTCTCCAAGACATGACTGTTTGTTCTTTTGTTTTTCTATGGGATGCTCAATCTTCTTCTCCAGCACAACACACAGGTGTAGATTCTTCTGTCGTCCTCATTCATTGCCCAGCACTCAGAGGCATAGCAAGTGATTGAAAAGACCATGATTTGAATCAAGTGTACCTTAGTCTTTAAAATGACCTCTTTGTTCTTCAGGACTTTGGAAAGGTCAGATTGGTTCATTTAAATCTTGAACATACCATTAACTGCCAAGAGAACAAACAGGTCTGTCGTGGAGAGGATGAAGCCAGGCTGCTCCATGGAGGCATGGATTTTGAAGCTCTATATCACACATGTGGCCAAGACGGATCAGTCCTTGGAGAAGGACATCATGCTTGGAAAAGTGGAAAGACAGTGCAGGAGAGGGAGACCCCAGATGAGATAGATTGACACCATAACTGAGGTAATGACGATAGGCGTATCAGTGTATCAGAGACAGAGAGACTGGCTCCAGACGGGACAGGTTTGAGAGCTATTGTACATAGGGTTGTGGAGTCAATATTGTACAAGTGACTTGATGGCACATAACAGTAACAGGAGTAGAAGCTACTAGTAAAGTACCCTAATCAAATTACATGGTCTGACTCCTTCAGCTGCTCCACAGGAGAAAGATAGGCAATCTCCTCCTGTGCAATTAACCGCCTCTGAAAACCCGCTGGAGGGTCAGGTATGGGTTGGGTCTGACTCGAAGGTAAACAACAACAATAAAATTATACGCTGCCTGAACCTGTCTGTCAGTTTGTGATACTGCGGTGGCCTGTATGTTGCTATGAGGCTGGAAGCTATACTATACTGGAAGCAGGCCCACCCCAAGCTAGCCAGGTTTTAACAGAGGTTCCACACGAGGACTAATATACACTAGAAAGCAAGCTTTGGCTATCTAGTGCCAAAAAAATCATTATTGTTGTTGTTGGGTGCCACCGAGTCAACCATGACTCATAGTGACCCTACAAACAACAGAGCTACACCGTGCCCTGTCTGCACCATCCTCCTGGTCCCTGTGGGGAGGGCCTTCCAGCCTGGGGGCTTGTCTTCCGGCATGACGTCCACCAATGTTCTCCGGGTTTTCAAAGGCCTGTGATTTCAGAAGTGATTGGAAGCTCCACTGAACCCAGTCCACCATGGGTGACCCTGCTGGCATTTGAAATACCAGTGGGATAGCTTCCTGCATCACAACAACATGCAAGCCACCAAGTCCACCACAGGAAAGCAAACTGACAGAGAAGCGGTGGATTAGCCAATGAAAACCCTATTATTGCAACAGAATATTGTCCAGTACGGTGTTGGAAAATGAGCTCCAACAATGAAAGTCTTCAAAATACACAGTGGCCACAACACTAGACAAACATGCCAGCGACCGTGAAGACAGAGCAGGGTCAGGTAAATATTTTGTTCTGAGTTAAAGCAAACTGGATGACAAAGCAAGGAAATAACAATCAAGTTACACACGAATGGGGCCTAGTTGAAAGATTCCACCTAGATCTCGAAAATCAGAGAAACTGCCTTGTAGACAGCTAAAAGGCACTGGCTATTTTTATAGCTGCTAAAAATGTTTCCCTACTGTAATGAGAGGTGTGCAGGTTAAATGAAGTGGCTGGAAAAATTCCCCTGGCATCTGCATCCTCACATAAACAGGATGCATGAAAGGGCAAGTTCAGCACCTCTACCATCCAGAGGTGAATCCCAGGCCCAGGACCCCACACTCACGTTCCTGGATGATTCTGTTGCCAAGTTCACTATCAGTGGCCAGAGAGTCCGTTGCAACTCATGGGACCCAATGTGTTACAGAGTTGAGGAGGGTTCCAGCGGCTGATTTCTCACAAGTGGATCAGCAGGCCAGTCTTCCTGGACACTGGCCTGCCGTGAGGCTTGTGGCTAGCAGCTGACCACAGTCATTATCTGTCCACCCAGCTAAATCCTACCACCAGAATTTCCTGCACTCTCCTTGAATGAGGTGCTGGTTAGTCAATGCCTAAATGCCAGAGAGCTGGGACTTCCTCACTGTTCTTGGATGTTGTTGTTGTTGTTGTTGTGTACCATCGAGTCAGAACTGACCCATAGCTGACCCTCTGGCAGGTTTTCAGAGGTAGGTAGTCACACAGGAGGAGAATGCCCATCCTTCTCCCATGAAGCAGCTGGTGGCCTCGAACTCCTTACCTTCAAGATGGCAGGGCAGCTTCTTGCTACCAGGCCCCTGAGCGCGATATGCTTGCTAATAGAGGAGGTACAACTGGACTCTGTCTGAGATGCGCTTTAGTTTAAGCAAATCCACTGAGAGGGACATTGTGGAGAGGAAACTCTACCTCCTTTCTCTCTCTTCCCACTGAAAGTCGCCTGTATTTGCCCAGAGCGCACACACTATAGTTATCTCCCCGTGTCTCAACTTGACTTTTCATTTTCTCCATCTCGAATGTCTTTCTCTCTTTCTCTCTCTTTCTTTCTGCATAAATTCTCACTTCCCTTCAAAGTGCAAGTCTTACTTCTTCCAAAATGGTCTGGCACTGGCCCACAGGTAGCAATAAAGCAACACTGAACTGGCCTTTGTGTTTCCCCTGATTGTGATGTCTGCTGTCTACTCACTTATCAACTATCTCATTATCCGACACATCACATGTATAACAATGGTTTAAAAAAAATCAATCCTTTTACTATTTTGTGCATTAATGGGGTACATCTGGCAATAGCAAATGTTTAGGTGGGAAGTGAGAGTCACCTAGGCTATGATGGTCAGGATCATCTGTTGGGCTACGCCGTGAGTCTCAGTGGTCTGAAGTTTCGCACAGTAGCCCGGTCTTTGGGACCTCTCCATGGTAAGTGAGGAGTACTCTGCTGTCAGGCCCTCCCTGTGGGTAACCGGTACCCGTGGGACCCTTGCAGGCCGAGGGAGAGCACGTCCACTGAAGGCTGGGCCCTGGGACTACCAACTGGATCAAGCTCCTCTAACATCTCTTCCCATCCGCTAGCTATAGGGGAAGGAGAAGCGGAGTAAGGAACGCTGAAAACAGCCCGCCATCTGCTTCTGAGAATGCTCAGTTAGTAAAGGAGAAAGTCAGGAGAGTTCTGGTTAAGGAAGGAGCAGAAGGACCCAGATTGGACCACTTTGTCAGAGAGAGCTTCCGCTCAGCCGGAAACAAATCCTGAAGTTCAGAGCTCCGAGGGTGGGCAGTTGTAAACACTGAGCCTGAAGAAGGCAGATGGCAGGGCACAGCCAGAGAAGACGAAAACAATGGAGACCATGGAAAATTCCTCATGTATTTTTTTCCTAATAGCACAAGTACAGAGGGAATATTTTTTAGTGGGGGTGTGGAGAATTCCCTTTATATCTCATAACCCACCGAGCTAAAGAAGATTCCAGTGTGTGAGTAATATCAATGAGTTTTACTTGATCAAGATAAAGAAGACAAAAAGAAAAGCGTCTGTGCCCACAGGAGCACATTAGCATCTCCCTGGAGTCACATGCTGCAGAGACAGCAGCAGTGACAAAGCTTCCTCTCCCTGACTTTGATGACACTTCTTGACCAAGTTGTTCCAAATTTTAAGCTTCTCCTGGAACTTGAGGATGAATGGTGGAAGAGTTGCTTTGTTGAGATTCTTAAGGTGGCTGGAGGTTTAACCCCAAAAGGACTACTGGCCTACCTAAAAGATCTCCCTTCCCCCTGCCTTGTCCCTTGGTCAGCTGGGCGGTCTCAGAGAAGTCTGGGGAAGCCCTGAAGTCTTAGACATGGCTCTTTCAGTGGTTCTAAGCTTCTCCCTCTAGAGACCTGCAGACTCGCCATTGTTTATCCCAGAATTTATGGCTCAGATGAAGGAAGCTACACAGAGCTGGGTGGGGTGGGCGGAGCAGGAGTTGCCACAATAAAACAAGCCTGTATCCTCTCCTCTCCTCTCCTCTCCTCTCCTCTCTCCTCTCCTCTCCTCTTCTCCCCTCCCCTCCCCTCTCCTCTTCTCTGTATGTCAGTGTCCAGAACAAGCTAAGAGTGGCAAGCTCCAGAAGCTTTTGGGTTTGTGAAATGCCTTCTCAGTGACTACCTTCACATTTATTACCCCTATTATTAATTCAAATTTTCATTTCAGAACGCTTGTTTGTCATGTCGATACCTAGACCAAGAAGCTGTTGTCTGAACTAAGCAAAGGTGCGTGACATGTTCAGAATTAAGAAAGGAGTGCCTCAGGGATGTATCCTTTCTCCATCCTTGTGGGACGGATCACTCAAGAGGCTGGACTTCATGAAGGAGAATCTGACACCAAGATTGGAGAAAGACTCATCAACAACCTGTATTACACAGATGACACAACGTTGGTTGCCAAACACTGAAGGACTTGAAGGGTTTTCTGCAGAAGATCAAGGACTGTCGTCTTCAATATGGATTGCATCTCAACATCAAAAAACACAAAAATCCTCGCCATCAAGCCAATAGGCAGCATCATGACACACGGAGAAAAGACTGAAGTTGTTACTAATTTCATTTTTCTCAGATCCACAATCAAAACTCTCGGCATCAGCAGTTAAGAAATCAAAAGATAAGTTGCACTGGGAAAATCTGCTATTGGGGTCCTCTCTAGAGTGCTAAAGAGCCAAGATGTCAGTCTAGAGACTAAGGTGCACCTGATCCAGTCCATGGTCTTCTTGATTGTTTGCTATGCACTTGAGAACTGGACAATAAATAAGGATGACAGAAGAAGAATCAATGCATTCGAATTGTAGTGCTGGAGAATACTGAACATATAACAGACTGCCAAGAGAACAAACAGGTCTGTCCTGGAGAGGGTGAAATCAGTTTACTCCTTGGAGGCAAGGATTTTGAAACTTCATGTTCAAGGGGAAGTCCTTGGAAAAGGACATCATACTTTGAAGGGTACATGAAAGGACACCCTGGATGAGATGGATTGAGGCAGTGGTTGTTATCAATAGGGTCAAGTATGTCAGAGATGGTGAGGTTATCTCAGGATAGGACAAGGTCAGAGCCATTGTCCATGGGGTCACTGAGTGGTAGTCAACTCAACAGCACATAACAAAAACAAAACGTTAATTGCGAATAGTACAGGTAAAGGGAAGGATTATTGAAAAAGAACGGGTGGTTATTGTTGTTGTTGTGTACCATAGAGTTGGAAGCAAACCATAGCCCACCCTCCAGAAGGTTTTCAGAATCAGTTAATCGCACAGGAGGAGATTGCCCATCTTTTTCTCATGGAGCAACTGGTGGATTCAAACCATACACCTTCAGGACTGCAACACGAATTCTTACCACTAGGCCACCAGAGCTCTCTCATCCTATGTATAACAATTACCAATCTGGAACAAGGTATTCATTGCAGAGTGAACTGGAGGAAGGGGAGGGAGGAAAACGTGTATCAATGAATGAACAGTAACCTATGCTTTCTGTAAACTTCCACTAAACTGACAATAAAACACACATCAAGCAGCAGTACAAACAAGGTAAGTGCAAGTGTTCTTCCCATCTCAGACCCTCAGCATTGCTCGTACCCCAGTAACTACTATTAACAGATTTTCCTATGCCTGATACTCTGTAAGAAAGATGTATAAAAAGCCCTTTTGCACATCCACACTCCCACTGTATATAAGACCTTCAACAAGACAGATGGCACAAAGACCATAACAACAAGCTCAAGTGTAAAGAGATAGTAAGGATGGGACAGGTTAGGGCAAGGTTTGGCTCTGTTGTTCATAGGATAGGCAACATATGAGTTGTAGTTGACTTAATGGCACCTAAGAGCACTGAAGTGCAACGATGTCAGGGTGAGGACTAAGGTGTGTCTGATTCAGTCTATAGTCTTTGCAATTACCTGCTATGTATCAGAGAGTTGGACAGTGAATAGGGATGATAGAGAATTGATGCCTTTGAGTTGTGGTGCTGGAGCAGAGTGTTGAATATACCATGGACTGCTAGGAGAACAAACAGGTTTGTACTGGAAGCCAGAATGTTCCCTGGAGTCAAGGATTCTGAAGCTTTGTCTGACATACTTTAGGCATGTGGCAAGGAGGGACTGGTCCTTGGAGAGGGACATCATGGAGGGACGGCTCAGGAGAGAAAGAGCCTCGATGAGACGGATTGATTCTGTGAGTGGCGTGGTGGGAATGAATGTGTTTGAGACAGCGAGGTTGGCACAGGAGAGAACGGCGTTTATGGCTCTTGTACATAGGGTCGCTATGAGTCGCAAACAACTCGATGGCACATAACAACAACACAACAATATAATAACATAATGACAACAATATACAATGCTGTTTTCACTTGCCAATGCCTAGAAGTGCAGACACACATGTATGTGCCTTAATCTTTTTAGCAACTGCATAGCAGACCACCGGGTGGACATGTGACATTTAAATATGCATCTCTTTCTGCTGTTGCTGTTGTTTGCTGCCATCGAGTCAAATTTGACTCACGATGACCACACATGTCTGTAGAAATGCCCCAGGGGGTTCTGTGGGCTGCAAGCTCCGGAGATGCAGGTCTCCACGTCTTTCTCCTGCAGAGCTGCTCAGTTGGGTTTGAACCACCAATCTTTCCATTAGCAGCTGACTGCTTAACCACTGATCTTCTAGTTAGCAGCGGAGCACTTTCACCACCACCTCACCACAGATCTTTCTCTATTTCAGGATTTACAAGCCATTTCAGGACTTACAGGTCATACGCTGCCAGCAGGGCCTCCACTCTGCTGCGGTTAACTGCCCCCTAAAGCTTCAACCTTCCACCAAGCAGCTACCTAATGCCACCCCTTCTTACGGGTGAGACCAGCAAGCCAGCACCCAGCACGGAGAGAAGATGCTGAGCTGGGGGTGAAGTCACCAGACCACACACCCCGTAAGCATGTGGGGAGGATAGACAGGTGGAAGGCTCTGACCTCAGAGAAGTTTATATGGCGTGTCAAAGCGCGACAATGCAGCACAGTTCCATAAATTAAAACCACATCTCAGAAACATGATGCTTTACGTCTTTCACTGGCTCTCTGTTGTATCAGCATCTTGGATTTAGGAGAGTATTCGGTTTGTGTTTTACAGACTTCAGCATGTCCACAGGTCCCTGGCTGTTGTACATGGTTCGGATTTAAAAGCAGACCTACAGGCTGGCAGTGCAAACCCACTGAGAGAGATCTGCTTGCACACAGGTTAGAGCAGACGTTTCCACAGAGCCCTGGCACTCTGATACCGTCCAGAGTGGACTTAATAAGCAGAAGTTGTTTTGTTTTTCTTTTCCAACATACTCACCACTCCTTAAATCTCCTCCACAGCACGGCCCCAAACATTCCAGCTACAGTGACAGGACTGAAAAGCCTGCACGTTATCAGATTTTTCTGAAATTCAGTCATTCAAGCAGAAAGGAAAAAAGCCTTTCTGGAAACATTCTCAGTGAGACACAGCACAGTTGGCTGGACCCCTGGCACAGAACCGATGCCCTGGGCGCAGGCTGGCAATCAGGACAGTATCTCACTTAAGGAGTGGCAGATGTGTCCCAGGCCCCATGGTGTCTTCATGGGGACCCAGCCAAGCAGGGTCCTGGCACCCTGGTTCCCCGTTTCTGCCTGCACTGGCTGGAGGGCGAGGCCAGAGGCTCAGAATCCTGGGTGGGGAGAAGCATCCCATGGCTCCAGCCCCCAGCTGCTCCCCATTCACAGAGGAGTTGCCAGAGTCCTGAACTCACCCCCTCGCTGGATGGTCCACAGGCGGGGGAGAAGCATGCAGCTGTTTGAGCTTCTCTATTCTTGGAGGAAAACTTTCCAACTAGGAGCTGGAAGGGGCCCAGGGCTGAGGTTGTATCCTGAAGAAACGCTTTCCTCGACAGATTTTAGGGAACTAGGTCTGTGGATGGGGCAGGGGTGGGTGGGTGGAAGTCTTTTAGAGCCGAGGAGGGAGCCGTGGGAGCAGGACCATGTCTCATGACTGTGGTGAAAGGGGGGGGGGGTGTCACCGGACCCAACTTCCCCTGCATCTTGTCCAGATACACCGAGTATGTGAGCTATCATATCCACAGATGGCACTATTTAGGGGCTGCTGCCTTATATTCCTGGACTCTCTCACATGCGTAACCACTCACCAAAAGATTGTAGCTTCAAATCCACCCAAAAGGGTCTCAGTAGGCAAGCTTGACAATCTATATACTAAAAAAATATCAGCCACTGAAAAGACAGTGAAGCACAGTATTACTCTATTTTGCATAGTGTGGCCATGCTTTGGAATCAGCACAAGAGCAAACGGGTTTTATCTCAGCCTCTAGGTCAGGGGTCAGTAAACTCTGAACCTCGGGCCAGTCCTGACCCATTTCCTGGTTTGATAAGGGCTGTGAGAAGCTGGGAGGCTTGCGGGTAAGGAAGCTGTACTCTCAACCTAAAGGTGTTTGGCTGGAATCCACCAGTCGTCCTGAGGAAGAAAGGGCAGTAATATCCTCCCCTGTGCTTCCGGCATTGGAAAACACCCTGGAGGAGGAGCTGTGAGCAGGTTTCAACTCAACAGCAATGACAGAGTTGAGTGAGCCAGAAAAGTTTTGTACACTTTCAAATGGTCAGCAAAAATGAAAACAAGAGTATCTCTGCCAAGTTAGGTAGTGATTTACAAAATCATCGCCCTGTGTGTTGCATAGTATTCCATTGTACGAATGTACCACAACTTCTCAATCCATTTGTTTGTGGTTGGACATCTGGGCTGTTTCCATGTCCTTGTGATGGTCAATAATGCTGCTGTGAACATTGGTGTACAAAGTTTGTAAATCACTACCTAACTTGGGAGGGACTGGAGAACATCATGCTGAGTGAACTAACTCAGTCCCACAAGGACAAATACTGTATAAAGCCATTATTGTAGAATGAGTATGAGGATCTAGGGGGAGTGGGAGGGTGGAAATAGGGCAGTGGATGGGGGGGAGATGTTGTTGTTGTTGTTATGTGTCGTCGAGTCGTTTCCGACTCATAGCGACCCTATGCACAACAGCCCTAAACCCTGCTCTATCCTGCGCCAACCGCACCGCCTCTGACACACGAATCCCGATTACCCCAGTCACCGAATCAATCCATCTCATAGAGGGTCTTCCCCTCCTGCGCTGTCCCTCCACCCTCCCAAGCATGATGTCCCTCTCCAAGGACCCGTCCCTCCTGGCAACATGTCCAAAGTATGTCAGATGAAGCCCCAGAATCCTTGCCTCCAAGGAGTAGCTTGGTTTAATCCTCTCCAAGATGAATCTGTTTGTTTTCCTGGCAGTCCATGGTACATTCAGTACCCTTCTCCAGCACCACAGCTCAAAAGCATCCACTCTCCTTCTGTCCTCCCTAGTCATTGTCCAACTCTGATGCATAACAAGCGATGGCAAATACCATGGCCTGTATCAGGCACACCTTAGTCTCCAGAGAGACACTGTTGCTCCTGAGTACCTTTGAGAGGTCCCTAACAGCAGACTTTCCCATTGCGATACGCTTTTTTATTTCCTGACTGCTGGTACCAAGAGTGTTGACTGTGGAGCCGAGCAAACTGAAGCTGAGAACAATCTCAATCTCTTCGTCATCCATCCTGACGCTGCTAATTGGTCCAGTGGCAAGAATCTTTGTCTTCTTGACATTGAGCCTTAGTTCATACTGAAGGCTGCAGTCCTTGACCCTTCGCAGCAAGTGCATGAGGTCCTCCTCAGTTTCAGCAAGCAGGGTTGTGTCATCTGCATAACGGGGATTGTTAACAGATCTTCCACCAATCCTGATGCCACAATTCTCTCCTCATAGAGCCCAGCCTCTCGGATAATCTGCTCTGCATACATGTTGAAAAGGTATGGAGACAGGATGCATCCCTGGCGTACACCCTTGATAGGGTGTTAATTATAGGGTTGCACAATTCAATGGGTGGGTGGGATGAAGGAAATGGGAAGGATCTTTTGTGAAAAACAATGTATTCAAACGTTATAAATAAATCAGAATAAAATTTTAAAGAAGAAAAGAAAAATAAGCATATTGGGAGAATTTTGTATTGGAATAAACCCAGATTTCCTCCCCTTAAAAATATTTCTGGCACATGAACATAATATTAGATTCAAATTCAAATTCAAGTACCCATAAATAAACTCTGATCAGAATGTAACCACGACATTTGTTTACATGTGGTTTACGGCTGCTGTCACCTAGCACAGCAGAGTGGAGTCCCTGTCAGCGGTGTAATTGCCTGTAAATCCTGAAATATAGAAAGGTCTGTGATGAGGTGGTGGTTAGGTGTTCAGCTGCTGACTAGAAGATCAGTGGTTCAAACTCAACAGCTGCTCTGCGGACGACAGATGTGGCACCCTGCCTCCGTCAAGAGTATAGCACTCAAACCCCATGGGGCAATTCTATTCTGTCCTCTGGGATTGAGGTGAGCAGAAAGAAACAGGTTTGGTTGTTCAGGGGTTCCCCCCCCCCGGTTTGTCAAACAATGATCCCTGAGGGATTCAAAAGGCAAAATCATAGACATTTAGAGAACAAATGATTTTAAAGGATACCATTAGAAAAGACAGGTATCCAAGTCAGAATAAAGATGTTTCGTGGTGCAGGAAAACATTTCATTGAGTTGGGGTTCAAAATAAAGAACCCCGGTGCCAGAGTGGGGTGAAGTGTTAGGCTGGTAACTGAATGAATGGCTGGTAATTCAAGGTCACCACTTGCCCCTAAGAGATGGTGCATTCTCTTCCCATCAAGATTTACAGCCTTGGAAACCCTTCGGGGCTGTTAGCTCTGCTCTATATACTCATTGCGAGTTGGGGTCAACTCAGTATCAGTGGGTTTATGAGATTCAAAATGAGTATTTCCTTTATCAAACAGTCTCCAAGTGCTCATTTCTAAAATCCATTATTAGCAGTAAGGGTGTACAAAAACAAGCAACAGGCCAGTTTTAGACAGAGGGCTATCGTTTGTAAACCTTTGTGCAGGAAGTCAGCTTTGAATTTCTAATGTCACATTTCAATTACTAATAGTGTAACTGAGAACAATTTAAAATTTTTAACTCCAACTAGAGACCACAAAATATTACGAGACCAGTTGTATAGTGTGTTTCCCCCTCAAAAATGTCCCACACTCATGCACACCCCCCTCTCTTTGTTTCAGAAGTTATGAGACTTGACAGGGAAGGGATTTTGCTGCAAAGGACTCTTGTTGTTGTTGTTATGTGCCGTCAAGTCGTTTACGACTCATAGCGATCCTATGTACAACAGCCCTAAACCCTGCTCTATCCTGTGCCAATCGCACTGCCTCTGACACACCCATCCCGATTACCCCAGTCACTGAATCAATCCATCTCATAGAGGGTCTTCCCCTCTTGTGCCGACCCTCCACCCTCCCAAGCATGATGTCCCTCTCAAAGGATCTGTCCCTCCTTGCAACATGTCCAAAGTATGTCAGACGAAGCCCCAGAATCCTTGCCTCCAAGGAGTAGCTTGGTTTAACCCTCTCCAGGATAAATCTGTTTGTTTTCTTATTACACAAGTAAGAGTCCTTTGCATGAAAACCCTATGCAAAGGACTCTTACTTGTGTAATATTCTCTTTCACTCTCACACATACACTCATACTCACACACATGAATTTTTGTGGCACAATGATTAAGTGTTCTGTTCAGCAGCACAAGGTCACTGGGAGTCTGAACCAGTGCAACAGAATCTAACATCATATACAAATGTATACACATACCTAAAGACGCATGTACGTCTGTGTGCTATGTGCCCCCATATACACACGTGCATGTATCTGTGTGTGTTTACATACCTGCATCTGTGCTGTTAGGTGCTGTCGAATCTGCTCCGACTGATAACAACGTCAAGCATAATGGAGCAAAGCTGAATCCATCCTGACGGTATCTGTTGTACTCAAGACTGTTGCTGCAATCATCCTATCAACCTGCTCGCTGAGAATCTTCCTATCACGGATCCTCTACTTTTCCAGGCATGATGGCCTTTTTTGAGGCGAGACCTTAACATGCCCAAAGTATATGAGACAAAGTCTCTCTACCCTTTTCCTGAGGAGCACTCTGTCTCTATTAAGAAATTTACTTGTTCTTTTGACATTCCATGGTATAGCCAACATTCTCTGCCAACACCACAATTATAAGGCAACAACTCTTTGTGCTGGATTTTCTTATTCATGGTCCAGCTTTTACATGCATATGAAACACTGGAACATATTACGGTTTGGAGTGCTGGTGCACCTTAGTCTTTAAGGTGACAGCCTTCTTCAGTACTTTCAAGAGGTCCCTAGTGCATATATATTATAATTATATACATAAAAATAAACAAACACCCCTGCTGAAGAGTTGGTTCTATTTCATGTCAATCTTCCACTGGGCTTCTGAAGCTATAAATCACTGGATCTCATAAGTGACATTTTTAAAACCTTGGATAACGTATTCCATTTTTCTTACTCAGAACTGAAACACCTAAACAGTCATTCTCCCCTTGGAAAAGGATTAAAGCCATTATCTCACTCAAAAACCACAAAATAGAGAGCATTTTGGAACAATCTGAGACAACACCACAAATTCAAACCCTGATAACTCAGTTACTGGATGTGTTAAATCCAGAACTGTCAACATTCAATTAAAAACACACACAACATCATCAATACTATCCGAGGGATGGTAATAGAGAAGACTAAGAACTGAGAAGCCCAAGAATAACAGACCACCCAAGCAGAACAATCAGAGACTGAGAAACCATGGGAACTTCCAGGCCTCCCTAGAAGACACCACCCACAGAGCCATGAAGGATGGGAGTGAGATGGCAGAGAGACCAGGGGCCTCGGTTCACCCTGTAACCCACATCCTTCATCTGTCTGCTCAGTCATGGAACGCCAAGGACACTTTACCGGCATTTTCCAGAATCTCTAAGATGCATTACACTCAGGTCAAGGTCGTAACACACAAACATGACTTTGGGTCTTGTTTACCGCCGTTCAGTCAGTCCCCAACTTGCCCCAACTCTTGACAAACTCCAGGATTAGTGAAGCTTCGTCTCACATCCTTTGGACATGTTAGGTGGGGCTGGTTCTTGGAAAGGGACATCATGTTTGGGAAGATGGAGCGGCCGTCAAAGGGAGGAAGACCTTCAACAAGCTGAATCCACACAGTAACTATAATAACGGGCTCGAATATATCAGAGGTGATGAGCAGTGCACAGAACAGGGCAGGGTTCAGATCTGTTGTTCACAGGGTTGTATGAGTCACACTGGACAGTTTGGCACCTAACAACAGGATTCCTTTATCATCCCCACGGTCAGTTGCCAAGTGGGCCATGGGAACTGATAGAGTTTTCAATGGCCACTTCCTTTATTCCTAATATCTCAATCTGGAAGCCCCGTAGAAGCTTGTTTGGCAACACAGCAATACGCAACCCTCCGCTAACAGATGGGTGTTGGTGCACTGGTCAGGAAATGAAGTTAGTCTCTGTTAAGGCAGGCAAGAATTCAACCACTAAAACACTGTACCACTGCCCTTATTGATTCTGACTCACAGTGACCTCATAGGGCAGAGTAGAACTGCCCATGGAGTTTCTAAGATGTTAATCTTTCCTGCCCTAGGCTGTTGTTTTGTACCATCAAGTCAGAACCAACCCATAGCTGACCCTCCAGGGGGTTTTCAGAGGCTGTAAATCGCAGGGAAGGAGATTGTCCATCCTTCTCTTGTGGAGCGGCTGGTGGAGTCAAACAGTGTGTCTTTGGGCCGGCAGCACAGCTCCTTACCACTAAGACACTAGAGCTCTCTCGGTGGGGGGGCCGGTGGGTTCAGAATGCCAACTTTCCAGTTAATAGGCGAGCACTGAATCACTGTCCAACCAGGGCTCCTTCTGGAAGCACCTGAGAGAGCTCTACATCAAGATTCTTTTTAAAAAAAGTTTTATTTTATTATTTTTGTGTGAGTGTACCGTCAAATCAGATCTGACTGGTACAGGAGGAGATTGCCCCTCCTTCTCCAGCAGAGCATCTGGTGGATTCGAACAGTGCGTCTCTGGGATTGGAGTTGCAGCTCCTTACCACTAGGCCACCAGAGTTCCCCTCCACATCAAGATTTTTAAAGGGTTCAATGTCCGACACATCTGGAGGAACCCTGTAACGGGCTCAAATGTGTTTTCAGGAGCGTCTCTCAGCAATTGCTTGCCAAGAAATAAAACTAGTTTCCTGAGTATATACTGGTGTCACATTTAAGAAGCAAACACTGATACACTCCAGGTAGCTTCTCAGGTAAGGATGATGTCACAGCAAACGCCGAGCCCAAGTCAAAGGAAAGGGTGCAAATCACCAGGCCTCCCCCCATGAGCAGACAGTCTGCTCTGCTTTCAATGAAGATGAAGCCGCATTCTTCCTCATATTATTCACGGAAATCACAAGACAGCTGCTTACAAGTCTTTCTTGCTTCTTTATTAAATATGTTTTTAAAATAAGGAATAGTTTTGTATTGACATAGGATCCGACTAAGAATTTTCAATTAGGTTGTAAAGCCATCTCATTGTATTGAAACTTAGAGCTATGACTCCATTAAATCTCTCCGGTCAACACCCTTGTAGACACCTGGATGGTATCCAGAAGGGCCTGGAGCTCACACCAAAATCACAGCCCTTTGCAGGACAAGTTGATATGCTTTCTACGAACAAAGATTAATAATCTTCCCATTGCTTTCATTATACTCCCAGAGATGAGATCTAGAACATAAATTAATCTAATCATAGGCTGAACAATGGCTTTGACATGAGATGGGCTCTTTCTGCTTTAGGAACTGGGGTTCATCTCCTTTGGATTTTCATCTTCTAGATTACCTCTTAGAGCCCCACACTTGGTGGTGTTTGGAGTCGAGTTACAGTTCATTGCCATCAAGTTAACTTCAACACATGGTGACCTCATGCGTAAGAGAACACAGCCCTGCCTGGGCCCCCATCATTTTCATGATTACTGGCACGCTAGAGTCCACTGTTCAACGCTGTGTCAGTCCATCTCACCAACAGTTCCTTCATCCCCTCCGGCCCTCTCTTTTACAAATGAGAGAAGGATGGCCAGTCTCCTGTTGTGTGGTTAACTGCCTCTGAAAACCCCCGTAGAGGGCCAGCGATGGGTCTACCGTACAACAACTTTACCAAGCATGAGGTCCTTTTCTGTAGTCAACTCCAACTCATTGTGAGGTCACGTATGTCAGACTAAGCCAGCACTCCACGGGGTTGTCAGTTGCTAGTGACCTTGTCTGGAAGTAGCGATTGGTCTTTCCTGATGGTGCCAAGCAATCACACCAAAGTTTATCATCTTCCCTTCTAAGGAGCATTCCAGCTTTCTTTCTTCTAAGACTGATTTGTTAGCTATCCCATCAAGAACTAAACTAATACAAAAGGCTGTTGTAGTCATGGTTTTATCGTCTAGTTGGAACAAGCCCCTCAAGAAGAATCCCATGGAAGCAGCAGCTTGATCGCCAGGCCTTCAGTGGTGTCCTGGTTACCAAGGAACAGCAAGAAGGCTCACTGGTCATCACCGAGGCCTAGACTAACAAGTGCAGACCCAATGGTGAAGGAGCACTTGGCCTTGGTATGAGGTGAGCCAGCAAGTCCACTCAATAGCAGAGAGATTGCTTATACATCCCTGGACGGTGAGGTCTAAGACAATTCCAGAGAGCTTGAGTCGTCTGAACGACATCATTCTCACTCACCTAGTCTAAATATCCTATTTTCCCATGAACATAACAGAGAACAAATACACCCACTAACCAGTGGATGAGTTACAACTTTGGAAACAGTTTTCCCACGAAACAAATGCTTTTACAGAATAATGGGAAGAAGGAGGGAGAGACATTTTATCCTTCAGTGGAAGTTCTAAAACACTGAGACAGTTTGGATTGGATTTTTATTGTCATGTCTAGGCAAAATCCTGAGGTTTCTTACTCCACAAGGATTTACCCCACATTCCACAAGCGACTCCCTCCAGGGTAGTCACACGATGCTCCCCTCATCCACGACCCCCAAGGCCCGAGTGTTTGCTGCAGACTGGGGATGTGAAAGTTCAATGGGTCCTTTCTTTGAGTAAATCTCTTCTCTTGCCTCACAGCTCCCTGGAGAGAGGGAATCAGCCAAGGTCAGAAGAC
The DNA here is from genome assembly GCF_000299155.1 of Elephantulus edwardii. Taxonomy (NCBI): domain Eukaryota; kingdom Metazoa; phylum Chordata; class Mammalia; order Macroscelidea; family Macroscelididae; genus Elephantulus; species Elephantulus edwardii. Next base: position 16,466,449 of record NW_006399756.1, on the reverse strand, counting down.
GGGCTGCCTGGAGAGAGATGATGAGTTCACTGGTTGGGACTTTATGAGGCTTTGCATGTTTTATGTGGCAAACGCTTTGGAGATGCCTTTGCAAGGCAGAAAAAAAAATGCCCAAAAAACAAAAACCAGAAAACCCCATTCTTGCCAGGGATCTTGACTCAGAGCATCTGGGAAGAAAAGTACAGTGAAGCGGATATTCCTTTCTCCACTGTCTAGGTTCTCAATGGCAACCCAGTTCTGGGGACTGCCGTATTCAGAGCCCTGGTAGTTCTGTGGGTTACGCACTGGACTACGAGCTGAAAAGTTCTAGTTCAAATACACAAGCTACTTTGAAGAACCATGTAAAGATGTACAGACTTGGAGAATCCATGCAGCAGTTCCACTCTGCCTTCTTGGGTCTCTAGGAGTCAGAAATAACATACTGATAGCCTGGCTCAGCCTGTTTGGGGGTGGGGTGGGGGTTGATGACTAGGTGTTGGCCAAGGGGCAAGAAGCTGCACTGCAATCCTGAAGGCATGTGCTTTGAGACCACCAGCTGCTCCGTGGGAGAAGGATGGGCAATCTCCTCCTGTGCAATTAACTGTTTCTGAAAACCTGCCGGAGGGTCAGCTATGGGTCAGTTGCAACTCTAAGGTACACAACACACGCAACAAAAGGTGTTAGAGAAGAGTGCTGAAGAGCCCATGGGCTGCCGAAAGAATACATGTGTCTTGAAGAACGTGACCAGAGTGTTCCTTGGTGGCAGGGATGAAGACGCTTTGTCTCACATAGTTTGGACATGTTGTTAGGAAAGGCTATTCCTTGAAGAGGGATGTCGTGCTTGAAAAGACGGATGGTTGAAGAAGAAGAGGAAGAGCCTCAATGAGATGGATTAATATGGCGTCTGAGGCAACAGACCCAAATATGGGGAGGATGAAAAGGATAGTGCAGGATAAAAGAGTTCAGATCTGTTGCTCTCAGGGTCACTATGAGGTGTACTTGACCCGATGGCACTTAACAATAACAACATATTTATGTACTGGTGGCATAGTGCATCAAGCCAGTAACCAAAAGTTCAGAAGTTCTCACTTCACCGAAGACGACATTCAGATGGCTAACAAGCACATGAAGAAATGCTCAAAATCCCTAGCCCTAAGAGAGATGCAAATTAAAACAACTATGAGATATCATCTCACCCCAGTCAAAATAGCAAAATTTAACAGAACAGCAAGCAACAAATGCTGGCGAGGTTGTGGAGAAACTGGAACCCTGATTCACTGTTGGTGGGAGTGTAAAATGGTGCAACCCCTGTGGAAAGCAGTATGGCGCTTTCTCAAAAAGTTGCAAATAGAGATACCATTTGACCCAGCAATTCCACTACTGGGAATATACCCTGAATAGACCATAGCTGACATCCAAGCAGATATATGCACACCCATGTTTATTGCAGCTTTGTTCACAATAGCAAGGAGTTGGAAACAACCTAAGTGCCCATCAACAAACGAATGGCTAGAGAAGCTGTGGTATATTCGCACAATGAAATACTATGCTGCATTGAAAAACAAGGAACTCATCCAATATTATTCAAAATGGTTGACTCTGGAGAACATTATGCTGAGTGAAATATCCCAGTCACAAAAGGACAAATATGGCATGATGCCACTGTTGTAGAATGGGACTAACCTCAGGGTTGGGGAGAGACTGAGTAAGATGGGTTCAATAATGTATACTGCACTGAAACAGAGGAGGGAGAAAACTGTTTAAAAGAGATATGTGACTAGGTATTTCTGTCATCACAGGAGTCTAGAGCGATGGCTCCATGGTGGAGGGGACCTGGGGGAGGGTTTGTAAAACAATGAAAGAATCTTTTCTTTTACTTTTCCATAATTTTTGACTCATGTACTTATAACTTGTTAGTTAAATTTGTGTCTTCTAGGTTGCAACCCCCACCCCCATGATACATCTTGAAGGATATGAACATGTACGGCTAAGCACAATTAATAACAGTGCATCTAAATTCCAAAATCAATCTCCATAATAGTCTATGTGTTTCCTACTGCCAAAGGGGCCCTTTAGAGTAGTGAGAGAAGATCTTCACCCTGAAACCCACAGCGTCCCTTTTCAGCAGGAAGTAGCTAAGAAAATACGCCATCCCCTTTTCCTTATGAACCAGGGTGAAGTCTCTCTCAGGGAGGAGTGATAGGGAATGGCAAAGGACACACTGACAAAGGAGATTAATCAGAACTGACTTTGACAAGCACTGTGGCAATTGGACAATTAAAACAGACATTCGGATGGCGGGGGAAGAAGAACAAACTGGGGAGGAGGGTAGAGAGAATGGTGCAGCAATGAAGGAATGAAAACCCAAAATCCCTGTAAATGTTCATTAAAACTAATAAAATTTAATAAAAAAAAAGTTCAGAAGTTCTAATTCACGTGCGGTTCTGCAGCGAAAATATAGGAAATCTCTTCTTATAAAGATTTACATCTTCAGAAACCTGATGGAGTGTCACTATAATTAAGAACTAACTTAACGGCAGAGTGGGAGATATTTTTATATACAAGATGCTTCTATTCCAAGGAATTAGGTTTTCCTCATAATGCTCACTTAAGTTGGCCATCAAACCTTAAGGGAGAAGTCACTGGGACCAGGAAGGTGCTAAGCGAAATTTCCCACCATGCTGCCCTGCACAGGGCACCCCAGGGGTACCTGGCCCAGAGCTCTGTGAAAGACAAGCTTCCAGGTGTTTGTCTTCTTCTGTCTCTAGGCATGTCTGTCTTAAAGCCTTGATTTCCTTATATACAGTGGAGACAGATGACTTCACCTGCCTTTGCAAGACTGCAGGGTTTAAATGAGGTAATTCATGGACTCCAGCTATTAGAAAGCAGGGAAATAATATCTTTTCTTTGCTAAAAACTTTTCAGTTGCAGGAACTATGTTGGATTTGTTTAATCTGTAATCTTACACTATCAATACTACCATGATCAATTCTCACAAGGTTAACTCAAACCCACAGTAAGCTCGTGTATGTCAGAATAGAACAGGTTTGTCAATGGCTAATTAACTTGTTGGGGAATACATCACCAGGTCTTTCTTCCAAGTCATCTCTGGTGAGGGTTGAATATCCAACCTTCTGGTCTCTGGTAAAGTATATTACATGTTTGCACCATCGAGAGGTGGT
>NW_006399756.1:16436419-16462643 GCF_000299155.1 Elephantulus edwardii | reverse complement strand
ATTGCTCTTCAGTACTTTGGAGAGGTCCCTAACAGCAGACTTTCCCATCGCAATACGTCTTTCCATTTCCTGGCTGCTGGTGCCAAGGGTGTTGATTGTAGAGTGACACAAACTGAAGCTGTGAACAATCTCAATCTCTTCACCATCCATCCTGATGCTGCCAATTGGTCCAGTGGTGATATATATACACATATACAATTATTTAGTTTATGATAATGATGCTGGGGAGGGGGAAATAACTGAAAAAAATATTGTTAGGACCACACAGTAGTCATCTAGAAAAATATTAATTTGAGCTCATCTGTCAACTTTATGAACAATTTCAGATGGTTGAAAAATTTTAAACATGAAAATGTGATTTCAAACATACTATAAGAAAACAAAGGAACAGTGGAACAGTTTTACAAATATATTTTAGGGGGAGGGAGAACTTTCTAAGTATGAGCAAAACTTGTAAAAGAAAATAAACTTGACGACATACAGATAAAAACTTCCTATTAAAAAAGCATTAGTAGAACACTGATTAAAGAATTCAATTGCTAACCCAAAGGTCAGCTGTTTGAATCTATGAGCTGCTCCACAGGAGAAAGATGGGACAGTCCACTTCTATAAAGGTTTACAGCTTTGGAAACTCTATGGGCAACTCTCTGTGCTGTTATGGTCAACCAGGAGTTAAAATCGACAAAACGGCAGTGGATTATTCAGGGGGGAAAAAGTCCAAGAGCAAGCTTAAAGACAAACTGAGGGAAATATTTTCACTTCAAATTTAAAGAGTTAATTTCTTTAGACTATAAAAAGTTCCTCCACAACATGGACAGTCTTCCAAGCGTCCTGAAACACCTACACCCAGGAGAGGATCAAGTAGATGAATGGTCTCTTCTAAGAATCAAATCCCTGTGCACATCCAAAAACTTCAACAGGGTAAAAAAGGGAAGCCACAGACTGGGAAAATATATTTGGCAATGACATGTCTGATAAGAGACTTATATCTAGAATTTATAGAATACCTGAATGTCACAACAAGATAAAGGTAAACAACCCAATTGTAAAATGGGCACAGGATTTGAACAGATACTTCACCAAAGAAGACATTCAGATGGTGAAAAAAACACATGAAGAAGTGTTCAAAATCCCTAGCCCTAAGAGAGATGCAAATCAAAACAACTAGAAGATATCATCTCATCCCAGTAAGATTAGCTAAATTCAACATAACAGCAAACAAATGCTGGCGAGGTTGTGGAGAAACTGGAACCCTTATTCACTGTTGGTGGAAGTGTAAAATGGTGCAACCACTGTGGAAAGCAGTGTGGCACTTTCTCAAAAAGTTGCAAATAGAAATACCATTTGATCCAGTGCTGAGAATCTTTGTCTTCTTGATATTGAGCCTCAATCCATATTGTAGGCTGCAGTCTTTGACACTCTGCAGCAGGCGCTTCAGGTCCTCCTCAGTTTCAGCAAGCAGGGTTGTGTCATCCGCATAATGCAGATTGTTGATAAATCGTCCACCAATCTTGACCCCAGAAAAAGAAATGCATAGTAAAGTGGACTGTGGGCTTGCAGGGGGGGTGGGGGGATTGTATAACAAAATAAGAAATTTTTTTTTCAAAGAGAAAAGTGAACTGGAGGTGGGGGTGGGCAGGGAGGAAAATGTGCAACAATGAATGAATGGGGGAAAGTAAATGGAAAGAATATGCTGTAATAATTATATATATATATAGCATTAATAAAAAAGAAAATGAAAAAGAAAACTAGAACAGGTGGCAACCTTAAAGTTATATTTGAGCTTATTTTTCCTTAGTCCTAAATATTCTCATTGAATGTGAACATCCCAGAGGCCATTAATAACTTGGTCTTCTTTTGAAAACAAAAAAGTGTACTTAACTATATTTGACTTTCACTGTGATTAGGAAGGGCTTACAGAGCTCCATTCTCATGTGCTAGAAAATCAGAGATCTGAATCCATCATCTATTAAGTTTCTTCCAAACCAAAATTTTATTATTGTGCTACGAAAATGAAAGTAAATTATCAGCTTTAAAAAAAAGTTCCTACGGGAGAGCTTGGACACAGGATTGGACAGGGGCTCATCCTGTTGAAGCCGGTGTTGTTATGAGTCAGTCACCTCAGTCAGTGGTATGCAACAACAATTCATTAACAAAATACACAAGACTGACAGCTCAAAAGAAAAACAGAGAGTGCGGATGAATAGAGTGTAATCATATATGCAGAAAACACAAATGGATCTTAAGCACATAAACAGATGTTCAGCTTTACCCATGACAAAAAACACGCAGATTCAACTTTAAGAAGTTATCACAAAGATTCTCTGGCCCATCCTAACTGGAAAAGATGAAACGTTTCAGTTGTCTACAGTGTTGGAAAGGGTTCCGGGAGGCATGTGCTGACAGTGGCTGGTGAAAAGTATAAGACGGCACAGCTTCCAAAGATTGGCAGGATCATCTTGGAAAACTGCACACATGTTTCCTTTAACCCGCCAAATCAGCTTCGGAGAGTCTATGCTATAGGGACCTGCCATGTGAGTGAGATAATCTATGCACTCAGACATTCACCATGGCACAGAATTATAGAAAAACTCTGGGGAAGCCATAAATGCTTAATGATCATCTACATTTTACAACCACTATATAAAGGAAATAGTAAACAACATTCCAAAAGGATGCTGCAGCTCTTTGAGAAATCAAGTCCACAATAAGAATGTCATTAAGAAACAAGGACAGTGGGCGTATAAAACATAAAAAGTGGGAATGATTGCACAGATCACAAAGTGAAAGAAGGATAGTGTGAAACTATATAAATTTTCTAAACAAACCAACATAATTTTTTTTTTAAAAAAAGGATTGTGGATGTGACGCATTTGGTGAAGGTAGGGATATTACACACATTGTTGTTGATTGCCTTCGAGTCGAGCAAGATTCATAGTGACTCTATGAACAGAAGGCCTGAAGCCCCTCTACAACTATAGACATTTATCGTAATTCACACAGTTTCCAGAGGCATGTAGTGCAGGAAGTGGATATGGGTAACTGGGTGAAGACAATCTAGAGAGCAGCAGAACTGCTGTAATAGTAGTACTCAGTAGTAGTACTAGTACTCGCAGCAGTGGTACTAATAGTAAGTAGTATTAGTAGTCATTGTCATCCTCATCACATCCACTATGGCATGTGGTGACCCCATCCGTGCTGTCAGTGATGAATTCTGTGATCGACAGGGTTTGCAGTGGCTCATTTTAGAAGATCACCACATCTTTTCTCGTAAGTGCCTGAGTAGGTTCCACGTGTAACCATTAGTAATCAAGTGTGCATTAATAACCATGCACACAACCGCAACTGCAATGGATTTGTGATTGGCAGGGTGGTGCTGATAGTTAAGTGCTTAGCAGCTAGCTGTTTGACAGCTCAGACCCACCCAGAGGGGCCCTGGAGACAGGTGTAGGCATCTGCTTCTGAGAGGGCACAACCTTGACAGGCCTAGGGAGATGTTGTACACTACACACACAGGCAGAGCAGCTGGTGGGTTTGAATGGCGTACATATGGGCTTGCAGCATAGCTTCTTAACCACTAGGTCACCAGAGTGCTAGAATGAGCTACCTATGTACTGAATGACTCAGGATGCATCAAAGGAGGATGGAAGGAGTACACAGAGCGTACCAAAAAGACCTAGCTGACACAGAATTTCATGAAGCAGCGTATGACCAAGAGGCAATGGTGATAAAGGAGGAAATTTAGACTGCTCTGAAGGAATTGGCAAAAAACAAGGCCCCAGGAATTGATAGAATACCTATTGACATATTTCAGCAAATAGATGCTGCCCTGGACAAGCTCACCAAGTTGTGTCAAGAAATCAAGAGGATAGCTACCTTGGCCAGCTGACTGGAAGACAGTAATATTTATTCATTATTCATTCCAAAAAAGGGTGATCTGACAGAACATGGTAATTACTGAACAATATCACTAACATCACCCCAAGCAAAATCTTGCTGAAGATTATCCAAAAACGACTGTGACAGTGCATCAACAGAGAACTACCCAAAGAAGAACAATCTGGGCTTAGAAGAGGCTGTGACACTAAGGATTCATCAGTGCCAGATGGATCTTGGCTGAAAGCAGAATGTACCAGAAGAATGTCTACCTTTGTTTCATTGACTGAGCAAAGGCATTTGACTGTGTGGATAACAACAAATTGCAGCTAACCTTGAGAAGAATGGGAATCCTGTAACATGTGAACATACAATGGACCACCAAGAGAACAAACAGATCGGTTCTGGAGAGGGTGGAAACAATTTGCTCTCTGAAGGCAAGGATTTTGAAGCTCCATCTCACATACTTTGGCCATGTTACCAGGAAGGACAAGTCCTTGGAGAAGGACATCATGCTTGGAGGAACAAAGCAGGAGAGGAAGACCCTGGATGAGATGGATTGACACAGTAACTAGGGTAATAAAGGCAAGTGTGTTAGAGACAGTAAGATTGGTCAGGATAGGGCAGGGTTCAGAGCTATTGTACACAAGGTTGCTGTAAGTCACAGGTGACTGGATGGCAAGTAATTACATATACATATACATATACATATACATATACATATAAAGTGTGTGTATGTGTGTATATATATGAGATCTGTATCTGTGAAGTAATACCTGTATGAAATTATACATATATGTGACTATATAAATGTGTGTGCATATATATATTGATATATATTATATATAAGCTTTTTAAAATTATTTTTCTTTTTTGTACGTGTACTGTCAACTCAGATCTGACTGGTACAGGAGGAGATTGCCCTTCCTTCTTAAGCAGAGCATCTGGTGGATTTGAACCTCTGGGATTGCAGTGCAGCTATAAGCTTTTTTATATATGCATATAATTATTTTCTTCTGGTAATGAAGTGAGAAGGATTCTGTGTAAGTTCACTTTTCATTCTGTTTTGCTTTTCTGTGGAAAAATAAATCTTTGTGTTCTTTTGTGCTTTGGGGATTGGAAAGGAGGAGAGAAGGGACACGGTCAGGAAGGAAGAAGAATGAAGGATAAAAAATGATAGAAAAAGTGAGAAGAAAATAAGAGGGAAGGAGCCAGGAGGAAAGGGCACCAGGAGGAACGAGACTGAATTCTGGCAGAAAAGAGGAAAGTACCTGGCTACGGATTCCTCAGACAGATGCCATCAGTGAGGGTGAACTCCAGGGATCTCTGCCTGCCCTGATATATGTTTCTGCTCCATATGCATATTTTATAATAAGTACGTGTGATTCTTGCCATGGAAAATACAGATGTAGAATTACTGCACTCAACTCCTTGGAATGAAGCAGTAATCTGAAATGTGTAGCCCTATTTTTAAACGATTCAAAATAACTCCATCTGAAAAAAGAAGAAAAACAGACATAACCAGAGAAATCCTAGGAGAGTATGGTGAAGTTGTTGATGCTGAGGATGGAGAAAGGAGAGTGAAGACCAGGTGAAGATCCGAGCCTCAGCTCCGGTCAGTCAGGTGGAAAACCCCAGATCCTGTCAGCCAGGTGGAGGCTCGAGCCCCAGCTCCTGTCAACCAGGTGGAAGCCCCAGATCCTGTCAGCCAGATGGAGGCTCGAGCCCCAGTTCCTGTCAACCAGGTGGAGACAGACCTGAGCCCCAGCTCCAGTCAGTCAGGTGGAGACAGACCTGAGCCCCAGCTCCAGTCAGTCAGGTGGAGACCTAACCCCAGCTCCGGTCAGCTCTGCAGTGTGAAGTCCTCAGCAACACTTCTGAGTCCAGCTCTTCTCCAGGTCTAACTCATCACTCCCCTCTCCAATCTGACGGCACAGAAGATGAAGGAGGCAGACAGACCAGAGGCCAGGGACCCCGTACCTCCGTCATTTCCACAATAATGGACACAGCAGTGTGCTCTGCGTCCAGAACAGCTTTGTTGCTACTGGCTGTCATCACGTAGGCCCCAGTTCACGGCAACCCCGTAAGCCATGGAACAAGACCCTGCTCGGTCCTGTACCATCCCTGCCTGAGTTTTGGAAGCAGATTGCCAGACCTTTCTTCTTAGTCTTAGTCTGGAAGCTGTATAAGCTTGTTTATTGTCAGAGCCGCACACAAGCCTCCCTGGAGATGGGTGGTAATTATGCATGAAGAGCACTTGACAGAATCAAACCGACCTCTCCTGCAGGGCAGGTGAGAATTTTACAGCTGCTAAAACCCTAACCCTAATATGAATGGAGAAGGCTCTTTGAAAAGATGCCCAGATGACCCCATAAGGAAACGTGTGCAGGGCAAAGCTTGAGAAGTGGATAGCCTCGCCGAATACGCCGACAGGCCTCCCTCGGCGGCCATCAGTCCCAGCCTCCTCTCTGCCTTCACCACCGAATCAATGGTGTCTTGTCAGTGGCCCTGCCCCAGCCCCAAGTGATGAACCAACTTCATTCGGCAAGTCTGCTGAGGGCTCTCAGAAGGGCCATTGTTCCCCCCACATTTGTCCAAAGCCTCCATTTAGGGACGACTGTGAGCATGGACGGAGACATTCATCACTGGGAACAGTTGCCAACAAACGAGAGACAGCTGTTGGGCTCGCCTGGCGTGTGGCCGGACGGGGCCTGGAGGGAGAATCATTTTCCAAATGGAATATCCTCCCTTTTCTTCCCAATTGTGAGACATGAGGAAAGGCCTCACCTGCCTCTTAGAAAACCAGAGTGGAGGACCATCACCTCCCTCATTGTGATTTATGACAAGCTCTCCTGCACACTGGGTAACCAACAACCTTCTTGCAGGCCATGCCAGTGTCAGAGAGACAGAGGCCCAGGCCAGGCCCTGACTCCCAGCCAGCCGTGCCCTGTGTGGCCAGGGACTGGGCCTTCCTTGTCTTGACCCACCACATGTCCTCAGCAATGCCTGCCGAGTCCCATACTCAGCAGTGTCTCCAAAACGCTCAACAGCTGTTCAGACATTTGCTATTAAATCCCATCCCAACTCACTGCAGCCTCCTCCCATGCATCCAGGACTGTGCTCCAAAGAGTTTACAATGGCTGGCTTTTGTTAAGTAGATTGCTAGGCTCTTCTTCCTAATTGCCTCAGGAAGGATTTGAACCACTAACCTTTCATTTACCAGTCAAGCACGCTAATCATCATACCATACAGAAACTCCAACTATAGACTTCCTCTATGACCCAGCAATGCCCAGCACTGAGTATGTGTCACCTGAAGACTTGAAAACAGGAACATAAAGAGATACTTGCATCAGTGCTCAATGTAGCATTCATCACAAGAGACAAAAGGTAAAACCTCCCCAAGCGTCCCTCAGCAGATGATGAAGATACAAAGAGTGGTACAGTGTACCACGTGACAGAGGATCATTTAGTCATACAGAGAAATGAAGTTCTGCCACCCAGATGTATGGACCTTGGAAACATGTTCAAAAGTGTCACTCAGACACCAAAGATAGATTCATGTATGATCCCATTCACATAAAATACCTACAATGAGCAAATGACTAGAAATCAAAGTTTATCAGTGGTTTCCAGAGGCAGGTGAGAGGGGGGAAGAGATACTGTCCAAATGGCAGTGAGTTTCTGTTAGCGATGATGAAAAAAAATTGTCAACAGAGTTAACTCCGGCTTATGGCAACAGAATCATACATATAAAAAAAATTGACAGAGATAGAAAATATTCTGTTATATAGATATGTTAACAACATTTTGAAAAAGGAACTAATGGCGTGGACACAATTGGCTCAAGGAGCACAGGGCACAGACATCCACGCGGGGACACACCAACAGGGTCCCACTAGGAACACAAGCAGCTGAGATCCAGCAAGTGAGGCCTGGAGAAAAGGGAAGGGTGACCAGGACGGGTGGGCGCTGGGGGCAGGATCCTTGCACTTGTCCAGAGGAAGAACACCAGGAAAAACCTGGGTGGACCCAGGGAGATGGAGCACCAAAGGCCCCCAGCACATGAGAACCCACTTTGGAAAAGTCAGTTGAAACAGGCCAGGGCCCTTCCTCAGAGATTCTCAAGGTGTCCAGGCCTCGGCTCTGGGCTTGCTGCTGTTAGGAGACATTGAGTCAGGTCACTTATGCCTGAGCTCGTCTCACATCCTTTGGGCATGCTGCCAGGAGAGGTCATTCCTAGGAGAGGAATATCATGCTTGGAAAAGTGGAGAAGCGGCGAAAGGGGAAGATCTTCGAGCAGGTGAGTTCACACAGTGACTGCACAGTGGGCTTCAGCGTGGCGGAGACGGTGAGGATGGCACAGGTAGGACAGTGTTTAGACTGGTTGTTCATAGGGTTGTTATGAGTCGTAGTTGACTCGACGGCACCTAACAACAATGATACACGATACAGCTCGTCACTCCCCAGCCTGCACCGTCCTCCTCCTCCTCACTGCTGTGGTGAGTCCACTGTTGCTGCCACCATCTCTTTGAGGGTCATCCTCTTTTACACTGACCCTCTACCCTACCAAGCATGATGTCTTTCTTCACAGACTAACCCTTCCTGATAACACGTCGAAGATGTGTGAAAGCTGTGAGCAGCATTGAGGAGATCCTCTTGTCCGTCCCAAAGGGATATACAAGACGACCAGACTGGAGCAGCCAGACTCAACACCTCACCAAAAAAAAAATCAGATTCAAACACGGCCTCAAGCCAGGTGTGAAGCCCGTCTGTGGATGGAGGTCACGTCTAGCTGGATCAAGCCTCCTCAGGCAGTAGCATGGACTGACTTCAGATCCCACAGGCCTGCCCACAGGCTTCTGCCTGAGCCCCCGCTGGTCTCAATTTCCTCCATCTGCACATTAAGGATACTAACACATCCCTGGGAGACCTGCCTCTCCAACCCCCACGGCCAGTCCCGATTCTTCAGGCCTGGATGAAGATGAAAGTGTCTGAGAGGAGAGCTTTGGGGAAACCTTTTATTAACATTCTCGGCTTAGCCTAGCTCTGAGAACAATTCCCTGCCTGCCTGAGGACTTCCCTCCAAGACGCAATGACAAAAATGCCAAGGAGAGTTCAGAGAATATTCTTCTTGTCTGCTCCCTCCCAAGGTTTCCCTGACCCCAAGGTGGCTACAAGTGTGTGGTGAAGGGGTGAGTAGGGTGGCTCAAGTTCTCACCAGCACCCCTCAGAATCTCTGGTGTTGAAACGAGAGGCTGGAAGTAACCTGCCCTGGAGAAGGATGGGGAGTCTGAAAATAGGGTCGCCTTTGGACACAGAACAATAAGGCTGGGGTTAGAGCAACTGACTGAAAACCTGGCTTTTGAGCATAAGTGTCGTCAATTAAACCAATAAATCCCACTGCTGTCCAGTCAATTCTGCCCGATTCATAGGCCCTGAGTAAACCTTTACGGAAACAGACTTCTTTCTCCCACACAATGGCTGGTGGGCTCCAATCAAACCGCAGGTTAAGACCTGCGTGCTTTAGTCATCTCATTAGTAAGTCCCTGCCCTAATCAGGAGCTGTGCGATCTTAAATTAAAATGTCTCAGCCTCAGTGACCCTGTCAAAAAAAGTGGCCATGATAAGACTCATAAGATATGTCTCATTCTATTTGTGTGTGGGTAAAATATAAAGAAATTTGAAATTGAAAGTATTGCTCAATACCATCAAGCCAGCTCAAAGCTCACCACTCAGAAGGTTTTCAGAGGCTGTAAACTGCATGAGAGGAGTCTGCCCTCCTTTCTCCCTTAGGAGAGCTGGTGGATTTGAAGCTGTAACCTTTGGGAGGTGTAACTCCTCACTCACTCACCAGGCCACCAGAGCTCCCTCATTCTTTATCTTCTTTTTTCCCACTTTCCAGGTCCCTCAGGTTAATCTTCTAAACTGACAAAACCCTGATGGGGAACCTCGACTGAGCCTCCTCCGCCCTCCAGATGCTGAGGGATGAGGCTGTTTCATCAGCCAACCTCAAACCCAGGCAGTCCATGAGAGGAGACCCCTTCCTCTTACCACTGCAGGCAACTTGTTTTTATTTAAATTTTCTTAACACTTTCCAAATATTTTTTTTGTTTGCTTGCTGACTTTATTTACCTTCTTGTTGTTGATGACTGTTGAGCATGACTCATAATGACCCTATGAACAAAAGGCCTGAAGACTTTCTATAACCATTGTCATTTACCAAAGTTCATAGAGTTTCTGGAGGCATGTGGTTTAGGAAGTGGATGCCACTCCTGCTTCCAACTATTTACCTTATGAATTAAAAAAGGAGTAAAAATATGGTGCATAAAGTAGTTTTAAAAATTACATAAAGAGTTTCATTCTTTAAGTAAAACGAATTTAATACATACGTATCTTTTTTATTCCATTGTCGCACATTTTCTTCCCCCTAGTTTCCAAACATTTCTATCGTTTCTCATTCATCTGCCCACCTTAAGTGTGACATCAGTAGAACAGTGGTTATTTGATTTGTGGGACATTTTACACTTTAACTGGTTAATTGGTTAATACAAATACAATGCATAGGCACTGAAAGTTTGCTATGCAGGAAAGGTCTCCTGTTAATAATCAGATTTTCCCCCTTCACACCCAGACTATCTGGCAGCACTACTCCAAGCAAAGGTTTTAGGTGACAGAAATGTACAAATGGGAAACATTCCCCAAAATCTTGTTTCATTGCTTCCCACCATTGCCACCAATTAGCACTGGAGAGCTCTGCCCATGTGCAGATCCAGATGCTAAAGATAAGATTCATGCAGTCTTATAAAAAGTCCAAAATAGAAACAGAGCTAAAAACTTTTCAGAAAGAGAGTCTTGGAAAGGGTTAAGTAATTCCCCAAAGTCACAGGCTCTGAATCAGCTGTGCATGAAACCAAAGCCTTCCACTTCCTGTCACACCTACATATGGTCCCTATAGTTAAATACAGGGAGCCCTGGTGGCCTGGTCCATAGAGAGTTGCAAGGCCAATCCAATGACCAGACCCCTCTGATGGTTCAAATCCACCAGAGGCTCTAAGAGAGAATGATGGGCAGCTGACTCTTGTGAGATTTATAACCTTGGAAACTCACTGGAGGGACAATGGTGAGTCAGTTCCAACTTAAAAAGCAATGAGTTATGAGTTGAATTGCAGCTAAACACAGTTCTTGGATGATCAGAGCAGTGGAGGGGGAAAGCGTTGACGTCTTTTCAAGGGAGAAGCAATACTGAGATGCTGCATGGCTCAGAGCTCAAACAGCTTCTTTCATTCTCTGGCTTGACCTGTTCTGGGCATCTCAGACCATTGTCCTACATGGGTCATCAATCAGAACTCCCTTCAGTAAAACATGGGAAACGGCAAGAGGGCTATCATACCTCAACCTCTTCAGAAACATCTGGGGGAGGACAATCTTGTAGGACAGCCCTGGATTCTCTTCCTGTGGAATAAGTGTTAGAAAAGGAGTCAAGGGCCAAAGAGAGAAAGAAAGAAACTGGTCCCAAGAAATGAACAAACAAGCCTTTTGAATGGTCTGAGAGGGACACCAAAGTGACCAGAAGCAGAGAAATTCAGAATAGTGTGCTCATAATTAGGGGTGGTCTCCTTTTATAGGGGTTTTTGGGGAGGGCTAGGGAAGATGGTACCTTTTGGAATTTGGGGCTGTTAATTAACTCAGGTTGGGGCTTCCTGGTCAGGCCCAGAGCTTTGTCATGAATTAATGTCTGGCCTGGTCTTTGTCCTGGCCACCCTTGAAACCATCATGTTTCTTGGGGAGTGACTAGGCATGGGGGCAACTGCTATACTTCTTCTCCAATAAAGACTATTTGCAATCTAAGATATCCAACCCGGTGGTGGTTTTTGAGAGGAAACCAGGATGCTTAATTTCACGTTTCACGAGTACTCACAGTAAGTTCTAAGCTGCCCAGCACAGCCCCATGTCTCTACAACTCTCTCTTCACCTTCCCTCGTGATAAGGAGGTTCTGCCTTCCTCTCCGTACACACAACATTCGAGCTCCTGATGGCCTCGGAACCTCTGCACACATGGACTGTTCCTTCTCCTTCTGGCTGGTTCAGTGTTTCCACTTAGGCCTTAACTTAAATGTCACTGCCTCAGAGAGACTCTCCCTGGTCATCCAGGCTACTGTCTTCCCTCCCTGGACCCAAAAGTCTCACAGCATTCTCTTTTCTCTCATATTACTTCTCACACTCTGAAGTTCTCTTTTTTGGGGGACTGTATTTGTGTATTTGTTCTCTGCAGTCCTCCACTAGGGAAAAAATACTCTGGGAAGATGGGGTCCTCATCACCTTTGTTCCAGAGTGATTTCAACATCTACACACAGTTGCTGGCACATATTAGAGCTCAGAAAACAACTGCTGTGTGGACACCTAAACATCCTCCCCTGCAAAGGGGCTATTTAAGGGTATCAGCAACTCAGATCATTACGGAATCACAAGTTCTTTGAGCTGGGATGAATCCCAAGGCTGGCTATTGAACTTGAAGACACAGAAATAAAGGTTTATGTTGGTACGTGAGGTACCAATAACATCAAATGGGCATAGGAATTGGGATGGTATCCAGAGGGTTAGGCAAGAAAGTCAGCTTTTTCAGTATAAGGTTGGGCTGGATGAAGAACGGAAAGAAGAAACATTCGGTCTTAAAATATTATTTCAAGAAATAATATTCAAACCATGGAAAAAGAGCCAGGTAACGATGAGGTGATCAACCCTGGTTACCCCTTCCACATCTTCCTCCCACAGCACTCTGACCCAGCTTCTGGTCCTGTCCTCACTACACTAAATTCTGCTCCAAGTCAGAATTCTTCATACTGTTCCGGTGTCAACAACGGATTCCCTCTGTGGTGTAAACGGTTAACACACTTGGCTGCTAACTGAAAGTTGGGAGGTTTGAGTCCACAATGAAGAAACTTAGAATTAAAGGTTGGTAATCAACTTGCACAAAATCAGCCACTGAAACCACAGTCCTACTCCAACACTGCTGGGGTCACCACGGGTTGAAGTTGACTTCCTGGCACCTGGCTTGGCTTGGTTCTGCCCAGACCCATTGCCCATTCTGCAAGCCAACTTTTCTCAATTCCGTTTGATTCCTCTACACTACACTTCTTCTCCAACAGAAAGGGGTGTGTGTGTGTGTGTGTGTGTGTGTGTGTTCCTGCTGGATGTGTATTGCTTTATGAATTTTAGTATTTTCTTATAAAAACATACACAGCAAAGCCCACCCCCATTCCAGTTTCTAGCCTCCATGATCATTGACATTTGTGATTGTTTCCTCATTTTACCAACATTCTCATCATTGTTCTATTGTTTCACTCCCATTGGCTTAACCTCCCTCCCCACGGGGCTTTATGAATTTTTAATGGGTATAAATGCTATCATTAAGCTTCCCTGTCTGCTTCTTACCTTTCGGTCAGCAGTATGCCTGAAAGATCCCTCTGTGCTCCTGATGGACCTCTAATCTATTGCTTCCACTGCTGAGCGAAGGCCTAGGATGTGCTGTTGGTCAACCTAGCCACTTCCCTAGGTAACATCCAGACTCCTTCCAGCTCTCTGCATCCCCACGAAGCATGCTGCG
This sequence comes from Elephantulus edwardii, assembly GCF_000299155.1. Lineage (NCBI taxonomy): Eukaryota > Metazoa > Chordata > Mammalia > Macroscelidea > Macroscelididae > Elephantulus > Elephantulus edwardii. The sequence continues at coordinate 16,449,161 of NW_006399756.1, read as the reverse complement.
GAGAGCAGCTGAACGTTGGCCCTTCATGGGTCCAGGCAAACATATCTTTGGAGAAGTCTTGATGGTAGGGTAAATCTGTAGTCAGAACAATCAGGAAGTCCAGTGACTCCCAACACTGACTGTACCAGCCTGCAGTCCGCATGTCCAATCCAACCTCTCCCACAAACAGCACTTGAGTGCCCCGTGCCTCGCAGTCTAGAGGGTGGTAGCCTAGCTGGCATGTCTCTAATGACCAAAGGAGATGAATTATCTCTTCAGAGGTCCATCAGCTCATTAGAGGGCTTCTTCAGCTGTGCACTCCCTGCTCATACCCTCTGCCACGTCCACTGCCCTTTCTGCAAGCTGCCTATTAACATTATCCAAGGTGTCCGCTGGGGAACAGGAAACCTTCACGTTGATGTAACAAAAACCGATTAGAACTTGAGAGGAGTAACCACTTTTCAATCATTCTGGTTTTGGAGGTGGGAACACTCATAATATTCCCAACATCGAGTTGGTGCTGCACACCCAAAGAAACGTCCCTCTGGACTCTTCAGCAGCTTGGAGCCCACTGTCAATAAAGATCTTCCTGTCACCTCTTACAGACGCAATGACGACAGTCATCAGGGGCTGCGTGAGGTGCAGCAAAGGGTAGGAAAGGTTTCAGGGAGAAGGTGGTCAAAGCGTCAAGGCTGGATTAAAACGTAATGGAGAAGCTTGCTAAGAAAGGGGCAGGGGCATTCTATGCAGATGAAGCAGCACTTGCAAAAAGGCCTGGAGCTCTGGTGGCTTAGTGGTAAGAAGTTGTGCTGCAATCCTAAAGGTACACAGTTTGGAGCCACCAGCTACTCATTCCTCTCTCCCTGTCTCTCCGTGTCTCTCTCTCTCTCTGTGTGTGTGTGTATGTGTTTGTGTGTAGGATGGGCAATCTCCTCCTGTGCGATCAACTGCCTCTGCAAAACTCTGAAAAGCTATGGGTTGTTCCAAATCTATAGTACACAACTGTAGAAGGTAGGGAATTCCAAGGAATCCTTTGTGACAGGGACGTTCAGTGAGGTGGGGGGCTAGAAAAACTGGCAGGGCCTCATGGAAACCTATCGAAGAGCCCTAAGAAAAGGGCTCACAGCAGCCAAGTGAAACCATCAATGTGGACCAGAGACGTCCTTGGCCAGATACGCTTTCTCTGGAAAAAAGTGAAGTCTTTCTCTTCCAGTCTCGGCTGGAGGCGGCTTATCTCTTGCTCTCGCCTTGATGAAAGCTCTCTACCCTGAAATTGCCCCACTGCCAAATGTGCTGGTGCCGGAAAGAGGGAAATGTTGCGAATAAAGTCATTATCGACACAAGGAGTCTTACCCAAGGCTCCACCAGCATCTCTGCCGGCCAGCTGTTTCCTCTTAAATCCACACCATTTTCACACTTAATAATGGTAATGAAAACAAAACAAAAGTCCTCGGTAGGGAACTATTTCACTTCCAGCCATGTGACTTCCCTGATTATTTTCCCCACTTGCCAGAGAAGAAATCTAGAAAGGCACACCTTGTTTCACTCTACCACCCTTTACAGATATTACCATCTTTAACAAACTGAAGGCTTGTGTCAATGCCGTGCTTAGCGAGTCTGTGGGTGCTTTTCTTCTGACAGTATGTGCTTGCTTGAAGTCTGTTCACATTTTGGTGATTCTTGTTACATTTCATACTTTTTCATAATGCCGCTGCGTGCTTAGTAGACTACGTTGTTGTTGTTAAGTGCCGTTGAGTCGTAGGCGACTCATAGCGACCCTATGAACGCAAGTCCTCTGACAGTTGCGTGACTTTCATCCTTTCTCCATGAGTAGACTATAGTATAGTGTAAACCTAATTTTTATACACACATGAGAACAATCAGGAGCCCTCCTGGCACAGTGGATTAAGCATGGGGATGTTAAGCAGAAATGTGGTCATTCCAACCCACCAGATGTGGCAAGATGAGGCAGTCTGGTTCCAGACAGACTGACAGCCATGGGAGCCCCGTGGAGAAGATCTACTCTGTCCTAAGACCACTAGGAGTGAGCAACTCAGTGGCAGTGAAGTTTGGGGGAACCAAAAAATTTTGTGTGACTCATTTTATTGGGATGTCTAGAACCGGACCCACAACATCTCTGAGGTATTCCTATCCTTACAGACGTGGGAGCCAAGCGTGAAGACTAGAGGAGGGTGACAGTAGATTTTGATTGTTCTGGAAACTATGAATTTGGAGAAACGATGATAGTTATGGAAAGGCATTAGGTCTTGTGTTCACAGAGTCGCTATGAGTCGTACTCCACTCAACAACTATCAGCAACAACAACTCCACCCAAAGCCAAGTCCCTTGGAATTCTTTCTTTTCCACACAGAGCCTCCACCTTCCCTTACAGGGAAATCAATCTTATTCAACAGAAGTTCTAGACTCTGGGGCTTCTCGCTCTACCTGGCCCTCCTTTGTCTCTTCCCCATCGGACCTGAAGGCTGTGAAACGCATGCCCTATATGACTTTTCGAGACCTTATTTGACTTTGCTATGTAGATGGAGTTTAGGGCTGTTGTACATAGGGTCGCTACGAGTCGCAAGCGACTCGACGGCACATAACAACAAACAACAACATGTAGATGGACTCCATGACCCTTTCTACCATGAAAGCTATACAAGGTGTCCAGGTCTTTTATTCACAGGGTCGCTATGAGTCGTCTGCGACTAGACAGCATTTAACTACAACATGTAGATGGGCAGAAATGTATGGATGGGGCGTGTTAGCTTATCCACAAGAGGATTGGCCATTCTCAACAATCTACAAAGGGATTGGCTAGTCTTGCCAAGAAATTGACCAGCTCCAGTGGCAGAGACGGATCTGGCAGCATTGAACAAGAAACAAGACCATGCAGGACACCCTTCCGGCACCAGCTATACCTACGGCATCATCCTCGGCCCCACCAACTGACTAATGCTTAGGGGCCCAAAGTGGGAGCCGCTGGGACTCTGAGAAAGGTCTCCTCATTTCCCTCGGTTGTTATCATTGAGTCAAATCCAAGCAAGAATAAGCCGACGTCATCTCACGTACTTTGGCTCTGTTACCGGGAGGTACACGGCCCTGAAGAAGGACTTATGCTTAGAAAAGTAGAGAATCCGTGAAGGAGTGAGGATGCTCAACAAGAGGGCCTAACAGAGTGACGGCAGCAACGGGCTGACGCACAGCAAACACTGTGGGGATGGCACAACGGAGCAGCGTTTTGTCTCAATGTGCATAAAGGTGCATCGAGTCAGAGCTGACACACGGCACCCAACGACAACGTGCAGGACTGAGTAGAACCGTTTGTCTTCCAAGACACCAGTGGGTGGGTACAAACTGCCGACCTGCCACTCCACCACTGAGTTCTTAACCACGTGTGCCACCTCGGGCTCCTCCTGGTCAAAGTGCTTTCCAGCACCAACTCTCCGGCCATCTAATAGGACATCCCACGGTACTGCTCGGGAAAAGGAGCTTTTACAAAAATTTGTCCCTAAGTGTGGTCAGGAACTGTCCAAATCCAACTTCACTGTTATGAGGCCTCCTGCTTGGGATCGGAGACTCCAACTCCAAACAGCACCGGGAGCCCGAGTGGAGAGTCGGGAAATTGGACGGAGGCACCTAAACCTTACCCAGACCCACACTCTTGCTCAAGTTCTACCCAGCAGTGAAGTCCAAGTTCTACATCAAGAATGGGGCCTGCTGTGTTCTCCAAATCATCAACCACCAACAGTGCGTGCTTCCCTGAATACTTGAAAGCTCACAGGGATCCACGCCCCTACCCTGGGGTCAGAGGAGCTAAACAAAATAACCCCAAACCCACACACTAAGATTTGCTAATAAACTGGTTTTAGGTGCCTGAAACCACCTTCAATTCATGGAACCTTATGAACAAGAGAACAGAGTCCAGCCCTGCACTATAGTCATGACTTCTGACCTAACAAGGAGCTCAGGAGGCGAGCATAGTGGGTAAGGTGTCAGACTGTTAACCAAAAAGTTGGCAGTTCAAATCCACCAGCAGCTCCTTGGAAGAACACTGGGCCATCTCCTCCTAGAACAATGTACAGCCCTGGAAACCAGATGAAGGGTCGGTCTCTATGACTTGGAATCCCTTCACAACAGTGGGTTAGTATGCTAATAAATTCGAATCCCTAAAGTCTCTTTCAGTTGTGGGTGGAGACGGGGGTGGGGAGGAAGTCAGGCTTCAAAAGGTTTTGATCTAAAAAAGCCACAGCTGAAAATTCCCCCTCAGAGACCCGGATGGCCTTTCCCACTCTCGAGGGAGCCGTGCGTGGCCAGCCTGGGAGCAGCACCTGGATCCCATAACTCACAGAGTTCTGCTCCAGTCAGGACTGTTTACAATTACACGCACCAAAGCAGCGAGGGCCGGGCGGGAGGTGGACGCCTGCCCGCTGAGGAGCCAGGAGGTCAATGGGAAAAATTATTTTAGTCAACGTTGAACCTTCAGAGTTGAAACCTTAATCCAAACAATGGCAGTGTTCTCATGGCCCCTTTTACAGGCCAATCCCTCCTCTGATACTAATTTCCAGAGAGCTTCAGAGCCTGGTAGGAGGAGCCCCACACGGGATGGGCCTGAATATTAGCCGGTCTCACGGCTTTCAGGATCCACAGAGGGAGGGGAAAAAGAACTCCCTTTCCTAAGAATTCCAGTCACCGGAACCCTACCTGCATGAAAGTCAGAGGAGGTGGCTGGCAAGGTCCCAGGGTGAGTAAATGCTTTGAGCACGCAGGTTGAGGAGGGTGAGTGGCATTCTTTGCATCAAGCATATTAAGCAACAACTTTTGGGGCCTGAGGTAGCAGCAGGAGCAACTGAGAACAGATTTTTTTTTTGTTCTGTTCTCTCTTCCAAGGAGACAGAAGACACGTCTGGTCAGCTGAGAGCCAGCTCCACTGTCCCTACCCTGTCACTGATGTCACCTGCTTCCCAGAGGAAGACTGGAGTGCTGGCCACAGCCAGGAGAAAGGAGAAAGCCAGTGACCGCCCCAAGGCCTTCTGGTCAAGTTCAAGGGGAGACTGCTGTCCTAGATACAAGACCGAGGATCCCAAAGGGAACTGCAGGAGAGAGAGTGAGAATGGAATGGCAGGTAAAAAATGGAGAACAAGGGCTGAAAGGTGAGAGTGGAGCACATTGTGTGTGCAGGGGTGCACCTGGGGGCCACCAAGATGGGCTGGGGACCTCAACACGCTGTGGGTGACAGTTTGCAAGCAATCTGCCTACCAGCCAACTTACAGGGTAACTGGGATGCCAGTGACTTGAGTCAGAGACTCACCCAGCTCTGGTCCCTACCCGACTCCTAGGAGACCCTTACAGACTGTAAATGTCTGCAGTGACTTCAAGACAACCGTGTCACAGCCATGGTGATGTTGTTATGCCTCCAGAGGGTTGTCGGAGGCAGTTAATCACACCAGAGGAGACTGCTCATCTTTCTCCTGTGGAACAGTTGGCAGATTCGAACTGTAAGCCTTTAAGTTGGCAGTGCAAATCCACCAGGCCACTAGAGCTCCCTGTCTCACAGCCATAAAGGCAACACTGTCCACGACACACACACACACACACTATCATCCTGTCACAACTCCAGCAGCATCAAGAGTAGAAAGTCAAGTTGTCATTGCTGGTCATATTGGAGGAGGACCCACCACGTAACAGCAATTGTGAGACTTCTACTCTAGGCCACAGGGGCCAGCTGGCAGGTCCCATGCTGCCCCAAATCACCACTTTGCCACCTTCTGTTTTCTTTTTTTGTGCACAAAACTGCCAAGCTGGGGTGTCTCTTAACTACCATGTCTTATGATGGGGTCCATCTTGACTCTTCCAAAGAACAGGCCAGAAGAGGAAGCCAAAACAGGTCTGACAGAGCTAAAGGCCACAGGATAGTGACCATCTCAGGTTCAAAAGGTATCCGAGGCTGTAACCGAGAATGTGCTCACCCTGAGGTGACCCAGGGCCATCAAGATGAAATGACCCAAACAAACTTGTTTCCAGGGAGTCCCAGTCCTGAGTCCAGGGTCACCAAGCAGCCGAGCAGGGTTCCCTTCCAAGAGGACCACATTTGAATTTTAGTAAATCAGCTCAATATGTTCTATGACTGTGGGTATTTAATAAAAGGAGTCAGTGAAACCTCCGAACAATACGCTCATTCAACACATGCTTTTTCTCTCCCCCCATCTGGGGCCTTGAATACAGAGAACATGAATAAATCCTGTTGTGTGAAAACTGGGGATGAAGATGGAGGGAGGGTGGAGGGTGGAAGGAAAAGGCAGGATTCCCACTTGTTGGCTTAACGAGGGCGAGGACAGGAGGGCTGAGACAGACTCAACAATCCAAAGGATTCCCATGGGCCAGGGTAGCCCTGGGGACATGATGGCGACTTCCAGGTATGGAAACATCTGGAGTTTCCCCACCCACATACCCCCAGCTTCTCGGCATACACCAGCCCCCATCAGCCCCGGGCTCATTCTTGAAAGGGAGCTCCAAGCGCAGGTCTTCTTAGGTAGACCAGTCATAAGCCAGACCTGACATGGCCTCAGAGCAGCTTCCTGTCAGACATTCTTGTGTTCCATCCTGTTCTGCTCAACTGGGACTAAAGATGACCACAGTTATTATTATGAACAAGAGGAACAGAACTGCTTTTGTGGGTGACCAGTAGTTTGGATGTGTTTGTGATTAAAAGAGTTGCAGGTGGGAAAGCCTTCTGTGTAATCATGCTTGACAGTGACCTCAGCTCTCACAGTTCTCATGGACGGGACGACTGTGGCCTTCTACCACACTGCACTTAAAGATGACGCAGAGCCTGAGAACCTTTGCCTGAAACAACTGGCTGATTCCTCATGTGGTTTCGGATCTGCGAGTAGCACACAAAGTTAAGGACTCAGCTACTAACTGCAAAGGCTGGTAGTTCAAATTCACTTAGAGGTGCCTTTGAAGAAAAACCTGGTGGATCAACTTATGACAGCTCACAAGTACAAAATATGCATCACAATCCGGCCGAGAAATGCACGAGGACGTGAGTCAGAATGAACTCAATGGCAACGGGCCTCTCAAGTTTCTGAAGACACAAATCAAACTCTTACGAGTCCATTAAGACCACAAAGCCCATCTCCTGCACTGGTGCCTTGGTTCAGCAATTGGGGCTTCTCCTGGCCTGAGAGGGCCCAAGAGCATTAGTCTGATAAATCATGGATTCTCTCCGCCCCCAGAATCAATCCCAGCTAGCAGAAACAAGACTGCCAAAAAGTCAACCAGGAAATAATTACGGAGCAGACTTGGGTACTCAATTCCAATTCAATAACTTTATTGGGGCGGGGGGAGGAAGACTTCCAGAAAGGCTGCCAAAATCAACACATCTGATCCATGCCTGCAGAGCTCCCAGGCCGGAAGCCCAGGGCTAACGTCCCGAGATCCCCCGTCCTCACTCAGCACCCGGGCCTTCAGGCTCACTCGCTACCTCCACTTTCAGCCAATGTCGGCAGAGCTTCTACCGTCAACACAACATTGGTGCTTGATGTGAAAGTCTCGGGTCCTTCTGATATCACAAGGCACGCACCCTTGGTCTTTGAACTCAAAACTGCTCACTCTCTTTCACCTTCCACTTGTACTGTGCTGGGTTATACATCGCTATTGTGCTGGGAGCTTTGTTACTGGCATGTCAGACACAAGCAGGGTTCCCCATGGTGGACAAGTAGATTAGAAAGGCAGATCATCGATCTCAAAATTAGCAAATGAGCATCCTATGGCTTCCAACAGAATATTGTCTGGCACAGTGAGAGAAAGCCAGCCTCTGTACTGGAAGCCACTCAAAAAATGTATGGCGACTACACAGACAGACTCCAGAATCCTGAAGATGGCCCAAGATCAGGCAGCATTTCATTGTTACCTGTGGGTCACCGAGAGTAGGAGCTACCTGACTTGATGCCAATGGACAGACACCTCAACTTGTACTTGACACTTCTGCAGCCACATCAAGGCTTCCATTACTTCTGCCAGCCCATGATGGCGACCTCTGTTCTCAATTCTTCATCTCTTACCACAGCCCCGTAAGAGGCTAAGTTTGTCTTAGCTTCACTGTGGAGTAATTCATACGCAGCACAAACCTGCTCTAAGCTCACAGTGCTGCCAGTTTTGACAAAACAGAGCTGTGCTAACTCCCATTCACAATCAAGACAGCAAGCATTTCTGGCATTCCAAACCCGCCTCAGCCCTTTGAGTCCACTCCCAATTCCTCCCTCCAACTATCACTGACAAGTTTCCTTTCTCTGTAGTTTTGCTGCGTTTGGCAAGTCTCCTAAACGGCATCTTACAAAACATAGCTTTTGAATTTGGGGTGTTTCCCTTAGCATAGTGGGAAGCAGCCCTCATTAGTCCTGAACTGCTGAGCTTAAAGCTTACACTTCTCATCTTTTGTCAGAGAGGAGGTGACTGACTGGAGCTCCTCTTCAGTGGCTCGATGGTGGTACGAACTCCTCCTCTCCCACAGCCCCAGGATTGACTCTCAGCCACTTCACGTCATCTCAGTAGAGGCCTTATGTGTTGCTGGGATGCTAAACAGGTTAGAGCGTCTAGACTAAGACAAGGAAGAAAGGGCTGGTGATTGATCTACTGCTGAAAATCAGCCAAAGAAAACTTGACAGGCCGTGTTGATTTGATTCACAATCGACCCTGGGGAAGGTGTAGGACTGTAATGTATTCCCTTGTGCATGAGGTCACCATGGGCCTGAGGCCGACCCAATGACATCAGACAAGCTTAGCTTATTAACGTGTGCTCGTTGTGCACCATCGCGTTACCGACCCTTAGCTGACCCTCCAGTGAGTTTTCAGAGGAAGTGCTATTAAGATTTCCCAACCTTCTCCTGCTAATGGATTTGAACCGTGTACCTTTGGTATTGCAGCATAGTTTCTTGCCACTAGGACACCAGAATTGATAGTTAAGAAGATTGGGCACATTGCCAGGAGGTGCTTGCTGTTGGAGAAAGACATCATGCTTAGAAAGCAGAGGGTCAGTGAAAGAGGAAGACCTTGCACAACATGGACTGACTCAGTACTACAGCCACGGGTCTGAGCATGGCGGAGGCTGGAAGGACAGGCAGGTTAGGGCAAAGTTTCATAATGTCGCTCTGAGTCACAGTCAACGCGACAGCCCCTCACAAGAAGCAGACACTGACCTTGGCAATGAAGAAACCAAAGTCTTGATACGGGGACTTAGACTATCGAGGAGGCCTGAGAAGAATCAGTTAACTCCCTTTACCCAAAACAAGAGACATTCCCAAGAAACAGAACTTTTAGGGCTAACAGGAAAATGAATTCCAGGTAAAATGGGACAGCTGGTCACCCCACCCGAGAGGCCAGGAGGATACCTTCCCCAGCTCAGCTTTCCCAGGTGTGGACAGGCTGCAGGCTCTGAACACCTGACTTTCCATTCTTTCCTGGTTTAATTCGGACCAGGAATCAGAGCTGGAATCAGTGGGGCTGGGCAGCTGTCCTGTCTGCCCCGTCCTAGTCCACCAGGCCTAAAGCTGCCTTTGAAGGACAAGCTTGAGGACAAGGGAGCACTGGGGTCTGTCTAGGAAACTACAGAGCAGGGCTTCTGTCAGGAGTCAGCTCCCAGCCCTGTTTTTCCCTCCTAAACTCCCACAGAATACATTCTGCTTTTGCACGGTCCAGCCACGCCCTCCAGGGTCCTGCCAGCTCCTGTTGTTTTCTCCCCACCCTACCCCCCTCCCAGGGTCATTTGGGTTCCTTTGTTCTGAGATCAACAGGGGGGAGGATGAGAACCCCTTAACAGAAGATTCGTGAAGAGCTCCACTCATTGTCTTTGAGGCTTTGACTGCTTTGCAGAAGATGTGGCAAATTAATAACGGAGTTTTTCTTGCCCACAGAAAAAGAAACTATTTCAGAGAAAGCAACTGTGGATTCTTTCCTGTGGATACAGCCAGTTCGAATTTATTTGCAAATCCATCTCAGAATTCCATGTGGATTCTATACCCTGTGGATACAGCCAGTTCTAATTTATTTACATCATACACACATATACATATATATATAAAGGAAAATAAAGAGCTTGAGGCTTTGATACATTTAAACGGCCTCACCTATAAAAACTCACTGATATGTCAAGGAAAAGGTAGTAGGACCAGGAAGACAGACTTAAGATTGCAATTTGTTTGCCTTTCTCCTTTCCAGAAGGCTTAAGAACAGAAGTCATGGATGTGGTTCTCTGAGAAGATAGAACACTGGGAAGCAGCTGAGAATCCCCAACTCAGAGCTCCCAGTACCTTCAAAAAGCAGGCGATGGACCCACGTGGTACCCAGATTAACTACCGTCTCCCACGGGGAAGGCAGGACTTGGTGGCATCAGAACCACATCACAGAGGTTCATCAGGCACCTGCTTCCCTGACTCACATCAACATCCCTCCTCCAAGTAGTTCCTTGCTGCATTTACGAGGCATTCTAGCAGGAGGCCTGGGAGACAGGTTAGTACTAGCAGTCATTATCCTCACATTTGCACATGAGGAAACAAGGCCCAGGCACATTAATCGACTTGCCCAAGGTCGCAGAGCGAGTTAGTGGCAAAGGCTGGATTAGAACCCTGGGTCCCTGAGTGCCCAGGCCCGCCTCCAGCTTCATCTTCCCAGAGCACGGGTGGAGCCAGGTGGGGACCCTGGGACTGCTGAGCTGCTGCAGAGGCCACAGGCAGGCTCATACTCACACGCAGAGACCTGCAGGATCCGTCTCTGTACCATCAGACAGCAGCAGCTCTGTGCTGGAACAGACAGAAAGAAGGCTCAAGTCGGGACGCCCAGAGCGACCGTGGCACGCTTGCGTCTCCACTCACAGAATACAGCGTGGAGAGTTTGCTTTATGTCATTCTGTGACTCTGATCTGCTTTTTCAGGGTCAGCACATGAGGCTACGTGCTCACTTTGCTTGAATTCATTCATTCAACATTCTCCAGACGCACCAGTTCCTGGGGGTGGGGAGCATTTGGACAAGAAAGACAAAGTCCCGGGCAGAAGGTGTTCAGCATGTACTTATAGGTCAATGCACTATTGATTCAAAAACTTCTGGTGAGTGCCTACTATGTGCCCCAGGTGATGCTAATAATTTGTGTTTGACAAGCTAAAGGTTAGTGGTTCAAACTCGATTAGCAGCACGGGAGATGTGTTTCTATGAAGACAAGCAAACCTCAAGGAGTTACGGTAGCCTGTGAGGTCATCTCATGTCAAGCGGATACAGCAGCCAGTAAGAAATGCCCAGACAGATGCCTCAGAGGTTCTGTGGGTTCGGTCCCAAGACCATGATAATAAAACAAGTCTCACAACTGGCTTCCCAGTCTGGACAGAAGTTATGTGTACCCTCCACCAAAGTCTCTTAAGTAGCAGGTCAGTGACAATGCAAGAGCATCATGACAAAGTGTGAAAATTTGTGCGAATTTCCAAAATGTGATACAGAGACATGAAGTACACACATGCTTGGGGGAAAAATGGAGCCCGTAGATTTGCTCAACACAGGGTTGCCAGCAACCTTCAATCTGTAAAAACTGCAGGGTATGCAAAGTGAAGTGCGTTAAGGTCAAAGGAGGCATGCCTGTGCTTTGTGCCAGGCGCTGATGGGGTGAAAGCGGAAGGACTGAGAGATCAGGGAAGGCTTCTTGGAAGAGGAATACTTCATTAAGCAGTGGGGCATTATGGAGGCTGCAGAGATAATGATGAGAGGATGGCGCTGTACATGCTCTGAGTTGTGTGTTGTGTAACAGAGTCAGAACCAACCCAAGCTGATTCTCGGTTGGGGGGGGTGTTCAGAGGCTGTTAATCACACAGGAGGAGATCACCCATCTTTCTCTCAAGCAGCTGGTGACCCTGAACAACGTGCCTTCGGGACTGTAGCTTCTTGTCACTAGACCACCATAGCTACTTATAAATAACTCCTTGCTGTGATTAGAACAGGGAGTCTCTCCTTTTGAAAGCCGCTTCTCAGTGACATGGCAATCTATTTCTGCCTTTCCTGACCGCTCTCTAATATCTGTAAGCCTCAGTTGGCCCGTCTCTGGAACGGGAGTGAACTGTCCATAGTGGTTCACAAGGTGGCGCTGGGTGTAACTCACAAGCTTTGTGGACTCTCTTACATGAGAGTCCTTGAGAATCAAATTCCTCACACGGCCTGCGGCATTCTGGTTCCCACTAAGTCTGCTGCTCTCCAGCTCCCAACAGGAAATTGGTTTTATTTATAAAAATCACAATCCTAAACTGACCTTCGCTGGACTGCCCACTCACATTCCCTCCCTCATTTCCCTCATATCCTCCCTCCAAAGATTCCTCCATGACCGCAGAGCCACTGGCTCTGAGGAGACCTCAGAGAGGGAGATGTTGGAAACCGGAAAGGTCTTCTCGAAGGTGACTGTGGTGAGCTGGATGTGTTTCCGAGGAAGCAATGTGCAAGTCGTTACCGCAGGCATCAGACACTATGACCTTCCCCAGAAGTCGGCATTAGTCCACGTAATTGAGGTCTCGCCACATTAGTTGTTGTTGTGAGGTGCTGACTACGAGTCACAGTGACCCACAGTGAACAACAGAGCAAAACCGTATCCTGTCCTGCATCATCCCCAAACCCATTGTTGCAATTACTGCCTCAATCCTTCTTTGAGGTTCTTCCTCTCTTTCAGTAACTTTTTCAAGCCCGCTGTCCTTGTAAGGAGACATTATAAACACACACGGGGGGGGGGGGGGGG
>NW_006399756.1:16413129-16436319 GCF_000299155.1 Elephantulus edwardii | reverse complement strand
AGGGTACAACCACCACACAAAGCAAGAGTTGTGACTGGAGCAATGTAGCCACACACCAAAGAATGCTGGGGGCCATGAGGAGCTGGAAGAAGCAAGGAGGACGTCTCCCCCGGAATCTTCTGAGCACACCTGGCCCTGCAGACACCCTGACTATGGACTTCTAATTTCAAGAACCGGGAACAAATACCTTTCCAAAGTGGCCTGCTTGGTTTCTGATACTTTATTACAGCAGCCCTGCGACACTAATACTGGACAATGAGGCCTTGAGAGGTAGTGACTGGGCCAAGGAAAGAGAACTGACTCCTGAAGCCGTGCTTCACCTGGCCTCTGGACAGCAGACTTTAAGTGAGGAAGGTTCTCCTTTCTCTGAAGGATGCCTTTGGTGAAACATTTCCCATCATTGAAGGCATGTGGGGTGGGGGTGGGGGTATCCTGGCACAGCTTCCAAAGCTTTGAAGCTCCTTCTCCCAACCCCACGACACTTTAATGGTGCTTGGAACTCATCCAGGTCTTCACACTGCCCATCCCTAAGAAGAAAGGAAGGGCCCAAAGCAGAATTCCCCTGCTCTGGCCTGGCCTCTCAGTGCCAAAGGTGACTTCTCAATACTTTTGTTTGAGACCATGACATTGACCAAGTTCCCACACAAAGAGCTCGAAGTCAAGAAAGAGGGCTCCGGGTCAATTGCAGTAGTGAGCAAGGCTGAGTTTAGGATTGTAAAGCACCACATATGAGACTGTTTTAAAAGCAGCGTTCCCAGAGCCTCTTAAAGCCTATAATCGCTTATGGTGAATGACATCAGATTTTTGCAGGTATTATAAGATTTGGCCAAAGCCTATCATTTGAGCAGGGAGTGGTATCGTTTTCACTCCGTGCTTGCTTTTCAGTGCCCAGGTGAGGCCAGGCAGTGTGAACTCTCCTCTCCAAGTTGGTCATTTCATTCTCTGGGCCAGTGGTTCTCAGTGAGGGCTGCACGTTAAAATCATGCAGAAACCTTTATAATTGCTCATGGTCAGTGCTCACTCCCGTCCCACACATCAAGTCAGAATGCCTTGGGTGGATAGAACTGCCCACGTGCAGCTAAAATTAAGCAGCACTGTCTGAGGTGGAAACTTAGCAGAAAATCCTGAGCCCCTAGGCTTAGGAAAAAAAGGTGACAAGTCTCCATGCTCCCTGGAGATACATTATGAATTTTATCAGCCTGTCCATCTCTTTTAATTAGTTGTTCTTTTTCAGAACTTAGACCACAGACCTTGAGATTCTGTACAAACTTTCAAGTACGTTACCTGACTTAGTTCTTTTCCGTCTGTATCAATGTCTCAATGGCAATGAAGGGCTAGAGACCTTTCTCTCTTTTTGTATGTTGGGGTTTTTTTTTTGGGGGGGGTGTCCTTTCTTGGGCTTAAAGACTTAGATACCAAAGAACATAGGAAGAGGCCTGCAATCAATCTGGTAAAAAGTCCACGTCTCTGGATTTGGATTTGGGTCCAAATGTGATGTAACTTCAGGAAGCTTCCACTGGACATTCCAAGTGTGATCACAGATAATAGGTCAGTCACATTTGGCCCTGGATACACTCACCAGCTGGAAGAACAGTAGGACACAGAATTCTGACCACATGGTGCATGTTCAGCCAATGGGCTCAGAGACAGTGACACAAGGCGGCCTTAACCAAGCCATAAATATGTAAACATTCAAGGACGGAACCTTTTCAAGCCCTGCCTAGAAACCTTACAGGATCTGACATAGTTTGAGCACTTTGTAAGAACAGCACCAAATGGATTCTTATATGTGACACAGTCATGTTTCTATCACTTTTTCTGACATAGCTCATAAAAAGCTCCATTTCTCTGGGAAGTTGTACCACCACATGTCTCCCGTGTTTGCTGGAGGGAGATTCTGTCCAGCAGGATGGCGTGGAAGGGAAGGGGTCTGTAAATGCTGCCCTGGACAAAGGTGATAGTCTGAGAGGTAGCCCTTTAGCTCCAGACATTTCCTTACATCCAACAAGACAATGGGAGGGAGGGCAGTACCAAACCGAAAAGTGACCAGTCCATTTGGGAGCAGGATGGGGTCATGGACAAATCATTTCTCCAACATCAACGGCTTTACGTGACTTACAAGTTAGACAAAAACCTTTTGAGAATCTGGAGACAAAGGAAATGGGCGAAGGTGGAGCTGAAAATTCATAATTTAGAAGCAGAATGAAGACTTGGGGGAGGGGAATCATAGCTCCTCAAGTAGCAACAATTTTGTTCTTTACCACTTGCCCTCTTTCTGAAAGCTCAAGGAAATCTTGTTCCATTTGACTTTGTTTTCAAAGCCATTATCCCTATCTACTCATGGTGTAATTGTTCAGGTTTACCTTAAAAAAATAAAACTAGAAGCTTTCCATCTCTGGTTAGCAGGAGGAGAGTATTTATTTCATCTAATCAAGGTTTAATCAGTTAAGTGGAGAGTTTCACTAGTTAACTTGCTTTTATTTTGCTCAGATCAACTCTTCAGTTTAAGGAATATTGACAGGACAGTTCACCTGCTTCCTGGAGAAAAAAAAATTCCCCAAATTCCTTAGCAGAAGATGTTTTTAAAAACAAACCCCACCCCAAAACAAAAGCAAAAACTACAAGTAGCACTACACCAATGAGATCTGAGGGAGATCTCTCTTCTGAGTCATACATTTTGCCATCTAGATAAGTCTCAATTCTATACACTGATCTCTGATTTCCTGCAACATGATGTGACAGCCATAAATGCTGCCGCAAACAACAACATCCCAAACTGAACAATAAAAACCAGTTTCTTTGGGAGTAGAGCTTGAAGCTCCCTGGAGGGAAAGTGACCCAAGAACACTTTGTCAAGGGCAAGTCCAATGCAGTGGAAACAAAAACTTTCTGATAATAACTGGGCATTTGGAAGGACAAGCTCAAAAGCGATCATTTCCCTTAACTCATAAAGATTAATACCCTGATTTTAGAAAATACTTAGCCGTCAAGACCTACAACCCCTCAGCTCCGCCCCCTCTGTGTCAGGGCCAGGACCCTAGAGGCCAACGCTTCCTGTTAAGCCCAACTTGAGGCCTGAATTCCCCGAGGGTCCCTCCCTCAGGGCGGAG
Source organism: Elephantulus edwardii (assembly GCF_000299155.1). Lineage (NCBI taxonomy): Eukaryota > Metazoa > Chordata > Mammalia > Macroscelidea > Macroscelididae > Elephantulus > Elephantulus edwardii. Next base: position 16,433,209 of record NW_006399756.1, on the reverse strand, counting down.
GAGCCAGGCTTGGGAAGGGAGGGCGGGATGCCCTTTTAGGAGAAGGGCTGTGGCTTTTTCCTCAGGAGCTGAGACAGCCAAGGGTCCCATCCAGTCCTGTGGACACATGACTGAGGTCCTCACAGCAGAATATGAGAAGACACAACTCACTGGATCAGAACCGTGAGACTGGCAGGCAGGGTTGCCAGAAAGTAAAGGGCTCCGTTTACCTCTGCCCTGCTGACCCCCTGCTCTGAGCAGAGAACCCTGCCTTGTACGACTGAATCTGACCCTCACCTGAAGATCTGACAGGGAAAACCAGACTCAGAGTCCCTGAACACACTATTTTGGGAGCAGAAGCTGGCCCCCAAGTCCAGTGAATGTCAGCTTCAAGCATGAGAAAGCAGTGGGAACCAGGGCCTTCTTCGACTTTCTCTCTGGGAAAAGTCTTATGTGCCATGGAGTCGGAACACACTTGGAGCTGACCCTCCCGCGATGTTTCAGAGTAAATTGCACAAGAGGAATGCTCGCTTTGGAAGCACATACTAAAATCTGAAGGACACAGAAATCAGCCTGCACAAGAATGACACGCAAGTTCATGAAGTCCATGGTTTGTTTCTTTTAAATATTGTATGCAAACCAATATAAAATTGGAAAAAGTTAGAAGTAAAAATAATTGTACGAGAGGAGATTTTCCACTTTCCTCCTGCAGAGCAGCTAGCAGGTGGATTTTGAACCACGTGCCTGCGAGTTGTCAGCGCAGCTCGGGACCCTTAGGCCACCTGAGCTCCCCAATCCAGAGAAAAAGCCACATCGAAAGTGTGGCAGGTGGAGCTCGCGCCCCTGGGTAGTTTCCACCAACCAGCGCAGTTTCCCGGCCAGCTGGGAGGAATAATCCTTCAGCAAGCTCTAATCAATACTTTCTTATTTGAGAGCCGCTTTCCGACTGCTAGGCTCGCCTCTCCCGCCCCGCAGCTCCGCATCCGAATGGGCCACCCACCTGCACGACAAACATCCGGTCCTCCCGCAGCGCCTCTAGACGCCAGAGACTTTCTCATAATGTAACTTTCCATTAGGAGAAAAGTCCCCAAACGCGGAGACAAGCCAAAGACGGAGGGGGACCGTGAAAGCAAGCTTGTGAGTTGTTTGGGGTTTTTTTTTTAAAAAGGTGGTGTTGGTGTGTCCACACACCCCCCCCCCCCCGCCTTCTCTCGGCCATGGAAAGGAAGCATTGGGCACCTAAAGCAGAGTTTTGTTAAGTTCCACGTCCACGATGTCCCACGAGGCTAAATATTTAAGGTCAAATATTTCTGACGACGTTTGGACAGGGACGCGGTTTCAGTGCTGGCGGTGCGCCCCTGCTCCCCGCGTTCCCCTGCACGGAAACAGGGTTCCCACCACAGGTCTGAGGCAAGGCTCACTTAGCAAAATATGGGAGCTTTCCCAAAGAGAGGGGCGCAGAGTGGCTCTGCGGGCCCCTTCTGCAAAGACTCCACATCCTCAGACTTGTGAACTGGGCATCCCACGTTCGCAGCACCGCAGCCAGGGTCAAACCGGCCGCGACCTGGATGCCTCAGTGCTCCACCTGCCCGCACCGCGCTCTCCCCGGGGGTCCGCCCATTAGAGGGTGGAGGTCCTGGCAAGTACAAAGTGGAATTACGCGCCCAGCCCGCAGCCCAGCCTCTGACCCCGCGCGGACGCTTTCCTGGCCCATGCCAGCTAAAGTCCAGGCGGGTACACACAATGACCCCGGGGGCGCAGCACGGTTCCCATCGTCCTCAGGGTTTCCTCGGCCCCCGGGACCACGGCAGGGGTGAGAGTTGCCAAGTGCACCCTCTCTCCTCCTACAGCTGGGCTGGATCACCGAGCAGGGGCTATGGGAGGCACCCAGGAACCTCCGGTCCAACTCCGGCTGGGCGAGGCAGCCGGCTCTGTTCACCCGAGCCCTGCGAGTGCACCCCTCCCAGGGCCGCGCGCCGCCTGGCACACACGCTCACCTTTGTAGCGCTCCATCAGGCCCGGTGTGCGCTCCAACTCCGCTTGGCGCTGCGCTCCCGGCGCCGCTCGGCTCCAGGCTGCGCTCCCGGAGCTCCGCTCCGCGCTCAGACTCGCCGCGCTGGCCCCTCCCCGTGAGGTCACCTCGCTCCGGACCTCCTGGCGCGCCCGCCCGGCCCTCGGACCCGCCCGGCGCGCCGCCCCCGCGGGGAACTCCGCTCTCGGCCGTCAGCTCCAACCGGTGCGCCTAGGCAGGAGGCGCCGGCTGTCCCCTGCGCGTCCGGGCCCCGGGGCGGCGAGAGTGGGCGAGGATGGGACGCTCTGGGATCCCGGGGGAGAGGCTCCGTGGAGGGGCGGGTTCGGGCGGGCCTCCCGGAGCTGATAGGCCTGCAGCCAGGGCTGTGGACCCACTGGCGAGGAGACTGAGGTCCCCGCTGGGGCAGACACGTACCGAGAGCGCCTCCTGTGTGACCCCAGGGTCTGTGCGCTCCAGCTCTTGGCTTTAGGCCTTCTTCAAGCTATGACTTGGGGCTGGGTAGAGGGAAGACAACAGAGCCCCACCCCTCGCCAAACCTGGTTTCACTTGGGGTTATTAGCTCCTTTATTCACCTTTATGACCAGCAGTTGCCAATCACATCCACATTAACATTAGTGTAAAAGTCAACCTGATGCCCTCCCCCTGTGTCGTTTCCCAGGTTCCAGCCTCTCCGGTGCAGCCTGAACATTTTCAGGGCCACCAAGATGGGACAGGGGTACCCAGATCCTAACCCAGCACCCCGCTGCCCTGGGGGGTCCCCAATCTTAACTCTGACTTTCATCTTCCCAGTTGCCCACCCAAAGTGTCATCCAATACAGCCAACTTCTCCCCAATTCCCCCACAAAGAGTTCCTTCTTGTTAAACTTTTCACTTAAGATCTCAATCATGCGGTTCAAATCCACCAGATGCTCTGCTGGAGAAGGAAGGAGCAATCTCCTCCTGTACCAGTCAGATCTGATTTGACGGTACACGTAAAAATAATACAATAAAAATTAAAAAAAAAGTTTAAAAAAATAAGATCTCAATCATGGTTTCATTCAAGATGTCTGGGTTCTCAACAAATTGTTCAAGTTCCCTGAAGGAACATTTAATGAGGAAGGCTGGTGGTTGTTTCCCCTAAGACTTCTAAATTCTTTGGAACAGCAGCTTGAGCTGTGGTGGTGGAGCCCTGGTGGCCTCTCAGGCTCAGAAATTGTTTTCTTAGCAGTAAGAGCAGGTGACATGGACACATCTTCCACAAGCCACGCCTCCCACAAAAGCCTGGGGCATAGGACCTTTTAGTTTTTTTAACAACCTTGTAATGTGATTATCTCTGGATTCCTACTGTACAGCTGAAAAAAATGAGGCTTGGAGGGATTAAATACTTTACCCAGTGTCATATGGCTAGAAAAGAGCAGAACACACAAGAGACACAGGTCTGTCTACTTATAAACATTCATTTACAAAACAAGCTTTGAAGAGCCAGGTGTTTCTCCAATCAGACCAACCACAGGTGATTTGGGGAAACTCAAGGCCTGTGGAGTTTATCTTTGAATATGAATTTCTTAGCCATCCATCTGACTTGACCATGTTAGTGAATATGCTAATAGGGTGTGTTAGCCAACCACAAGGGGACTGGCCAGTCTCACCAATTTGCAAGGAGATTGTCTAGTCTTGCCATTAAATTGAGCTGCTCCAGCAGCAGATTAGACCTTCCCTACCAGCAAAGAAGCTAGACAGTTCAGAACACCCTTCAGGACAGATATTCTTGTTCCAGCTACATGTTAGACAATTGGGGGGTGGGGGTGGGCAGAAAGCCAATTGTCAGGACTGAGAATTTAGTAACTCTGTTCTAAAACCCTGAGGCTAATGGCTGAGATATCTGTGTGCACATTTCAGAAATTGTTCTGACTGCATTCTGCTACAAACCTGGATTATAATCTTTTGACTTCCCCAACTTTGTTCTTTGTGGTCCATGAGCTATCATATCAGATCTTGAACCCAATATAGCAGTAAGATTGGTGTTGAAGATGAGTAGAAAGAGGTGCAGGAGTATGGAGGGGCATGTCTGACCTCATGGGAATTGGTTTTTGTGTGATTGATGCTGTTGATGGGGACAGTTTCCTTTGTGAAGCTGGTAAACGTCAGATATGGCCGCCCCTACACAGCCTTGCTCTTTTTATAGAGGTTGAACACTGAACATTCTGGAGAAACCTTGGAAGTCTTTTGGCCAGGTGGAAGGGACAGGGACAAATGTGAGTAATTTCTAGGGCAAGCAGATCAGTGTTGTTGGAGCAAAAATGGAGGAGCTGAGAGTGAAGTGGGAGAGGATGAAAAGGCAGGGCCTAGGGGATAGGGTGGAACTGAAGGACGTGAATGCCCTGGGTGGGCAGGGGAGAGTGGACTGCAGGCCATTACACCACCCAGTGAGAAGTCATGGGGCAGAGGTAACCAGTCCATGAGGTGAGGATAGATGGCAGAGACTGAGATTGTTAACAGCTTTAGTTTGCTTGACTCCACAGTCAACACCCTTGGCACCAGCAGCCAGGAAATTAAAAGACAGATTGCGGTGGGAAAATCTGGTGTTAGGAACCTCTCCAAAGTATTGAAGAGCAATGACATCACTCTGGAGACTAAGGTGGTCCTGATACAGGCCATGGTCTTTGCAATCACTTGCTATGCATCAGAGAGTTGTACAATGACTACACAGGATAGAAGGAGAGTTGATGCCTTTCGGTTGTGGTGTTGGAGAAGAGTATTGAATATACCATGAACTACTAAGAAATGAACAGTTTCGGCCTGGAGAGGGTTAAACCAGGCTGCTCCTTGGAGGCAAGGATTCTGAGGCTCCATCTAGCATACTTTGGACATGGTGCAAGGAGGGACCAGTCCTTGGAGAAGGACGTCATGCTTGGGAGGGTGGAGGGACAGCGCAGGAGAGGAAGACCCTCTATGACGTGGATTGATTCAGTGACTGGGGTAATGGGGGTAGGTGTGTTGGAGACAGTGAGATTGGCAAGGCATATAGCGTAGGGTTGCTATGAGTCACAGGTGACTCGACAGTACATAACAACAACATGTCAACTTACCACCTGGGCACAGGGCATGAGGAAGAGGCAGGGCCAGGAAATGACCTCATAGTTTCCAGCAACTTGGGTGACCAGATGGACAGTGTCAAGGTTCAGTCACTCCTCAGTAATATCTGAAGTCCTGCTGTGGACCAGAAGTTACAATCCAGGTGTTATGTTCACATCGTGCAGGAGCTGGTGGACCAGGCCCTGCCTGCGTGAGGCTGTTGTCGGAAGGATAGACAATAAGTAGGGAAAGATGAGTACCCCTGAGACACAGGGCAGTGGCTGCAGGTTGGGGTGTTAGAAAAGAGAGTAAAAGCCCTCTGCACCTCCAGGGCTACCGGCCATTTCATTGTCACAGCCACTCCCCAGGTGGCCGGCGTTTATGGGGTTTGAGGAGTGGAAACTCCATCCACCAACTTGGAGAAGAAACAGTAGACGTTTTAGCAGGAACACATCAATGCGATGAGTGGTGCAGTTGGCATCTCATGCTTGGTGGTTCAAACCCAGCCATGGGGCTCATGGAATAAAAAAGCCCCAGTGACCTGCTGTAAAGATGGCCACCAAGAAGGCCTTCCAGAGCACAGTTCCACTCTGTAGCACCCAGGGTCGCCTTGGGCTGGAATCTGCTTGGGGGCAATGAGGGCGTTTTGTTGTTAAGTGGCAAGAATGCCAACATCTCCGACAATCCTAGGACAGAAAACAGCATTCAGGCGGCGGGTGCAAGCGGAGACTGGACTCTGTGTGAACAGGGCTGACTCTGTGCTCCACTCTCCCTATGACCCGTGGGCCTGGAGACTGATAGCACTGGGTCCTGGTCGTCTTTCAGGAAGAATCCAAGTCGTCTTCTCATCACTGTGGAGCAAGTGTTAAGTTTCTGCTCACTATCAGCCTTGACTAGATCCTGGCCCTGCTCTTCAGCTTCAGCCAACAGGGTGAGATGACTGGGTCTACCCCCCAATCTCTCCACTCCAGGGGCGGTGTTGGAACCATCTTCACCCCAAGAAGGAAAGAAATAAGAGAGATGAGACGCCCAAAGTCACAAAGTTAAACAATCTATCTTCTTTAACTAGGATCCCATGACCAGGCTTTCTGACACCAGACCCTGTGTTTTCCAGCCTCTAACTGGGCTTGGCCGCACCCCACAAAGCCTGCTGTAGCCACCACTTTAAGCTCTTCCCATAGCTGCAGCTCCTCCCTGCAGGCTGGGGGGTTGCTTCTTAGCAGAGGCCTCTCTCAGTCCTTCCTGCTGTCTCTCCCTCTTGGCCCCACTTGGTCCAGCCTCTTTAATTATCTCTTCCCCAAATCCTCTGTAGTTTATCGATGGCGACTTGGCAAATCCTCAAGTCTGTCCACAAACGAGAATCAATCATCAATGCATGCTGAGTGAATTTCAAAGGAGAATGCACGGGGATCCTTCCAAGAATGAAACCGAAATGACGCTATTTCGAGAATCGAGAATCGTCAATAGGAACCAAATCCCTCCCAAAAGCTAAGCCATACTTTCCTCCTGAAACTCCTAAGCTGTCTGAATCTCTGACCTTTCCTTGCTTTCCAACTTTCATAAAGAGGCTGCTCACATTCAAATTCTAATTTGCTGAGTTCTGGCCTCTGGAATCAGATGCTCTGGTTTCTAGCTCGGCTCAAATGTTGGGGTGCTAAGAGTGACTCCGCTCTGTCCTAGATTCAAATGGTTGCTGTCCAGGCTTTCGGAGGGTATAAGCACATGGAAGGACATTGTCTGTCTTTCTCCTTTGGATCAGCAGGTGCATTCGAACTGCCTTGCCTTGGGAGTGGTAGCGCATCTCCTCATTGACTAGACCACCAGAGTTTCCTCCTAGATTCATAACATGAGAAATTCTGCTGTGGACTCAGTAACCCCACCCTGGTGCCTGGTTGTTGTTGTTGTTGTTAGGTGTCGAGTTGAATATGACTCATAGTAACCCTATGAACAAAACATCTGAACCTGTTCTGCCCTGAGCCATCCTCATACTTCCTAACACACCAGAGTCCATTGCAGCAGTCACCATGATAATCCACTTGGTTGAGGGTCTTCCTCTCCTTCACTGACCCTCCACCCTTCCCAGCTCCAAGGAATAATCCCTCCTAGCAATATGACCAAAATATGTGAGACAAAGCCTCATTGTTTTTGCCACCAAAGAGCACTCCAGCTGCACCCTCTCTAAGACGTATGTTTGTTCCCTTGGCTGTCCATGGGATGTTCAGTGCTCTTCAGCACCATAGCTCAAAGGCATTAATTCTTTTCTTTGTCATCCTTACTCACTGTCCAGCTTTCAGATGCATAACAACTAATCAGAAAAACCATGGCCTGAATTAGATGCACCTTAGTCCTCAAATTGATATCATTACTCCTTAATAATTTGGAGAGGTCCTTAACTACAAATTTTCCCAGTGCAATGCATCTCCTGATCTCCTGACTGCCAGTACCAAGGGTGTCAATTGTAGATCCAAGCAAGATGAAGCTGGGTGTTTTTCTCTTTCTTTTTTTTTTAAATTAAATTTTATTAGTTTTAATGAACATTTACAGAGATTTTGGGTTTTAATTCATTCATTGTTGCACTGTTTTCTCCACCCTCCTCCCCAGTTTGTTCTTCTTTCCCCCCCCCCGCCCCGTGTCTGTTTTAATTGTCCAATTGCCACAGTGCTTGTCAAAGCCAGTTCTGATTAATCTCCTGTCAGTGTGTCCCTGGCCATTCCCTATCACCCCTCCCTGAGAGAGACTTCACCCTGATTCATAAGGAAAAGGGGATGGCGTATTCTCTTAGCTACTTCCTGCTGAAAAGGGACGCTGTGGGTTTCAGGGTAAAGGTCTTCTCTCATTACTCTAAAGGGCCCCTTTGGCAGTAGGAAACACATAGACTATTATGGAGATTGATTTTGGAATTTAGATGCACTGTTATCAATTGTGCTTAGCCGTACATATTCATATCCTTGAAGATGTATCATGGAAGTGTTGCAGCCTAGAAGATAGAAATTTAACTAACAAGTTAAAAGTGCATGAGTCAAAAATTGAAAAGCAATAATATTCTGAGTAGAGGTTCTAATAGTGGCACAAATCAAGTTACAGAGGTAAGGTGGTTCCATTGCTATCTTTGCTCTAACTTAATTAGAAGCTGGGTGTTTTTCATGAGGTTCAGCTGAAGAGAAGGAGTGCCGAGGTCCTTCCAGCTGCATTGGGTGGGGGTGGGGGCTGGAGTACCCAAAGGGCCTGCTCTCTGCTGATTCCTAAATTAACTCTTAGCAGCAGAGGTCTCTTGACTCCAAAGGGTGGTTCTCCAGCGGAGACCTGGAAAAAGAGAAGCCGGTGAGTGCACAGCTGCTCAGCAAATACTCGGGAGCTCTGGTGCTGTGCTAACAGTGTGTTAACTCTGCTAGCAGTTTGAGCCCATGAATCACTCTGTAGGAGAAAGAGCGGCAGCTTCAGAAATCCCTTGGAGGGTTACCTGGAGTCAGAATTGACTTGAAGACAGTAGGTTGGCCTTACCTTACCAACTTTATCCTGTTAGTGATGATGGCGACTGGGCTGTTGTTGTTAGGAGCCCCTCCCAGTGACCTTACGTGCAACGGAGTGAAACACCACTTGGTTCTGAGACATCCTTAAAATCACTGCTCTGTTTGACCCGGTGGTGCAGCCACTGCCTTAGCCCATCTCTTTAAGAAACTTGGGGTTTTTTACAGACCTTCTCCCTTCCCAAGCATGAAGCCCTTTTCCAGGGACTGCTCCCTCCTCCTAATACGTCTGAAGTACAGAAGACAAAGTCTCTCTCTCCATATTCACTTCTAATGAGCAATCTGGCTACACTTCTTCCAACATTCACCCATTCTTCCGGCAGTCCGTGGCTGTATTAGATATTCTTCACCGACACAAAAATTCAGAAGCATCAATGTGTCTTTGGTCTGTCTCATTCCATCGATACTTTTTGTTGTTCTGTAGGTATTATTTCTGCATTTCACAGACAGAAGCTACCATTGATCCCATCGCAGAGTTTGCTAAGTCAGCACCAAGATTGAAAGGGCTGCTGTTTGGAAAGGTTTGTTGAGAGATGGAGACTGGCTGGACCAGAGAAACAATCATAGTTTAGAATGAAATGGCCTCTCCACTGGACAATGAAAAAGAATGTCTTTCTGCATAGCAGGTGTGGGGGCTAAATCTACAAAAGTTACAATTAGCTGAAGGACAGTTGGGAGTTAAATGATGAATATAAAAAATAAGAACTTAGCAGGGATAAGTGTATAACGTATAAGAGGAATGCATAATTTGCTAAAAGTGCCTGCCATAAACTTTATTATAGCAGAGTTCTGGAATGGCTGCACAGATAGGTTTTAGCTTAACCTGTTAGTAAGATTATTTCCTCAATTCTGTCTCTTGCTGGGGTCCATTGTATGGATATATTTCTAATGCTGTCCCCTTGGGGACAAACCACTACACCCTGCATTTATTTGACTACAGTGAAAAAGACTTTTTTTTTTGAGAGTCCATCCAGCTCAACTTTATTGGGGGCTGCAGCGCACTTACATACAAGCAAATAAACAAGAAGACAGGATACAGTGGGCTTGCAGACTTGGGACATGCAGATTGGATAGGAGAACCTCAGCCTCGCCCGGACCACTCCCAGCTCAACAGTTGGGGTAGGCATCTTCCCAGGTGGTAAGGAAAAAGACCTTTTAAGAACAGGTTGCGGTTCCTCACCTTCCATTCGGGAGATTTGCACCTCTTGGGCAGTGGTCACCTGTCTGTCCATGGAGGCTTGCATGTGGCTCTGTGGCTGGCTAGGTTGCAATGGAATTAATTACTGAAGAGCAATAGTGTCTCTCTGGAGACTAAGGTGCGTCTGATACAGGCCATGGTCTTTGCAATCACTTGTTATGCATCAGAAAGTTGGACAATGACTAGGGAGGATAGAAGGAGAATTGATGCCTTTGAGCTGTGGTGCTGGAGAAAAGTATTGAGGGTACCATGGACTGCTAGGAAAACAGATTCATCCTGGAAAGGGTTAAACCAGGCTGCTCCTTGGAGGTGAGGATTCTGAGGCTCCGTCTAACATAGTTTGGACATGTTGTAAGGAGGGACCGGTCCTTGGAGAGGGACATCATGCTTGGTAGGGTGGAGGGACAGTGCAGGAGGGGAAGGCCCTCTATGAGGTGGATTGATTCAGTGACTGGGGTAATTGGGATGGGTGTGTCAGAGACAGTGTGATTGGCACAGGATAGAGCAGGGTTTAGGGCTGTGTACATAGGGTCGCTATGAATCGCAAGCGACTCGACGGCACATAACAACAAGGACACAGACAGGAGGAAAGACCTGGCCATTGATTTCCTCGATTATCCCATGACAAGCTTCGCGCTCCCAACAGTATTTCCTGTTGTGTTTCATGTGCATTTGCATAAGGGTTGCCATGAGTTAAGAGTTGACTTGACAGCAGCTAATAACTAGAACATTCTTTCAGAGCCAACTTGGAAGCCACCCCCTCTGAGACACAGTTACCCCCACCGTGCTCCTCCCTCTTCTTTACGTGAGTCTCACCCTTCATCCAGGCAGCCTCCTTACACTTGGACTTCTTATGTCTATCACTCTATCCCCACTGTATATTACCACACCTGGCACATAGGTGCTCAGGAATGCCTGTTGGATAATGCATGAACTGTCTATTCTTCTACACCATTTTGGGATTTGTGAAAGGGAAAACCGACACCAACCCAATGCCTTTATTGGTTCAGATAGATGAAATGATGACCCAAGGTTTGAAGGCCAATCAAACGTGGTTGTGTGGGATGGGCTGGAGCAGGAGGAAGGAAGGACTTCATGGAGGAGGACGTTTGAAGCAAGCCTTGAAGGGGTGAATGACTTCTTTGTGACAGGTCATGCCCACATGATTGCATAGTCCAGGAGGTTCTGGAAAGCACTGTAGTGTGTGCAGTTCTTGCCTCCCCCGTAGAAGCTACCTGGTCAGACCTTTTGATTCTTGTAGAGGAACTCACTCACCTGGGTGTTTAGTGAGAACTCCTGGCCAGGGCTCTGAACCTGTTCATTAGGGTCAGACCACTGCTGAGTTTGTATTTTTACCCCAGCTGTACTGAATCAGAATCTCCATTTCAACAGGAGACCCAGGTGATTCAATCTCTTATGATGTAGATTTTGATTCAGCATAGCTGGGGTGGGATGAGAAGTCTCAGCAGGGGGTCAAACCAGAATGAACCCGTTCAAAGTCCTGCTTCCAAACTCTACAGTTCCCAGGCCTCCATTTATTCAAATGTAAGGGCATGAGAGGCCATGACTCTGAGCTAGGCAAGTCATTTGGAACTGACTCACAGCTGACTCCCCATTGGGTGTCTAAGGCTGCAAATCTCACAGAAGAGGATTGCCCATCTTTCTTCCAAGGGGCCACTGGTGGATTTGAACCATCAAAGAAGCATGGCCTTTGGGTTAGTAACTCCCTACAGATGATACCAACAGAGCTGCCTAAAGTTCCCCAGGTGATACTGTAGTATCACAGCACAGTCCAAGGTGAGATCTGATGAACCTACTATTAAAAAGAATCCCCACCACAAAACCCCCGAACAGCAGATCTGAACCTTGTCCTAGCCTGGGTCCTCCTCCTCATCTCCGACATGCTCCGGAGTCACTGTGTCAATTCTTCTTGTGGATGTTTTCCCAGCATGATGTCCTTTTCCAGAAGGACAGGCCCCTTCTGACCACATGTCTAAAGATGTGTGATAAAGATTTACCCTCCTTGCCTCTAGGGAGCGCCCTGCCTGAACTTCCTCCAAGACAGACTCGTTTGCTCTTTTCACCGTCCCTGGGATAGGTGCTAAGTTGGTTGGATGGGAAAGCACTGGTGACACAGTAGGTTAAGCGTTATTGGGCTGTCAACTGAAAGGCTGGCAGTTCAAACCACCAGGCAGCTGAGGGAAGAAAGATGAGTCAGACTTCCCTCCTTAAAATTCACAGCCTCAGAAAGCCAAGGGGGTAGGAGGTCAGGATGAATCGGTATTGGCTCAATGGCAGAGGGTGGGTAAATGGCTGGATCAAGGCCCAAAGTGGCACACATGGTTTGCTCTAAGCCACTAAACCGGGAGGTTGGCTGCTTTCAGCAGTACTGAGGAAGAAAGGTCTGGTGATCAGATGTCTAACCATCTTTACTTCTTCTAAGGAACATTCTGGCTTCAATTCTTCCAAGACCTAGTGAGATACATTTTAGACATTTGACCTCCAGTCCGTAAGACAGTAAATGGGAGAGTGTTAAGCCACTGCCTTTGAATTGTGATGCAGGGAAAGAGTAATGGATGTACAACTAAATCTTGGAAGAGGTACAGGATTCTCTTTAACAGGGAGGATGATGAGACTTCTTGTCACACACTTGTGGTGTGCTATCAGGAGGGGCTAATGCCAGAGAAGGACGTCATGCTTGTGAAGTTGTTAAGTGCTGTCTAGTCAAGCCTCACTCATAGTGGCCCTACGGACAGAAGATCTGAACCCTGTTCTGTAGCTATCATCTTTTCTCTAATGTTCGTAGAGTTTCCAAAGGCATGTTGTTTATGAAGTGGATGCCAATCCTGCTTCCAAGCCTGTCTTAATCTAGGAGTTCCACCAAACACTGTCTAACTATTATGATATTTGATACACCAGTGGCACAGTATTTAGCATTACAGCAACTCCAAGTTATCTCAGTACAGCAAACTGAAAGACCAGTGCTGGACCCCTTAGAAGAATGTGAAGTAGATAGTGGAAAAAGAAGATTCTCACCAAGACAGGTTGACTAAGTAACTGCAACTATGGGTTTAAGCCCAGCAGATGCTGTGGAGACAGGACTGGATCAGGCAGTGTTTTGTTATATGTGGGGTCCTATGGGTTGGAGCTGACTTGAGAGCATCTAATAACCATTAATTTGTGGCAGTTACAGTAACAGTAGGAAACCCCCTCCTCAGAATGAGTACACTTGTTCAGGTCACACTGGCGACTGGACACATGTGACCTAGAGCCCATGGCTCCCCTACACCTGCTTTTTGAGGCCTGGGTGTCCTGAGCCCTGAGTCCCTTAGTCTCCAAATGGTCAGGGCTGCTGGTGTTCCTAACTCTATGTGCAACAGTCACACCTTCTGATGCCTTCTAGTTCTCTGGTGCCGACTGGGTCACTGTGCTTTCCTCTCCCACCTTGGAGAGCACCCAGGACGCATTTATAAAGGACTCCCCACCCTCCAGATTCTGACCTGCCAGCCCTACCATCTGGAAGGGATGAAGGAAGCGTTCCCCTCCCTCCCCCGCTTTCTCTCTCTCTTCTTTATGTCACATATCTATCCTCAGCTCAGATCCTTAACAGGCAACATTCTCAAACTCTCAACTGAATTGAAAAACCGTAGTAAGTTGGGTGTGGGGAGTGTAAGGGTGAATTCTCAGTGATTCAGTCATGGAACTCAGAGGATCTACAGTCAGCAGACAGACACCTCCCTCTGTCTTCTCTGCCCCCCCTTTCCAGTTCTTCTGTCTTCTCTGCCACGCCCCCTTCATTGTCTTTCTCTAGTACTTTCCCTAGTTCACCTCCAGCTCCTTTGCTGGCCATTCCCTGCTGTGATTTCCATCCACTGGCAACATTTTGGAGCTGTCTGAACAACTTGGCTCGATACTGAATCTATCAACGGGGCCTGATGCTACGGATGCAGGAAGTCAGAGAGATGCCAGTGTCTGTCAAGGGTACCAGTGAGTGGCAGAGCTGGTACCTGAGCCAAACCCAGAATGCCAGCACATGCACCTTGCTCCTCATCCATTTCTCCTCCATGATGTTATTGTCGTGTGCCTCCAAGTTGACTGTGGCTCATAGTGACCCTACAGCTGTGAAACCTGCCCTATCCTGAGCCAATCTCACGGACTCCAACACATCTAGTCCCATTACCTCAGTTACAGGCTGTCTTTTCTCCCTGGGGTGTTCTACGTCCTATCATCCTAAGCCATGCTGCTCCATGGAAATCTGCCTGAATCCTGCTTCCTGAATAATAGCCAGGGTCTTGATCTTGGATCCATGTGGTGGTTTTGTTTTGTTTTTCTGACACGAGGGTGTTTGCTAAGATCATCATTTCTCAAATGAAACTCAGGCAGAAATGCAATCAAACCCCGCAAGGCTTTAGCGACGACATCCTCAGAGATGTCGTCATTCATTCACGCTCATCTGTTCAACAGGACTCTTCTTCCCCTTCCAAAGTGTCTCCCTGCAGCACCCCAACTTGTCCGGTCCAGAGCCAGTCCAGACGTCTTCCACCCTCACAATGGCTTCACTTGTTAACTCTGGTTCATATGTCTTGTAATAGCCCAAAATAAAGGCCATCTTTAAACCTGCTAGTTACTCCATGGAAGAACATGAGGCCGGCTGCTTCTGTAAAGACCCACAGCCCTGACGACCCCGTGATGCAGTTCTCGTGTGCCCCAGGGAGGTGCTTGTTGCTATTGTTGTGTGCTGCGGAGTCAGAACTGACCCATAGCTGGCCCTTCAGCAGGCTTTCAGAGGCAGTAAATGCTGAGGAGATTACACAGGAGATTGAACTGTGTGCCTTTGGGACTGCAGTGCAGCTTCTTACCACTAGGTCACCAGAGCTTCCTAGAGCGGAGCTGGGGTGGAATGGACTCTCCTAGCCGTAGATTTTGGCTCTCTCTCAAAACAGACTCTAAGATCCTTGTGAATGGAATTCTATACTGACCCCAAGGGCATCCATCAGGGTGGGGTACTTCCCGGCTTGGGTTTATAGCCTTGACAGTCCTGCCACAAAGATGCAGCCACTCCCGCTCTCCCACCAGGCCATGGCCTCCCTGTAGTAGGTACTTACTCAAAGCTGTGCTGCCGGCAAGCTCAAGTCCTCAGTACCTACGAAGGCTACCTCAGTATGCCTTCCTGCAGACCCCCTCAGCATCTTCACCCTTCTCCAGTTAACCGTGTAGAGCTGCTTCCAACTCTTTCAGTACTGGGTTCCAATAACACCACTCTCCAAAGAGTAAGCTCGGGAGCTCTGGTGGCCTAGTAGTAAGAAACTGCACTACAATACCAAAGGCACATGGTTCAAATCCACCAACTACTCTGTGGAAGAGGGATGGACAGTCTCCTTCCATGTGATTTACTGCTTCTGAAAACCCACTGGAGGGTCAGCTATGGGTCAGTTCCAACTTGATGGCAAACAACAACAACAACTGATTTAACTGGTTGATTGCTACTTCTTTATCTCTGGTGAAATTGTGTAGTTATTGGCTTCAACATTCAATGCTAATACATTCAAGTTCTGAAGTTCAGAAAGTCAAAGGGGGTCTCACTCACCATCTTAAAAACTAGCTACTTTTTCTGGAGATTCCAGGTTGAAATCTTGTCTCCTTGCCTTTTCTAGCTTCCAGTATCTTTGCATTCTTTGACTTGTGATCCCTTCCTCCAACTTGAAACCAGAAATGGCTGGTTCTGTTTCTTATGAACAACCTAATAAAAAGCTTATCTGTGATCATGGAAGAAACTAGGAAACAAGTGTCTAAGAAGATTAATCTTAGAGGAGGAATCCTCAAAGGGAGAGGGAAATTGTTTAGAAACTCTGGAATCTAGGTTAGAATCTTCCCTCTATCTATATCTTCCTACAGGTAGCTTTGGGCCACTTATACCACTTGGTACCCTTGCTTGGTGTCGTCCATAGGTGTGCTGCCAACCTGTAAAAGGAGCAATTGTAGAGTGGGAGTGGCTGAGTCTGAATTCCACCTCCTTCATGAAGGAGAACGTTCACCATTAATTTGATCCATAGTAACATACAAATAGCTACACGGTCAGACATGCCACTCCATGCTCCTTCACCTATTTCTACCGATCATTGAGTTCAATTTTGGTTGCAAATTGACTCATGGACTTTATGCAGAGATGTGGGGTTTATTTCCCTGAAATAGGTTAGGGAGTGGGGGAGACAAAGAATATCATACAATGCAAATCCAGGTTTAACCCAGAAGTCCCACGCCAGATTAATAGCAAGACACAATTTCTTAATTAGTTAAGACAGCTTTTCAGTCAACAAGTGAAAGTCCAGGATCAGTTGAGTCAGTAGCACAACCTGGCTTCCTAAATCATCCAGCAAACATTATCTCAGAGCAGTGACAAGTCAGATTTTCCTTTAACTGTTTAGCAAACAAAACTTTTAACTGTGGCTCCATCTCCATAATTCCTCTGGTTACAGCTTGCCACAGTCTCTTCACATCAGTGCCACAGTCTCTTCAGCATCTGTCACAGTCTCTTTATAGCAGTGCCACAATCTCTTCACCCTCTCTCTCCACCACCATCTCTTACAGTGTGGAAAGGACACTCTTATATTGGTCCCACAGTTGTTGATGATTTACAGTTAAGATAGCTGGAGACAATGTCCTTAGTGGGGACTAAGGCAATGTCTAGAAAAGCCAATTTTCAAATTTTCTGGCATGACACAACCCAAAAGTTGAACTCCTCTGGCAGTTAGAATTCACTTGTGTTTACTCAGGAGAAAGATGGGCACTTTCGTCCCACGCAGTTTACAGCCTCAGAAGCCCAATGGAGGACCAGCTTGAGTCAGTTCTGATTTGACAGC
Source organism: Elephantulus edwardii (assembly GCF_000299155.1). Taxonomy (NCBI): domain Eukaryota; kingdom Metazoa; phylum Chordata; class Mammalia; order Macroscelidea; family Macroscelididae; genus Elephantulus; species Elephantulus edwardii. The sequence continues at coordinate 16,416,559 of NW_006399756.1, read as the reverse complement.
AATGAGAGAGCATTTCCCTCTTAAGTAAATGGCAATAAAAATTATGCTCACCCCCTAAGTTGCTAGAAGTTCATGAAATAATATCTGTAAGAACTAAGATCAGGGTCTTTTATGTAAAGTCACAATGAAAGTAGAAATCACTGTTATTTCTCTGAGAATGTCCTACCAACAGGATAAAGTTTTAACTTGTGCCTCCTATGGCAGAGAAAACACAGCCATCATATGCTTCAATAACAATCATCTCACACACGGAAGAGTTCTTTCTTGTGCCAAGTATTAGAACTGGTGCTGTGATTTCAACCACCAAGCCATCCACCTTCACCTTGTGCATGCTTTGTAAGAGCAAGGCGCCCTGTGCTTTGTTGGTACATTGTCCAGAGCCTTTAGAGAATGGACAAGCTTCCAAGAGAAGCTGAGACCATCCATCATCACTGGCAAAAGAGCCTAATTCACCAAACCCCCAAAGCCGAAACCCATTGTCACGGAATCAATTCTCATACCGACGCCGCAGGACTGAGGAAAACTGCCCCAGTGGATTTCTGAAGCTTTATATCTCTAAGAAGCAGATGGCTTCATTTTTCACCTGATAAGCTGATGGGGGGGTTGGCCGACCTATCTTTGGTAAACAGCTTGGAGTGGAACCACCACACTTGCAGGGCTCTTTGTCCATGGAACCATCCTGGGCAAACACTAACTCCTACTGCCTGGAGATCTTGTTAAACTGGAGCTGCTGATTCAATGGACCTGGGGCCGGGCCTGAAAGACTGCAGTTCTGACAAGCTCTTCCTGGGTATGCTGGTCAAAAAATTAAGCAAGCTGTCTTTCCCCACTCACTAGTCAAGTGGTAGAAATAGTTTTTTTCCCTTTTTCTGGTGAAGGATGCACGTTATTTTGACGTCTATGGAAGCCTGCAACAAAATGTCTTGAAAATTCCACAGTGAGAAATTCTGGAATGAATTCTTCAAAGTGGGGGAATGTAAACTGGGGTCACAGACTCATCTCTGAGTATTTTGAACACTGTGTAACAAGGAGCTCACCTCAGTGCTCCTGCCAGATCACAGGGCTATTCCTGTTTTTTTGTTTTGTTTTTTTTTTTTTTTCTTTCATGATTGAAATACTTATGAAGAGGGGAGTGGAGAAGGAAAACAGAGGAGGGAAAAATATTGTCGTGCAACTTCCTGCTTCCTTTTGGAAATAGCCTCAGGTAGCTACAATTTCTTCTGCCGGAAACAAGAAGGAATGTAAATGGAAACCATTCAGAGCAGAGCACTTGAAATCTATAATCGTCTGTGTCTGGGGGACTTTCCTGTCACTGGGTTGGAACTTGTAGCATAATTCAAGTCTTGTTTGTGGAAGGTCCCTGAGGAAAGTGTTAGGATAACGCAGGTCCTATATTTAATTTTTATTACTTTTATGACTTTATTATTGTAAATATTTTTTAAATTTTTTAAACTTTAATTTTATTATGCGCTTGAGGAGCAGTTTCCTCAGAGAGTGGCTCGCTGTCGTCTAAGAGTAGTGCAGATTGGAGTGTTCGAAGATGGACATCGCCAGAGTGCTTCCTATTGGCTCTTGGCAGATTCGCAGTCTACCTCACACAATTTTTTTAAAAATCCCAGCTGTTATTGAGTCAAACCCAACTTACAATGACCTCATGGGTGTTTTCAATGGCTTCTTTTTCTGGGAGTGTATCACCAAGACTTCCAAGGTGCCTCTTGACAGACTTGAACCACCAACTGTGTGTTAGCAGCCAAGCTCCTTTTTACCACCTCAAGACTCCACCTCACACAGTTGCTTTGCTGTTGGGAGTGTGGTCCTTTTCCTTGTTGGTGATTGCTTTTGAGTCATTTTTGCTTGACTCATGATGACCTCATCCACTGAGATGCCCTATAGGGTTTTCTAGGCTGTCATCTTTACAGAAGCGGATTGCCTGGTTTTTCTCCCCTGGATCATCTGGGTGGGTTCCAACCACCAACCATATGGTGAACAGCTGAGTGCTTCACTCTTAATCCACCAACACTTGCTCCTCACACAACTCAACTATCACTTGATTCAAACACCTGCCCAACTTGGAGGACACCCAAGTGGTGTCCACGGAGCCTGTGTCTAACTCTCTGAGTGTGAGGCTGGGCAAACGGTCAAAGTGAATGTCCTTGGGAAGCAATGAGAAAGGTTCTTCTGAGCTAGGTCACACCATGATTCAAACGTCTTTGGAGGTTGAGTGAGAGAACCTAGATTAGAATGCAGGTCCCATCCTTCGTGATATGTGACACGGACACGTAACAACCTACTTCAGAAACATGCTGCTGAAAATCAGTGGGAAGAAGCACACAAAGAACTGAGCATAACTTCCAGCACCGAGTGAGGGTTCCAAGAATGGTAGGAATGCATTCAGTCCTAGTCAAGTCATGGCAAGAGCGAGGAAGATGGGTGGATGCAGGAGGGAAGAGTTTTGGAAGTCCTGCCACTAAAGTCTGCCTCCTTGTGCACAGGACAAAATTCAAGGCCCTCACCTAGGCCCATAAATGTTCCTCCCACCTGTCCGGGCTTCATGCCCACTCACTACCAGAAAACAAGCCAGCACAGATGCTTCTATGTTCTCTTGCCAAAGCTCTGCAAATACCCTTGCCCTTCTTCCCCACCTTTTGCCAACCTGCCCTGTCTTTCTGCATCTCCATAAATACATGGCTGGATCTCTCTCCTGTCCAAACCAACAAAGCCTTCCGCCACTGCAGAGTTTTTGTTGTTTTAGGGTTTTTTTTCCTTCTCAAAAAACAAAAAGAAGACTTTATAGCTTTCCAAATTAATTGCTGCCTTTGGCACTGGATGTTTTGAATGCTGTACTGAGTTCTGTCTTACTGAGGTATCATTTTTATAGCTGTTCTCCTGCTGACTGATAGTTGAATGGTTTCTGGTTTTCAAGATGTTAAGCAGAATGTTGAAGGACACTTTTATACAAATTATCTTCCTTTAAAAAAGGAAAGCTTTACTGAGTTATAATTCACATACCATACACTTAATCATATACTTTACTGTTACAGTACACATACCATACACTTAATCATTTAGGTATAGAGTTTAATGCTCTGTAGTTTGTTTTCAGTGAAACTATCACTGCTGCTAATTTTAGAACATTTCCACCCCTAAAAAGAAGGCTTTACCTTTATTTGCCACTTTTCTCCCACTGCCCTCACCCCTAGGTGAGGCACCCCTAGGTGAGGCACTAATCTTTGTTTCTCTACAGATTTTCCTATTCTGAACATTTCATGGGAATGGAATCATGCAAGATGTACTTTTTTGTGTCTTACTATTTTCAAGTCAGTACTTTGCTCCCCCATTCCTTTGCATGGACAGACCACATTTTAGGTGACCATTCCTTAACTGGACATTTCTGTATCCACATGAAGACACATTGGCATTTATGCACACA
>NW_006399756.1:16390976-16412598 GCF_000299155.1 Elephantulus edwardii | reverse complement strand
GCTGTAGGTTTCAGGGTGAAGATCTTCTCTCACTACTCTAAAGGGCCCCTTTGGCAATAGGGAACACGTAGATTATTGTGGAGATTGATTTTGGAATTTAGATGCACTGTTATCAATTGTATGCACACTTTTTTGTGTGTGGATGTGTTTTTATGTCTAGCCTTGATCAGGTGATTTGCAAATAAGTTTTTCCCTTCATTACTGACTTGTCGTTTCATTACATGTTCTTAACAGAAGTTCTTCATTTTAACCAAGATGAATTTATCAACTGTCTTTGTGTTGTAGGTCATGCTTTTGGGCTTGCTGAGAACTCCTGGCTTAACTCAAAGTCTTGAGTTTTTCTTCTATATTTCCTCCTAGAAATTTTACAGATTGAAGTTAAACATTCCGGTATGCACTTGTCTTCTTAATTTTGTCATTTTAACTTACTTTAGATCTCAAATCTAGTCTGTCTTTCTCTCTCACTCGCTTCTGTGGAGTGGAATCCAACCCACAGACACCCTCAGGCTTTAAGCATGGACATTCATGGGAGGGAACTGCCCGTGTTTTCTTCTGAGGAGCAGCTGGAAGGTTCAAACAGCCAAACTTTTGGTTAGGAGTTTGATGTGTTTGCACTACCTCAGTAGGACTTCTTTCTCTCTCCTTGTGTATTCAAATATATGTATGTTCAACTGTACATATTTTCAACTGTATATATATTCAACTGTACATATGTTAAACTGTTTATATATTCAACTATATATACACACACATGCATACATATTTATGTCTATATACATTTATTTCTTCAACTATATCGTTGTGTTTTTTTGTTTGTTTGTTTGTTTTTGCTTTTTAATGTGTGTACCGTCAAATTGGATCTGACTGGTACAGGAGGCGATTGTTCCTCCTTCTTCAGCAGAGCATCTGGTGGATTTGAACCGCGCACCTCTGGGATTACAGTACAGTTTCCTGCCACTAGGCCACCAGAGCTCGTCTAACTATATTGTTGTTGTTGTTGTTCTGTGCTGTCGAGTCACTTGCAACTCATAGCGACTCTATGTACAACATCCTTGAACCCTGTTCTATCTTGTGCCAAGCTTACTGTCTCTTATAGACATACTTCCATTACCCCAGTCACTGAATCAATCCATCTCATAGAGGGTCTTCTTCTCCTATGCTGTCCCTTCACCCTCCCAAGCATGATGTCCCCCTCCAAGGATTGGTCCCTTATGCAACATGCCCAGAGTATGCCAGATGAAGCTTCAGAATCCTTGCTTCCAAGGAACAGCCTGGTTTCATCCTCTATTTATATATGCATGTATATTAAATTGGGTAAGATTTGACACAGCAAATTAGGTTCCCTTTGTATATAAGTCATTCCACGACATTGAGGACGTGCTTCAAATAATGTGCTCACGTTCTCACCATTTCTATTCTGATCTCTTCCTCCTTAAACCTGCTTGCTTCTCCTTGCCTTCCTATCTTTGCTTTAGGGAAAGCATTGATTTTTTGCTGTTACAGAGTTGATTTTTTAAAGCAGCATGGTATTCACAGATGCCCTTGGGATGTGGTTTTTTTTTTCCCAGTTTAAAGAGACGTAGCTCAAGGTGATAGTCTCAGGGGTTCCTCAAATCAGTGTGTGCTTTTGCATTTTAGCTGTGATTTACCTTTCCCCCCATTTTTTTCTGGACCATGTACTGTGTCCATGGTTGGAGTGGTCAGTAGTGGTTGCCGGGCACCATCTAGTTCTTCTGGTCTCCGGATGAACAGGCCGAAGTTCTTATAGGCTGGGAGTCCTGAAGACTAGTTTCTTTGAGTCTTTGGTTTCTTTCTTTTCTGTTTCAGATGAGTAGAGACTCAGGGTTATATCATTTTTGTATATATAATTTTTTACTGGGTTGTCTACAAAGTTTGTATACATTGTGTTTCACACAATTCTTCATTTATATCATGTTTCATGCAGTCATTCTCATGCTTTATGTTTTATAAAATGAATCACTATTGGACCTTGCCCATCATTACTCTGTCTTTTCACCTGGTTCCTTCTCATTTCCTTCCCTCCTCCTTCCTCCATCCACCAAACTGTGCAACCCTGAGTAGTTCGAATCTACCAGATGCTCTGCTGGAGAAGGAGGGACAATCTCATCCCTCTACCAGTGAGATCCAGTTTGACAGTATACACAAAAAATAATAAAAGCTAAAAAACCCCCAAACCAACAAACCCACCCCCCCAAAAAAACCTGTGCAACCCTCTGGTTTCACCTCTTCCTGTCCTCAGCCCTCCCATCCTTGAGTTCCCATACATGTTTTACTGGTTATCCTTCTGTTTTAGGGCTATATATTTTTTTGGGGGGTGGGGAGGGCTATATCTTTTCTTCTACTCTGTACTTGTGTACTTTGCTTTCCAGACTTGAAGTTTTGAGGACAGGACTGTGTTCCAGCAGGTATTTGCAGGACCCTGAGAAGGAGTGTTTCCTCAGTTCCTTCCTTCCCGCTCCCAACCCTGTATTCTATCCATACTCATCTTTCCCACCACATTACATCTCTCATTTTAACACGTTTGTGGGTCTGTTTGTTCTATTATTTCCTATCAAGTTAGAACTGACTCCTAAGCTGACCCTCCAGCAGGTTTTCAGAGACTGGAAACCCCAGGGGAGAAGATCACCCATCTTTCTCCCTTGGAACAGCTGTTGGCTCGAAACTGCCTGTCTTTAGGTGAAGAGTGCAGCTTCTCAGCACTAGGCCACCAGAGCTCCAGTTTAGATACTCAACAGACATTACTGAGATGCAGAAATAAAACACTGGCATGTCTTCAGGTTGAATACTTTATTGAGAGTGTAGGGAAATGAGTGAAACAAAGACAAGTCACTTTCAGTCATATAAAAAGCACCAACTGTACACTTGCTAAGGATCTCTGGTGGTGGAGTGAGTGTGTAACATGTCAAGCCTGCTGACTAACCAAGAAGTCAGTGGTTCAAATCCACCAGCCACTCCAGGGAAGAAAGATGGGCAATTGATCTCCTCTCATAAAGATTTGTAGCCTTGGGAGCCCAATGGTATCTTGCTATGCGTCAGAACTGATCTAATGGCAGTAGGTCTGGCTTCGGTGTTGGTGCGCTTATTAAGGACCAGATGGTGAAACACCTCCCTTTAGCCTGCATTTCCAGAAGGTTCTTTTTATAAGGAGTCCCGGGTGGTGTAAATGGGTACTAACAACTAGAAAAATTGGAAGCTTGAATCCTCCAAGAGGCACTATGGAAGATGGGCTTGGTCACTGGCTTGAAAACCCAGTGACATACACACGGGACTTCAGTGACCCTTTGAATCAGAATTGACTTCAGCGCCACTAAAGACCAGCACTTTCCTGTAGCCCACAAATCACTAATGCATGGTTGTAAGACTAAGCTAGAGCACCTGGATGGTATGTTTTAGCATCTGGACACATGCTCAGGTAGAAAACAGCGCTGGAGAGTAGCATCAACCCGGGCTCACCAATTTTCCAGATACCCCAATGAGCTGGCTAAGTCGTAAAAGCTGCCTCTAGTTAGAGCAGGCTGGAGACAAAAAGTAAAGGTCATACCACCACTTGCACTTTTTCTTTCGGACAAGAATGAGCTTTCACTTAGCATCAGTTCCTGGAGCAGGAAAGGACCTTTCTCTATGCCAGGGTCACCCACTAAAGAATGAAAGGGAAGATAAGGTTTGTCTGGAAGCTGACTTCCTGACCTGTTTTTATATCACCAATGAAGAGAGGCCTTTGGATGACAAAGTAGCAGATCTAGAAGCTTCTGGACTACGCTTCTAGAAAGGACACCTCAGAGGTGGACAAGCTGTCATGCATGTGAGGATATCTGTTTGGTGAAAAAAAAGGGACAAATCTTTCCTCCCCTTTGGAAGAACCTCAAAGCTTCTATGAGCATTTTCTCCCAGACTGAAAAGAAAATTTCCACTTAAAGCCCGTTTTTGTATTTTCTTCTACTCCATGGATTGAGAATCCATGAACATAAAGCTCAGTGATTTGGACTGAAGCACCTTCTAGGGGGCAGGAAATGACTCAGTGGAATAGACTTTACGACCCTGGCACTTTGTGTGGTTACCAAAGAAAAAGCTGCCTACTAGAGAAAATGGAAATACGATCTCAGGATTTTGCTTGTAATTTGAAAGTACTCACAATCCCTTCCTGGTGCTTCATCATGAAAATAAACTTATTATTGCATGTTCCTAAGGAACAGCCTAGTTTGGGCAATGTTTTTGAAAATATAGCATTTGAACCCTCGGTCCTATAAGTTTGTTAAAACAGAAAATCTCTCTCTCTCTCTCTCTCTCTCACACACACACACACACACACACACACACAGAGAGAGAGAGAGAGAGAGAGAGAGAGAGAGAGAGAGAGAGATGATCGAGCCCCATAGCAAACCTATTGAATCAAATTCCAGCAATGTGGTTTGGAAGTCTATATTTTGAACACACTCCCTGGGATATAGACAGATACAGTCCCAAAAGCTTTAACACCACTAGTATAGGGGCATTTTTCTTCTCATAGTGATAATAACCAACGTGCGATATTAGTAAGGAGCATGGGTGGCACAATAAGTAAGAGCTCTGTGGTAAACCAAAAAGTGAGAGGTTTAACTCTACCCCGTGGCTTCCTGAGTGGACTACCTCTGGGACAGTTCTACTCTGTTATATGGAGCCACTATGAGTTGTACTTCATTCTCTAGTACCCAACAGCAAAATAACCCTAATATTACTAATAAAGATCATTCCTTGCTAATATTTACTGTTGCTCTGTGACTGGCATGGCTCTTCATGATAATTCTGTGGCGTCAACATAGGACCATCCTGATTATGGAGACGGGGAAACTGAGACACCAGGAGATTGCCAAGGCCACCCTGCTGGGCAGCAGCTCATCTTTTAGGAGACAGTCCTCAGGGCTTCTCCTGAGGCCAGGGAAGGAGCCGGTCCTTGCAGACCCTTTCTGGTGGTCACTGGTAGAGATGGCAGGTTAGTGCTCCACATTCAATCCAAGGCTGACTCCAGAGTAACTCCAACTTCTGGATCCATGAGTGGAAGAGACTGAGTGACAAGGTCTGGCAGTGACATTGATGAATTACAGAGCAGTTAGGATTTTACTCTGAGACCATTCAGTGTTGGAGTTGTTGTTAAGTGCTGTTGAGTTGTCTATGACTCATACTCACCAATGAACAATGGCCCTGAGTTCTGCTTTATCCTGAGCCAACCTTACCATCTCTGACCCACCTGACCCCATTGCCACAGTCACTGTGTCAATTCATCTCATCCAGGGTCTTCTTTTTCTGCACTGATCTTCTACCTTTCTAAGCATAATAACCTTCTTTAAGAGCTGTTCACTCCTGGCTATATGATGAAAGTGTGTGAGAGCTTCACAATCTTTGTCTCCAAAAGATAAACTGGTTTCATCCTACCTCAGACAGACCCATTTGTTCTCTTGCAGTTGTTGTTAAGTTGTTAAGTGTGCTGTCAAGTTGACTGCAACTCATAGTGACTCTTATGTACAATAATACCTCTGAACCCTGCCCTATCTAGTCTCACTGGATAGTGAGCCAATCTCAATGTCTCTGACACACCTACTCCCATTATCTTGGCAGTAGCAGTACCCCAGAGCTTGGCAGGTCATCAGAAACCCCAAATGTACCATGCACAGTAGCACAAGTCCCACCCTGCCCACTGCTGCTGTGCTCCAGCCCTTTGCTGCGGCCACGGTGTCAGCTCACCTTGTTGATGGCCTTTCTTGCTTGTGCTGAATCCTCTAGAATCTCTTCATTGTGCTGAATGAAATATCTCAGCCACAAAAGGACAAATACTGCATAGGGCCACTGTTGTAAAATGGAACTGACATCGGGGTTGAGGGAAGACAGAGAAGGAGGGGAGGAATGATGCATACTGCATTGAAACAAATGAGGGGGAGAATTGTTTAAAAGGGATATGTGGTTATGTATTATTGTCATGGCAGGAGTCCAGAATGAAGGCTGCACAGTGGAGTGGACTTGTGGGGAGGGATTGTATAACAATGAAAGAGTTTTTCTTTTACTTTTTAAGAAGAGTGAATTGGAAGGGAGGAGGTGGGCAGGGAGAAAAGTGTAACAATGAATGATTGGAAACCCTAAAAAAAAAAAAATCCACCTCCTCAGTTCCCAGTTCCTATACCAACTCAATCAGAATTTTGGGGGCTGGGGCCCTGGAACTTGCTCTGGGGACTCCTTGGGGACTGAAACATGGCCTTTGCAGCTAGTCCAAAGTTGGCCCCTCTCCTAATTACCCATGTGCACTCAACAAACCAGGCACCCTCTTCTCTGTGCACAGAGGGTGGCGGAACTCACCCAGCCAGGCTGCCTGCCTGTGTGGGTCAGACGTCATACAAGTCAAAGTGCCTCATGCGTGGGCGCCAGCGACGCCTCCCCTCTGTTCTTTGAAAATCTGAGTGTTTGGGTTTTTTTTTTCCTAGCAGAAGAGAGACTCATGATTCTACTTTTTAAAGCCTAAGAGAAGCTAGGCTATGATCTCTCCTATCAGATGGGCTAGTAAACTGATGTCAACATTTGATAACCTTTTCATAAAGGAGCTTATGTTTGGGGTCCTAATACCGCATTTCCTCTATCATACCAAAGGAGCCCTGGTCTTTCAGTGCTAAATGTTCAGCTCTTAATCAAAAGGTCAGTAGTTTGAATCCACTAGTCATTTCGTGGGAGAAAGTTCTGCTTCCATAAAGATTACAGAAAACCTCGCTGCCACTAAGTCATAAGTGACTCACAGCCGGTCAACCAGCAGGCTTTCAGAGACGTAAATCACACCAGAGACGACTGCTCATCTTTCTCCTTCGGAGCTGCTGGAGGATTTGAATTGTGAGAGAGGCACCAGCTTTGTTAGTGGTGTAAATCTACAGAATCCAGCCTTGGGAATCCCAAGGGCCAGTTCTACACTGCTCTGTAGGGTGGCAGTGAAGTGGATAGAGACTTCCACCCTCTTCAGGTCATCATCTGCACTGATGCCTGGTCAACCTTTCTTTGTGGCCTGTATTACATTGCTGTGGGACAGTGTCGTTGTAGACACGCTTTACTGCCTTTCCTGGTCCCTCCCTTCTGCCAGTGGGCAGCTCTCTCCAAGTCCTGGACTCTCTCTTACCTCCTCAGACTGAATGAGGTCATCTGTAATACTTAGTTCAGCATTTGAAACTCTGGAGGGCCTTCAAAGCCACACATGTCATCATCCTCACCTCATCTGTATTCAGGCACCCCCCTCGTTTAAAATCCCAAGGCTGGGGCACCCCCCCCCATTTGAATCCCAGTGCTGGGGCTGGGCATTGTCCTGGGCTCAGCCCTGCCCCAGCCCTTCAGGGTACCCACCTGCCCTGCCAAGGCAAAAAGCCTGTGGATTGGAGGGGAGGTTTCCCCAAGCCAATGTTTCTTTGTCTCTGACGGAAGGGCTGAGGCAAGAACCTCAGCAGGAGCCCCACAAATAAGCGCAGAGAAACCTCTCCTGGGGCTGCATTGTGTGCAGGACAATGGCAGGCTCTGGAGAGCCCTTTTATCCGGGTGAGATTGGAAAGGAAAACAAACTGGTCATGTTACACCCTGCTCCAGAGCCCAGCCGGCCCTGGAGCACTGTGGGGGTGCTTCTCAGGCCCTGGGAGTGCATGTGGGGCCCCCAGCCCAGACCCTGGAGCCTCTGAAGCCTTGGGCACTGTTTCCTGACCACCCTGGGCTTTTTCAAGTCCTGCCAGCACCAAGTCCCCTCCCTTCCTTGGGCTTTCCGGTCCACCATGGGCACATCCAGCCTGGTGGGGGCCTTGACACACCCAGCCGAGGCTGCTTGGACTTGGATGGCAAAGGGACCCCCCCCCTTCCAGCTCACAGTACGTGGGGCTGAGGGTGGGTACCTTCCAGCTGGGGACATGGATGGGAATGAGGCCTTTGGTTATTTGAAATGGGTTGTACAGTTGGAAAGATCTTTCCAGAAGCAAAAGTCTTCTTTATTTGAGAAGGAACTTCAGTTCTTCAGAAAGTGGTATTTCTAAGCACTCCTGAGATAGGCTAGGGAAATCCTCCTCTCCCAGGAAGCAGTGCTGACCAACAGCTTTAAATTCCTCAGGAAGATAGATCTGAGCCTCAACCATCAGATCCTTTAGATCTGCTGAACATCCAGGCCCAGCGGAACGGGTCCTTCTCTACGACCGGTCTACGAGATGAGAGAACTGTTGAGGAGGGGCCAGAGCTGAGGTCAGGCCTGGGGAGACTAGGGTTTGAATCCCAGCTCTAGCATGTGGTAAATATCTTACATAAGACACATGGTTCTCTGGGTCTGTCTCCCAAATGCAAAAATAGAATCCACGTTAGGGACTATCTGGAATAAAGCATGAAATATCTTAGGTCAGGACTTGGGAATGTTGTTGGTGTTGTTGGTAAGTGCCACTGAGTCGACTACAACTCACAGCAAAACAGCGGATTTGAACCCTGCCCTATCTGGTGCCTCATTGTCTCTGACACACTCGTGCCCACCATTGCAATTACTATGTCAGTTCATCTCATTGAGGGTCTTCCCCTCCTTTGCTGACTCTCCACCTTTCCTATCATGCCCAGAGTTTTGTAAGGTGAAGGTTAACTATCCTGGCCTTCAAGGAGCACTCTGGTGGCACCTCTTCAGGATACACTTGTTTGTCCTTCGGCAGGCCATGGGATAGTCAGCTTTCTTCACCACCACCACAGCTCAACTGCAAGCCCTTAGTACCTGCTAGAAACTCTGCTACAAAATCTGATGTATGAACACTCCCTCTGTACCACGCCAGGTCCTGTTTGACGTGATTTGTCACATGAGGTTATTTTTCCCATTGTGATAGAAACTGGAGCTTAGAGAAGCTCAGTAAATGATCACTAGTTACATAGTTAATTATTGGTGGAGTGAGGACGCAAGCCTAGGCACTACAAGGTGATACTTTCTATTACTATTATTAAATAAAAGTATCTTCAGGGGATTGCTGGTTTTGACTACTAGGGGAAAGAGAAAGACAGTGCTGTCATTGATGTAAAAGAAAAATTTTTAACAACACAGTGGCCTTTTATTTTAAAAATTTGCCCTAATGGTAGTTAAGTGCCAGTTGCTACCTACCTACCTATTTTCATGGGGAAAAGAACTGGTGATCTGATCCCTGTAAAGATGACAATTACGAGAAGTGAGGAGACTCCTTCATTTGTGAGAACCCTATGGGTCAACTCTACTCTGTCCCATGGGACCACTATCGGCTGAAATCAACCTGTCAACCTGATGACACCTAACAACAACATTGACACATAGGCTACACACACACACAATCACACACACACACACACCCTCAGAACAGAAACCAAAATTCCTGAGTAATTACGCTATTTCAAATAATACTGAATGCTAGCCAAGCACCGGAAGCTCTCATCATCCCCTCCCATCTGTTAACATAATGATTTCCTGTGTCCAAGCTCTCGGCCTTACAATTGATCGACTCAGCCCATTTCACAGACGAGGAAACCAGTGCTCAGCAAACAGTATTCAAGTCTAAGAAGCTAGTAAGTAGCCAATTTAAAAAAATTGGAGTGAATACATAGGTAACAACAAAACACTTGCCATTTCAATTTTTTTTTTAAAATGTGTACAATTTAGTGACAGGGCTCATTTTTCTTCATAAAGATGACTGGAGTTTCTTAAGCAATTTTCTGGATGCTGTGCAAAGGGCTCACTATGTGTTACAATTTAGCAACAATATTCTTTTTTTTTTAATTTTAATGAACATTTACAGAGATTTTGGATTTCCATTCATTCATTGTTGCATTTTTCTCCCTGCTCACCCCTCCCCTCTAGTTTGCTCTTCTCTCTGAAAAGCGATAGAAAAATTCCTTCATTGGTATACAATACCCTCCCCCCCCCACACACCCCCCACCATGCAACCTTAATTATGGACCCTTGTCGTAAACATAATACCCAATCATATATCATATTCTTTTGAGTATTACTATTCTGCCCATTCTGCAGATGGCAAAGTTGAGGAACGGAGAGGACCTGAGCCGTATTGCCAGGAAGCATCTCTAGAACCACATCTTGGTGGGAGTGATGGAGCTTATGGCCGGCCTGAAGAGAGGTGGTGAGCTTCAGCTGACCTGTGCAGTACGCCCTGGGCAATTTAGAAGCTAGGAGACAGAATCTTTGCCTTCTTGAGTCCAGTTTAGACAGAGGGGGGAACAGGGAACAGCACGGGAGCTGAAGTGAGACAAATGCAGGACATCCCAACTCTGCTACTCACTGCTTAATTAGCCTGTTTCTTACCTGAACACTGGAGCTTGAGACAGACTATGAGAAAAGTATGGGGACCTACTTCTAGAAATCAAAAGCTCTATTATTGTTGATGTTATGTGCTATTGTTACCTGCAACTCATAGAGACCCTGTGCACAATAGCTCTGAACCCTGCCCTACTCTGAGCCAGTCTCACTGTCTCTGACACACCTGCCCCCATTGCCCCAGTCACTGTGTCAATCCATCCCATCCAAGGTCTTCCTCTTCTGTGCTGATTCTCCACCCTGCCAAGTATGACGTCCTTCTCCAAGGAATGGTCCTTCCTGACCACGTGCTCAAAGTACATGAGACAGAGTCTCAAAATCTTTGCTTCCCAGGAGCGGCTTGGTTTCACCCTCTCCAGGACAGACCTGTTTGTTCTCTTGGCAGTCCGTGGTATGAAAACCCTATGGAGCAGAGCAAGCCGAGTCCCCACCTACTCATGACGCTGGCAGAGGCGAGGCGGCATCCTGCAGTTCCGCCCTTGCCCTGCATGGCTATTGTTGGATGTAGTAAATACCAAGTTCAAGTGCCAGCACTTGGTACAAAACTGCTCTTACCACAAAGAGCTGGCAGTGCTAGAGAGAGACAGAGCTAGCAGTGCTAGAGATGCTTGCTAGGCGTCAGGCAGGAGGTTCAGGCAAAGGCATGTGGAGAATTTTCTGGGGCAGGGTGGGCTGGGTGGATCTGGGCAGGCTCAGAGGGTGGGAGTGAATGCAGACTCTTCTTCGATTTAGGGCAAACGGAGCCCACCCGGGGGAGTGTACCACTCCAAAGAGCTGGTGGACAGCAGGCTTCACAGAGCAACCTTGGCCATCCCTGTCCCTCCCTGGGGCAAGCTCCTCCCTGCTGACCACCTCCCAGATTTGGATGTGATGCAAATGCCATTGGCAAAGCTGCCGAGGTACAGGCAGTCATGGTGCTTTGATGGGCTGGAGTACAGGGTTGGTTGGTGGGAGCCTGTGGGAGGAGGAGAGCTGAGACTTATTGTGACTCTCTTCATGCCTCTGTGAGTGAGAGGACCAGACCCTGAAGTGAGACCCGATGTTATCAATGAATTATCAATGAAGGATGGTCAGCAGTGCCAAATGCCACAGGGAGCTTGCAGTACAGTCTGCAGAGGGACAGAGGAAGAGCCCCACACAACACAGATCAGGAGCCAGGCCCTCCTGAACGGCTGTCTTTGCAGAGAAGTAAACATACACACAGTCTTGAGAGCCAGTTCAGGGTCCGGCTTCCAGGTGAGGGCCCCGTGGCAGCCAGCATGATGAGCCCTGCACAGGCTCGGAGGAAGCGGGAAGAAGGCTAGGAATGCCTTGACTAGGAACCCCTCAAACCAAGCCTCAGGACAGAGCAGAACTGCCCATCAGGTTTCCAAGGTGGACAGTCCTCACAGGAGGAGTCTGACCCTTTCTCCGGAGGAGCTGTGGGTGCGCTCTTCCAGTCAACCTTTTGGTTAGCAGGTTGACATGTTGCACCACCAAGGCGACTTCCAGTCTTGGAAGCCCGAGGGGGCCCAGGTCTACTCTGTCACCGCCGCCCGCGGTCAGCGTCGCCTTGATGGCACCCAACCACGTGGGGTAGTTCAGAGACAGGAACTGTGCTACTTCCCAGTTGCTTTTCACGTTTATGAACATGGCCCATATTCACAGCCTAGGTCTCTTGTCCTCAAAGGCCCTCAACACTCACCCTCTGGAACCAAACCCATGCCTTAAAGTGGATTCCAAATCCCAGCAGCCTCACAGTTCAGAGCGGTGCCCGAGCCATTTCCGAGGCTATGTCTTTCCAGGAGGAGATGGCCCTGTTTTGCTCTTGCAGAATTGCTGGTTCTAAACCAACCTTCCATCAGCAATCTCCTTAGCTGGTGCACCACCAGAGCTCCTTTCAACAGCCCATCTCCTGCTGTCTAGCCGATCCTGATGATGGCCACCCTCCCTCTGGTTTCCACGGCTGCAGATCTTGTTGAGATGACTCCCCATCGTTCCCAGCGGAGTGGCTCGGGCACCTGTGACGTTTCTGTTGACGGTGCATCACGTGATTCCCTACACCCGCCAGAGTTCCCTAAGAAGCGATCACTGTTCTGTGTCATAAATAAAACCAAACACCTGTGCCACCTGCGCAGTCTGGCGCCTCTATGTATCCTTTGGTTTTTACTGGCTTGGCCAGTGCACTCTGGGTCACTGAGCCAGTTGTTGCTGTTCGATGCCTTCGAGTCCCCTGTGACCCACAGGGACCCTGTGAACAGCTCATCTGTTCCCTGCTCGCGCTGTGCCATCCTCATCATCTCTGATATTCTTGAGCCCACTGTTACAGCCACACGATCAGGACTCTGAAGTTGCTTCTTACACGTTCACCTCTGAGTGGCCTGGGTTCCCCAGGCTTTGGTCTGATTTTGATTTTGTTTTGTTGGGTTATGAGAGTTGGGGGTGACACCTTTTATACACAGGGAGAGACCTTTAGATGGGTGGGGGGGGGGATAAGAAACAAAAGCCGCTGTGGAGGCGTTTACGAATAAAGCACAACTTTATTCATCGCGTTGCTCTGAGGACGAGTGATGCAGGGTATAGGGGTGGGGGGCAGAGTGCAGGGCCAGGCGCTGGGATGAGCGTGGGCGGGAGGGACGGCCACCACCGCCTCCCTGCGCGTGGACTCGGGCACCCGGGGCGCAGACGACCACTCACTTTCACAGGGGACACCACACAGCTTTTAAACGCGGGGCCTTCCAAATGTTTACTTTCGTATTTTGAAAAGGGGAAGGGAGGGAGTGAAGAACTGTATGCTTCCGGACTTGTTGAAAGAAGAAAAAAAAATCCCACCAGTATGAGCTAAAATGAAAAACTTGTGAGAGCTTAGATGTAGTGTCCTTGGGGACTCACGGACCTCACACACACGATGACTGGACAGCTATGCACAGGACACCCAGAAAGGACACCAGTCTTGTGGACGAGGGGCTTCTCTCTCATAACCTAAAGCCATATATGCAAATACACTTGGAAGGGGCTTATCACCTTTCTGAGTTAGCACACAGCATCTTCTCCCTCCACCTTGGTCTGTGGGTTCAGGCTGTGTGACACACGAACATCTGGTTCTCTTTGGGGAACAGTCTTATTTCATGACAACAATTGCTCCTCAATTGCACTCGGCGTCAGGAAAGTCTGAAGTCCTTTAAATTTTACTGTGCACACACCTGTTGTTTGGAAAGCTGCTTTCAGTCTTAACTGACCATCCCCTTTACCTGTTCATTGGGGGTTTTCTGCAAATTAAACCTGGCCAAATTAAAATTATCAAAATCCACCTGGGCGCTCACAGCCTCCCCAGGGCTCCCTGGGCAGCAGAGGGGAAAGTTGGCAATTTAAAAAATACGCCCCACAGAAGAGTTTCTCCCTTCCTGCTACGCAGTTCCCTGTGATGCAGCATCAGTGCAAACTGAGTTGTGAATAAAAAGGTCTTTGAAACAAGAACAATAAAGGGTGTGTTTTAGGGCATGCTGATAAAATGCTTGGCTCCTCCAAAGAAAAGCATTTTAAAAATTCAAATGCAGGCAGCGCTGGCATTGGAAGGACAGATGAAATGGTTTCCAGAGGTGATTAATGAAAACTGAGCTTGCTTCCGAGCGCACAGTAGGGCGAATGCATGGAGTTCCTGTCCTTCCACTACCATCCATGACGAGGCCTCGATGACGCATCAGAGAAGCCTGGCACTAAGTGTACATTTTTTTTAAAAAAGACTTACTCAGCCCAAAGCAGTTCATGTGATTGGTTTTTCTTTTTAAATTTGCACAAGCATATATATTTTATACCATCAGAGAGGCAATTGTTTAGAAAAAAAGCAGCTTGCTCCAAAGTGTAAAGAGACTAGTTGAAAGTTTTATAAACCTTACTGGTTGGACAGTTCCAAGTTGAGTTGGTCGATAGACCTGGACTGAGGAGAGAATGAGCTGAAAGAGAACTTTCCAGCCTTCACTTAGAGGAAAATGGAAGGGACTGACTTCTAGGGGGAGGAGAAGGTAGGGAATCTAAAGGAAAGAACAGGTAGAAAAGGATCCCCCCCATTTTTTGCACCTCCTTATCTATTATCTTTTCTGTTTGAGGTTTCAGAGAGCAGGCTATCTTTAGATGGCCATGCGTCCTTTTAAGCACACCTCATAACCTATCCCAACCTAAATGTGGACGCAGAGCTGCGTTCCACTTCTCAAACATTCATCACTTGACACAATATGGGAAGACAGAGTGAGAGCCTGGCTTTTCGGGAAGAAACGTGAAAGGGAGCACATATTCCCCATTGCAGAATATGCCTCTTTGACTTTATACAATCAGGGTGATCTTAAAGAGTCATGAGTTCATCAAATGCTCAAGAATGTAGCCCTTTATAGAAACACAAAGGGAAGTTCGCTGGGGACAGAATTCCTTCCCCAGCGAACCTCGCCTGTTAAGCGGTGCTCACAGTCTGAAGGCTGAGGGTGGGGTGGGGCAGGTTGCAAGTAGAAAACAGGCATCTGCTGGCCCATGGCAGCAGAGGACGTGGACACTGGAGGACATGCTGAGCCTGGGTGACATCAGGGAGACGGCAGGACAGCCATACCTTCTACTGGACGGCTGGGAGAAGCCTGTTGCCCTGTGACCTTCTCTCCCACCTAGTGCCTTCTGCTGGGAGCCACTGTCCCTCCCAAAGCACACAGCCAAGAGGGCCTGCTGTGCTGTCTGGCAACACATATTTGCATGTTGTAGTTCATATTAACTTGGATACTTGATATGGAAGTAAGTTTTTGTGTGTCTGCCCACTCTGAAGTTGGATATGGAATGAGAGATGCTCAAACGAGACAAGAAAAAGTAGCGTTGTTAATGGGAGCAGAGTCAAGGTTTAGACCTTGTAAGTATCACAGCTACAGACTTGAACTCTGAATCTCTGCAACAAAAGGAGACTGGGCCCCTTCTGTTCAGTCTGAAGTCTAGATCCTAGAACACAGCTCCTTACACAGACCAATGACAAATGACGAGCAGGGACTTTAGCAAAATCTCCTGACTGTGCCCATGGTGTGTGGGGTTGACCTCCACTGACATCTGACCTGCACAGGTCTGCTGGGGACAGACCTCCTCAACTGGTGAAATGCTCAGGGGGAGTGAGCCCTGCTGTCTCCACAATGAAGACTCTCTCTGCCAGCAGAGGTGGGGCGTTGGGGGGGACGGCACGGTGGTCCACTTGACCACCACTGAATGACCACGCTAGGGAAAGACTGGCCACCACGTCCCACCCTCCACACATTCTCAAACACAAGAAACATGCAGGGCAGGGCCCCCATGACAGAGCGTACAGGCTTCCTTCCAGTTGAGGTGACTGATGTAGGACAGGTCGGAGGGAAGATGAGACAGCAAAGATGTCGGGTGAAGCAAGAGGCAAGTGACGTGTGAGGGGGGCAACATTACATGCTGCAGAAGGGTCTCGGGTCCAGCGTGGCTGGCTGAAGCTCCTCAGCCCTCCCCAGTCCAAAGCACACACAAAGGTGTGAGCACGGTCCTTAGACATTCTACGCACAGCACTGAGAAGGCGAGCCAACACATCTCCCTGCAGCAGAAAGGAGATGGGTGCAGAGCCGTCACTGCATCCATGCATTCCGGCCCTCGGTGTGACGCGAGTTACAAGTCTGCAGGGTTCCAGAAATAGTCTCCTTGTCTTCCTCCAACAGCATCAGCCAGCCAGCCATCCCAGTGCTTGGTGCCAGCTGGAAGACTTTCTGCACTCCCATCAGTGATGAACACGGGCACATTCAAAGGCTTTCTCCTTTGGTTTTAAAGCAGCTTTAATTCCTAAGCAGGGCCCCATGGAGGAGGCTAAGGGTGTCTTGACTTCTCTTCTTCTGGGTGTGTGACTGGAGAGACCTACCCTTATCTGGTTTACTTCTCGTTTGAGTCACAGTGAGAGGCTTTCAGAAATCACACTGGCAGCTTTATGTTCACGTACTGGCAAAAGCCTCGGCTCTGATTTGAATCCTGTGCTGCGTTTTGAAGACCACACACACAGCCTGGTCTTCAGTCTGATGCTGACATGAGCTAGATGGGTGTCTGGCAGCCAAGCACGCGCAGCCTTCCACGGAGCAGGTGGCATTCAGCCTCATCTACAGCTGAGTCGTGTGCCCTGCGTGCACGCAGACGCCCATAGAAGGTTGGGCACAGTGGGGCAACCGTTCGAGCAGCAGTGACGCTAAGAGCAGATACAGAATAACACAGCCTCCCTCGCTGAGTATCTGTCTCTTTGTCTGTCTGTCTCTCTTACACACACACACACACACACACACACACACACACGCACGCACGCACGTCTCAGCAAGATGGAAAGCTGAAAAGGTCAACTTAAAATCCATTTCAAGCAATCTACTTTGGAGTTGCAGGGATTGACCAGATTAAAAAAAAAGTGCCTTTGCTGAGCCTGGTCCTGAACCGACCTTAATAAACAGATCAGCATTGAGCTCGATCTGATTAGCAGGGCGCCAGGCTGGAAAGCTCGCATGGGTAGGACACCAAACCTTTTTTTTTTCTTGCCAAGAGTTTCCCCAGGCAAACATGGTTGCAAGCGTCACTTAATAGCATGCAACCCGGCCATGCTGGAAACACGCTCCCCCTTGCCTTTCTCTGCAAAGTCGGAGCCCAAGATACCTCCGTCTTCTTGGTGGGGAGGGAGAATGAAGCGCACTACTTCAAGCAAAAAAAAAACTGTAAAGGGAGCTTTTCCTCTCATTCCATTTTCTGTCTTAAAACAAAACAAAGCAAAACAAAACCAACCAACCAAAAAAAAAAAACCAACAAAAAAGAAAGAAGGAATAATAGCTAAGCTCTTTGCCAATTAGGTCCCAACAAACAGTAGTGAACAAGGAGAGTGTCAAAGACAGCTTTGCAGGATCTCAGAGCTGCCAGGCTGCTGACCCTCTGTTCCCCTCCTGGCCCAGGGTGGGCAGAGAGACGGGGCCGTCAAGAAAAGCTCGTGCAGGATGCCTGTGGCCACGGGGATGAGCTCGGGCTCCTTCTCCCTAAGCCACAGCGCTACTGATTGCATGTTCTTCCTGGGGACATGAGTCCCATAGTGTGTGTTTGTGTTCTTCCAAGCGGCATTCTAAGGGCACTTGCTGGCTCTTGTCCCTACAGTCGGCACTACGTTTGGACGACAGTCACGGAAAAATGAAGGACTGTGGCTCCTGTTGTACGGAAGGTCAGGTGAAAGTGTCACACGTGAACACTTCCTGCTGAGTTTGAGAACACAGACAAGCCGATCCCTGTTGTTTCTTGGCAAGTGTTGCTGTTGGTTGGCCCAAGGGTTGGCTCATGGGTGTTCTGATCAGATGTTCCCCCTTTGTGTTTGTTGGGAAGGAACAGTTGTTTGCAAATTCTCCAATTGGGTTTGGGGGTCTTGCATGACAATCCTGTTATGCATCCCTGCCACGGTCCCACCTTTTCCTAACTGCCGCCTCCACATGGGACTTAGAAGAGTTTTGCTTTCTTCTTCATGTCGTTGCGTCTCCAGAGAGGTAACCTGTCAAACTCCTGTATGGACATTCCGAAGATTTCCTGAAACACTTCTGGGGCCAGGTGACGCTGTGAAGGGAGGAAGAGATCAGGGGTCAGTTCAGATGTGTGTGTGTGTGTGTGTGTGTGTGTGTGTGCGCGCGCGCGCGCATGCGCCTCTGGAAGTTCTTCTCCAGTTCACAAAGTATCATTTCCAAGTGCAAGGGGAAAGGGGTGCTAGAGGAGAGGCGTTTACCTCCAGTCCTGCGCAGGCCAGGTGGGGTGTCCTCCCACCAGGTAACAGAGCCTGCCGAGGCGTAATAATTACTGTAACCCCATTGAACAGTGGGATTTTTATAGATATAAAACAACAACGGAAAAATGGTGCCCATTGTCAGTGAGCTGATTCTGATACACAGCAACACCACGTGCTTGAGTAAAGCTGAACTTCAAAGGGTTTTCTGGGTTGTAATTTTTACAGAAAAATGTAATTCTGAATTGTCAGATCTTTGCCAGCTTCACTGCATGGGTTCCAACCCCCAACGTGGCAGATGGCAGCTGAGAACAAGCCATCTCTTACCATCTGAGTATACCCCAAATCGACTGATGTTTGACTGATTTCAACTCATAAGGACATAGAGCAGAGCAGAAGTGTGGGGCTCCTGAGGGGGCACATTTTTACGGAAGAGGACAGCCATATCTTATATGTCCCTTATAGTAGGTGGTAGGTTCAGAACACTGATCTGTTAGCTGACCGCCCGCTGGTTAATCTATATTACTACCAGGACTCAGAATGAGGGGTATGGGAAGTGATTTGTTATGCTGGAGGTGACGCCACTTCAGGATCCTGGGATGGTGAGAAGATACAAGAAAAATGCACAGTAGCAACAAGAGAGCTTTTGGGGAGTCCTCTGGGAGTCCCCGGCTCTCTCCTGGCTCAGCAGTAACAGCTCAGGTGGGCACCAGGGTTCACTGGGAAGACCACCGTCCATTCTCCCAGGAGAGCTCCCTCGAGATACAGGAGTCTTTGTTCTCTGGACAGGCTAACCTCTTCTGCAAAAGGTGCTGCCTTTGCCAGAGAAAAGTAAGTTTTTTTAAGAGGCTGGCAACCAGAGTTTTCAATTAAAATCATTCGGATGGAAAAAAATAAAGATCAGTCTTCCATGTCTAAGGGGATCTTGGGTACGAGGACCCAAATAACCCTTCACAAGGAATGCGGAAACAGCCAAGAGAGATACTTCTCATGTGTAAACCTCCCTCCGGACAGGGGGGATCTGGGGACTTCTGCAGAGGACACTCACCTCCCTCCCACAGGCCACACTCGGGACAGCATCAGGCTTCCAGAGAAAGTGGCTAAAGAGATAAGGTGGATCTTGGGCGGTTCTGTGATTTACCAGGTACAGTCAAAACTGGCCTCTTAAATGTAGTATGGCTTTCCTGCCACAGTTCTTAGTTCTCCCTAAAATATCAGGTTGCTCCTTTCTTATTTCATTTCATGTTTGCTTTCACTAAAGAAATGAAACATGTTGGAGGGAAAACTGGTGAGAAAGGACAGGAAACTGCAAGTGGGAGTGGACTATTCTGTGTGTTGTGGGGTTTGGTTTTTTTACCTCCAGCCTGGTTCTGTCCACATCTCTTAGGATTTTGTTGCGCCCTCTGTTGGTCACCATGAGCATTTCGTATGGAAATATCTGATAAAAAACAAAACAAAAACACCTCTTCTAGAATAGTCCTATCTATTTTGTGAACAAGGATTAAATCCATTTCGAAGCTGGTTCTACCGGGAGGGAGAGATCCTGACTAGAACCTCAGAGTGATGGGTGTTCGTCAATATCAGATCAAGTTCCCTGGTGGACGTTCTTGGACATTTCTGGCTCCCTACACAAGGGTCTCACGCAGCACTGTCCCATTAGAAAGTTTGCTGGACCCAAACAATACAAACGTACTATGCACAGGAGTGATGAGAAAACTCCAAGTGAACGGATTATCCACCAGAGAAATGAAGTACACGCTACATAGATGAACCTTTGGGAATGTTATGCTGAGTGAAAGGAGTCAGCCATATAAAGACATGTGGCATCATCCCTCCAATGGAAACAGGTCGTCTAGCCCAATGCGCTGAGATCAAGTGTGTCAGTGGTTGTTGGGAATGAGTAAGCAGAGGAGAGGGCTGGTTGTTTTAAAGGCTATAGAAGTTCTGCTAACATTGATGAAAAAGATTGGGAATGAATCGCGCTGGTGATCAGACAATGCCATAAGCGTGAACATAATCGGTGTCATAGAATGGTACATGTGAAAATATTGAAAGGATCAATGTTTTATTTTCTCTGTACATAGTTAACACCACAAAACCATGATTAAAATGGCAAATGGTTTGTTAGCTATTTCACCACATGTACAGAGAAAAAAAGCAAGAGAGCGAAGTAAAATTATGGGTACCATTTTTTTCACACGATGCAGCTAGACAGCTCAGATACTAGAGAGTAAGATCACTTTTTCAGGGTTTAATCATCTCGGCCCGTGGCTGGGTCATGACTCTCAGAGCCAGAGAGCAGTGTCCTTGAGCTGACATACTGAAATGAGCCTGGTCACAAGGGTACACAAGCCGGTCGACACCTCTGGACATACGGGATGTTTCTGGAACTGAGGTCTGCTCGGGAGAAGGTTCCTAGGATGCACAGTGTTCAGGGCTAAAACCATAAAATCCTGGGAGAATCGGGACAACTCGGTCACCTATGCGGAGCACTCTGCTCCTGCACTGGGCGCACCTTACAATGCTCACGGCTGGTGTGATTAGGTGCCATCAAGTTGATCCTCATTTGCACCGGCCCTATGACGTACCAGAGGTTATAAATCTGCCCAGTCCTGCGCCATCCTCACAATCTCTGCTGTGCCCACTGCTGCAGGCCCTATGTCAGTCCATTCACTGAGGGGCTTCCTCTCCTTTGATGACCATCTACTTTCCCAAACCTGATGTCCTTTCCAAGGACTGGCTCCTGAGAACATGCCCGAAATATGTGAGAGCAGGCTGCAGCTCCTTGCCTCTAACAAGACCTCTGCATTGATCAGTCAATGTCCAGGTCACAGGGACAGGAGGTCACTGTTCCCCCCACCGCATAGATCTCACAGTTAGGGGATGACACACCAAACTAGTGTGGAGACACGGGTGGCATGGAAAGATTCCTTGTGCACGGTCTTGCCTGAATGCACCAGCCCAGAACAGAGTGGGCACAAGCCTCAGAGATGGTGAAAAGATTGGAAAAGGCAGAAACGTGTAAGGCTCTGCCCCAGCCTATCCTGCCTGCAGGAGGAGAAGGAGGGGATCTGCACTTGCCTTTGGTTCCAACATGTTGGGCATAGATACTCCCCGGTCCATCCGCATTCCAGACATATGGCCGTCCTGCAGCGTCTGCAACAGAAACCCCGGTCGGGAGCAGCTCAGGGCAGCACGGGGAGTGGAGACAAAGACTGGGCTCCCAAGGGCCCATCTGGGTCTCAATCCTCACCACCACCACCACCACCACCATGACCACCACCCACTGCCACCGCCACCGCCACCACCACCACCACTACCACCACCATAACAGAGATGTGCCAGCTTGATTCCCAAGTGATTTTTAAAATGATATTCCAAACAACCCTAACAAAATTTAATTATCCTTATGACCCCTCCCCTAAAACCTCCAAAACCACTACCACCCAAAACTCATGTGAAATAAAATGAACGAAAATCTATTTACCTCATTTATCACTCCTACAATAGTAGGAATCCCTGTTGTAGTATTTATTATTGCTTTCCCAAACATT
>NW_006399756.1:16330126-16390876 GCF_000299155.1 Elephantulus edwardii | reverse complement strand
CCACCACCACTACCACCACCATAACAGAGATGTGCCAGCTTGATTCCCAAGTGATTTTTAAAATGATATTCTTGCTGAAGAGCAGGAACCATGCTCCTTCATACCGAGTTGTGGGAA
Source organism: Elephantulus edwardii (assembly GCF_000299155.1). Taxonomy (NCBI): domain Eukaryota; kingdom Metazoa; phylum Chordata; class Mammalia; order Macroscelidea; family Macroscelididae; genus Elephantulus; species Elephantulus edwardii. Next base: position 16,390,759 of record NW_006399756.1, on the reverse strand, counting down.
GCCCTCCTTTAATAGCTTTTGACTAATTTCGGAACACAGGGCTCCATGTATAGAAGTATGCGGTACACGAAAAAGTCTGCCAAGCCTATAGCTACTTTTTGTCTCTCGCTTTCTTTGGACATTGCCCTCTTCTTGGTCTCTATCATGATTTGTTGCTGTTGTTACATGCTGTCTAGTCGCCTGCAACTCATAGTGACCCTATGTACAACAGCCCTAATCCCTGCTCTATCCTTTGCCAATCTTATATTGTCTCTGACACACCTATCCCCATTACCCCAGTCACTGAATCAATCCACTTCATCTCATCCGCTGACCCTCCACCCTCCCAAGCATGACGTCCCTCTCCAAGGACTGATCCTGCCTTGCAACATGCCCAATGTATGGCAGACGAAGCTTCAGAATCCTTGCCTCCAAGGAGGAGCCTGGCTTCACTCTCTCAAGGATGAACTTGTTTATTCTCCTAGCAGTCCAGGTATATGCAATACTCTTCTCCATACTACAGCTCAAAGGCATTAAGTCTCCTTCTATCCTCCCTAGTCATTGTCCAGCTTTCTGATGCATAGCAAGTCATGGCAAAGACCATGTCCTGGATCAGATGCACCTTAGTCATGAGTTTATAAGGTTTGGATTATAGGAAGAAAGCGTAGAGCAAACTAGAGTTTACTCAGGTACTAGAATAAACTGTTCATTCTTCCGTCATACATATATGAGTTTATCTTCATATGGGACCAGGCAAGGAAGGGGAGGAGCTAAAACTCTGAGAGGTCATTAAGAAGGAAAAACAGAACCGTAGACAGATCTTTGATGCTGGTCCACTTCTACTCGACAAAGAACCCCTCAAGGCCAGAGCAAGGGAGCCTTTCAGGCCTGGCCTGGCTCCTATCCCCACAGCATGCAGGGACAACTTCAGTCAAGCACCAGGCCTGTTTCCTCTCCATGGCCACGAGCATAGGATTAGATGGATCAACCAACATAAGCATTTTCTCAAGAGAAACCCTTCTCTACAGAAACGATACGCATCTGGATTGACCGATAGATGGTGTTCTGCTGGTGTGGCCAACTCAAGAAAGACCATGTGTTCCATACCTGGTAGTCTGGAAAGGAAAGGAAAAAAAAGAAAAATCATAAGGGCAGGACTGTAGAAGAGCACAAGAAACTTAGTAGAAAAATCAGCTTCTACTGTCATTTCGAACATGGTCCCCCAGTGGATCACATTTTCTCCTTGCCCTGAATTTCTAAGTACTGTCTCATCTACCTCCTTTAAGCCGGCTCCATTTTTGGTCATCAGTTAAACCATCCCTTTCTTTCTCCTGGAAGCTTTCCCTGACAACCAGAAGTGTTTCTTCCTTCTCTCTACATCTCCATTTATCACACTGATACTCTCAGAGGCCATGCATTTTGAAGGGCACATGCTACCATTGTGTCTTGCCTGAGTCCATACAAATGACAAGAGTAAGGGCCAAGTCTTGTTCCCCGCTCTCCCTCCAGGAATCTCATAGCTTGTTCAGTGCACAGTAGCGACAATAAGCACTTCTTGCACACTCTCTTTTCATGGTTTTATTTCATCACTGACCTTTGAAATGTTATTTAACTGTTAACTCCTACGAGGAGGCACAGCAGCATCAGCACAGCCAATATACGTGATGATACGTTGCCTTTCGTGGACCTTGGCCATAAAGGGAGACTACAGCCAATGTCAGTCAACAGCCTGGCCTCTGAGACTCACCTCGGACTCCACCACTGACGTCCCCGTAGCTGTTGTACTGAGCAAAGTCGGTGGAGACAGGCTGCAAGAAGGAAAACACATGAGTGGACACCCGGCACAGTGGCAACCACTTTGGAGTCAGGTGACAGGAAATGAAATTCTAACAATTCTTTCTTTCCAAGTGAAATTCTGGTGGTGGTGGTTGTTAGGCGTCATCAACTCCAAGTCATAGCAACAGACCAAAACCCTGCCCAATCCCAGGCCATCCTCACAACCTCTGCTGTGAATAAGCCCATTGTAACAGCCTGTGTCAATCCACCATGGGGAGGGGGGGGTGTCTTCATCTTCTTATCTGACCACCCATCTTTCTGAGGATGATGCCTCTTTCCAGGGAGAAAGACACGTGGTCCCGCTGGACAACAAGCAATTTTACATCTTGCCAAAGTATCTTTGCCTTTGAAGATTAAGGGCTGTACTTCCTCCAAGCCAGATTTGTTTGGGTGTTTTTTTGGGGCAGTTCAATACTCTCTGCCCAAATTACAATTCAAATGCATCAGTTCTTTGTCAGTCGTCCTAATTCATTCTTGGGCCCTAACAATGATCCTAGTCAAGCTCACATAATTATAATAATGCAAACAAGGACCTCTGGAAGCACAAAGGCTGAATGAGCAGCTGCTAGCTGAAAGCTTGGTAGGTGGAACCCTCTCAGGGGCTCCTTGGGAGAGACTTGGTGGTTTGCTTCTGTAAAGACTACAGCCCAGAAAATTCTAGGAGGTAGTTCTCGCAAATACCAGATTGCTGTAAGTTGGAATTGATTAGATGTTGCCTAATTTGTCTTTTATTACTATTAAATCTTTGCCTTTCATAGACCATCTAATGTCACTGTACAAGATGTTGTTGGTAAGTGGGTATTTTCTGCAGATAATAAAGAATAGGTCAGGGTTTAGATCTGTTGTTCTTGGGTTGCTATGAGTCTTACGCATAGATGCGGCTTAACAACAACTTAATTACACAGTTGTGTTTGTTCTACTTTTTGTAGGGAGGACATACCAGATGTTCCTATTTCTCTTCACAGCACAGATATTGACTGAAGTAATTGCTTTTCCTTGATTATAAATGCATGACATTTCAGCAATAATATAAAAAAGTTAGATTGAGTCAGATAACATGCCATGACGTCATACAGGACTGGGGATGGAAATGTCACAGAAATAATTAACTAGAGCCACAAACAACATGACTATTTCAAGATTAAAAGGAATTTAACCAAAATGTGCAACAATGAATGAATGAAAATCCAACTTTAAACTTTAGTTAAAAATCACACTTAAAAAAATTACTATTGGGGGAGGGGGGAGGGGTTTGTGCAGGGAGAAGGGTGCAACAATGAATGAATGGAATTCCAAAATCTCTGTAGATGTTCATTGAAATGAAAAATAAACAAACTAAATTTAAAAAAATTACTATTAATAAAAAAATAACAGGAACTTACCCGATGGAGTCCATTTTTGCCATAGCCTGGGAGGGACGAGGTTTTCGATGATGGAGCATGAGACACTGAATGGGGGGAAACAAATCAATTGCTAAGAAGTCAAGAATCTAGAAGTCTGAGTTGCCAATGCAAATTTGGTGCTGTTAATTCACTTTGCAGAACGGCAGTTTTTAAATAGATTGCTTAAATAATATCGGGCTCAAGTGTTCTCAAGCATCACTGTACCTGAGTGCTTCCAGGAATGGGTGATCAGAGATGGTACTCAAGAACAGTGAGGAACGCAGTGCATTGTACCTGAGACAAACTGTTTCCTAAGATTTCAGAACACACCTACGTGCTCGGCAGGCTTTATCTCTTTGACTCCTCACTACAAGCCTAGAAGTACAATCATTAGGGAAGTCTGGTGGCTGATAGAGGGTTTGGCTGCCAACCCAAAGGCAGGCAGTTCAAATCTACCAGCTGCTTCACAGGAGAAAGACGGGCAAAATCTCTTCCCATGCAAAGGACAACCTTGGAAACCCGATGAAGGATCAGCTGAGTTGGCAGCAGTGAGTTTTGAGTTCTTGCATGCTCTAAATACTAATAAAACCTGAAAGGCACTCATTGGACAGAAAAGCATGCTGATGATTCAGAACACAGGAGAAAAGATCTGGGTGAAGAGAGAACTGGTTTGTGACGAATGTAAAACCCAACCATCCTCCTGGTCACTGAGTGGATTTTAACTCATGGCGTCCCTCCACTGGGTTTCTGAGTCTGTCTGTCTTTACAGGAGGAGACTGCCCACCTTTCTCCTCCAAAACAGCTGGTGGATTTGAAATGCACACCTTTTAGCTAGCTACACAACACCCAACACATTATGCCACCTGAACGCTTTCTGACAAATACGAAAAGAACGAAATACACTGATAGACTCTTTCAAGCTACTGGTTCTGTAATTTGCTTCAAAAGTGTTAAGAACAAAATCACTGGTCCTCAGATTGTGTACTGAATGTACAACTGTGAGTCCACAATGCCTTGGAAACGTCTTGCTTATGCTCTCTCTAGGAGAAACCCTGCACAGACCCTCTGTTCTCTATGAAAAAACCCCCCTCAGTACCATCAAATCAAAACCAACTAATAGCTGACCCTCCACTGGGTTTTTGAGGCTGTACATCACTTGGGGGGAGGCTGACTTTCTGTCTTGCAATGAACAGAGATCCACAGAGATCTCCTTTGGGCTGCTTCCCTCTAAGATGTTTGTTCTAGAAGGGAGTTCTATCATGCGGGAGAGGTTCCTCATTTTTAAGCTCCTCCAAGCAGCAGGAAGGAAATACCACTTGGAAGGAAGAAGTATAGCATGCACATAAATTGAAGCCTGTTATAGAAAATGGGCTTCCTCGCTCCCCTTTCTGTAGGCCACTCTGTGGGTGGCAGCGGACGTGGTCCTGCCTCTCCTGAGAGCCAACGCTGGCTCCTTGCACGTGGGCAGCCTCCTCTTGGCTGGGGAAGACGATGAATCTGCCTCTCACCTGAGTTGATGGGAGAATCATAGCGACTGGCTAGGAGAGCGGCCCTTTCCCGGCTCTCCTTCTCCCTCTCCATCTCTTCTTTCAGTATCAACTGCCCCAGGCCTGAGTTGAGCTAGGCACAGAGGAAAAACAAAAAGTGAAAAAAGTCAAGTGTGCCATTACTTTCACGAAGATGCAGTTTCCGCTGTAGATTGTCACAAGGAAGGAGGTCGTGGTTCAGGAGGAGTCTGGGGCCTGTGGGATTCCTCAAGAGGCAGCACAGGTTTTTGACCCTGTCCCCCTCTTAGCCATTTCAAGGCTCGATTTCTCTCAGCCAGGTTGTCCAAAGAATATCCTCTATCTTCCCTGTCTTCCTCTCCCTCAAACTGCCAGCCGGTGACCTCAGGAACTCAGAGATTATGTGAGAGGTTTTGATGTGACATGTGGAGGTGAGGGAGGCAGGCACGGCAGCCTTTAAAATGAAATTACAGTGATTTGTTTAAAAACAAAAGAAAAAAGCAGCACATGCCTTTTGTACAGTCTCTGGAAACTAGAGAAGTGGAGCAACTAATTCATAATTAATAATAACTCAGAGATAAGCACCACCCAGGATTCCTCTACCTACAATATTTTACAAAGTTGGAATCATGCAAGGAGTGAAGACTATCCTCCTTGTATGTAACAAACATCATGTGCGTGTCTCCATGTAATTACAGGTCTTCAGAAACTCTCATGCCCACAGCTTCAACAGCGCCTCCATGGTAGTTTACTGTCTTCTCCCTCCAGTCCTGGCTCTAAGTGGCTAGCCTTCTTTGGTCTTCTAAATTCTACAGAGCCCATGCTATGGTTGGGAGAGTATGTGGAGAGCTTCTAGGGGCTGTCCCTTTTCTCCTGGCCCAGAAAGACATGCAAGGCCCTTCTCCTCTTTGGGAAAGACTTGGAGAAATGCTCAACCCCAAAGGGATTCTAACAACAGAGCAGGCGGGACTTTGGAAAGAAATCTTGTCCTTCTCATCTTACCCGAGTCTCAGGCTGGGCCTACCTGGCCCGTAAACATCCTTTCCACACATGTACTTAAACAAGCTCATACATGCTTCACATACTCTCCCACTTCTCACCCAAGTACACCGTGTCCCTTTAGTCTCTGGCGTCAATGTCTTCTCCTCCAGAACCCACTGGACACTGTCCTACTACAGTTCCTAGATACCTGTCTTATCTCGCCCACCACACTGCAGGCTCCTTGAGGGCAGGACCACCTCTTGTTCGTCTCAGTGATCTGCACCCAGTAGACATTCCAAAGACACAGAACGGAAGTGTAGGGGAGGCAGCAGCAAGGGAGTTCGTGCACAAACCTTCATCAATTGCTCTTCTTGGAGCTGTCGGCGCCGCAGAAGTTCTTCCTCATCTTCCTCTCTGCCACTAGATCTGCGTCTCGTATCAGTTCCTAGTTCCACAGCAAAAACAACCTCTCACATCAGCCCCACCACAAGGGAATCTTAATGGACTAGTCCTCCCGTGCTCAGGTTGTTAAGTTGGCTAAGTCAGCCATGGCCTCTAACGTTGTGAAGGGAAAGACAGAAGGGTAGAAAGTTCCCACCACCGGCGGAGGACAACTGGCTGGTTTCTAGAGAGAATGAGCCTGTGTAACAAGCCAGTTCAATGTATGGTGTGAGACAGGGACCAACTGTGGCTTTGAGACCACTGGCCTGCTCAATCAGAACTTGCCTGGCTTTTGTGATTAGCAGCATATAAGTTATCACATAAACTACTGGTCAGGCTCACTGGAGGTCTATCTATAGTCTGTCTTTTATTTCCCTGACGCCAATTTAAAAGAGTGAGGAATTGAAATTCATCTACAAATACATCAAGTAGCTGTGATGGTCTGTTTCCTGAGACACATTTTTAAGTCTTTCTCTTTTAAAGTCCATTTTTCTTAATCTTAAGGGTTTACATATAACAAGGTGATGTTATTAATTAACAAAAATGCCTTTTGCTTTTAAGGGATAAGTCTCTAATATTTCTTTTTTCTTAATCCTTTGAATAAAATGGTCAAAAAAAAAAGGAATTTTATACTAATAGTCTAGCTTTAAAGTTACTTAATTGGGTCACTATAGCAAATCATGTGTAAATTTTGAGCTTCCTGGCAACAAGACAGGCAAGGGGTCAGAAGGAATCTGTCTGAATAGCTGGAAGGATTAGGATCATTATTTTCCCCCTAAATTGCTTGGGTTAAGCTGGCTGTGCAAGGAAACAGGAAAGTTTGCTAATCTAATCAAAATAAATGTCAATGAATAGCCTTAGTTTTTATCACTTTGATTAATGGTTCCTGAATGTTTCACATATTAGGACCTTGGAGGATTTGAAACTATTCCGAGATAATGGTTTTAAAAAGGAATTTTTTAAATTCTCCTTGTCCCTGCCCAAGTGGCCCCAAAGTTGAGTTACTCTTCTTTCTCCACTAAACAAGATTGAACCAGAAACTAGGGGTCACAAGAACTTACTGAAGGACATAGATTAGGGAAGAAAAATTGATGGCTGCCTCAGTTCTAACCATCATAAATGTCGTCTGAATTTTCTCTCTTTGGCCTACGCTCACAAGAATTACTACCCACGTGTGGGCAAGAATGAACCAAACCTCAAGTCAACGGAACCCTCAGCCTATGGTGAGTAACGGACCAAAGACATGGGTTTTCCTTCAAGTCTTTGAAAATGGGACTTGCTTCCAAATCAATTTATGTTTCTTGGAAAAGATACCCCCAAAGCTCTTGGTGAGATGGAGTGTGATGACGAAAATCTGGATGTTTTGGAAAATTGAAGGCTCTTTAGGATTGTTAACAGAAATGGGATCATCAGACCGTGCTGTCTTTGTGAGGCCTGCTCACTCACGTTGCTGTATTAGCTCGTGTTTGCTGACACATCTTTCTTAGGTCAGGTGGTGCCCTTACTCCTGAGACAGTGAAGACACAGACACATTTTATGGCATAAATCCATGGTTTAAAGCAAAGAATGAAGCAGCCCAAGTGTGTGACAATATAGCACAGGATTCGTGGAGATGAGAGACAAAAACTGCAGAACTTCACCCAAGTCGTGGTTCAGAGTGCTCCCTACACTGTGGTGACCCTTCTTAGCCAAGAATGTGATCTTGCAAGAAAAGTGAAAGCACTTCAATGTTAAGACTGGTTGTTAAAGAGAAATGGAACTAAAGCCTGGACTTAGTCTAAAACAAATTTCACGGGATGCAGTCTTCCTTGTATGAAGACTCAATAAATTCACCCATCCAGCCTCCAATGACACGGTGCGAGGTCCGTGTTCTGAGGTGTTCATCCAAATAGGTTAAAAAGCCACTAGTTTTGCATCATCACTCAGAGAGTCCCCCGCAAACCATCTGTTTTAGACCAGCCCTGAGGCTCATGGGTTTGGTTAGAACACAGCCCTGATGGGTGTGGTTTTATAACCTAAGACCTCTGCATACAAGTTACCATCACATTAGATTTCCCCTCCCCCATGGCTCTACCTCTCCATCTTTTAGTTTTAAAGTCCTTGTAATCATAAACACTGTCTTGCACACTTCAGGAATTTCACTGAGCTCTCCTAGAAATCTGTCTGACGTAGCAGTAAGGGTTGCATACCTCTGGCAGCAAGTGAGGGGGGACCTGGCCAGTGGTCCGTCTCAATCTTTGGTATTTCGTTGGGGTCTGGAGCCTGGGCTGCTGGGAACTTGGAAAACTTGATGATGTCTTCTGAAGACTTGCTCTGGGCTGCCAGGGCAGCTGCATCTAGGTGGGAACCAGGGGAGCTTAGCTGTGTTCTGCAAGGCAGTGTGGTCCAGTGCCACTCAGCACAGGAAGGTTTGTTCCCTGACAACATCCATTGCTCACCATCATCGCTACTCCTTGGTCCTGGGGTGGAGCCCAGTGGCAACTCAACTCCTTTTCCTTCCTTCCAGTCAGAAGCAAAGCCCTTCTGCACATCTGTTCCATATCAGATAAACCTTACTCTCCTAGCTCCAATACCAGCTCCGAGTGGCTATTTCACTTAAAGCCCTTACAATGTCAAATGCTGCTCCTGGGTTACACAAGCTACACAGACAATCCAGGGTTTAGTAACCACAGGTGACCAGCAGGCAGTTACAGAAAAATGTCTACTATCATAGAAAGCTCTGCTGGCTAACACCCTTCCAGAGGAATTAGAAATTCAAATTAGCAAATGGAAATTAAAGAGCTAAATTAAAAGCATAACACTGTCCCTCGACTGCATTTGCTAATTATTAGAGGGCTGGCTGGCTTTGCATATCCTTTTGGCAAGAAGCCACAGGTGTAACAGTCAAGTTCATTTTCAGTCTTATAGACTGCAGATGTGCCCTTGAGCTCAAGGAGAAGCAGGAACTGGAAACTCCAGTTTAGTTTGCAGGAATTCAGCACAGCCCTGTGATTTGCATTTGCCTCCTGATTTTGTGTTTAAGGGTCTGCATGTATAAGTGCATCATTTGACAGTAAAACAATAAAAATCACACTACCAGCAACCATTAGCCAAAAGAGTTCTTAAGGGCTCTACTTAGAGGGTAGGGGTGACAGATTGGCTTAGAGCCCAAATACAATCACAGAGGTCCCTGGAAACACCCAAATCAGTTATTAACGAGTCACTTCTGATTCACAGTGACTCTACCATTGAATTTCCAGGGCTGTAAATCCTTACAAAAACAGATTGCCACTTCATTCTCTTATAGAGGGGCTGGTGGGCTTGAACTGTCAACCTTTGGGTTAGTAGCTGAGTGCTTTAACCATTGCCTCACCAGATTCATAAATGCAGAGCTGGAGAACTCTAAATCAGGTGAAAAGGGCGGTCTCCAATTCCCACTAACTTTACGACACTGGAATGGCCTGGAATGCTAATAAACATATCACAATATAATGCAGCAAATAAAACTTTTCCCTGTGGATCAAGATAGTTTTACATTCACTTTTTTTTTTTGTATCTGGAAATATCTTTCTGACCCTTCAGCTCCATGTCACAGTAAACGGCTGGTCAGGAAGGGAGCAGTTTTTCTCTGGACATCAATCTCATGAGATACATTTCAGCTTGGGACACACTGCATACTCCACCTCAGAACACTGAAGCCTGAGAAATACTGTGTTTTTAAAAACGTGTGACTTCTGAAAAACATTGAGCATTTCCCAAATGCCTCAGCGCACAGGCACTGTGAGCTTGGGAATTCTATTTCTCTACTTAACTCTCTTTAACTGTACTTCTTTTTCAGGGACCTGATTTTATACAGAACAATCTTTGAAGACATGGCTCTAGCTAGGCTTAATTACTGATAAGAAACTAAAAGTAAAGACTTCAATCAAATTTCATGAAAAGAAGCCCAAAATGAAGCATTTACTAGTCTCTTTAAAGTTTAATTATTGGATCATTTCTGCTTACAGGCAGGACCTCTTGATTTTAGACTTTTTTAAAAAAGTCTCTAAATGGATAAGCCAAATCCTGAGAAGCTTATTCTTAAATCAAAAAATCAAATCAAATCAAGAAAGACTTCAAACAGTACTTACGCATTAGAATTGGTGAAGTCAGTAGTTAGTTAAACATTCACATGTTAATGAGTGGATGGGAAGACATTAAACCATAAAAAAACAAACAAAAACAATGTTAACAAACTTAAAAAAGCAAGCACATGGTATAAAACCTCAAAAAGAAAAAAAAAGACAAGAAAACAAAATAAACTGATAGTTCTAGAATCACAGTATAAGTTTTTTCCTTTGGCTAGAATTTTGGCCTAAAGTTTTTTTTTTTGGTCTATTTTCAACTTTATTTACATTTTATGCTATATATACATTAAGGACTCATGAGTGTCAACTGGATTCTAAAGGGAGCCTTCAAATTTCCAGGCACAACTTATGCACAGTTTTTTTTGGCATTACCCATGCACCAGCCTCTGTTTGCTCTCTCCTCACAGAGATCTGTGGTGGGTTGAGCCCCTTAGAGACGCAGTACTGGTGAGAGCAAATGTGCTCTACATAAAGCGATATGATTTCCTAAAAATTCTATATTCTTGGCAATGGGAAATAAGGTTATAAATCCATTGTGGTGACATGTAGTCGGCAAGGATTTTCAGAGATGAATTGCTGTCACTCACTGGATTTTAGATGAGGAAACTGAGGCACAGAAAGGCCATGTCTGTGACATCGCAGTGCCACTTAGGAAAAGAGCTATGAACAGGGTTGGGACTCTGCTTCAGTTTTGTCCTGTCCACTGCAGTGTGGGGTGTGGCTGGCACGGTGACACACCCCCCCAAAGAGAAAACAGGGCATAGTCACATAACGAATGAGTCAAATTGCTTTTTTAGGGGTTTAGCTGTCGTGAGTCACACTAACTGACATTTCAAAGTGACTATTGAGGTTGATTAGACTATTTGATAGAAGAAAAGACTTGTTAGTTTGGAACCCACTGGGTTCTCTTTCTGAAAAGAATGATGTATGGATTCTTGGACTCAGAAATAGGTTATAAGTCTTATAACTGTTCTCCACCTAGAAAAAGAAATCTCATGACACCTGCATCTAACTGTCCAGTCAATTCTGACTCCGTGATCCTACAGGCTGGATTGGAACTGCCCCCCAGCATTTCCTAGGCTGTATATCTTTATGGAATAGACTGACACGTAGTTTTTCTCCCTTCAGAAGCAGCTGGTGAGTTCGAACTGCTGACCTTTCGGATGGCAGCCGAGTGCTTAACTGCGGCATCACCAGCAACTGTACAAGCACAGCCTGCCCCTGTGTTTCTCAAGAGAAGCAGCAGTGAAGCAGGTCTGAGGGTAGCAAAGAGGAAGAGGTCGGCGGACTGGGATACTGAAAGCTAAGCAGAGGGAGGTGGGGGGCGAGTTTTACCATGCTGTTTGTAGATGGGTGGCTTTCGGTAAATGTTGATCCCTTGATCTGTGGAAATGAAAAAGCAAAGATGTGTGAATATGAGAACCAGTTTACGGAAGGCAAAACCAGAACAACCAGGGGGCTAATCAAACTGAAGGCTCTTCGATAAAAAGAACCCAGAAAATAAACATGTATTACAAAGATCGCATTTACTGGAAAGGAAAAAAAAATTACAGAGATGAGCAAATTACTACAGACAAGTGATGTGGAAGCCTTTGTAATACATCTTGGTAGATACAGACACATAAATAATTCACGAGCCATTTATTTAAAATACACACCTCACTGAAGACCAGGAAGAAATACAAGCAGGGCAGGGAATCTGACAGTGAGGAAGACATAACCAGTTTGAGGATAAATCCCCAAATTGCTACTGTCTAGAAATTGAGCTCCCAGAAGCCCCTGGTGGCTCAATTTACTTCTCAACTAACGAATGAAATAGGGAAAAGCAATGTAGTAAAATTAAGAGCATATTTCTAAAACACAGAAAAAGGCTATTTATGTGCAGGCTAGCCCAATGTGCTGACGGGATGCTAAAAAACTCCTACCTGGTTTAAGCCAAATTAGACAAAGTAAAGAGATGTTAAATACTATTCCCATTTCCATGTTCTGTTTCCTTAAGAGTCATGGGAACAGGACTATATGTTGGAGCATTAAAGATGAAAAAAAAAGCAAATAAAGAAATTCGATGTTCCAGATTCAAGTAGATTCAAGTATTTTTTTAAAGGCAATACAAAAGCAAAGCCAAATTTCATTGGCTTTTTGACTTCCTTTCATTAAATTTAGAGTGCAAAAGAGAAAAATTCTTACAGATTCCAAATAGGAATATGATCATTAACAGACCAGGTAATTTATCAAAGGACTTTCAGTAGCTAAAAGAAGCCAAACAAGGTATTTCTGGTGGATAAAAACCAACACCATGGCCTCTGAGGTGTCACATTCTACCCTCACAAATTGAGCTGACATAAAACATGAGATTATTGATGGGCTCAGATTCTCCCAGTTCCTGATGGCAGAAGACTGTTCCGTGGTGGCAAATGCTTATGACCGAGAACAAAGCGGGCAGCATCACGCCTAAATTGCAAGGTATCTCTGCAGGAAGACCACCAATTCAGTTTTACGCTTTTCTGAAAAAGAAAAATCCCTGGACGACATCCCCACACTGGGGGAGCAATGAGAAATAGAAAAATCCTCTCAGGCAGTACTGGGGTTCAATCCTCAAGATGAGAGGCATTAAGCCACAGTGCTACCTTAAAAAAAGCACTAACTTCAAAATAAAGTTAAAAAAATGAGTATAAAGGAAATAAAACCACTTAGCTCCTCCTCTTTTCTCGTGCCCGCACCCACTTAAAAAAAATATCAGAAAAGTCTAGACTTTGAATATGATGTTGGCTTTTCCTGCACGAAACTCGATAAAAAGCCCCCTGGGTCAGATCCTGCAATTTAGGGTTTGTCAACTCTGTGCATCCCCCTTGAAACAGCATGAGTGATGGAGACGAGACAGAGGTTACAGGCTACATTCTACACGGTGACGGGACACCAAGACGCAGACTGGGTCAGCTCCTACCTGGAACATGGAAGTGTTTAGGGGTCTGAGCGTAAGTTGGAGTGAGAGGGCGGCTGTCTGGCCGGTAAGGGAGAGGGGAGTTCCGGCCGCTGGACGGCTCGTTGCCTCCAATGAGAAGAATGGAGAAAACAAAATGAGAGAGAGGGAGAGCAAGGAAGACACCACAGCCAGCATCATCAAAATCCAAGACAACACAGTGGGAGGGAGAGGCAGAAGAAACGGAATCAGGTCATCCACGCAGCTCGCCAGGGCGATACTGGCTTCAGATTCCCCAGAGAGAGACTGGCCATGAGGTAGAATCAGGTTCCAAGCGTCAGCAGTCAGAGGCGTCATTGCAATGGCATGCGGTTGGAGGCTGTGAGCGAGCGGCAAACCAATCAGATGGAGAGGAGAATCAAAGAAAAGGACACTCGCTGGCTCATGACCCAGGAGCGGCTGTCAAATGGTTAAGTCACGAGCATGGCATGGGGCGAGCCAGGCAAGTCCAGCCACCCTCACTCCCAGGCTGGCAACTGACATGGGTTTCTCTGAACTGAAGGCCAGGTCTGGGGACCTGCAGGGTCACCCGGTCCTTGCCCTGAGTCACAGAAAATGGCTTTGTTGCAACATGTTTCTGAATTCTGTACTTTGAAATACACACGACACTCAGAACCCTTCTCTGCGGTTCACTGGGACCACTTACACTTCTCCCCGCTTTTCCCTTTAAAGAGGAGGTCCTACCCACAGCAAATGAGCGAGCTAGCTACTTACTTCTGAGGATAAGACGCCCTGCCTTTGGGCGTCGCTGAGTCTATGGAGACAGATTTTAGAAAAACAACCATCAAGCTGTGTAACTGGTACTCGGAGGAACACGGAAGGTGCTATGTAGCTCAGATAAAGGATCCACGTGTTCTTTAAGAAAGACACATCGAGGCTGCTACACTTGAGCGGGGTGTGAAAGAGTAAGTTCACAGGTGGGTGAGTGGACAGAGGCTCACGGCAGTTACATGAAAGGAGGTGGGCTGGGCCTTGGTGGTGGGGACCAGCAGGCTGGACCACTGTGCATGGGCTGCAAAGGAGAGTGAGGGCTTGCACAAAAGCTTTGCAGGCCCTGACAGCCACTTCCTTGTCAGAACGGCAGGGATCCCCTGCTGCTTGCACAAAAGTGGGAAGGGATGTGCCTCTAATTGTGGGCAGCCATCCTATCTGAAGACTACACCAAAGGGAAACGGGCCTGTTGCAAGTTAATGAACGTGTAATTCCACTTGTTTTATCATTGGTTTGCAGGAGTTTTTAAAATATGTATACAAGTCCCTTACTGGATATAAGGCTTGCAACTATTTTCTTCCACCCCATCCCATGGAGTCCTCTGAAGCCCAAAAGTTTTAAATTTTTATGACGTTTCATTCATTTCTCTTTTTTAATGCCCTCAAAGGCACTGCCACTGAACCTGAAACCACTCACAGCTGACCCTCCGGTGGGTTTTTCTGAGGCTATAATTTGCAAGGGAGGAGATTATGCATCTTTCTGCCACAGGAGCTGCTGGTGAATGTGAATTTACAAAGAGTCACAGGCTTTGGTTAGCAACACAACTCCCCACAAGCCAGGCTACTGGGGCTTTTGATTTTTAAAAGTCATAGATCTTCATCTTAGCCCATTTGTTCAAGTCAAATAGTTCTACACACGGTTAGCAAAAATATGAAAAATCCTAGTTGCTAGTTTTAAAACAGCATCTTGATAGAGTTCTAATCTGTCTCCTGTTATGTATGTGGGTGTCACAGACAGAGAGAGAGTGTGTGTGTGTGTGTGTGTGTGTGTGCGCGCATGTAACTGGAGCACAAATTTGTACACTGGGCTATAAGATATTCCGAACATGGGCTCCAATTTTAATTACTGGCTTTTCGTCTTGGTGTTGCAATGCCTCTATCTTATCTCTTGTAAGAGTCAATTTTTTTAAACCACCAACTGCACTTCTATCCCAGAAGTACGCAGTTCAAATCCACCAGATGCTCTGCTGGAGAAGGAGGGGACAATCTCTTCCTGTACCAGTCAGATCTGATTTGACGGTACACCTAAAAAATAATACAATTTTTTTAAACCAGTTTCAAGTATGTTGTAATGTCGATTTTGCTCTTTAAATTATATATTTATTAGCATTTAAAAAGGATGGTGGTGATTTAGTGAGAAGCTCTGGGAGCTCTGGTGGCCTAGTGGTAAGAAGTTTGCTGCAATCCCAAAGGCATGTGGTTCAAATCCACTAGCTGCTCTAAGGGAGGAAGATAGGCTCTCCCCCCTGAAAAGCATGGATCAGTTCTGATTTGATGGTAAACAACAATTTTTAAAAAGGTATCTTATTTTTCACCATCCGGTGTGAAAAAGAATGTATATGAACCCTGTAGTAAACCAGTATATAAAAGCCAAAACAAAATTAACTAGTCCATAAAAAAATAAAACAAAACAACCAAAACAAAACTAACTAGTCCACGCTGTGAAAAACAACAACAAATCACATAAAAAGTACAAAGAGAAGCAAGCAAGGGAAGAGTGTGTACAGTCAGAAGGAAACCTGTTTAAAAATCTAAGGATGAATTAGAACTTGGGTCCATTTCTCTACATGTTGTTGGTACTGGGCACAGCGCCTGGTCAAGACCCAGTAGTGCTCGATACATGTCCATGAAGGACAGACGGAAGTCAGTTAACAATTTTGCTGCTCCATACTGGCCTAATGTAGCAAGTGCCACTCAAGGATTAGCCATAACCTTTCTCAAAGCTTTACTAAAGGAAGCCAGGTAGCAGTGCAGGAATCCTTTGTTTCACTGTATTTCACAGACACAACAGTTTTTACTGCATTTGGGGCAATCTTGCACTGGACATGTACTTGCTGTGTGTCTCGGTCACATTTTGGAAATTCTCAAAATATATGCAATATTTTCTGAATGCTATAGTGTGCTTAGAGCACTGGTGGCTTAGGGGTAAGGAGAGGTGCTGCTAACCTGAAGGCATGCGGTTCAAATCTACCCACTGCTCCATGGGCGAAACATAGGTAACCTCCTCCCATGTGATTTATTGCCTCTGAAAACCCACTGGAGGGTCAGCTATGGGTCAGCTTCACCTCGATGGTACTTAACAGCAATGATGACACACTTATAACAAACTCAACTGCCACTCGGTTAAAAGCAACCCTCCACTGAGTTTCTGAGGCTGTAAACTGCACAGGAAGAGACTGCCCATTTTCCCCTCCAGAGCCGCTGGTGGATTCAAATCAGCGGAGACGCGGGGCCTGCAGGTCAGCAGCCCAGCTCCCTGGTGTTAGCTAAGATAGCGGATGCAAACTTAACGCCTAGGACAGGGCATAAACGTATTTTTTATGCTCACAGGGAAACCAAAACGTTCATGTGGCTTTCTTTTTTGTGTTGTTTTGTTGCCGTGGTCAGGAACCAAACTCACGGCATCTCTGTGGTGTGCCTGCACATATGATGGGAATACAACAGCACCCCTGAGCCTTTAGGCACTCCTACGGTACAGCTTACAGTTTATGATACAGTTTACGGTACAGCTAAGCAATCCCACACCTCCAGTTTAAGTGTTTCACTTGACAAGAAGCTCCTGGGCTACTTGCAAATGAATAGGGACAGAAGAAAAATTGCTGCCTGTGAGCCTGGGGTTTGAGAAGAGAGCTGACTATCACATGGACGGCCAAGAAAACAAACAGATATGTCTTGTAGACGGTGCAGCCGGAGTGCTCTTTGGAGGCGAGGATGATGAAGCTTTGCCTCACATACTTAAGGTATGTTGTTAGGAGAGGCTATTCCTTGGAGAGGGACATGGTGCTTGGAAGGGTGGAGGGTCGGGGAAGGAAAGAAAGACCCTCAACCAGGTGGATTAACAAAATGACCACCATAATGGGTTCTAGTGTGTCAGGAGGTGTGAGGTGTGAGGACAGCATGGGACAGGGTTCAGATCCGCTGTTCACAGGTGGCCATGAGTCATACCTAACAACAGGAACAACAACAACCACCACCACCACCACTACTACTACTACTCTCAAAAGACCTAGAATCTCAACTTGCTGGCTCCAGGGTGTCTAATGAAGACTTTGGATGGGTTTCCACCATTCCTGCTTCTGGACCTTGTTATTCCTGGCATTCACCCTTCACCCTTCCCCTCCAACCCAGATATATCAGGAACATATTTTCACAGTTTTGTTTATTCCTTCCCAATGAGATGCAATGATAATAAGTTCATTTTGATAATTATTAGCTAGTGTCATGGATGTAAAAAAAATACCTCCAGGCAAGGTACACAAAGATTTTGGGTTCTGAGAGCCAGCCATGGAGGCTATCAATGAGGATCTCCACTGGGGAGGGGGTGAAGGCTATGAGAGGCGACCAAAGGGTCTGATCCCCACCCGGTGAGTCCTGGCTGAAGGCTGTTGGGAGATGGGGGCACAGTTCATGGTTTTTATTTAGTTGTTCATCTTCAACAACCACTGCTTATTCCAGCTATTAGGAATAAAATAATAATAATAAATAATAATAATAAGTCTTGTAATTCTTACAGTCTTTTAACTGATACTCCTATAGTCGTTTAAATGATCTTAACAAACATCTTAAAATGTCAGGTAAAAACAGTCATGGAAACACACCCATCTTAGTGACCATGCAATTGGATGGTCCCTGATAGATACCATTGCCAGGTACCTCAATCTAAGCCCTTGGGATACCAAAGTCATTCATTTTCGTATTAAGAAGAGAGAAAAAAAAATCAACCCCAAAGCCACTGCTGTGAAGTTGTCTCCCACACACAGTCACGGACAGGAGAAAGCAGAAGTGTCCCACCCACACCACCAGGAGGTGGCAGAGGCTGTAGGTCCTTACGGAAGCAGAACGCCACGTTGTCCCCCGTGGAAAAGGCGGGTGGCTTCAAACTGTTGACCTTTTGGTTAGCTGTGCTGCTAGGGCTCCCTGGCATCCTTAAAAGTTCCTGACCATCCTCAAAAGCATTTTTCCCTCTTCTACCTTGTTCCCCCGCCCCCTCTTCTACCTTAAATATGCTCTTTAATAAGTAACAAAATGTCCAACCCTAGTCTGCCAGAAAAGAACTGGTGAGGACTCAAAAACATATTTTTTTTTGGGAGGTGGGGGCTTAATTTATCAAACAAGTTTCAGGCATGAGACGAAATACCATATTTAGGGAGTATCATCACCACCTTTATTATCACCAACTGTCAGATCAGAGAAAGACATTTTCCGGTGACAGTCCAGTTGTGTACATGGCACATTGTTGCTGTGGTTACGTGTGGACATAGTGCGTCGAGAGTCACTAAGTCAGCATGTCCTCATACTGGGCCTCCTCAGGCTGATGGAGTTCTTATTCCGGCAAGAACCTGGTGTCTTTACTGCCTGACTTTCATCTGCAACCTCTTGTCAGCTGAATACGCCATTTCTTTTAGTCCCTGGGAGCTAACAGCCCCTAGCAGTGTCAGGATTCTCACTGCAGTTAACGACCTCCTATGCTGGGTCCTCGTGCTCCTCCGTGAACCACGGGCTTCAGTGACTGATCCCGAGACAAGAGAATGGGAACAGCTGAGCACACACGGCTGCTGTGGAACCTGCTGGATCCCCGTAGAACCCTGCTGCCTGTGGTCCACTGCCATCAGCTCAGAACCAAGCGTAGCCGACCCTCCAGTGGGTTTTCAGAGGCTGTAAAACGCTTGGGAGGCCACTACTCATGCTCATCCCTTGGCCCAGCTGGTGGATTAAAACTGTGTGCTTTGATTTGGTAGCAGAACTCCTTAATCATTCGCCCACAAAAGCTCCCTGAACCTTCTAGACCCTGTGTTTACATTCTAAATCATAAGTGACACTAGGATATTGGCGGTAGCTATCATTTCGTGTCTCCGTTATCTCCAGTTCTTGGTCTAAATCTTCAATAGGAGCTATATCATTCTTTTGCAAATGTCCAATATCTGTTTACTTCACAGCAATTCATTTTGTTGGCCAAACGAGGCCGCTTTAATTCACAGAGACTGGCTATATGTAGCCCCCTGCTCACAAACCCAGCTCCTACTTCACAGACACAGAGGGGAACAGCTGACGGTATTTCAAAGGAGAAGGAAGAGGAACTCAGGGAACACTGCTCAGACAAAGCCAACACCAAGTGGAAATCGTTTCCCCGAATCTCTAGGCATGCACTTGACCAAACGGTCCACCAATGACATACTTACAGAGAACAAGTCTGCAAACGAGGTCAGAGAACAAAAATAAACACACAGCCAGAAACAGGATGGACTTTACACAAAATGGATGGAGAAGCAAAGAAAGTCGAGAGACAGCCCTGAGATGTGAGTTTCAGCCTTAGACCCATGCAGGCATCCTTAGTTTAAGAAGCAGAAGACCTGAGCAGACATGCATCAAAGATAAGGACCAGGAAGTGGCGTGGCAGTGCAAGGCTGGGTTCCTGGCTGTCAGAGTGGAGAGGGCCTCATACATACAGTGAGGGCTCAGTTACAAACCCCTGAGATGGACATCCTGCCCTGGGTCCCCCAGTCAGCACTCAATTTAAAAAGAACTCCCCCAAGATCACATAATGAGCCTCCGGGATAACAAGGAAATGCTCAAAAGAAGGGCCTGGAAATACTTGAAGATGCTTCCCAATGTGAAGACATCTCAATTGTGTTTCTCCAATGGCCATAAATTCCCTGCATACTGAAATTTCCAGGCCTTGAAAATGGGTATAAATTTCATTTTGTTATAATGTAACAAAGAGATAATTCTTTGGAGATTGTTTAGTCATTTGACTAGATTGAGGGGGCTAAGTCATGTGTTCTTGTGCAAGTTCTCCAGAATTTATTCTATGTCTAATGAAACACCTCATCGGACTTGAACACTAAGCATATGCTATTATGCATGTTTTATTTTGTATCTGAAAACACATAACTTCCTTAATACAACCAGAAGCATTATGTCCAGTAAAAAGAAATAGGGGTGGATTCTATTAAACTTTTCAAGGGTGTAGTCCTGGTCTTGCTAATTTTTCTTGATTAAATGCCTACAATACGTGACTACTAAAAACTTCAAACTTGGGGCTGACAACGGAAAATAATACCTATCTAGGTTTTTCATATCGCAGTATTTGAGCACACAGAGCAACTGTAATTTTCATAAACATTTGATAATTTTTCTTCAAGGGTAAAAATGGGTTCTTTTTATAATTTAAAGAAAGGAAATGTAAAACTAGCTGTTTGTCTTAACCTTACTAGGAATGCATTTTCTACTTCAAAGGGGGTAGGAAATAGCAGCTTTAAAATGACACTTTAGGGGAGCTCTAGTGGCCTAGTGGCAAGGAGCTGCAACTACAATCCCAGAGGCTCACGGTTCGAATCCACCAGATGCTCTGCCGGGAAAGGAGGGACAATCTCCTCCTGTACCAGTCAGATCTAATTTGATGGTACACTCACACAAAAATAAAAAATTAAAAATAAATAAATAAAATGACACTTTATATATATATATATGCTGCCATGTACTGTTGAGTCAGAACCCACTCAAAGCTCCAGTTTTCAGAGGCAGCAAAGCACACAGGAGGAAAGACTGCTCCCATCCTTCTGCTGCGGAGCAGCTGGTAGGTTCAAACAGAGCACCTTTGGGATGACAGCACAGCTTCTTATCACTAAGCCACCAGAGGTCCCTACAAAATCACAGGTGCCAACTGTAAAGGCACTCTTCTGGGAAAGAGGACCGGGGTTCTGGCCCCACTACTGCCAATTCTTAGTTGTGAGCTCGTAGCCAGCCCTCTTTATTGTGGCCTCAGCTCCCTTCTCTCCCTCTGTGTTTCTTTACAGTCCTCACAGCAAAGAGCAATGGGATGATGTGATCCAAAGTGTCTCAGAGCAGTAACACCCACGCTGAGGTGCCAATCAGGGCAGGACACAGAGCAAGGACCTACACTGGGCTGCACCTCTCACACCTACGGTCACTCTGGAGACAGGAATCTTCCCTCCTATCTTACAGATGAGGAAGGTGACATACAAAACATTAAGTGGGCAAGCCAAGGTCACACAAGTAACTGACGGAGACAATACACAAGCTCCCTATCTTGGGCTGCTTGCAGACACAGGGTATTGTTAGCTACAGATATTGGGACAAACATTGTATATGCGACTTTGCTGGCACATGGTATTTTTCATTCTGTGACAAGTGTCTTTTCTGAACAACGAAGCAGAATTACAAAACATGGGCCTTTACATATTGATGAATTTAAAAAACCTGTACTGTATTAGAACTAACAGACATAATCTTCTTAATTCGGCCAAGTGCTTCTATGTTAAAGTCTCTTTAAACTATATACTTGTGATATTTATTCAATAGTTTCTTTTGGTTTTATGTACAGCCTCAAAAGCTTATCTTAAAATTCAGACAATAAAAATTTTTCTGCAAAATACTAATGGGAATAATTTCTCATAAGATTTTCAATCATCTGCCAAAAATTTGAGACAGTGCTGCACCTCCTGAGAAAAGACAGACAAAACAGCAAAGGGTGCATGTCCTCAATAAGCACATCAGTAGTATTATTTTCTTTTTAAAAATTTTATTATTATTATTATTATTGTGTGTGTACCATCAAATCAGATCTGACTGGTACAAGATAAAACTGTCCCTCCTTCTCCAGCAGAGCATCTGGTGGATTCGAACCACATGCCTCTGGGATTGCAGTGCAGCTTCTTGCCACTAGGTCTTCAGAGCTACCCAGTAGTACTATTTTCATAGCACAGAAAGATGTGCAAGGAGTAGATTTATAAAGTAACAAAGTACTCAAAACCTCAACTCATTGCCATCAAATCAAAACTGACTCTTCAGCTGGTTTTCTGAGGCTGTAAATGGCATTGAAGAAAGAAGATGGCCCATCTTTCTCTTGTGAGATTTGAACTACCTGGCTTTGGGTTGGCAGCACAACTCCTTATCAAGTAGGATAGGCCACCAGAGGGCCCTACCAATAAATATAGCACATTTGGGGTTTTTAGGATGCAGTTGCCAACTGAGGAAAAAGGAAATCACTTGTATAGTCTTCAAGTGAAAATTTGGGAAAACGAAAGAAAATCTAGGTTACTCCTTGGGCATGTTAGTTCTGTGACTGATTGAAGTACATGGTCTGAATCCTTTCGAAAAGTTTTAAGATACAGGGCAACATCTGCGTTTGCCTCCTGCTTCCTCTCAGAGCTGGTTTTACAGGTTCATTTTGTCCAAAGAAGTGGGAGGGCAGTTATCATTGCTCTGGGAGCTCATGCTTATTTTAAATTGTGGTTCCTTTATAACCTTCTCAGGGTTTGGCGGATTCCTCAGCACATAGAGTGGCACTGTCACAGAAGCCTAAGGATATAAGGAAAGCCATGGGCACACCATAAAGGAAATGAGGGAGAAGCGGGCAGGCTAATTTTCTATCCCATAAAGGCAAGGGAAAACAGAAGGCGAAGCCATCCTGTGGGAATCAGGTGAATCAAAACGGAAGAATTGGTTCAAGGAGAGAAACTGAAGTTATAAACAATGAACTTGATTCCTCAGCCTCCTATGGTTTTAAAAGTATTGTCCTTATTAATTAATACTGCTAAGTAACTTATCACCATCAAGACGGCTTTGGGATATTTGCAGCTAAATACTGTTGTGTTTGTAGAGATACAACACATATTAAAATCACAGGGAAGGGGATTGAAAAAAGGCCACCAAACCAATTATAATGTTGCATATTGCATTTGCAGGATACAAAACCAAAATGACTATATATATGTATCCATTCTCCTCTTTCATGAACTTCCTGTTTCTTCACTGAAAGCCCTTAGAAGTGACATATTTCTCCTAAGAGAGGCGCCATGCCAGTTCTAAGGCGTCTAAGGGTGCAGGCATGACGCACGGCAGGCATGCGGAGAGGTGGGTGCTGACTCTCGGAGATACACCTTATTAGCCTTCCTAGGTGCTAATAAATCTCCACTACGCAGGGCAGCGCGCCGAGGGTGCCTGGCTCCTTACCTTTGATATGGGGGATGAAGTGGTGTCGGAAGGGGGAGTTGGGGCGGGAGTCGTTGTGGGTGGAGCTGAGGCTGCTGGTGCGCAGGTAGCTCAAGCGCTGCACACCAGGAGACCGCAGCTCTGCGCAGGGAGGCGGGCGGGGCAGGAGACAGAACAGAAGAACAGAAATTAACACGGAAATTAGCAAGGCCTGTTAATCAGGAGTCTGAAAGGAGGAAGGAAAAGGGTTAAGGAGGCGGGTTAGGCAGAGGAGGGGGGTATTTCCAAACAGCTCAGCACACAGTTTCACTCTTGGAGAACCAAAGGCTTCAGTCAGGAGGAGCGATTTCCAGAATAGTCTATGTCAGAATAAAGTCAGTCACTGGGAAGCCAGGACTGGGGCCAGCATTTAGACACTTGGGGCTATTTTTTTAAGGAACACCTGAAAAAATAGAGCCCTCTGAAACACGTGTTAAAAAAACACCAACCAAACACCACCATACTAAAACATGACAATCACTTATACAAATTTGAAAAGGAGTTCTCTATGTAAAGTCAAAGTCACTGTGATCAGTGGAAGTGACTCATAACTGACCCTCCAGTGAGTTCTCATGGCTGTAAGTCACAGCAGAGGAAATTGCCCATCAGCTGGTGGAATGAACCACCAGAGAGGCTGGCCCTTTGCCAAGCAATGCAGCAGCCTAAGGCATAAACTCCCTCAGATGTGGATCAACCCACAAGGGCTGATTCTTTTTTAAGCTGCCTTCTCCCACTGGAAGTTTAGGGATTTTGTTGTTGGTTTGTT
This sequence comes from Elephantulus edwardii, assembly GCF_000299155.1. Lineage (NCBI taxonomy): Eukaryota > Metazoa > Chordata > Mammalia > Macroscelidea > Macroscelididae > Elephantulus > Elephantulus edwardii. The sequence goes on along the minus strand of NW_006399756.1, from coordinate 16,366,800 downwards.
GTGGGTGCCCCCTTTCCCCCAGGACGATCTGTTCCTGTCCCTGGGCAGTGAAGAGGCATTTAAAAAAGTAAGCAGTGGGAGCTAGCATTGCAGAGGCCAAACTGTCATTTCAGAAGAATGGGCTGTTCAAACACATACAGAAGGCTTGACTCATCATTTGAGATCTAGAACTTGGGGAGTGCATACTTTGGGGTGTTTCAAAAAAACCTAATTTATTTTGTCAGGACCCCACGTTAGAAGGATAAATTTAAAATGCAGATAAATGGCTATAACTCCTCTCACCAAACTTGACTCCCAGCTGTGGAGTTGATGGCAACTCAGGGCAACCCCAGAGGACAGAGCGGGGTTTCCAAGGCTGAGATTCTTTGCAGAAGCTGAGTGCCACATCCTTCACCCAGAGAGCAGATGGTGGGTTTGAACTGTTGCCCTTTTGCTTGTGGCCAAGTGTCACTGTACCACCACCAGGCTTGTACTTTTTTCTGCATATGTGTGATGCTAATTGATGGGGTGAATTAACATATACCCAGCTGAACATATTAAAAACTCATATGCTTTGCTGGTGAGGCAACTCCTATTTATAGGCAATCCCCCTAACCCCAAGTTTCTAAGATTCAGTCTTGTTGCTGTTGTGCTGTTGAGTCAGAACCAACACATAGCTGACCCTCCGATGGGTCTTAAGAGACAGTAAAATGCATGGGAAGAGACTCCATTTTTCTCCCGCAAAGCAGCTGGTGCATTCAAACTGTGTACCTTTGTAATTGCACCACAGTTTCTTACCATGAGGCCACTGTAAATCTTTGCAGGACAAGATGATTCATCTTTTCTCTTTGGAACAGCTGGTGGATTCCAACTGCTGATCTCCCAGTTACACGAAGCACATGAAGCCACCCCTGACCCTTCCTATACATGTACACTCCACCAATCAGCATGACACAGAATCAGGAACATTCCAAAAGCTGTTATGATTGGCTCAGCAGCAGACTTCCCAGTGCTCATTAAGTACATGGCCTCTGGGGGAAAGCCACCCGACTGGCCACCAGCCTACTCCTGCGGATGCCTGAAACAACCTCTGTGTTCCCCATGCCACCCCAATATGACATGGCTGGGGTCACAATGACCTCAGCATACACGCAGATGTGGCAGCACAAAGAATCCTACATCCTCAAATGGACAAAGGCTTGTGCCCGGATCCACTCCAGGGCAGTGACGGAGTAAGAAGGAAATTTCTCCCAAATTCCACTGAACTCATTAAATACTGAGAGCCTAGAGAAAACGATATAGTATTGGAAGACCAAGTAACAAAACTCCAATTAACAATTGAGAGAAAACTGTGGCCTTTTCACATTCTAATGATTTTCACTGGTTTGAATTCTTCCACATAAAACCAGTTAGCACCTGATTGTGCTTGTTCTCATCAGACTGCCTAAGAAGCTTAAAATGAAGTCTGTTGAGGTGTGCATAATCACGGAGGTCTTGAGACGTCCACAGTCCTCCGTATGAATCTGTTTCTCAGGGAATCTATGCTAGACTCTCTGTTCTCCTCTACATATGAAGCCCTCATTAAAAGCAAAAGGAAATTATTTGTGAGGAAATAAAGGTGAACCATGTCCATTAGTATTAGGTATTTTCTATTGTAACATGTATGTTTCTCTCTCTGTCTCTCTCTCTCTCTCTCTCTCTCTCACACACACACACACACACACACACACACACACACACACGGTGTCTTATAAGCCTCATGGAAACTTGGAAATTTTTAGGGTTAGAAGGGATCTTAAACACTCTGTCTGTCTGTCTCTGTCTTACAAACCTGATGGAATCTTTGGGGTAACATAATCAGCCTGTCAACATATGGCTAATAACAGATGTTTATAAGTTACTAATATGCCTTAAAAAGTACTACAAAATATTTTCTCTTGGAGAGCTTCATTTCAAGCATTAGTGATGAGATTCTCCTCCAGCCCCTCTCTCAAACAAACAACATTAAAAAAAAATTATATATATATATATCCTCCCTTCCACAAGTAGTTTGTCAAAGTGTAATTATTTGATAAGTCATAATGAATATCACTATCAAATGATGACTGCCTCAAGAAAAGATATGAGAGAAAATACTGTTGACTATCAGTTTACACGCCCTCCTCCACGTAAGAGGGAAAAATGTTCGGCAGCCAGATTTTCTAAAACAGTATCAATGGTGGGGAGGTAGAAAGAGGGAATCACACAGAAATACAGTTTATGAAATGGGGTGAACTGTGGAAACGGGTGCCCTTACCAGGCCTGTGAAAATGCTGGGGGGAGCGTGACGTGGTCGGAGTGTAACTGTGGCGGCTGTACACCGGGGAGTTGATGGAGCCCTGGCTGGTGGACCGGTGGATCATCCGGTCCCGAGCATCCTGGTAGCCCTGGGAACAAAGTTCAGGAAAGAATGAGCACAAACGAACCTGCAGGCTCATGTCTGTGTCGAGGGAGGCAGAAGCTGCCCAGAGCCCAGAGCGCCTGCCTGCAGCTCAGAAACACTCTGAGGACCATATCCTTTACTGTGAGGATAACATCATAAACTGTCCGCAGCACCTCCGTCTTATGTTTTGTCTTTGTAAGACAGACAACACTTACAGCAATTAAAATTTTAAGACACAAAAAGAATTCGTTCACTCCACTGTCCACAGAGCTGTGGGGAAAGGGGCAATGGTGACTTTTATTTGTGCTTTTCAGTTTTACAGAGCAAGTTTGCGTCCACCCCTACATCAGATCTGTGTAGGAATAAGGCACGTGATCTGTGACCACCCTTCCCCACTAATGTTGGCCCAGGTCCTAAAGAGGTGAGAGACCTGAGGGGAGCACCCAGTGGACAGAAGGCGATGCTACCAACCCAAAGGTGGGTGATTTTAATCTGCAGCCCTCAGGCCTGGTTTTAATTGTTTTTGGTCAAACATTCTTCTGTGTGGTATAGCACTGGTGTGTCCATTTGCTGTACAAAGGTAACTCGTGGTTGCTGTGATGCTGAACACTGTGACATTGATGTGTCAAGTGTGATAATGGTTACCCATGGTGGACAGTGTTTGGTGGAGCTCTCCAATTAAAACAACTTTGGAAGCAGGAGTGGCATCCACTTCTGAAAAAGCTTGCCTCCAGAAACCCTATGAACTTGGAAAAATGATGTAAGTTATACAAGTCTTCGGGTCTTTCATTCATAGGGTCGCTATGAGTCATCTATCAACAATGTCCAAACTCAGAAAAGATTATAGTAGAGACTATATATACATACATGCATGCAAATGATATTGTTTAAAAAACCTGAAAGAGCATGAAGAAGAAAACGTTACATTTTAGGAATTTGTTTTCTTGATATTTCTGCTAATGCAATGCAAATAAAAACTCAAAGACCATATGTTGCTGTTGTTGTTGTTATGTGCCATCGAGTTGTTTGCGACTCATAGCAACCCTATGTACAAGAGCCCTAAACGCCATTCTATTCTGTGCCAACCTTGCTGTCCCAAACACATAACCGTATTATGGAACATATACAAGTGTGTTCAAAGGATGAGAGGAGAGGCCTGCACGGGCACAAGGGGCTTCACTCCTACTAAGAGGTACAGGTGGAGCTCTGGTGGTGCAGTAAGTTGTTAAGTGCTGGGATGCTAATAGAAAGGTTGGCGGGTTGAAACCAGAGGCTGCTTTTATGGAGAAAGACATGGCAGCCTGTTCCTGTTAAAATTTAAAGCCTTGGAAATGTGCTGGTGCAGTTTTACTCTGTCTCACAGGGTCGCTATGAGTCACTGTCAAATTGATGGCTCTGAGCTTAGTTTTGAGAGCTACAGATTGAGGTCAGTGGAAGGCTATTTTTATCCCCTAGATTCAAAATAATGGTAATAAATCTACAGCCATATCTTATATCATTACATCTTACAGGTCATCATAGCCTTCCGAACATTTTATTATTATTATTGTGTATCTTTTTATGCCATTCTTAAAAATGAAAATTTACAGTCTAGGAAAGTTCCAGGAAACTCCCAAACTGCCCCCATCATAATTTCCAAAAATGGGTACTTACTTCTGCTGAAGGGGTGGGAGACAAAGTCCTTGGAGACTAGAAGAAGAAAAGAGAATTTAGAGTCACTACTTCTATTCGTTCTTTAATAGCTTTAAGTAGAAGAGCTTGTTAGAACCACCTGAAGATATTTTTCAAAATATCCAAGTCAGCGTGCACATGCACTCCACCTGCAGGCTGCTTATTTACCTGCTGAGAGTCGGGAATCCACACAGGATTTGGGGGAGTTATTGCTGACTATGAATCAAAGAAATATTAACAGTGAATGTCAATACCAGCACGCATGTAACTGGAAAGGTTCCCAAGTTGTAAGATCCACTGTGTTGGGGAACAGTTCACTAATATATATGATTTCTGAGCCAGGATACACCCTCCAGTGAGACACCAAAAATGGCCCCATGATTGAAATGAGACCGTTGTGATGGGCACATGGCATCTTGCCCTGGTCACCTGACCAGCCGTACTGCCACTTACCTGCCAGCTCTGTTCTTCCACTCAGAGGCTTCCTGGGACCCACCATCAGGCCAAGGCCTCTGTGACCTTAGGACCTTTGCACATGCTGTTCCAGCTGCCTGCCTTGCCTTCAGGTCTGACCCCTGCAGGACTCCAATTATCATTACACTTCTCTGTGCTTCTGACCCCGGATTTAATGAAGAAACCCGGCCTCTCTCACATATTCTCTTTATTCTCCTTTATCCCTCCTTAAAGCACTCAACACCACCTAATATGACATTGCCCAGGTGGGCAGGGGCTTCACGCGTCCACAACTCTGTACCCTAGTGACCGCCAGGTCCTGGCATACATTAGGTGCTCAACAATTGCTTTCTGAAAGAGTGAATGAAAAGCTGTAATTGAAATGCAGACAGCTAGTTGACGGGAACGGAATGCAAATAAAACCTTCGGGAGACACCAACGCTGGATCTCAGGTCTAGGGCTTGCCCCTCTGCCCACGCTGCCAGTGAGCTGCCAGTCTCTCCTGTCTATGACTGACAGACACAGACACTGTCGAGTCTGCAGCTCCTCCTGGCTCTGCGGCGTCTCAGCTGTGTGTGGATGGGATCACTGACGGGAAACTGCTAGAGAGACCTTCAAGTTTCCCCTCTTATGTTTCTGAAATGACAATCTTAAGGATCCTGTCAAAGAAGACTGTCCTGTCTGTGTCAGTTTGCCATACTGCAGTGGCCTGCATGCTGTTGTGATTCTAGAAGCTATGAAGCCAATATTTTGAATATCAGCAGGGCCACCCACAGTGGGCAGGTTTCAGCAGACCTTCCAGACCAAGAGAGAGCGGGAAGAAAGGCCTGGCAATCTCCTGCTCAGGATCAGGCAGTGGAAACTTTACGGGTCACAACTGCACATCAGGTGACTCGCTTGATTCAGACTCCTCAATACGAGGCAGGGAAGGACATTACGCCTGGTGAAGGAGGGGGTCCGCCAGGACAAGGGGGACACTCAGAGACAGACTGTGAACCAGCTGTGAGGTGGACTCGAACACGCCAGTGACTGTGAGGACAACACAGGAGTGGGCAGTGTGTGCACTGCACAAAAAGTCATCACGAGTCGGAGTCAACAGGCTCGCTCCCGATCGACTGGTCAAAGAGTCGAACAGTAATAACTAACGTAAAGATCAGTGAAGAGCTTGTCAAGTTTTCTAAGGTGTGAAACTCGCATTTGGGGGAATGTTGCTGCTGTTATGTTCCATCGAGTCGCTTGTGACTCATAGCGACCCAACGTACACAACAGCCCTAAACCCTGTTCTGTCCTGTGCCAATCTCACTGTCTCCAACACACCTACTCCCACTACCCCAGTCACTGAATCACTCCACCTCATAGAGGGTCTTCCCCTCTTGCACTGTCCCTCCCTCCACCCTCCCAAGCATGACGTCTCTCTCCAAGGACTCGTCCCTCCTTACAACATGGCCAAAGTACGTCAAACGAAGCCTCAGAATCCTTGCCTCCAAGGAGAAGCCCGCTTTAACCCTCTCCTGGATTAATCTGGATGAATTTGGGGAATAGCTCACTAATATTTCTGATTTCTGATCAAAGGGGACACCTCCTAAAAAGATCCAGCCCACAGACCAAGTAGGCTCACCATTTCCTGGTCACGATGGTTAGGACATTTCAGCTGTCATGATGGTTAGGACAATGGCCAGCACTTAGGTTGAGCACTTACTGTGTGCCGGGAACATACTTTAATCTGAAGATCTCACTTAATTCTTACTGAAAATCTATGAAAATCTTGAGTTCACAATTAAGGAGACTGAAATGTATCATTTCCCCTGAGTTGTCTGGTGAGGACAGGTTAAAGTCTGGTTTCCAACCCAGAAATGTTCACTTCAAAGTCTGAGGTCTTGAAGAATGAGTTTTTGCTGTATAACACAGAACTTCTGGGAAACTCATACACAGACATCTCATTAAATCGACCATAGAACAACTTGCCTCCCCTGCTTGTATGACCTGAGCATTAGAATATTCTCAGCCACTTGCTTCATGGCCAGCACCACCGCACATTGGTTCAGGGAACTTCCCTTGTCCTGCGACCACTGTGAAACCTGTGAAAATGGTGCTCAATGTCAGGTGATCAGTCTGTACTTAAGAACAGCCACAGATGCAGTTAGGGAGTTCTGGTGGCAGAGGGGGCAGGGAGTTGCACTGCCAATCCAAAGGCAAGCAGTTTGAATCCACCAACTTCCCAGAGTGAGAAAGATGGGAAATCTCCTCCTGTGCCAGTTAAAGCCTCTGAAAACTCACTGGAGGCTCAGTTATGAGTGGGTTCTCATTCTACAGACAAAGCATAAATTAGTTTAGGGTTTTTAATAGATGCAGCTATGGCCATGTGACCATTAGGTGGCGCTACATGAAAATGAATAGCACTTTCCCACATGAAACTAGATACTCCAATTAAGACCTTCACTGGAATGAAAACTAGGCTAAAAAACAAAACAAAACAGCCAAAACTATATCTATAAATTTGGAAAGAATTAATTGGAGTCATCTAAATCCTTCCTTTTTTACCTCACTGAAGACCTCAAGGCCCAGCCTTCATGTTATTTATGTTACGTTATTATTCATGTTATTTATGGACTATTTCAACCTTGATTGAACAGCTGATTTCAAGACAGGAATTGGCGGGGACACATCTCAGATAGTTTCAAATCAGTTATAGATGATTAAAATGGTAAAAATAAAAATGAAGAGATTAGGACAGGTTGAAGAATCCGAGGGAGGCAGACCATGGCTCACTAGGTCGGGGTGGGAGGATGGAGCAGGGAACTCCCACCTGGGACCAGGAGTGAGGACATGGGACCGAGGTAGTTGTGGCCCAGACCCCGGATGGAGCTGATGGCGGAGCCAAGGCTCCAAGAGGGCAGGTTAAGACCACATCTGTGTCTGTCATTTGTTCACCGTTTGCTAAATGTCTGTCCTCATCGCTTTGCACAGTTTAGTTTATAATCCCCTCAAACATCCTAAGTGCTTGTTGCTGCTGTTAGGTGCCACTGAGTCAACTTCAACTCGCAGGGGCCCTGTGAACAATAGACCTGAACTTGGCCCTTGCACCGTCCTCTGCATCTCCGATACACTCTAGACCATTGTCACAGTGCCCCCGTCAATCTACCTTGTCTGGCAAAGTGAAACAGAAAGAAAAATTAACGTCCTGCTTCATCTCTTTGGGGAACTTCTGCTTATCAATTACATGTCTTGTTAACACAGTAACTATTTTTACAGAGTAAAAGAAACACAATTTAAAATTCTTTTCTCAGTACAATCAAGCTCTTTAGAAAGTTGTTTATTTCATTGACTGTATTTCCAAAAGCTTAGAAAAAGATCTACATAGAACTCTCCGAGAACGCCACAAACCCTAGAGATAATAAATATCTTACATTTATAACATAGAAGGAAAAGCTTAAACAGATGGTGGAAAAAACCTTTTCTTTCCACCTTTCATAGTATGAGGTCCTTTTCCAAGGACTTGCCCCTTTCGACAACTTGCCCAAAGCAGGTGGGATGAAGTTTCACCATCCCTGCCTCAAAAGAGGACCCTGGTTCTCTTCGTCCAAGACAAGACGTGCCATTTCGGTAATTCATAGGGTATTCAGTACTCTTCTCCAACACCACAATCCAAAGGGAGCAGTCTATCATTATTGTACCCACTTTGCAGATGAGGAAACCAAGATCAAAACAGTTGCCACAAGGCCAGAGTCACACAACCGGCATGTGGTGACCTCCGATTGAATCCAGCTAATTCGGTTCCAGAACCCTGGCTCTTACCACTGTGCTATACTGTTATTTCTTTCTCTGTTTTTTCCCCCCTTGTGCTTTCTTATTCCATGAATAATTTATTTCATTGCAATTCACTTTACTATGCTAAGAAACTGTGCTGCAATCCCAAAGGCATGCAGTTCGAATCCACCAGCTGCTCCGTGGGTGAAAGACGGACAGTTTCCTCCTGCGTGACTTACTGTCTCTGAAAACCGGCTGGAGGGTCAGCTATGGGTCAGTTCTGACTCGATGGTATACTACAACAACAACAACAACAACAACATGCTTCATTGGTATCCAGTACTTTTTGTGTTTTGTTGTTGGTTTTTTGGTGTTTTTTTTTTAACATTGAAAGTCTGATAATCTTGCATTGAGCAAGTCTATTTGTACCCTTCTTCCAACTGCACTACTTGCTCACTTCACGTCACCATGTGGCACCCTGGTAATTCCACAATATTGTACACTCTCTCCATAATGCTACTGTACACTTAAACTATGGCAGAATGTCAACACACATTTATATGCACAGGAAACCAAAAAGTTTGTGTGATATGCTTTCTTCCAGCGATCTGCAACTTAATTTGCAACACTTCTGAGTTATGCTTGTATTTGGGATCTTGAAAATGGAAATGGACACAATTTGGGAAGCTCACTCTCTCTTTTCATCATCACCATAAACCTCACTTCCGGCTCTCCTGTGACCTCCATCAAGTCCCCGCTCCTGTATTCCTTCAGGGTCTCCCTATAGTGTCAACATCCGTATTGGCTCCATTGCCCTAATACCTGGGAGTGCTGCATCTTCATCCTTCACCGCTGTGTATATGTGGTAATCTTGGAATGCTGCAAATGCTGCACATGCTTAGCTATTAACCCAAACACAGGCAGTTTGAGTGTTATCCAGAGGGGCCTTGGGAAAAATGCTGATGCTTTACTTCAGAAAAACCGACCACTGAAAACCCAACGGAGCGCATAGCTCTGCTCTAACACGTGCTCATTAGGGGTCTAAATCCACGCAAGGCACGTGACTCTAAATGCGGTATGTCCACATTCCCACCTCTCTGCACCCTCTCTAAGGACAGGAGTCCCTGAGAGGCAGTCCCTGAGAGGCTTCTGTATACCTCAGAGCACCTCGCCTGCAGCCTGCAAACAACAGGCAATTCAAAGGACACCGTGATTTATTTTTACACCAAATGGTAGGTTAGATACATGAATGAAAGTGAAGAGACGCTGTTGTACACCACGCCACCTCGAGGAGTTTCTTACCTCCCCAAGGCTCTGTCTCTCCTGCTTGTCATCGTAGCCCGAAGTGTAGAAAGGTTCATAGGTAATGAGATCTGGCCGCTCAATGTCATAAATGGCCTTGACCTTGGGAATGGCTGCTAAATCCTTGTAATCCAGAATTTCATTGTCTACTTTTGCCTGGCAAAGTGAAACAGAAAGAAAAATTAACGTCCCGTTTCATCTCTTTGGGGAACTTCTGCTAGTGAATGACATGTCTTGCTAACACAGTAAATATTTTTACACAGTTAAAGAAACACAATTTAAAATTCTTTGCTCATCACAGTAACGCTCTTTAGAAAGTTGTTCATTTCACTGATCACATTTCCAAAAACGTTTCCAAGTAGAGAAGGCCACAAACTCTAAAGATAATATCTTAAATATATTACATAGAAGGAAAAGGTTAAACAGATGGTGGAAAAAAACCCATCTTTTCATATGGCTACAAACAAGGATTGCATATTTAATCAAGTAAATATTTCAATACCTTTGTAACAGAATTTAAGAACACTTAGAATCAGCATTATAAAATATGTAATTATCTCCAAGTATGTCAAGTTATCGGAAAGCATTTTCAAGCCTGCCATCATACTTTCTATCCTTGTAATCTACAGGTCACCTACTCAATTATCCCAAGACGCTGAAATATGAACTTAATTTACGTGAAGTCAAGCATGACTGAAAAGGTCGATCTATAAAAACAAGCATCAGCTCTCAGAGCAGAAACAGAAGTCACTTTGCATTAGGTTTTATTTATTGGAGATCACCGGCCCAGCGTGTAGAATCCATGAACTCACTTGTCCTGAAGTAGATACTTACATAGATAGTATGACCTGGTGAGCCAGGGATACTGGAGCCGGGTCGAGAATAAATACTCTCCGACGAGGTCCTGGTCGGCTGCAAAGCAAAGCATAACTTGTGAGGTTTCAGACCGCGTCTCCAGAATCAAGACTGAGCTGGGTGACTAAACGTTACTAAAAGCTGAGCCAATTAGAAAGGACCTTTGTGAATAAGGAGCAATGTAGCCTAGAAGACAGATTTCATGGAAGCGAGTGCAATTCAGCTTTGAAAAGCATCCTGGGCTTTTCCTGAGATTTCTTCCCTTCAGCCTTTACAAGATCTCTGACTCTACATACAAGATACAGTCAAGTCGTCCATGTCCCCCCATTGCCATAATTCTAGTCCCAGCCACCCTTCACTCACTGGACTAACATAATGTCGTTCTATACAGTTTTAATTGCTTTCACTCTTGGTTCCTCAAATCCATTGGTACCTGGTATTCAGGCTCCCAGCTAAGTGCTTGACTTCCACCTGAGAGGCTGGCAGTTTGAAGCTCATGACTGTCTTCCTGCCCTCCTGTCCTGCTCCACTCCTCACCACCCATCCTCACTCACAGCACATGGTACTCTGCCCTGTCTTAGGGGCCTGGGGTCTTGGCTTTCTGCTCCTCTGCGTGGAAGGCTCTGATTTTAAAATTAACCTGGATATATTTTCCACCTCCTTCATCTCTGGCTTATCAGACAAAACTCCCTTCACCTTTAATCCAGACTAAATACTCCTTGGTCTTTCTCTCATGATGCCCTGCTTATGTTTCCTTTCAGGTATAAATTGATAATTATTTACCAGTCTCTATATCAGGCCTCTCTCTCTCATTGACTGTAGTTACAATTTCTGCTCTGAGTTATTTTCATGTCTGTATTTCTGAATGCTTTGTATATCTGATGCTTTGTACAGACACACAGAAGAAAAGCAATACCCTTTGAGAGAATGAGATGGAATTTATTATTTGTAAACAAATAGTCTGTGGACAGGTGACACATGCTAAGCACCTGAATCTGAGCTTTCCCAGGCAGAGAGAAAGTGGGAAAGGTTACTGCCAGGGAAGGAGGCAGAAGCCAGGTGAATATACTTGGAGAGTTCGAGAATGGATGATGGTTAAATGAGTGGGAGAGGAAATGTGTGAAAAACTAGGATCTGTTGCCTTATAGTGTTAGAAAAAGTCATACAAAGAAAACCAAAGATTCAGTTTTTAGAAAATGCCCTCACCTCAGGGCAACTATTTCTCAGGGAGAACAGTTTATAGCTCTAGATCAGATAGAGAAGTTTTCCTTTTTAGCCTTGTTTCTGTTGATACTTTCCACCTTGACTGTGAGTGTGACTGGACCAAGAGACTACTGATCAACACGGATGTTGCTTAACTATGTAGTTCATGTCCCGAAACAAACCAGTACAACTTGAGGCAGCAGTAACTGATCTTCCTTTAGATGAAGAGATGCCCTGACCATCAGCTACGCTCAGCCTATGCCTCTGGTGTCCCCCAGAGCTACCAGGACAGGTGGGCACTGGAGAAATTCCTCTGGGTACAAGTGGAGGTGAGACGAGCTCACCACTGCAGGGCCTCCTCTCCAAGATTCACTGCATACATGCAGTTTCCATGTGGAATGATATTCATCTATTCACAATCATGTCTCAAGATGGATTGAGCCAGTTACTGGGCCAGTGGGGGGAGGTGTGTTGGAGGCTGTGAGACTGGCTCAGGATAGGGCTGGCTTCAGAGCTGTTGTTCTTAGTATCACTATGAGTTGTGGAACAAACTCAACAGTACATAACTACATCGACAACAAATAATGCTGAAAAAAGAAAGAGTTCACACAGACACTCCTCAAAAGATGCCCACATTGGAGATCCAGTTTTTTTATCAAAATACAGAAGGGGCAAAATCAAAATATATCACTTCTTTTAAAAGATATGTCATCTCGAAGGAGGGGAGGAATGATGTTTACTGCGTTGAAACAGGTGAGGGAGAGAACTGTTTAAAAGGGATATATGATTGGGTATTATTGTCATGACAGGAGTCTAGAGTGAAGGACTTGGGGGGAGGGATTGCATAACAATGAAAGGGTTTTTCTTTTCTTTTTCAAGGAGAACAGTGAATTGGGGGGAGGGGGTGGGCAGGGGAGAAAAGTGGAACAATGAATGACTGGAAACCCTAAGTTTCTATAAACTTCCATTAAAATTAATTTTAAAAAAAGCTAGTGACTCTTTGTGTTTGTGTTTATTAACTATAAGCAGCTAGGTATAGATCGCCGGCAATTTTAATTTTATTTGGCAATCTAATATTTACCAAAATATCACAATGAAACGTCTTCATTGATGGCACAAGTCTCTTACGGTCTGCTGTTGCTCTAGACGCTGTTTGTCAGGTTAGCTCTGACTCAGCGTGGCTCATATACAACAGGATGAAGTGTGGTTGGTCCTGTGCCAGTGTCACCAGAACCCTGGTAATCTGAGCCAATAGTGTCAATCCCTCTCACTGAAGGTCTTCCTGCTTTTTTTTTTTGCTAACCCTTTACTTCACCAGGCATGATGTCCTTTCCCAGGAACTTGTCCCTCCTGGTAACACGGCAGAAGTACCTGAGATGAAGTTCTGACATTCTTCCTCTTAGAGGGCACCTAGTTATATTTCTTCCAAGACAGATTTGTTCCTCCTCCTAGCTGTCCACAGTGTGGTTCATATTCCACGCCAACATTACAATCCAAAAGCATCAATTCTTTGGTCTTGCAACAAAGAATGAATGAATGAATTGAGAACAACAACAACAACAACAACAACTTTGGTCTTTCACATACATAGGAGGCAAACTCCTGGTTGGGTCAGGTGCACTTTAGTCCTCAAAGTGACATCTTCAAAGTTACTCAGTGTAATATGTTGTTTAATTTCTTAATTGCTGCTTCCAAATGTATTGACTGTGGATCCAAGTAAAATAAATCACTGACAACTTGAATGTTTCCTCCCCTTATTACGATGTTGCTTTTTGGTCCAGTTGAAAGGATTTTAGCACCATTAGGTTGAGCTGGAATTTGTACTGAAGGCTGCCTTTGCTCTTTATTAATAAGTGCTTTAAGTCTTCTTTACTTTTAATAGGCAAAGTCGTATAATTTGCATGTTGCGGGTTGTTAATGAGTCCTCTTTTAATCCTGATGCTGCTTTCTTCTTATTAGGTCCAACTTTTCAGAGTATGCGCTTAGTATACAGAGGACATAATAAATGTGGTGAAAAAATACAGCACTGACACATAGCTTTTCTGATTTCGAATCATGCATTATCTTCTGGCTTTGTTCAAATGATAAGTGCTCTGGAGTCCCCGTTCTTTACAATGATATCCATAAGTCGATATTTAAAACAACTAACATTTTTTTAAAAACCCTAACATTTATCATTGTAATAATGTTAGCCTTTTTATTGCAATCACTACATGGCTGTGTGAAGCACTTCTCAGGCATACTCTTATTTTAATCTTCCTAATAACTCTCTGTGTTGTTGTTGTTGTTGTTGTTATGTGCCGTTGAGTCGCTTGCGACTCATAGCGACCCTATGTACAACAGCCCTAAACTCCGCTCTGTCCTGTGCCAATCACACTGTCTCCGACACTGGTAGGTTCTATAATTATGTCCATTTTACAGATTAAAGAACAGTCTGAGTATTCCAAGTCACACAGTAACAGAGGAATCAACAGAGTCACCCATGAGCCCATATTCTCTAGGCCCAGAGTCCAAGTTCTTCAGAGCTGAGCTACATTTCTGACCTTATTATAAGTGAAATGCCACCATTTATTTCCCTCAACGCAGCTGTGGGACAATGAAAGCAATAGAAGATGATTGAGATAAAATGGTAGAAATATCTGCTAACTTACACTATCTTACAGCTACTAGCTCGTTCAGAAGGAGCCTTGATAGCTCAGTGGGTCCAATGGAGGAGGTGGCTGCAATCTGCTCCAGAAATGCTAGCAACTTGGAAAACTCTGTGAGGCAGTTGTAATCTGTCACACGGGGTCACTATGAGCTGCAGCTGAATCAGGGGCTCCTAAAGCAGCAGCAGCTCTGTATGAACCCCGTTATTAGTCACTCTGTTGGGGTGGAGCAGAAGAGGGTGTAACAGCAGAGCCAGCTGTCTTCGTTTACTGGGGTTGCTATGACAGAAGCCTGTTTTTCATCAACAAGCATCTAGGACACGGTGTAAATAGCCAAAGTTCTGGACCTTTGGGGTCTCCCCCATTACTCACCCCCTATTTGCGCCAAGTGTGGGTCAGGGACTTACCAATGAGCCTTGGGATGGGTCTGAAGGGGTTAGCTCTTTCTCCTGAATATGCTGCTCACAACAACTGGTAACAGCACGCGTGCATATAGAGAATGGGCTTTTGTATTCTGACCCAGTGATGTAAAATGCAGAAAACACTGGCCCCAGTAATCCAGTTTGGTTCTGTTTCCTTCTACCTCCCTTCCTCCCTGGATTAAAGGATTCCTGGAGGTACATACGCATGCACGCACGCACACAGGCAATTCTCTGCAGGATTAGCCTTGCCCATTGACACTGTTGACCTTACTGGGCTAAAATGTGTTAGAGTTGCTCAACAATTGGAATAATTTTCACATCGCACTTGGTTCACCGTTTGGATCTTCAGACTATCTCTCATTGCACTTACCATTGATTTTGCTGTATCCTAACCTCCTAACATGACTCTGGCAGCCTCGTGGGTTATGGAGATGTGCTGTCAACCCAAAGGCAAGAGGTTTAAATCCACTAGCAGCTCTGCAGGAAAACGACAGACAAGCTCTTCTTGTGCAATTCATAGCCTCTGAAAACCTGCTGGGGAGGTGGGCGTGGGCCTGCTTTGAGTGGCTTCCAACGCGGTGGCACATAACACCAACCACCTGACTGTAACATTTCCACAAGCCGAGCTAACTCTTGCTTCTATGCTTAATTATAATGACCCTTTTCTGTATTCCAGCTTATACGTGAGTGGCAGGACAAAGCATTACTATATGTTACTGTTACGTGTGGAGTTGGTTTCCACGCACAGCCACTGTGTGCACACCAGAACCACAGAGGCCAGCCTTGTGCCACCCCCACGACCGCTGATGTGTCTGAACCTCCTGTTACAGCCACTATCTCACTGAGGGTCAACCAGCTCGTTGAGGGTCTTCCTTTTCCTGGATGACCCTCTACTTCATAAGCATGCTGTCTCCAGGGACCGCCTCCTCCTGACATGGGTGAAAGGGAGGCTCTGAAGTCAAACTATTTGGGTCAAATGCTGGCTCTACAAGGCCTGTGGCATTACATAAAATTGTCCATCTTTTAGCTTCTTTGACTCTCTTTATTATAAGAACAGGAAAGAAGTATTAACCACACTCACTTTGTGGGAATGAATGAGATCATTTGTGTGCAGCTCTGAGAACCTCGCCCGGCAGACAGTAATGCTCCACCTTTCCCACGTCTCCTCGGCACGGACTCCGTTTCTTGCTGGCCTTTCTTCACCAGGTTTTGCTCTTTAGGACAGGATGGCTCTTTCAAATGTGAGCTGCATAGACGAGGCTTTTCTAGACTTTCACAGTTCTCACGCTTGGCTCTCAGATCACGAGAAGCAATTTGTCATAATAACTGAGGCAGCAGTGCCACTTGGAGTTGACAAATGTCTTCCTTCTCTTTGAGAACAAGAAGTGTGCCAGAGTCTTCTGGAGACGGGGACTTCCTGCTGATATCTGGCTGCTGTCACAGATGCCCTTCCAAGGCCAGATGGCGCTGGCCCCTGCCTGTCTTTTCTGCCAGCAGGGTGTCAGTTTGAGCCATTCTCAGGGCTGGAATGACATACATGGGTCATCTGCCCTTAGCCTGGTGGCTCCCAGAGTGTATCTGCTTGACCAGCAGAGGCTCATGCCCACTCCCTTATGGAAGGAAATAAAGAGATTATCCACTCACTTTTGGAACTTTCATCCTAGAGCATTATGCTGAGTGAACTGAACTAGCTCAGACTCATAAGGACAAATACTTCGTAAGACCATTATTATAAAAACAGAAGGATATGTACTAAGACTACCAGGATATGTACACAGGTCAAAAGAGGAAAAGGGGGGTTAGATCAAGGAAGGGGGGAAATCACAAGGTCACAGAGCTTGGTGGGTGGACAAAGGGGGTGAAGAAATCAGGAAAGATCCAGCAGGGATGTGAAAAGGGGTTAATAGTGGGCATAGATTGACAGTGATTGATTTTATAAAACAATGTATAGGCATGATTGTATGAAATACAATGTGAATGAGGGAAGCTGTGAAAAGCAATGCATGTGATTGAAACAGGATGTATACAAATATTGTATGTAAATAAATATAAAATAAAGTTTTTTAAAAAAGATTAAGCACCCAGAATTCCATCCTAATTAACTGGAAATTGTGAGCATCTGTATATGTGTGTCTGTACACACACCCTCTCTCACTCTCTTTCTCTCTCTCTGTTGTTACTAGGTGCTGTTCCAATCAACTATGAGTCCTAGTGACCCTATGAACAAGGGATCTGAGCTCTGTCCTATCCTGTGACGTCCCCATCATCTCTGACACGCTTGAGCGCACTCCTGCGATCACTGTATCAATCCATCCTGTCGAGGGTCTTCCCTTCTGTCATTGATGATTGACCTTTCTCAGTATAATGTTCTCTCCGAGATATGGCCCCTCTTTAATTAACAACATGCCCAAAATATATGAGATGAAATTTCACTCTCCTCGCTTCATCCTTATTCACTGTCCAATTCTCAGGTGCATAGTAAGTGATTAAAAAGACCATGGTTATAGTCAGAGGCACCTCAGTCTTTAACCTTTGCTGCTTAGTACGTTGGAGAGGTCAAGCTGACTTTCCCAATCTACCTTATGATCAAAGGTGTTGACTGGAACACAAGTAACATGAAATTGTTGATAATTTCCAACTTTTATTTATTTTTTAATTATATATATATGTAGATATATATGTGTAGATATATATACAGACATATATATGATAGAGAGATAGAAATATAGATATAGCTAAATAGATATATTTACATATTACTAAATATATATTTAGTTATATATATCTCTATATATTTAACATATTTATGTATAATAAATCTATCTATAGATATAAACATAAATATGTGATCTATTTATATATAATGTATAAACATATCTATATCTATATATCTATATATATCTGTCTATATCTATATCTATCTCTATCTATATCATCTCTATCTCTATATATAATAGATAAATAAATAACATTTCTTTCCTTCTTTGGGTTGTATTTTTCCCTAATTAATAGATGACTGCTGAGCTTCTCTAAAGACCAAACTATTTTCAAAAGGGAAGGAGCTAGCCCTCTAACATAACCACTCAAATTGAAACTTGTCCTGTCTTTAAAAGTGTTAACTCACTAACTCCTTTGTGTCACTTCGAGTTACTTCTTTACCCTCAACTTATCATGCCCTCACTTCAGAGCCCCTGTACTTGCACAGAGAGCCCTTACATGCAATCACTCACCCTCGGTTATTTATAAAGCCATGCAGGAACCCAGGTTAACAGTGACTCAGTGACTCACCCAGCAGGTTAGAGTGAGTTTCTGCCATTCCCTATCAGTGTCAAAGTCAAGTGCTGCGGAGTCCACTGTGACTTAGTGGCTTGATGGACAATAGATGGGAACCTTGCCCTGACCTGCATCATGGTCACCGTCTCCAACATGCTCAAAAGCCCACTGTTGTGGTCACTGGCGTACAAGGGAAGATGATTTCAAATATTTAACCCTGAAAGGTATTCCCACTTTCCCAGACAGAAGGGGAAACGATGAGGGACAATGATGAATCAGAGAGACCTGGAGCACCTTCCTTTTCTGCCCTGCACAAACACACCCCACGCAAGAGCACAAGTGGGGGAAATGCAATCTTTTTCTTTCTTTTTTAGTAATATTTTCTTTTAATGTTGTCTTTGATGAAATAAAAATAAACAACCCCAAAACAACCAAAATCAACCAACCTATGAAGGAAGAAGAGAAAGTAGATACAGAAAGGAGAACTGAGTTCCTGAGACCTCGTAAACGGCCTGGTCCACAGGGTTAGCACAACAGCTCAAAGCTGAATCTGGTAAAGGAGGGGGAGGAGCCTGCAGGGGAACCTTCTGGCTGTGCTGTCTGGAGCTGACTTCACCTTATCTCTTATCAGAAGGGCCCATCATGCCCTACATCTATTCATTCCCCATCTGATCACTTTAGATTTCAGCAAGACTTTCTGAAATCGAAAGAAAAGAAAAAAAAGAAAAGAAATGAAAAGAAAAGAAAAGAAAGAACCCAAAACCAAAACCAAACCATCTCTTCAGATCAACCAAAAAGCTTCACTGAAAGATAGTTTGACTCATTCATCATTTAACCAGGGGAGAGGGAGAAATGGCATTTACCTAACAGCTGGGAGCTTGAAAAGGCACATTCCCCTTCAAGATCCTTATTTCTAAAAGCCTTTCAGCTGAATTGGTTTTTTTCGTCCCTGTGTCTTGACTTTGTCCCCTTGTCCTCCCACTCAGATGGCACAGTTCCAGACAGAGAATTGCATTAAAGAAATCTTTTTAGGTTTCCATGCGAATGCTTATCATCCTTCAAATCCTGGCCATCAAATCACTTTGAGCTGAGTACAGGTTGACAAGTGACTGCAGACGTGACATCATCCGCTCATCCCGCCCTCCCTCTGCCAGAAGTAGGGCTGCAACAACTACTTGATCTACTTTGCAGTCATCCGAAGCCATGCTCTACGAGAACAGAGAAACTACAGGCAGCGGGCAACCAGGTCGGAAGGATCTTAGCGATGCTTATGAGACAGCTACTCATCTAAGGTGACAGCCACCTTACATGAAGTGAAATGCTCCTGCTGGTGACAGTACCTGCCTTGGGTTTTTGTTGAAGTTCACTAGACAAGGTGGTGACAACAGCTGCAGAGGAATGAATATTTGTAAAACCTGTATGCATACACTGAACAATACATTGCTAAAAGAACAAAGGTGCGATCCACCCGTTTGCAACAAAGAAGTCATGTCTTGAGAGGAAGTGGAAAGAAGGTTCTCATTCTGATACACCTCATCTCTGGGGACACTTTGACATACAAATGCCAACCATCAGCCTTGACTGGAAGCAGGAACCTCCACTTCCTTCCAGTATCACTCTCAACACCTGTGCAGAGAGTCTAATAAACTATAAAGACTCATCAGAGTGGATGAAATCCTCCCACATAGTGAAAGCTGTGAATAAAACTGTATGTTATATAGTGATATTAATGAAACAACAGGCACCGATTCTATTTCCTTGTTGGAGACAAACATAAAGCCTCTAATTAGCTCCTTTCTTTAACTGTGCATATGTTGCTGTTGTTAGGTGTCACTGAATCAAATATGATTCACAGCAAACCTATGAACAACTGATCTGCTCCCTGACCTTTCCCGTGCCATCCCCACAATATCTGATACACATGAGTCCACTGCTGAAGTCACGGTGTCAATCCATCTAGTTGAGAGTCTTCCTCTCTCTCACCGTCCCCTCACCTCCCCAAGGATGGTGCCCCTCTCGAGTGAATAGCCTCTCCTCTCAACACGCCCAAAGTATGTGAGATGATTTTTTAACATCTTTGCCTCCAAGGAGCAGTCTGGCTGCACCTTCTTTAAGACATATCTGGTTTGTTCTTTTGGCAGTCCATGGGATTTTCTACATTGATTATCATAGATTTGCAAGTATATGTGTGATAACAGTCATGAACATTAGTTCCAAAAGAAAAGAAACAAACCCAAACCAACCACTGCATTTCTGTTTTATACGGTAGTCAACTCATGATTTCGCCTCCCATGGCACACAAGAGAAATTATCTTTAGAGTGAAAGCAAATGACCCCACTGGGATTTTTACAAACTTGATTCTGGAAATCCCATGGGCTTTGTTAATACATTGAAACATGAATTACCAGTGGTCAGTATATGGCTAGGTAAAAGTTGTTATTTATTTAAAACTCTTCTGTGTAAACAAAACTGTAATATGCTCTTTCTTAGGTAATATTGTTTTCATAATTCTAAAAAGCCTGTCATTTAAGCAAAAGGAAAAGAAGAAACACTTATAGAGAATAGAAACAAATAAAATTACTCTCCTCTGGGGGTTTAGTGGGTAGGGCATTGTGCTGCCAATGGTAGGTCCCCCTCTGGCAGTTCGAATCTACCAGCTGCTATTCAGAAAGAAAAAAAAAAAGTTTGACAATCTCTTCCTGTGTGATTTATAGTCTTCGAAAACACACTGGGTGATCAGCTATGAGGTGGATTTTTTTCCCCTCATTTTCTCCCTACAAATCTGTCTTTCGTAGCAAAATGAAGGCTCATTTCTTCTACAGAGTGACCTTTCCCCAATGAAGGGCAGGGCCAGTGGATTTAATCATCAATTTATTGATGTTTCATTTTAGATGCTAAGAATGTGCTACTGTGTGGTTCTGGGTCTGTGTGGTTCCGGGTACTGAAAAGATTCAAACATTTGTGTAACTTGAATCTGCACTGCTGTGACATTTTAAGACTTCTGGAAGGTTCTGAAGAGCTGTTCCCCAATCACCATTGTTCCCCAAAAACCCATGGTCACCAAATTGTTCCTCAATCACCCATGGGCAAGAGAAGTTCTCCCCAAACAGACTTCTTTCCCCCTCTGCCAGACCTCAAGCTGTTTACAACTTTGTGAGATAGAGCTAAAGTTGACTTCATTGATATTTACGGCAGGATAATGGGAATCAGATGTCTCTTTTGAACACCAGGGGAAGCAGCGGGAAGTTATTAAAAATGGATCTGGAGGTATATATTTTCTTTCCCTTTTGCTCTAATTCCCAAGATGTTCCACATGTCTTGAACTTCAAGGTCTGGAGCAAATGAAAACTTCACGTCTGATGATATCTTTTCAAGCCACAAAAGTACATGTTAAGAGTGTTATAGAGTACACTTTTAGAAATACTTTAAAAAGTACTGAAAAACACAGCTGCTTGTGAAAGACAGGGACTGATTTTGAGCAACATTCCTTTGTGGTAGGAATGACCCGAGTTTGCTGTCTACTGTGGATCCATGAGAACATATTGTATGTGGAAACTTGCCACTGGAGCTAAATCTCTAAAATAGAAGGGAGAGCAGACAGCAAAGAAGAGCTGGGTGTAGCCCGGCCAAGAGCCAGCCTGAGGCGCTGTGTGCTGGAGTTGGAACATTGGCCTGGATGAGTATGGCTGTTTCAGACTTGGTTCGCCTTAGGCATTTATCTGATTCCTCTGACTTCATCTTATGAGTGAAGACATTGAAGAGGGTGACTTCCAAAGGTTTTGGGTCCCCCCCCCCATTAAAAAATTTTCTTCTCTTTTTACGGAGCTCTACTGGCTGAATGGTAAGGAGTTGTGCTGCTAATCCAAAGGTTTGATTCCACCAGCAGTTCTTGGGGAGAAAGATGGGCAATCTCCTTCTATGAGATTGTTGGTATATGCCCTTGAATTGCCTGTGACCCATAGTGACCCTACGTACAGCGGCTCTGAACTTCTGCCCTTTCCTGAGCCAGTCTCACTAATGCCACACACCAACCCCCACTGCCCATCTCATGCAGGGTCTTTCTCTCCGACGCTGTCCTTCCACCCTCCTAAGTATGATGTCCTTTTCCAAGGACTGGTCTCTCTTGGACACATGCCCAAAGTTATGTGAGATGGGGCTTCAAAATCCTAGGCTCCAAGGAGAAATTTGGTTTCACCCTCTCCTACACAGACTTATTGGTTTTCTTGTCTGTCCACAGAATGTTCAAGACCCTTCTTCAGGACACCAATTCAAAGGCATCAGTTTTGATTGTCATCCTTAGTCATTGTCCAGCTGTCTGATGCACAGCAAGTAATTGTGAAGACCATGGCCTAAATTAGGCGCACCTTAGTCTCTAGACTGACATTGCTGCTTTTCAGTACTCTGGAGACGTCCCTGACAGCAGATTTTCCCAATGCAGTTTGTCTTTTGATTTCCTGACTGCTGGTGTTAAGAGTGTTGATTGTGGAGCCAAGCAAGCTATAATTGTTAACAATCTCAATCTCTTCTCCACCTATCATGGTGGTGCTGCTAATTGGCCTAATGGTGAGAATCTCTGTCTTCTTGATGTTAAGCTTCAGTCCATATTGAAGACTACAGTCTTGACTTTCTGCAACAAGTGCTTCAGCTATTCTTCAGTTTCTGCAAGCAAGGTTGTGTCATCTGCATAATAATTTAGGTTGTTAATGAGTCTTCCTCCAATCCTGATTCACATCCCTCCTCATAAAGCCCTGCTTCCCAAATGATCTGTTCTGCATATAGATTGAAAAGGTATGGAGACAGGATGCATCCCTGATGCACTCCTTTCCTGATTTTGAACCACGCAGTGTTTCCCTGCTCTGTTCTAAGGACTGCTTCTTGGTCCAAGTATAGGTTTCACACAAGCACAATCAAGTGTTCCAGGATTCCCATTTTCCTCAAGGTTACCCACAGTTTGTTGTGATCCACACAGTGAGATGCCTTTGCATAATCAATGAAACACAAACAGAAACTCCTCTGGTACTCTTTGCTTTCTGATAAGATTCATCTGACATTGGCAATAATGTCTCTAGTGCCATGAGCTCTTCTGAGCCCAGCTTAGCTTTCCGGTAGTTGTCTGTCAATGTACTGTTCCAGTTGTTTAAGAATGATCATCAATAGGATTTTGTTATTGTGTGTTATTAGTGATATGTTCAATAATTTCCATATGCTGCCAGCTCACCTTTTTTTGGAATGAGAATAAATATGATCTCTTCCAGTCACTTGGCCAAGTAGCTTTCCTCCAGATTTCTTGGCACAACTTGGTGAGCACGTCCAGGACAGCATCTGATTACAACCTCTGAAAAGCTGCTAGAGGAATCAGCTATAGGTTGGTTTTGACTTGACAGCATACAACAACAACAACAACATAAAGTCTTGTTAATAGTTTCTTTTTTTTAAAAAATTATTTTTACTTTATTATGTGTGTTTGTGTACCGTCAAATCAGATCTGATTGGTATCGGAGGAGATTGCCACCCCTTCTCCGGCAGAGCATCTGGTGGATTTGAACCATGTACCTCTGGGATTGCAGTGCAGCTTCTTGCCACTAGGCTGCCAGAGCTCCCTTAATAGTTTCTAAGAAAGGAGGTGATGCTTTAATAAAAATCCATCAAAGAAAGAATTCTCCCAGTTTCATGCAGCTGGACTGTGGCAGTCAGCTCTGATCTAACAGGTCAGAGCTTCACTGGACTCTCAGAAACCCCTCCAAAAGTCACACCTGAGCATAATATGCCTTCCTGTGTCCCCTTGTTCATCTGCTCTGTCGACCAATCCCCTCTCCTCTTCCACGTGGCAGCCTGGGCAGGTGTGTTGTCTCTTCCTTGTCCAACATCAGTTGATAAAAGACCCTACCAGCGTTCAATGTTCTCCACGTGTCTTCCCGGATCTCTCTTCCCTGACTCCCCTTGGTGTACACTGAAACCAACATGCATTATGGGCTCATAAAGACCTGGGTTACAATCTTAGCTTTCCCCTCACTTACTGGAGGGGTTAATTCTAGGAAAGTTACTTGATGAGGAATGACATTAGCTTCCTCTCAGGCTTCTTAGGGAGCATAGACAAAGGTGTGTGCCCATCACCCAGCACCCACAGTGGAGGTACTGGCCCCATCTGTTGTCTTATACACATCTCTACTTCATTCTTGCACAAGATCCTTGGGTCACGTTTCCCAGTGTTCTGTGTCTGTTACTCGCAGCACCGGGTCCACTCATTTCTCCTCATCTCAAAACTTACCCAGCCTCCAACGTTCCTCTGTCATGATGTGCCTCCTGAAAATCCAAAACCCTTGCTCTCTCCGACCCCTGTGGCATGCCTCTCATCTGTTTTGCAGCTGTTTACCCACCTGCACTCCTCCCACCTGAGTTACGCTGACAGCATTCAGCACAGCACTCAGACCCCAGCCTTTGACACATATTTGTTGAATGAACAAACGTGTGAACACAGAACCAGAAAGCAGCTTGGAGTGTGTTCGCTTTAATAAACACACAGCACCACTCTCCAAGGAAAACCCTCAGTCAGAGGAGGACACAGCCAGAAAACCAGAAGGTGAGGTGCACGCTGTGAGTGAGAGAAAGCGTGGGCCCCCCATAAGAGCGGACACACATGTGAGAAAGCAGCAGGGGAGGAAAAGCGAGAGTGGCCGGGCACCCAGGACAGTGGCCTGGCCTGGACCCTGTGCGAACCTGCAGACACGGAGAGCGGCCTGTGCGTCGAATCAGACTTTTGGGATAAAAGAAATCAGATGGAGAGCGATGAAGCTTGGGCTGTCATGAAACACGGAAAAGGTAAGAAGGGACAGAGAAATTGCCTCAGTTCAGAATGCTATTAAAAAAAACAACACCTAATTAGTCACAAGGAATTTGTCAGTAAATGCCAAGTGGCCTCATTTCAATTTATGTGTGTGTGCACATGTATAAGTGTGTTTGTGTGTGCACACGGGAAGGTCTCTTTCTGGTTTATGCTTTAAAGTGCATTAGGGGTCTTCAAGGTGTAGAATCCTGCCCTCAGTTTCAAGCCCTGTGATTCTGTCCATCTAGTTTGGCGTAGACCGTGAGTAACGTGAAGCCACTACAGCTGACCAACAGCCACCCCTCAGAGCCTGCTGCCCCACACGCCCCACCAAGTTCAGCACCAAGAATGTGGATTACTCAAGGGCTGCTGAAAGATCCCTAAAACATTTTCTCTTTGCCATGGAAACGGCACTAACATGACACCCAGGGAGGAAAGGCCTGGGACTCTTGGCTGAAGGTCTGTGATGAGTAGACACACCCTTGAGAGAGCACAGTATTGATCTCCTGAATTAAAACCTGTGCCCTTTCACGTCCTACCAATGACAGCACGTGGCCCCCAGCCCAGTGAGGCCCCTCTTCAGCTCATCCTCTTTTTTTCCTATTGGGCTGCTGACACACAGCACACGACGGGCTGACCTTGACTCCCAAGCAGTTGTGTGTAGGAAACACGGGTTTTGGAAATCTCTGGAAAGCATCAATGTAGAAAACAAATAGCTTCCCTGTGCCAGCATGAGTAAAAGCTGTTTAACCAGCTGTTTCCATCAGCTCATCAACTAGAAAGTTCTAGCAAGATATTATCAAGAGTATTGTTGCTTTTAAGGAAAAAGAAAATCATAATAAAAACACAAATTGCAAATTTAAGAATCCCTGGGGATGGGCCTCCTTTCAATCTGACATCCTTAGCATACCTTTCTTTTGTCCTGCACAAGACTTAATTAGGGATTAAAGAACAACAAAATTATTAAACACCCAAGCCACAACACTGCAGATATCCTGTAAATCAGTAGCTACTTGAGTGGCTTGTGGCAGCATCCTCAAGATATGCTGTGCTCTTTATATTCTTATAAGAAAAGCAGGAAGCCTGGTCTGGTGGCCAGATAGCTCCAAGGCAGAAAAATTAGTCTTACTAAGCAACCACGGCTCCCTGCATCATCTGTCTGTGTCTGTCTGTCTGTCTATCATCTATCTATCTATCTATCTATCTATCTATCTATCTATCTATCTATCTATCTATCTATCTACTTATCTATCTAATCTAGTTGGGGTCCGAGGAGAGTGCTCGTGGCTTACAGCGTAGAAACTGTGCTGTCAGTCCAATGGTCTTGAATCTACCAGCTGTTCTGTGGTAGAAAGATGAGCAATCTCTTTCCACGTTATTATTTACTGCCTCTGAAAACCCAACTGGCGGGTCAGCTGTGTATCAGTTCCAAGTGGACAGCACACAACAACAGCAGCACCAAGGACGGAGGGAAGGACGTGGAGATTGGGTTGAGTGATGACCTGGGCAGTCAGGGATAGATGGAGTGTTAGGGTTGAATCGTGCGCTGAAGTTTGGGTTAGGGTTAGGGTTAGGAGAGATACATTACGAACTAAACAGTGAAAGAGAGAAGTGGCATTGGAGTGGTGCATTTTGGACTGAGTGAGTACTCTGGTAGACCGTCTGACTAGAATGTCATGAGATGTTGACCTTGGGACTTGATGATTCATTGGTATGATTTGACTCTTCCCTTGGATTTGCCTTATATAAGGCCAACTAGAACAGTGAGACAAGTTTTGTGTAAGTCAAACACTGTGATAAAAACTACAACACTAAATATCAAGTATCGGGAACACCTTTTTCCCTGGCCAAATGATCTTGCGACTTGGTCTGGGAATGAGAGGGAAAAAAATCATAAAAATTTCATTTTGCCCACATTCCAAACCCAAGAACAGCAACGATGAGAACACACGACTGCCCAGCGTCCAGGGCATCGCGACTTTAAACGGCTTCCTTACCCGCAGCTTCTCCTCTGACTTGGTGGACTGCTTACAGTCGGGATGCCAAACGGTGGAACCTGGAAGGACACAAAGCATCACAATGTATCAAGGTGATGGAAAGCAGCTGTCATCCTGTCAAACAGAACACGGTCTTCCCAGCAGAGAAGAGCCAGAGAATCGTGTTAAAGTGTGTCAGGAGCTCAACAGAGAAGTCAGCCAAATCCACAATGCTGATTTCTGGGTGAGTTTTGATCATCTGCTCTGAGCTTGTTCTAGAAAAGTCATCATTCTAGACAACAGAAACCACCAGCCGGGTACATACTGTCTTAATTCAAGAGATAATTTTAATAGGGTCCTTAGAAAACAAATAAGATACAGCCCCCCCATTATTAGAGTTTAACACATGCTTTCTACAAATTACATTTCATTTCAGAAATATAAGCTATGCTTAACTTCAAAGCAGCTACGTAATTTAATTGAAGGAAACAGAAGTACATTAGTCTATATGCAGATACAAATTCTTTGCAATGATCACCAATTGAATGACAAAGTTAGCCACTGATATATAGAGAATTGAGCAAGTTAGTAGAAATATTGAAAGTCTGTGAAATGTGGAGTCAATATACAGAAAGCAAGTTGACCTTTGTCCTTGGAACTTTCAGGTAGTACCAACACCTAAGGCTAAGGCCAGGGCTGACACACCAAGAGGGACCAATTAAGCCTCAGAAGGGTCCTGTAATCTCTCCTAGCCACAGGGTGATGGTGGGCTTTTACATCTGAAGGAGCTTCTTGGTTGGTGACCTTGTACAAGACAGGGCTTCACCTCTCAACTTGGGAATGGAAGCACTGTGTGGTGACCCCTCCCAGACCTCACCTCGGTGCAGATCTTTGGTTTGTGTCCTTTATGGCTGTGATACATCTGTAACTCTGCATATGGCCTATCATTACATGCCATTGAGTTGGAGGTGACTCATAGCTGACCCTCCAGCAGGTTTTCTGAGGCTGTAAACCACAGGGGAGTAGACTGTCCGTAGCTGGTGGACATCAGAGCCATCAGAGCTTGGGTATAGTTTATTCTTCATGAACTCGCTTGAATTGTGCTGGAGAATTAGTGAACCAAGAGACAGTGAGAGCTGGCAGGGGCTCTGCACACATGACAGTGGGAAGGAAGGTCCCCTTCTAACGAGCATGTGAGCTCTGACCTAGTTCTCCATGACTTGTTCCTGTTGTCAAACTGATTCCAACTCTGACAGTAACCCCATAAGAGGAGTCTACCAAGTGCTTCACAGACATCACGATTCAAAGATGGTATCCATCTCATTTGTGTGCTCTGACCCAGCTCTGCATGGCGAGGACTGGGGACAGGGCGTGCTGAGGACAGGATTACATTTCTACACTTTGGGGACTAGGTGCATGCTGATCCCTCCCACGCAGTTAACATGAAGGTGGGATGTGTCCACGATGCCCCTGGCTTAATGCAGAACCAAAACTTTTTCTTAAACTTCCTACCTTTTAGCCAACTAAAACAACTTTTTTTTTTTCCAAGCGTTCATCAACAGTCTCACTTTCTCAACAAAAAGCATTTTCACTGACAGTATCAGCATCAAAGAACCAACAAGACCTTGACCTTCAATTGTTGAGGTTAGGTGTCAAAACTAGCTTGGATTCACGGTGACCCTATGTCCAGCCGAAGCCCCAAAGCTCTAGTCTTACAGGAATCCAATGCCCGTCATATACATTAAATGTGACATCTACTCAGGTCAGGCTGATCTGTAAGTCTTGTGTTCAGATGGGATCTCTTCAAATGTGGGAAGAGCCAGAAGGATGTAAAGGTACATTTAAAAATGTATGCAGTTGTACCTGTTAGGTTAGGTTAGGTTAGTGGACTTAAAGAAGAAATCAGAGAGAATGAAAGAAAGCTTAATGCAGCTTTATTAAAGGGGGGTGGAGGTGGAAGGGGAGCTCCCGGGTGAGTTCCTCATCCTGGAGAGGCAGAATGGGAAGTCATACTGTGAACTTACTGGGAAGGATTTTTATAAAGAGTCTTTAGGGAGGTATATTCCATTCTGATTTACGGGCCACCTGCTAGCTTAGCCAGGCAGGCAAGGTCTTTTGCTTTCTTATCTGAAGCAGGCAAGGCCATCAACATTTGAGTTCTGAATTCTTCATTCTTCTCTTCGGCCCTCTTTGCCCAGACTAACAGTACCCTTCCCCCAACTGTCGTCAAATCAATTCTGATCCGAAGTGACCCTGTAGGACAGAATAGAAGTTCCCTCTAGGGCTTCATAGGCTGCAAATCTTCACGGGAACGTACTGCCACATCTTCCTCCTACGAAGCTGATGGGTTCGAACTGTGATTGGCAGCTGAAGGCTTTTACGACTGTGGCCAGGGTTCCTGCTCGGGTGAAAGCAGTGAGCAAAGGCTAGAAATTTCATAAAAGCCTCAGTATGGATACTATTAGGTTTTCCTACATTTCATTTTTTAAATCCTGACCTCTCAAATCAGCAGCTTGTGTGTACTTGTCTAGCTGCCAGATTAAAAGAATGTCAATTATTTTGCACCATGGAGATAAAAGACTGTCAACTTAATGATGAGGAAAAAAAAGAGATGTTGCAATCAGAATAATAATTTAATCTCTATTTAGCAATAGTTTTTCTCTATCTTCACCTAGGGCCAAAATGACAAATAAAATAAAAATCAAGTAAACACACAAAACTCAGACATGTAGCACAAACACTGCCTCAGTGGCTGAGGACAAACCACAGGAAGTGAGTCCTCTGAAATGTAGAGTGGCTGGGGTCAGAGCCAGGCATCAGAGGTTAGGGCCAGAGCTCAAGGCCAAGGCCAGGCTCAGGAGAGGTTTTTGCTGTGACAGTTCTCCTATTGAGGGGGGCTCATGGCCACAACCCGAGCTCTGTTGATACACCAGGCCAACAGTGTCCTTTGGGGGCCAGGCACATCAAGGGTGTGACTGACACAGGATTGAGAAGAAGAAACTGCTCTTTCTTAGGGATGTGTGAGGGGGCAGCGAAGGGTGGCAAGGTCCAATTCTTAAAAAAAATAACCACCCAAATTTCTGTACTGGACTTCACTTAACAGTGACTTATTTATTTATCCATTGCGTGAAATGTGCTGTATTTCTGCTTTGCTTTCAATGTCCAGAGCAATTCTGAGCGTTCAGCAGGCCCCCTACCCCGGCCCGTTCAAGGCTCAGGCTATCATGTGCTCTGTGTGCCTTTTTCTTTCAATTCCTTAAGAAAACCTCCGGTGGCCTAGCAGCAAGAAGCTGCGCTGCAGTCTCACAGGCCGAGGCCACCAGCTGCTCTGCGGAAGAAGGATGGGCAATCTCCTCCCATGCGATTAACTGCCTCTGAAAACCCACTAGAGAGAGGGTCAGCTGTGGTTCGATTCCAGCTCTATGGTACACAACAACATTTTGCATAAAATCCATCATTTAACTATTCCTGAGAGACTGTGCTGCAGTCCCAAAGGCACGTGGTTCAAATCCACCAGCTGCTTTTCAGGAGAATGAGCAATCTCCTCCAGTTTTGTTTTGTTTTGATTTTTTTTTTAACTGCCTCTGAAAACCCGCTGGAGAGTCAGCTAGGTGTTGGCTTTGACTTGATGGCACACAACACAAGGACACTATTCAAAGTCATCAATTCCATTCAATAATGTTATATATAACTTATAATTTCCAAACTTATTCATCACCTCAAAAAGAAATCCTGTACCAACTGACCCATACTGCAGGGGGCTCTGGTGGCGTAGTCGGCAGTGAGCCACACAGCTAACTCAAAGGCTATGTGTATCCAGCGGTTCAAATCCACCAGCGGCTCCAGGGGACAGCAACTCAGCCTTGAGACCCAATGGAAGCTGCTCTGACTCAGAATCAACTTGATGAGAGGGCATTTCTTAGTTCCTTTTCCTCTCTCCCTTGAGCACCTGGTAACCACTGATCTACCTTCAGGCTCTGCACTGCCTGTTTTAGCCCTTTCATAAAAAAAGGATCAAATCACACTACACCTTTATCATCTGTTCTATTTCAATCAGCATAATGCCTTCAAGGTTCACCCCTCTCGTCTCATGGCTTAAGCCTTCATTTCTTTGTCCACTGTCTGCACAGAACACATTTGCTGTCTAGTCACCTGCTGAGGGACACTTAGTGGGTTTCTGCTTCTGGGTTTTTGTGAGTGATGAAACCACTCAAGTAGGTGAGCTCTGGTGGCCTAGGGGCAAGAAGCTGCACTGCAATCACAGAGGTGTGCGGTTCAAATCCAGCAGATGCTCTGCTGAAGAAGGAGGAACAATCGTCTCCTGTACCAGTCAGATCCAATTTGATGGTACACACACACAAAATAACAATAATACTAAAAAAATTAAAAAAAAAAAAATCCCAACCACCACCACTCCAGTACCTATGAGTCCCTGTTTCCTCTCAGTTCTTTGGGGTCTACACTGGGAGTGGAATGCCATTGGTCTTTAGTGCTATTATTGGTACAGGAATATCTAAAACAAAACTAGGAGATAAGTGAACGAGAGGCAGGAACAACCCCCCCGAGTCTGTCTACTGTCACCACAGGTACCAAGCCCGTCTTTGGGGGCCTGAATCAGACAATGCCCTTAGACCATCAGATCCAAGTACTAGTACCTGCTGAATGCCTCCATTAGGCCCTTTCCCATTCAATGATGTCTTCCACCACAATTTTTTGGATTGACCATTTAAAAAACTAAAGCAAAAAAAGGTCTTTGGGTTGCCAACTTTTTATAACAGCCCAAGAGTGTTTCTGAGGCTTGAAACCTTGAGCACACTGCCTCATCCTTCGCCTGTGGAGAGTGGCTGATGGGGTCTGCCTGTTGACCTCTTGTGAGCATCCCAATGCTTATAACACTGCACCACCATATGGCTAGAATTTTTTTTTTGGCTGGGGAGGAGTGAGGAGAATAGAGAGTAGCCAAGACTCTGCTTTAATACTTGAGAATGATTTCTGCTGGCTTTTCTCAGTTGCATTTAGATGCAAATTGAGAATAAAGCCAAGCCAAGCATTCATTAAAAACACACCCAATGTTACCCACAAGGAGAAATGAAGAAATGACAGGCAAAGCTAGCTCTGACCCAGTAATTACCAGCGCTGAAGGCAGGAGGCTTCACACAGCTCTTGATAATTTCCCTGATAAGCCCTTGTCTAACGAATGACTCCTTTTCCAGCTAAAAATAGTAAAATGCTTGCACAGATGGTACTGTTCAACTGGAGACAGCCTTCCTCTCTCCAAGACTCACTGGCATTAAGAGGAGGGGGCCGTGGATCATAGTTTTACAAGAGAAAGGCATCTCAAAATAATTTTCCTTGTGAAGAGAAGCCCAGTGGCCCCTTGGTGCTATGTGCACGCCCGTGCCACACTGAGTACCCTGCATGTTCTCTCATTTTCTTTCATTATTATCCACACACGCAGGATGAAATGAGACTGTGATGGAACTCCATATGGGAGATTTTCTTCTTCCTGAAAGGCCCAATATGAGCAGGCAAGGAGGCTTCAGAAACTCCTCAGTAACCCACAGACCAGGGAAAGGAGAAACGACAAAGGGGCTTCAGACATGCAGAATCTCTACAGAAGCTAGCAGTCTTTTATTTCTGTCTCCCCAAGCACATTGCAAAGGTCCTGTTCATTTTTATTCCTTTTTTGAGTCTCTAGAGGGGGCAGTTAACAGTTAAAGTGCTTGGCTGCTAACTGGAAGGTTGGAGGTTCAAGTCCACTCACAGACACCTCAGAAGAAAGGCTGAGGGATCTACTTCTGAAAAATTGAGGATGGAGAACCTGTGGAGAACATCCTAATCTGACACACGTGGGGTCACCAGAGTTACAACCCACTGGACTTTTTTTTTTAAACAACCATAGAATCCAATGTCAAGTCCTATTCACCCAGTGCAGGCATCAACATGACTTCATTCCTTAACGGCCTCCAGGCTTACTGCCAACATGTCAGCTGCACTCTGATTAATACTAACTGATGAGGTAGCTTTTGGCCACATTCATTTTGAGGTTGGGTAGAGCTGGAAACTAATGAAATGCCTCTTTCTCTAAAACCAATCAGACCAACACCACCTAGGAGAGCTAAGCCGAGTGTGCTCCGGGGCGCATCTCACCTTGAAGATACATTTCCTCTCCTTCTGTGAACATCTGGTTGCATCTGCTGCATCGTGCACAGCTGGGGTGGTAATGCTTGTCACCTGCCTGCAAGACAAAAGGTGGACAATGGTCAGATGACTCCTGCATGGCTCCTGGCTTCTTCCCAGGCCACGGGCACTTGGGAGCATGAGGAAAGATACCGAGGGGGGAAACAATTTGCCCAACTGACCCAACATCTTAGAAGTTAGTCCACTAAAGCTCTAGCGGCTACTCCGCCTGGCATACCCGACGGGGAGCCCAGTGTGTGTTCCTCAGGCTGACCACTACAGGGCACCCCGCCCCTTGGAGGCTCTGCCTCCCATTTCCCCCTGGAGACCTGGCTTTCCTTGAGTGGCTCTCAACCACACACCACACGCCTGAGACAGATCCGCTCCTTCTCCCCCAAAAACCCACCTCAAAAGCCATTATGATCTGAATTTCTCTTGGAGGTTAACGCTCAGTGGTGCTCAACCAATAAAAAGAAATTATCCCTGTCATTACCAGAATTGCCGGGATTATTTCTTGGCTAAATAATATGAAAATAATAACATCTATCCAGTTTGCAGTGGAAAGAGAAAAACCATAATGGATGAGACGTATCACTCTTATCTCAGAAGAAGCCCCGATCCTGTCTATGAGGTTTACAAGGCCCTCTGGCCTCGGTCTTCTTTTAGGAATTGCCTGCAGTAGGGATTTTAACTAAGAGCGTGCTGCATTATTTACAGGCTTTTCACATTCCTAAATAGGCCAGATGGCCCTCACTGCAGGTGCTGCCTTCCCCAAGGGACAATGGCACTGGTCTCAGGGACAGCTCCTAGACAGGTGCCCCGTCACATGAGAGCTATGAGCCACAGACATGCTTGACAGAAATGAAATCCTCTCATTCACAACTTAGCAAAAAATCCCCACCCCCTCTTCCCCTTGAAATGCTCAAATGTAGCGTGAGGGGAAATCACTTTGTCAATCAACCGTGGAAGCTTTTCTTTTACACTAAGCATGTGTGTGGTGCTGCCGAGGGGCCAGCGTTAGAGCTGCAGTGGCCTGTGTCGGACTCCGCACAGCAGAAACGGCAGCAGGAAGTCAGGGGTGGGTGAGTGATTTCTCTCTCACACTCTCCGGCAGAAACGACAAAAACCCCTGGGCAGTTAGTTATAGAGAGTGTGACGGGGGCCAACTGGAGACAATCCAGTGGGGGTGGGGGAACCCCAATACAAAACACATAATTAGAACCGGTGGAAAATTAGCAGCCAGGCATGAAACCCTTTCAACAGTGTCTGCAAGAGAATTCCAGAATTCTCTTCTCCATACACTACACTGCGGGGCATTCGAGGGTTAAGAAATGCCAGCAAAGGTAGTTCCCGCCCTTGGCTCATCCGGGTCAAATGTGAACTCAAGGAGGAAAAGAACGGGTCTAGACAGCTGCTTCAATGGGACTCCTGGTGACCCCATGTGTGTGTACCGGTTGACTAAGCTGGCTTCGGGGAAGGCCAGGCATTATCCCTGTCACACACGTGCTTAAGGCAGAGCTCAGTGAGGATGGAGCAGGACAGTCCAAGGCTAAGATCTGTTGCTCATGGGTCACTAGGAGTCATGGTGGACTTGATGGCGCCCAGCAACAACACAGGTGGAAGACTCAATGCCCGGGAGTCCATAGTTAATGCACAAGTTCGCTGTTAAACCAAAGGGCAACAATTTAAGTCCAACAAAGATGTTTTGGAAGAAAGTCTTGGTGGCTTACTTCTAAAGCTGGAAGCACAACATGTAACATACACTGTCATCAACGTTCCTTACGTATGGAAGAAGCAAGAGAATTCAGTTCTCCAGGTGCAAGGAGGGCTTGGCTACAGAAATCACCAGCAAAACACTGTATGGGAACAATGCTATCACCACGTCAGAGGATGTCAATCTTGACCGATGTGCTTGCTTCAGCTGAACATGTCAAGAAAGGTGATGAATATATACTTATGTTTATTGCTGCATTATTCACAATAGCAAAAAAGATGGAAGCAACTCAAGTGCTCACCAACAAATGAATGGATAGAAAAACTATGTTCTATTCACATAATGGAATACTATGCAGCACTGAAAAACAAGGAATTCATAAAATATTATGCAACATAGGTGATCCTGGAGGACATTATGCTGAGAGAACTATCTCAGTCATAAAAGGACAAATACTATATAACACTACTGTTATAAAGCAGGACTGACTTGGGGGTTGGGGGAAATGGAGAAAAGAGGGGATAAATAATGATAAATAAATCTGCATTGGAACAGATGAAGGAAAGAACTGTTTACAAGGTATATATGTTTAGGCATTATCTGTATGACAACAGTCCAGAATAAAAGGTGCATAGCAAAGTGGCCTGGGGGAAGGAGGAAATTATGCAACAATGAATGAATATTACTTTTTTAAAGCAAACAAGGGGGAGTTAGGGTGGAAAATGTGCAACAATGAATAAATGAAAATCCAACTTTTCTGTAAGTTTTTGCTCAAATAACAATTTACAAAAATTTCAATTAAAACAGAAAAGCAATGATGGAGAGAGAGAGAGCAGCTTACAGCCCTTGGCTGGGTTCTGTGTCTGCAGCAGTGTGCGCGGGCCCGGTGTGCCCGGGGTTAGGAAGCCATCTCTAAGTCTGTCCTGGTGCTGAGCCTGCCTCTGCTGGATCCGGAGGTTAAACTCCAGCCACGTCCACTGCTGCCACGTCCATTCTGACTCCCATCAGGGCAGTGGGCAAGTAAGTGGTGTTGTTGCCTGTTTAGACGTGTCTCGAATTTCCTCCCAAGAGAAAACACTGTTGTCAGTAAAGAGCCTGCTCCTTTGCATGTGGCAGCTGCCCTGTCTGTTTCATTTCTCTTTGTTCAGGCACCCGTGACGGTTCACAGACAAACCCAGTGCCCAGGGCCCCAAAAGAAGGGGCAGGGTGGGACTTGGCCACGGGGTCAAATGCAAACTAACACAAAGCAGAAGTCACTGGATCAGAAGCCATTCAAACTGGGGTCAATTTTAGGAGTCCTGGTGGCTCAGTGGTTTATGCACAGGGCTGTTAACCACTAGGTCATCAGTGTAAACCCACCAGCAGGTCTACAAGAAAAAGATGAGCACTCTCTTCCAGGAAATATTTACAGCCTCAGAATCCCGATGGAGTCAGGACCAACTGAATAGCGGCGGGCTTAGAAGAAAGGGAAAGTATTTAAAACCCCAGCAGACGGAAAGATTCAGGGACATCCACAGGAGAAACAGATAATGACTAGCAATTCCCTGGGGTAGCACAAGTTATTGATGATGAACTTTCAAATCTCAGTCTGGGGTTTGACGGTGGCAGGTGCTGTCACAGGTGAAGGAGTACCTCGCCCCAGGCACACAGCTGGCAGCACCAGCGAAGCCGGAGCCAAGAGGTGAGAAGCTCCCTGAGGCTCTCAGAGTGACCACCACTGTTCTCCACCCATCTTCCTACCCTGCTGTGTTCAGGACCTACCACTTCATTTTCTGCACTTTCTCCTACTCAGACCGTGCACGCCCAAAGTCTGTATTCTGGCTTACAAACCCTCCATGAACAGGAAACTGTGTGCCTGTATAGCTGAGTTTACAAAGAACCTGCTTGCACATTTGGAGGTACTAAAAATGGCTTGCCTTGGACAGTGCTGATTAAGTCATTCTCCTTGCTGTGCATCAGAGAGCTGGACAATGACTAGGAAGAACAGAAGAATTGATGCCTTTGA
>NW_006399756.1:16315749-16328923 GCF_000299155.1 Elephantulus edwardii | reverse complement strand
AAAAAAAAATAAAAAGAAAAAAAAAAGAAAGCAAACAGGTTCATCCTTAAGAGGGCTGCTCCTTGGAGATAAGGATTCTGAAGCCTCGTCTGACATACTTTGAACATGTTGTAGGGAGGGACCAGTCCTTGAAGAGGGATGTCATGCTTGGGAGGCGGGAGGGACAGCGCAGGAGGGAAAGACCCTCTACGAGGTGGATTGATTCAGTCCCTCTATGAGGTGGATTGATTCAGTGACTGGGGTAATGGGGGTAGGTGGTACGATCGACACAGGACAGAGCAGAGTTTAGGGCTGTTGTATGTAGGATCTCTATGATTTGTAGGCAACTCGACAGCACATAACAACAACCTGTAGTGTCAAGGAACCATGGCTTCAGGTCTTTTGTTCATAGGGTTGCTATGAGTCATGCTTAACTCAATGGCAATTAACAACACAACTCTCTCTAATGCATAAATTAATAAATACAAAAAAAGAGGGTCAGGAAAAGAGAGGAAGAACCTCAAGGAGATGGATAGACACAGTGACTTAGTGACTTCAGCAATAGCCTTGAACGTGATAAAAAGAGGGAGTGAGACACAGTGACTGCAGCAATGGCCTTGAACACGGTAGAGATTTGTGAGGATGGCACAGGATAAGGCAAGATTCCGATCTGTGGTTCACAGGCCGCTATGAGGCACAGCCCACTTGACAACATCAAATAAGTATTTTAAAAGGGGGTAGGGTGAGGGATATGCAGCTGTTGGGAGAGAATCATGGTTCCTTGATGCTAATTGTAAGGCTGATGTTCCACAGAGGAGCCAAGCGCTGTTCCAAGTAGAGTAAGTGACTTCTCTCCCAATAGCCCCGCGAGGTAGGTGTTCTTTTACAGTCAGGTTCTAACAAGGAACTCAAACTAGAACTTGGACTCAAAACTGCTAACAGAAGTCAGAGAGAACAATATTCCCCAAGCCCCTAATTTTCTAAAAGGCAAAGCTAGTCTTTAAATCCACATAGCTTAACTCCAAGTTCATTTTTTTTCACAATATGTTTTCATTTTATTTATCCAGGGTTAGAAAACAAAAGGAATAGCGAGGTATCAGCTGTTTCTAGGTTTCTCAAGGCTCTAAGTCTTACACAGGATGTGAAGAAACAGAGCAGCATCAACATCTGCAGATGAGTTGATTACTGAGCTACAACGTGCTGGCACAGTGAATATCTCTGTTACACCATTTGTTGATGTAAAGAATAAAAAGCAGGCTAGGAAGTGTCGGGGTGATCCAAAACATCTATGCTTGGTGAGTTCAGAGTGTCAGACATCTCTTCCGTGGAGACAGTGTGAACTGAGTGAGTGCACTTTTTTAATTTATATGATAGATGTGGGTTCTGGGATATGTGTATTTAATTTTATGATAAGGAAAAGTTTGGTTTAAAAAAAATCCTCCCATTATATTAAAGGCAACACTTGTTTTTCTAGGGTAAGGCAGGAAGGTATAGAGGGGCCATGTGGCTAATTCAGTTAAGTGGCCAACTCAGTGCTCACTGGTGTTTTTTAGGGTTTCCAGTCATTGTGTTAAATTGACCTAAGCACCAACCCCAAAGCCCAACCCACTGCCATCAATTCTGACACATAGTCCCTGCAGGACAGATCAGAACTGCTCCTCTACAGGGTTTCTGAGGCCGTAAAGACTGATAACAGTCTACCTTAACGTTCTCCCACAGTGCAGCTGGTGGGCTCGAACCACTGACCTCTCAGTTAGTTAGCAGCTCAACACTTAAGACATTGTGAGACCAGGGCTCCCTCTTAAACTCTACAGGAATCTTTACAGAAAGGATCCTTAGCTATGGAACATAAAATTATCTTTTTACTTCTTAACTTCATCTAGTTGTTTCTCAACACAGACCTTGGACAACAACCTTGAACATGGCACTGAAAGATAACTGAGTGATGTCACTTCCACAGAGGAAGTGAAATGATCAAAGTCGAGGTTGTGAAGGTTTTTTAAGATCTAAGTGGATTTAGAGTTGGGGCTTAGAACACTCAGAGGAATAACAAATCACTTTCCTGTCCCTGAGACTCTCACACACAGCTTCGATTGATGGTTATTTCAGACTAATGACAGATAAACAGTGGGAGCTTGGTGCTGGGCTAGCTCAAGGATGATCTCTAACTGTACATGCATAAGTAATACCAGAGGGACTTTAAAAAAAATGGTTTGTATCACCCTGGGGTGTGGTCCAGAAATCAGCATTTCTTTTCCAACCACCCAGATGAGTCTAGGCAGCTCAGAGGGGAACTGCAGGGACAATGGTCTGGGTGGGACACCAACCCCAACCCAGAGGGCAGATGAGGAAGAATAAGAGAGGATCAAGGTGTGCTGCTTGCATGGCAGGTGTCTGGAAGTGGAGGCACAATCACGCTACTTCCCTGCTTTGTTCAGGCAGAAGAGCAGAGCAGGGGCTGAATCAGCCTTCTTGTGCTCACTGTTTATTCCCTTGAAGAAGGAGAGGTCTTGATGCAGCCGGACTGACTTGCTCTCCAGGATGTGCCTTCACTCATTTTTTGAGTTTTTCCTGGTACAGGATAATGAGGGCCGTGCCAAGGCCCACAATTTGCCTCCTGTGGCAAGGTGGATAGATGAGTCTGCACATTCAGCTTTCCCAAGGCCTAAAGGGCTCTGGGCAAGTCTGTGCAAACCCCAATCGTGTGGATGAGAACCTACCGTTTTATCAAGTGCAACCCTCTGAACTCAGCAGACGTGCCTCAAAACACACTAGAGATGGCAGAGGGAGAACTGGCGGCTTGTCTGCCCCAGCTAGGATGTGCTCAATTGTTCAGAGGGGAAGAAACCATTACATTCTGATACTCTGGTCATCTTTGACTAGTTGCTGAAAACTCAAAAGATCAGGCACCAATTATTTCCTTCTGTTGAGGGTTCAGGAAGGAAAAGGAATCTTGGGTGGTTGAGTTAAGGGTTCAGCCACTAGCATAAAGGTAGGACATTGGACATCTGAAGCCGCTCAGAGACACTTCAGAAGTCAGGCGATCTGCTTTTGAAAGGTTACAGGTTTGAACACACTATGGAACAGTCAGTTCCACTCTGCACTCTGCACTCAGGGGTTCTCCAAGAGTTGGATTCAACTCTACAGCAACTAACAACAACAAAAAGCTGCCACATTTTGGGATAAGCACATAATGGCTTTTCACAATACTTCCTGCTTTTTTTGTCTCTTTCCAGTGAATGAGTGTTAAAAACTTAAAAGGGGTCTTTTCAACTACACAATTTTAGCAGTAAACGTGTACATTCCTAAAGGATGCAACCTGGGTCTGAGAATTCCACGTACTTCCTAACAAAATCCCAGCAGATTTGTTAGAGGAATTGATAGCTTAATCCTAAAATCCAGAGAAATTAAAAAGATCAAGAATAGTAAAAATAATTGTGAAAAAGAGTAAGTAGGAAGACTTAAACCATCTGATTTAAAAACTCACTATAATGGAAATACAAAGTCTCTGTAAACTTTCATTAAAATTTAATTAACAACAATAACAAGAAACATAGTATGAGCCAAGAACAACAAAAACAAAAAAAGCTCAACTTCTCACTATAATCAAGCATTGTGGTATTGGCACAGGGCAGACATTAAGATCAATGGAATAGAAATGAGAATCCAGAAAGAAATCCACACATTATGATCAGCTGATCTTCAAAAAAGAAATAAGGCATTATAATGGGAAGGAATAGTCTAATAGGAAAACTGGAGATCCACATCTAATGAAAAAGCTCAAAGCCCTACCTCACACCACACACAGAAATTAACTCAAAGTTGATCATAGATCTACATATAAAAGTTATAACTATAAGTTGTTGTTAAGTGCCGTCGAGTTGCAGACAACTCACAGCAACCCTATGAAGGAGAGTCCTCAACGCTTGGGTGTCTCTCATCCTCTCTCCAGGTTTACAGGGTTTCCGGGGGCAAGCTGTTATGGAAATGGATGCCACTCCTGCTTCCAAGCTTGTTTTAATACGGGAGCTCCACCCCACTCTGTCTGCATTGGGTAACCAACCATTAACGCATTTGTCACATCAGTATCACAGTGTTCAGCCCCACAGCAACCACAAGTTACCACTGTATGGCAACTTGAACACCAGGGCTATATAACCTAGAGGAAAGTCTGAACAAAAACAATGAAAGACTGGCCCGATGGCCACTGGTCTGAGGGTCCTTCAGTTTCTTACCAACCCAGCATGCCCAATGCTGGCCGACTCTGGGCCCCAGACCCCCGGTTTATCTGGCAAGTCTGCTCTGCCCAACCCCCTTGTGGAGCAAAAAGAGCACCACAAGTGTCCGGAGCTGCTCTTCAAGAAGCCAGAGGCCATGTTCAGCTGACTCTAAATCTCCCCATAACTATAAGACTACTAGGTAATACATAAAGATAATATTTTTTTTTACTTTGTTTTAGGTAAAGATGTCTTAGTATGATCCATAAAAAAATTACAAACTGTATGTCATAAAATACCATTTTTCTCTTCAAAAGATATTGAGAAAATGGAAAGACATGTCATAGACTGGGAAAAATTTGTAAACTATATATCAAAAAAAAGGACTTGCATTCAGAATATTTGAAGTACTATTATTGTTTGATAATTAAGATGCCAAACAACTTAATTAGTGGGTCTATTCATTGGAATAGATATTCACTAAAGAAGATATATGAGTGCCTAACAAGTACTTGGAAATATCTGAAACACTACTAGTCATAAGGGAAATCTAAATTAAAACCACAATGAGATGTCATTACACACTCATTACAATGGCTATTGCTTCATAGAGAAAAGTGAAGTGGACTTAAAAGTGAAGTGGACTTGAAGCACTTACTGAAGATCAAAGACTACAGCCTCCAGTATGGATTAGAGCTCATATCAAGAAAACAAAAATCCTTACAACCGATCCAAGGGGCAACACTGTGATAAATGGAGAAAAACCTGAAGTTGCCAAGGATTTCATTTTACTTGGATCCACAAGAAACACTCATGGAAATATCAGCCAAGAAATTAAACAACATAAGTACTGAGCGTATCTGCGGCCAAGGACCTTTGGACGGGACTAAAGAAAAGAAATGTCAGCTTGAAGCCCAAGATGTGCCTGACTCAAACCATGGCTGGACAATGAATAAAGAAGGCCGAAAAAAGCTGAGGCCTTTGAATAGTGATGATGGCGAAGGAGAGAGAGTAGACGAAGCACTCCAAAAGAACAGACAAATCTATCTTGGACGAGGTGCAGTCTGAGAGCTGCTGAGAGGGGAGGACGGTGAGACTCTGATGCTCCACAGGCACGCTATTCGGAGGCCAGCCCTGAGGAAAGGACATCGTACTTGGAAAGTTGGAGGTTTGGCGAAGGAGAGGAAGATCCTCTTGACAGGAATGGATGCAGCGGCTGCTACAATGGCCTTGGGCACAGTGGAGATTGTGAGGATGGCACAGGACGGGGCAGGGCTTCGTTCTGCGGTTCACAGGGTCATGGGGAGTCGGAGCTGACCGGATGGCATCTAACATCACCACCACAACAGCTTTCATCCAGAAGACAGATAATCCTTCGCTGGTTGGAACATGACATGACAGAGCTACTTTGGAAATCTCCTCAGCAATGTCTTTCAAAAACTGAACTTTGTCTCATCTACCATGAGATCCAATGATTCTTCTCCTAAGCATCTAATAAAAAGAAATGCAAATACATACACACACACACACACACACACACAGACTTAAAGGAGAATGGTCACAGCATCACTACTCACTATAGTGTGAAGATGGATATAACCTAAATGTTGATCACCTCATGAATGGGTGAATAAGATATTCATATTTATATAATGGAATACTATTAAGCTGGGAGCTCTGGTGGCCTAATGGCAAGAAACCGCACTGTAATCCCGAAGGCACATGATTTGAATCCACCAGTTGCTCCGTGGGAGAAGGATGGGCAATCTCCTCCCGTCTAATTAACTGCCTCTGAAAACCAGCCAGAGTGTCAGCGATAGGTCATTTCTCACTCGATGGTAAACAACAACGACTAAACAATAAAAAAAAAAAATGCACAGCATGGCCGAGTCTCATTCACAAAAGACTATATATTACCTCGCCATTTATATGTCATTTCTAGGGAAACAAAGACAGACAAAGCCGACCAGTGTTTGTTTGCCTGGGACTGATTGCAAAGGGGTAAATAAGGAGATTTTTTTGGGGGGGGTAGAAGTGTTCTAAAACAAGAACGTGGCGATGACTGCTCAACTGTACACATTCGCTAAAAATTCACCACCCTGTGCACAAGGGGTGACTCATTCTATGCAAACTATCCCTCAATAAGAAGACATGAAATGAAAAAGGATTAATAAGAAAGCGGTCTGAGGAACTTGACCAGGAAAATTAGATACGCGTTTCTTTTTACTACCCACAGTGACATGCATATGAGCAATCTCTGGGTCCTGAATGCCTGATTTATGTAAGGAAACCTTACGTACAAGCAGTAGTTACTAACATGTTTAGAAAGACTAACATTAAAATCTGACGTACATACACTGGCCCACAGTAACAAATGTATACTACTTTAGAAAATGCATCAAAACATTATCACCATCATCATCGTATTATTACTCAAAGATGTTTCAGTGTCTCTTGAAGGGTTTCATTAGTATTTTTTTTAAATGCTTAGAAAGGTACACTATGTATTCTACACTAAGACGAACATTTGACTGGTATTAGATATGAGCTGTACCTAATGGTTCCGATTTACTTGCAAATTCAACTTAAAGACTCTTAGGAAGAGAACCTGAATGTAGTCCAGGGACTGCATAGACATTCTTTCTTTCTACTGAAATCAAGATGCCTTTGGGAAGCTATTGAAAAGATGGATTCTTCCCCCAAAGAAGTATGTTTCCACGTACATGGTCAGGCAGATGCATACATAACATGTTACATTATTAGTTCTGTGAAGATTTTCACATTTACTAAGGGCTTTAAAAGATAATTTTCCGGGGAGCTCTGGTGGCCTAGTGGCAAGAAGCTGCACTGCAATCCCAGAGGAACACGGTTCGAATCCACCAGATGCTCTGCCGGAGAAGGAGGCGCAATATCCTCCTGTACCAGTCAGATCTGATTTGACGGTACACGCACACACACACACAAAAAAATTTAAAAAAAAAGATAATTTTCCAGTCACTATTGTTCTGTCTTAAATAATGATTAATAATAATAATAATAATAATAATTTTTTACTACTACTACTACGACGACGACTCGACGGCACCTAACAA
Source organism: Elephantulus edwardii (assembly GCF_000299155.1). NCBI lineage: Eukaryota > Metazoa > Chordata > Mammalia > Macroscelidea > Macroscelididae > Elephantulus > Elephantulus edwardii. Next base: position 16,321,635 of record NW_006399756.1, on the reverse strand, counting down.
CAATAACAAAGACAACATAGAGAGAGCTCAGTGGGCCTAGTGGACAGAAAGTTATGCTACCAAGCCCAAGGTGGGTAATTTTAATCTGCAGCCCTCAGGCCGGGTTCAAATTGTTTTCCTGTCAAACATTCTTCTAAGTGGTATAGCACTGGTCTGTGCGTTGCTGTACAGAGGTAACTTGTTGTTGCTGTGAAGCTGAACACTGTGACACTGATGGGTCAAATGCGATAATGGTCACCCATGGTGGACAGTGTTTGTTGGAGCTCCCCAATTAAAACAAGCTTGGAAGCAGGAGTGGCATCCACTTCCGAAATGGCTTGCCACCGGAAACTCTATGAACAGTGCTTAGGTCTTTCGTTCATAGGGTTGTTATGAGTCGTCTACGACTTGACAGCACCTAACAACAACTACATCATTACGCATGAGTGGAAGGAGAACTGGAGGTAGGCTAAGTAACCCGCCTATGACGATGTTGTTGTTGAGCACCACTGAGTCGGAATGACCCATAGCTGACTCTCTGGTGGGTTTTCGGAGGTGGTTAATCCAATAGAAGGAGACTGCTCATCCTTCTCCCACAGAGCAGCTGGTGGACTTGAACTGCTTGCCTTTGGGATCGTAGCACAGCTTCTTACCACTAGGCCACCAGTGCTCCTATGACCATCGCATTAATTTCCTGCTAAAGTTCTAGTGGCAGAGTGCTCTCACACACAATTGTTAATTCTTCACTGACTCTTTGAAATAGACAGCATAGTTCTTCCGGTTTAACAGTGATCAGACCCAGGCTGGGCTGCAGGGTCAATGACTCTCCTGGCACCAAGGTCAAGGTCTCCTAGCTGTGTGTCAGAACAGGAGATGATCCAGATCTTCGTATGCAAATTCAACTCTCTTACTAACACGAATGTACCACATTGCTTCAGAGATAACAACCACCTCCATCAGTTCTCACATGATGTAAAGATCATGGTTGAAATGGTTGAGGACAGAACATTTAGTTACCACACACACAGACAGTCCCTCGGTTAGGACTGTCTGACTTACGGACAATTCCTGCTTGCCCCGTAACCCCATGCAAACCTGCTCTCACTCTGACATGATTATAGGAAGCCATGGTTCTCTGGGAGGTCAAGTATTTGGCAGCTTAACAGAAGGTCTGCAGTTTGAATCCACCAGCCACTCCATGGGGCAAGCTGTGGCATCTGCTTCCGTAAAGATTTACATAAAAGGTGCTTGGTTGAACTCACAGCACCTTTCTCATCACAAAGATCTTTGCTTGATGCACATACAGCTTTTAAATAACTTGAAAAGGCTTCAAGACTTTCTTCAGCAAATCAAAAGCCAACCCACCGCCAGTGAGTCAGTTCTTCCTCCTAGTTACGCGGTTGGACAGAGGAGAATCACTCACAGGCTTCCCACCATGCTCCTAATACACTGGCATAAGGTTAAATAAGAACTGCATGCATCTGCTCCGGTTGTAAGACATTCTCAGGAGCCGACCTCATTCATAAACGGGGATTGTCTGTACCCTGGACATGCTGCCAAATTTCAACGTAAAGCGAATCAAACAACAAAAACATCAGAGATGAGGAGGATTGGCAAGAAGACAGCAAGATTCAGACAGGTTGTTCACAAAGTCATTAAGAGTCATAAGTGACTTGAGACCACCTGACAACAGCAGAAGTATTGATTAAAACCCCAATGCCTGTACACCAATGTTTTTAGCTTTATTCACCACTGCAAGAGCATGGAAACCACCCAAATGTCAAACCACCATCAAATGGATTGGGATATCGCAGTATGTTCACATGATGGAATACCATGCTGCATGTGGGAGCAATAATTTTGTAAATTACTACCTAATTTGGGAGGGACTGAAGAGCATTATACTAAAGTGAACTAACTCAGTCTCATATGGACAAATACTGCATAAGACCATTATTTTGGAAATAGAAAGTTAACTAGTAAAACATGGTGGATCCAAGGGGAGGAGGGAAGGAGCAGAGGGGTGAGGATGGGCGGGGGTGTAATCACATAGCGTCTCACAATTTATGGGTAGAGGGAAGGTTGGGTAAAGGGAATGGGAAAGATCCAGTATGAAAAGCAAAGTACATGAACTTTGTAAGCAAACCTGTATAAAATAGTAGTTTTATTTAAAAATACAAAACAAACCCCAATAGTTTTTTAATAAAATCTAGAACATGAAAAAAAAAAAAAAGCGAATCAAGGCAAAACACAAGCCATTCAAGATGGGGTTCTGCATTTGGAACCGACCTCTCCTCCTTTGGACTCTTGTTGCTCTTTGCTGTGTTACCCAGGTGTTGAATGTTGCCCGTTATTATATCTGGGTTATCTGTGCACCACCCTGTGCACCCATGGGAGGCAAGAGGTGGGCTGTGTCGCTAAGAGTGCTTAAGGCTCTGAAGTGTGGCCTTGTCAATGGAACAGCTCTGGGTAATTTTTTCTTTAATTCTTTATCTGTGAAAACTAGCGTAAGAAAACCTATCATGTAGAACTGTTATGAAAATTAAATAACCAAAGGCTAAAGTCGTGAACTCAGTTGCTAGCACTTGTCAGTGCAGATGATTATAAAGCCTTGATTATAAACCCCTTTATAATAGCAGATCACAGACCCCACAGAAATGTCCAGTGAGCAAACATGAGAATAGGAAAGCGTACCAGAATGCCTGAAATCAACTAGCAACCGTTCTTTGAATAACTACGGTGATATCCCAAGAAAGAAATCAAACAAAGCAACCAATGGTCTTCCAGTCCCCAGCTATGGTGGGAGTACTGTTCCCAGGCCCTGCTTTAAATAACCTCACAGACTTTATTCCACTTAACCTTTTAGCAAAACTTTGAGGAGGTATTAACAGATGAAGAAGATTAGGGAGATTATGGAACTATCTAGGAATATTCAAACAGTAAGGGATGGAGTGGAGGTTCGAAACCAGGTCTGTCCAACTCTAAAAACTGCCTCCAGTGAGAGCTTTCAAAGCCCTTCGCAGCTGTTGGCCAGGGTGGCCCCCGCTGAGATCACCCCTGGCAGAGCAGGTCCTCTCTGGCTTCATAACATCATCTTGCATCTGACTATGCTCCCTTACAAAGCAAGCAGGAAGTTCTGAAAGCACTTTTCCCTCTCCTCTCCTTGCAGGGGAAAACTTAGGAAGTCTTGGTTTTATTATTTCTCTTTCACGTGAACTTCTTTAGATGTTTCTAAACACCAAGAAAAAGATGCAACTCTTTCACATACAGCTTAAAGCATTTTGACATAGGGAACACATAACTAGCACCCAAATCAAGACAGAACATCAGGGAGCTACTCCCTCCTCCCCAGGATGGCCTCTCCCAGTCACCGCACCCTCTGATCAAGATGTTGCACAATAACAAGATAGGCTAGTCTTGCCTGGTTTTGACACTAACACAGGGACAAACAAAAACAGCTTGGGCTTTTTTCACTTAACATTTTGTGAGCGTTATCCATGTGTGGTGTGTAATTAGACTTCAACAAATTCCTAATCATTCAGGATTCCTTAGTGTAAAAGGACCACATTTTCTTTATCCATTCTATTCTTGTTGACACTCGGGTAGTTTTTAAATTTGGGCTTGTTTTGAAGATCACTGCTGTGATAGTCCCTGCCTGTGTCACATATGACATGACAGGGCGTGCATGCGCACGCACGCGCGCACACACACACACACACACACACATTTCAGTTATATATATCATAGGAATGGAAGGTGAGTACAAGGTCATAGGGTAACCGTATGTTCAGCTTCAGTAGCTACTCTCAAAGTTTCCAAAGTGGGTTCCCCCCTTTTATTCCAATTTTAATCTGAGAGGAATTTGAAAGCATTAAATAAAAATAATCAAATTAAGGGCACACTTTGCCAAATGGATTCCTCATGTGTTTCCCTAACCTCTGTGAAGTGAATGGTCTTTTATAGAAGGGTCTCTAAGTAAGGGGTCTATAGCCTAGTTGCATTTTATATCCATTATTCCAAGACTTTCGAATGCAGCTGGACAATTTTCAATCATTTCCTCCTCCTCCATCTGTTAACAGCACCCTTTGAACTGATGAAGGGTCGCTGACAGAATGCAAATAGCCCCATACTTCATTTCTCAAATTGACGTGGTATCAGCAGCAGACAAAGGTTCACATGGTCCGGATCACTTCAGGTCTTTGCCATGAAGCCAAGAACCATGGGGACCAAGCACTGATAATGAATTTACTACTTAGCCCTCAAAATGGTTTTGTCTTGTCAAGATGAACTCTCAGTCAAAAGGGCTGGGCTTGGAGATTTGAGGACATCAGAGACTAACGAAAACACCAAACTTCCCTCACATAAATGAGCTTAAAACTTCGACGAAACATTTCTTGCTTTAGCAATCCTTTTTACTGTTAGTCATAAAAGGGGGCGTTTGTTCTGTAGTTGAACATTTTAAAACATCCAACCCTTCATGGAGCACTCCACTATTCTTATGCACAGAAGAGTGTTCGTCCTCAACTTCACAGAGCCAGTGTTCAAATCTCAGCCTTTCAATTATGTCCACTTTCCTCTCCCTCCTATCCTGCTACATCAAGGGCATTCAGGATTAGAAACATTTTTGGTAGTTTACACATTTAAAAAGGTAACTTCCCCCCCACTTCTGTCATAAATTTTGATGAGGAAATGCAGAAGCTAACCACCCAGTAAGACCTCGGAGGATCTTTTAAAGTTATCCCGAGCAAAAGAGAACCCTCTTTGTGCATTGCCATGGAGTCAAGCCAGACTTAGAGCAACCTAACCGGACAGATTAGAACCACCCCACAGGGTTCCCAAGGGTGTGAGCTGTGGTGTTGGAGAAGAGTACTGACTATGCCAAGAGCTGCCAAAGAACAGATATGTCTTGGAATTAGTGCACCCAGAGCACTCCTTGCAGGCATTGATGGTGAAGCTTCATCTTTCATACTTTGGACATTTAGCTAAGTGAGGCCATTCCTTGGAAAAGTACAGCATGTTTGGAAAGATGGGAGGGTCAGAGAAGGAGAGGAAGACCTTCAGCTGGATGGGTTGACATGGTGACTTTAGCAATGGGCTCTAATGTGTCAGAAACAATGAAGCTGGCACCAGAAAGATCAGGGTTCAGGTCCGCTGTTCATGTCATCATTATGAGTTGTACCCGACTTGACAGCAACTAATAACAATCATCTTCATGGTGGCTTAATGGCAAGGAGTCATGCTGCCAACTTAAAGGCATAGGGTTCAAATCTACCAGCTGCTCTGATAGAGAAAAATGGGCAATCCCCTCCTGTGTGATTTGCTATCTTTGCAAACCCACTGGAAGTTCGCTATGAATCAGGTCCAGTGAATAACAACCGCCATCTCTGTGGAAACAGACGATATGGCATCTCTCGCCTGTGGATCAACTGATGGGTTCAAACTCCTCACCTTCTGGTTAGCAGCTGGTCATTTACTCACTGTGCCACCTGGTCTCCTTAGAAATTCATGCATGATGATGAGTGGATAACATTCAGTAGGAACGGACTCCAGTTTGGGGAATCTCCTGAGGATAGACTCCTTTAGACTTGCTAGAAGGCTGTCCTGGTTTGTGTACACACACTGACCAGAATGGGAAGGAAGTGGGCATCTGAGATGGCTGTGTGCTTGAGGTCTACACCGAATATTCCAGATAGCCAAACAGCCCAGACCCAGTGCTTTTTATCTCCCACTAATCCTATATTATTTCTGAAAAGGTAAGCCTACTAAAAGCTAAGCATATTAAAAGGATGTTCCACCATATTTTTTTTTATTTTTGTGTGTGTGTACCATCAAATCAGATCTGACTGGTACAGGAGGAGATTGTCCCTCCTTCCCCGGCAGAGCATCTGGTGGATTAGAACCGTGCAC
>NW_006399756.1:16313607-16314863 GCF_000299155.1 Elephantulus edwardii | reverse complement strand
CGGAAAAAGGGGAATGTAGGAAGGAAATCAGGACAAAATTAATAAAATTTAATTATAGAAAAAAAAAAGATTCTAAAAGGCTGGTCTCGCCTACTTTGCAGGGTTGCCGTGTAGTTATATAAAGGAATACTTCAGTAATCTATAAATACAGGGAAACGACACAGGCAAAGGGTGAACCAGCTAGCAAAGCACAAGGTGGCCCTGAGTGGTTTTCTTTCAGAAGTGCACACTCTGAAAGGCTTTTAAAGGAAGCGTTTCAGGAAGTTGGAGGGAGAGACTTTTGGGGGCTTTATGGAATGTTGCTGTGAGTACTACATAGGATATCAAGGCTCTGTCTGTGGTAAAAAAAATATTAGCATAGTTCCAGGGAGGCCTGACAATGGGAAACTCATTATGCTTCTGGCTCAAGACAACCTGCTTTCCCAGCTCTGCTGTTAGGCTTACATTCAAGGTCAAAGGTTTTACATCCTTCCCTTTCTTAACACCAGAAGATAAATATTTGCCTTCAAGTTCAACACTCTGGAAACCTAACCCCAATTGGATAATTTTTGTCTCTTGGGCGAGGGCAAAAACTCAAGGTTTCTTATTACTCATGATCTCATTCCTGGTCTCCTTTCCAACACAATAGCATGTTGGAGTCAGGAATGTACAATAACAACAACCCAAAGCGTTTCGTCCATGCCAGGGGCTCCGAGGGAAGACAAGTCAGCTATCACGGACCGTCTCCTGGTGGTCACAGAGCTCATGAAATATGTTTAATGGGGAGAAGGAGAGAGAAGCGCCCGGCGGGACCAGATAATGAGGAAACCTGTTAACCCTTTGCTGTAGACTTGAAAAACAGATCCACTTGTTAATGTATCGTGCTTTTGTTACGTGTTACAGAGCTGGCTTCAATTTAGAGTGAACTTATCACAGCAGAAGGAAACACTGCCCCACCCAGCGCCGCATTCAGTCTCCTCTGTGCCCACTGCTATAGTCACTGTGCCAATCCATCTCACCCAAGATCTTGTCTTTTTTTTTTTAAAGAACATTGATATTGTTTATTATTTCATTTTAAAGATTTAGGCATGCCATAGTCTCTCCAGTTACATCCTATGTATCTGAAAGTTAGGCAATGAATAAACAAAACAGACAAACTGATGCCTCTGAGCTGTGCTTTTTGGAGAAAAGTACCTCTGGGCTGCCAAAAGAACACACAAATATGTTTTGTAAATGTCTTGTAGAAAGTGCAGCCATCTTTGCTGCTTCTTTTTTTT
>NW_006399756.1:16308437-16313262 GCF_000299155.1 Elephantulus edwardii | reverse complement strand
AACATCCAAAAGGTGTCATAGAGCTTCTTTACAATTTGTTTAATTTGGTGCTTGTTGGCCTTGACATATACAATGAACACTAGAGTGTTATTATCTTCTATCTTCTTCATGGCTGACTCAGTGGTCAGGGGAAATTTGACGATGGGGCATAGTGGTCAAGCTTGTTTCTCCTGGGGGTGCTCTTCTGGGGGTATTTGGGCTGCCTTTGGAGTCTCAGTGTCTTAGACCACTGAAAGGTGGGTGACGTGCAAATTTTCCTCTTTTTTGTGGCTGTGGATGCCCTTCAGGACTGCCTTCCTGGCCTTTAGCACCTTTGCTTTGTCTTCAGTTTTAAGAAAGGCAGGGGCCTCTTTCTTCGCTTTCGGTGCCATCTTCATAGAAAGATTCACATTGTTTTATTTCTTGATTGATATGACCATGGGTGTTGATTGTGGATCCAAATAAAATATAATCCTTGACAATGTCAGCCTTTCCTCCACTTAGCGTCCTGTGGTTCACAGGTCCAGTCACGAGGATTCTGGCTTTATGTTGAGGTGCAAACCGAAGGCTATAACGTTTGAGCTTCAAGGACAAGTGCGTCAATTCTTGGTTTTCTGAAACATCACAACAACACGTAGCCTCCACAGTACAGCAAACTGACAGAAAAGTGATGTTATCTAACAAACCCGAAAACCAAACCCACCGCGGTCAAGTTGATTCTAACTCTTAGCAACCCTCTGATGGGTTTCCTAGACTGTAACTCTTTATAGAAGGTGATTTTCCCAACTTTCTCCAGAGAGCAACTGGTGGACTTGAAGTGCTGAACTTTTGGCGAGCAACCCCATACTTTATGCAGGCAGCAGATGGGTTCTCCCAATTTAATGAGATTCTAGTCTGTCAATTGCTTTTCTTTACCAAGTTGTTATCTCTGAAATACATTCCAGTTCTGTGATTTCTCTCCTTTCCCAAACACTGCAAACATTTCCTCTCTCACCCTGTCTTTTTCTATTCTAAACATTTCTACCCTCAAGTAAATCTTAAAAGACTTCATGAGAGGTGGGTAAGACATGGTGCCTCGACCTTAGTAGGTGCCTTGGCTTTGACCTTTGGGGCTTCATTTCATGCTATTCCTAAGGGCCCCCTCTGCTGAGTCACCAGGGCTGTGCTGTGGGCTCAGCCTGCATCACATTATCAGACTACAAATATTTGTACTTCCCCAGGGTTAGAGGAACCTTCAGGGTGGGAACCAATTCTGCAGCAATCAGAGAAACACAGCTTGCTTTTCAAAACATCCTTGTCTGGGTTCCCATCCCAGGGTGGCTGGACTTCAGACCCTTTCACAAACAACCCCGCCTTCTACCCTGGAATTTATGGCTTGATGATGCTACAGTTTGGGACCAGCTTGGAGGGTTGGGTCTCCCACCCACTGAGTCTCAGCTCCAGTCCTCCGGTAGGAAGAAAAGCCAGCCAGAAACGTGCATTATATCGGAAAAAGGGGAATGTAGGAAGGAAATCAGGACTCACCGGCCTTGGCAAACGAGCCCTAGTGGTGCAGTGGTTTAAATGCTCAGCTGCTGTTGGAAAAGTCAATGGTTAAAATCCACCAGAGGCTCAGGGGAAAAAGAGCGGCAGTCTGCTTCTGTAAAGATCAGAGCCCCGGAAAACCCTAGTGGGCAGCTGTCCTGTGTCCTGTGGGGTCACCAGGAGTCAAAAACACTTCCACAGGCTTTGTTTTGAGCCTTGGCAAAGCTCCAAATCACAACACACATTAGGAAAGGCTCAGACTTTGGCTACTAAAGCATTGCTGTGTCCTGCAAAGACACATCCTCAAGGCTTCACATTCCAGCCCTCCACACACTAGGCGGGGTAGGTACCTCGCCCTGAGTTTCTGGATTCCTCTGGAAGGGAGGTTCAAAGCTGGCGGCCAGGATAAGCAGGGAATGCTGTGAAGGTGGGGTGCAGCATGTGGCCCTGCCAGCCATACCTGCCTGCATCACTGCTCATCAGGTGACACCAGAGATCTGTCAGAGGGGACAGGGCACCGGACCAGCCCAAGCCCACGCACTGCAGAGACTTTGTGAAGCCTGCGTTCCATCAGGTACAGCCACATTACTCTATATAATCTTCAAAATGCTGGACTGGGCGACCCTGGCTGACCGCCCTGAGTCCGGAGATCAAGGTGCTGCTTGTTGGGGCTTTGATCTGACCTGTCAGTCCTCTCTCCCCACTGGTCAGCGTCCTGGCCTCGGAGACCTTCCACTAGCTAGGCTGTAAAGTCATTCTGACTCACAGTGACCCTTTGTACATGAGAACAAAACACTGCCCGGTTCTACACTACCCGCAGAGTCCTTGCTGTGTTTGGGCACGTTGCTGAAGGCACCTTGTCAACCCACCCCACTGAGGGTCATCTTCTTTTTCACTGACCCTCCCTCTTTATCACGCTGTCGTTTTTTCTTCAGGGACTGGCCTCTTCTGAGAACACATCCAAAGTAAGTTAGATGAAGTCTCCCATCCTCACTTCCAAGGCATGTTCTGGCCATTGTTTTCTCTCAAGCCAGATTTGTTTGTTCTTCGGGCAATTCCTAGTATATTCAGTACTCTGCCAACAGCACAACTCAAAGGCAGTAGTAATTCTCTGGTGTCCCGATTCACTGTCTCACTTTCATAGGCATATGTCATGATTAAAAAAATACAACAATTTGGGCCACGTGCACCTTAGTCTTTACACTGACTTCCTTGCTCATTAGGTCTTTCCAAAGGGACTTGAAAACAGAATTGTCCAATATAATGTTATGTGGTTTGAATGCTGCCCTTCTGGAAATTAGCCCAGAAGCCATTTTTAGTTCTCTCTCTACACCAGAATCAGGGCTGTTTTAAAAAGATGGGTGCTCTGGTCCCATCTAGAGAAGTCTGGGAGGGCTTGGACATCAGTGCTCGGACATCAGTGCTCTTTTATTTTGAGGAAAAGAAAATAAAAAAGGATTTTTTTTAAGTGATTTGAAGGAGGGGGAAGGAAAGAGAGGGAGGAAAATGTGCAACGATGAATGAATGAAAATCCAACTTTTCTTTGGAAACTTTTCTGAAAGTTCTTGCAAATTTCAGTTAAAATCACAATTAAAAAACTGCTAAACTGTTGTTGCTGTTGCTGGTAGGTGCTGTATCAGTGCTCTTTTAAAAGCGTCCTTGGTACTGTTCAATGAGGTAGCCAGTGGCAGGCACAGAGATGAAGAATTTGTGAAGACTCTAACAGGCATGACCATCACCCTAAAGGTCGAGCCCAGAGACACCACTGAGAATGTCAAAGCCAAAATCTAGGACACAGATGGTTTCTTTGTGCCCCTGACCAGCAGCATTGATTTCTGCAGTGTCTGAGGATGGCACATTCTCTCAGATCGCTACACCCAGAAAAAGTCCCCTGCACCTGATGCTACATTCGTGAAACTGGCATTTCTGAGCCTTCCCTTCACTGCTCCCCCTGAAGTCCAGCTGTAACAAAGGCTGTGCTACCAAGGACACCCTCGTCTGTGCTCCACGCTGCCACCACAAAGTGTGGGGACACAAACAACCAGTGCCCAAGAAGCTCAAATAGGGACCCTTCTCTCCCTGCCTCCCACAAGTGGCCTCCTCCCTAGCCCCATGACTTTGAACCCTCAGTACAGCTTCCCTTTTATTGAGCTGGGAAAAAGAAATGAATGCACTTCCCAAGTGAATCGAAGGTGTAGCCCTTAGACAGCTGGAAGGAACTTCTAGAATGGAATGTGCCTTCTCTAGCTCCCCAGGATTTATGCGTTCCCTTTGACTGGTATTTATTCATGCCTTGAATAGACAAGTGACTTATGCAATTACATAAAGTGCACGCGTCTCACAGACACAATGTGTTACCTTCTACCTGCTGGTTATGGATACGTTATGACTGGACTTTAACTTCCTGGCACAAAGTTCCTGTGATTCCAGAGTCCAAGGAAGGTTGTTCTTGTTGTTAAGTGCTGTTGAGTCGTAGAAGTCTCATAGCGACCCTATGAATGCAAGACCTGAACACTTGTATAACTTTTATCGTTTCTCCACGTTCATAGAGTTTCTGGAGGCAAGCTATTTTGGAAGTGGATGCCACTCCTGCTTCCAAGCTTGTTTTAATCGGGGTGCTCCACCAAACACTGTCCACCATGGGTGACCAATATCACATTTGACACATCAGTGTCACAGTGTTCAGCATCACAGCCACCACGAGTTACCTCTGCACAACAAATGGACAAACCCGTGCTATACCACTTAGAAGAATGTTTGACCCAAAACAATTGAAACCAGGCCTGAGAGCTGTAGATTAAAATCACCCACCTTTGGCTTGGTAGCATAAATTTCTATCCAATAGGCCAACAGAGCTCTCTCTATGTTGTTGTTGTTGTTAAGTGCTATCGAGTCATAGATGACTCATAGCGACCCTATGAACTAAAGATCTGAACATATGTATAACTTTCACTGTTTCCGCACATTCATAGAAGGTACTGGTCACATATCAAAAAAAAATTTGGTGGTTGTTAAATATTTTAAATGAAAAGAGTCTCCTTTATACAGTAAAATACCAATGTTCTAAGCTTGATTCAAATGCTACCTTCTCCAAGGACCTTTTGTTTAATCAGTTTCAACTGGATGTGGTGGTGGTGGTGTGTGCCATTCAATGGCAATCGACTCATAGCTGATCCTACTACAGAGGATTTTTAGGGACCTCTCTAAGGTAACTCAGGAGCAACAGTGTCTCTCTGGAGACTAAGGTGCGCCTGATACAGGCCATGGTATTTGCAATTGCTTGTTATGCATCAGAGAGTTGGACAATGACTAGGGAGGACAG
>NW_006399756.1:16246413-16307391 GCF_000299155.1 Elephantulus edwardii | reverse complement strand
GTTCATATCCTTGAAGATGTATCATGGGGGTGTTGCAACCTAGAAGACACAAATTTGACTAACAAGTTATAAGTACATGAGTATTATTATTAATTTTAATGAAAGTTTACAGAGACTTAGGATTTCCAGTCATTCATTGTTGTGCTTTTCTCCCTGCCCACCTCTCCCCTCCATTCATTCTTCTCCTTGAAAAGTAAAGCTGTGCCTTTTACACCAGTACACTAATGCTGTAATTAAACAGTCAGTTGGCACCATACATGTTTAAAGTGTTCAATTCTTGTTTGAGGAATAAATTATACAACAAAATAGTTTATGAAAAATAAGCAGGAGTATTGCTAAAAAAAGTCAAATGCTATAGAGCAATAGCAGAAAAAAAAAATTGAGACCAAGCTATATTAGTGAATCTACCCTGGGATTTTATTCTGTTCATAAACGATATTTTAATCTGCTTCAATTTTCTTCTTGTGCCCTCTTCACCTCTTTCTAAAACACATTTTCTATTTCCTGTAATCCTGCTCCCAGAGCATTTCTGGGCAAAGTATACTTCTTCCCACACGCATCAAACAGGTCACCTGCGGAGGATACTCCCAACTCTCAGCAGAAAATCCAACCTCTCTAGTGCCCAGTTTCCCCTTCCAGTTGTTTTCAGAAACATCAAGTTGAAAAGCTGCCCTTTCCTGTTGAACCAGGCCAGTCTCCTCTCTCACCACCTCACCACCTCATGCCTCATCTCAGAGGCAGCCCTTTCTTACGGGTAGATCACTGCCTGTGGACAGCTGCTCACTCTGTGTCTTCCTGGAGCAGAAACGCGGCTGACACCAACCTCCATCCAAGTCATGTCAATTTCCCTCCATGCAATTAGTCAGGTAAAGCAGGCCAGCCGTGAGGGGCACCAGCATGGCTCAAGAGAACTTGCCCAGGAGGAAAAGGCTTATTCCAAAAGTAATGAGTCTATTAAAGGCAGGAGGCTGAATAAAATTTCCTGGATAATTAGTGATCTGGAGAAAGGCAATGGGCTGCAATCAAATGCAGGGCTTGCATGTGGAATACTCAGCACAAGTCTACCTTCTTTATTGGCATCTCGATTTATTGCATGTTGCAAAAATGGTGCTTTTTACAGAAAGTAGGTAGGAACCCTGCACTGGGCAAGTCTGTTGGTGTCACATTTCCAACAGCATGTGCTCACTCGCTGTATCATATTTTTGGGCATTTTCACAACATTTCTAACTTTTCCACAAAGCGATCGCATCTTTAATAGACTGCTAGTATAAACATAACTGTTACATGCACTGGGAAACCAAAAAGTTCATGGGACTTGCTTTATCTCAGAATTTGCTTTACTGTGTGGTCTGGAACTGTACTCAGAATGTCTCTGAGGTATGCAAACCAGTTGTCATGGGCTCCCTGAGTGGCGCAAATGGTCAGTGTGCTCAGATGCTCACTGGAAGGTTGGTGGTTCCAGCCCACCCAGAGGTGTCTCAGTGGAAAGACCAGGCAGTCTATGCTCAAAACATCAGTCATTGAAGACATATGGACCAGAGTTCTATTTTGATATTCGTGGGGTTGCTGTAAGTCAGAACTGATTCAACTACTACTACTACTACTACTACTACTACTACTACTACTACTACTGTTGTTATTGTTATTATTATTATTATTCATGAATGTTGCATTCCATCGTGTAGGAACCCAATGCCTTGCCCACAGAGGCTAAAAGTCTTCAGGCAAGAACTTCAATCATCCCTGCATCCTCCCATGTGCCAAAGCCCAAGCTGTCCAATAACACTAGTTGAGAGGAAAACCCTGAACTCTAAGAGCGAGATGAGAAGAGATTGGTAAACTATGATGCAAGGAGCCACGGATGACCACACAGGACAAGCTGCCATTGTTGTCAGGTGCCGTCAAGTCGCCCACAACTAGAGCAACCCTGTGATCAACAGAACATGGAACCAGTAAACTGGATTTAGATAAGTACAATCTCATTATTTATGCCAAAACTCAAGATTTCTTTTTTTTTTAAGCACTATTCATCTGATAGCCAACAAGGTACTCACCCATTTGTACCACCCTATCCATTTTCCCCTCCCCCAGCAAACCAAAACAAACCAGAAAACCTAAATCTTGGGGGTGCTTATCAGACCTCTCTGCACCTCAAGTTACTCTTCTCTGTGTCATTTTCTGGGAGCAGTGATCAGCTGAAATTCCATCTCTTACTCTTTTGTGCCTTTAACAACTGATAAGAAGACTTAAAGGGAAAATGAAGAAGGGAAAGAAGAGAAGTTCACTAGTTCTCTGGTGCAGCAGTGAGGTTATCTTGGAAGAAACAAATGTGCTGAATGTCCCCAGCCTACCACCTGATGGCTCAGAACAGGAAGAAATTAGCTTTATTCCAGTAACAGCCAGTTGCTACCACCTCTTAAATCAAGCAAAAATAATTATCACAAAGAAACTCACTGGCAGGCTCCACCCGGCTCTAATGACTTCACACTCAATTTATCCGGAGCTGGTTTAGACCACGTCTCTACAGCCTCCTCAGGTTGACGTGGCTCGGCGCCGTCAGAGTAAATGACGATCAATGAATCAATCAATGACGCTCGTGGGGAGGGCTGCTGTGCTCAGCATCTGTGTACATTCAGTCCCCACCAATTCCTGTGGCTGGAGAATGCCAAGGGTGTCCCTTCATTAAATGGAAGCAAAAGAAAGGCTAGATGGATTCCTGACATGAACTGGGACTAGTAGATTTAAGCCTATCGATTTTTCCAGAGGAAGTGACAACTGAAGACATTGCCAATAACTACCCTTTGTCAGGGAGGCAGCAAAGATCAGTGCCCTAGCAGGTTCTCGTTAGCTACTGAGACGTGCCAAACTGGATCATGTTCCAAGCTTCCAAGACACACAGGGAAGGAGACTTACAAATGGCATCACAGGCCAAGAAATTTCCCAACAATGGCATCTCTGTGCCTGGAACTGTGTCTGGCCTACAAGCTACATCTGTGTCTCCTTCCTGATAATCCATGATCTCAGGTGATTCTCTGTGCTGCTGCTGCTGCTCTCAGTACTGTCAGAGTAGTTAAAATGTGATTTTCTTATATCTGCAACCTAAAGCAGTTGCTGTGGTTTTGATGTCAACTCATAGTCGTCCCGTGTGTGCCTGGGTGGAATAGGATTTTTTGACGGCTAACTTTTTAGTTGCCTACAAGCTTTTCTTCTACAGAGCTTCTGGGTGGACCGAAACCTTTATTTAGCCTTTTGCTGAAGGGCCAGGTCTATTATGCATTTGCAATACCTAGTGATTCCTTCCATGAACTGCTGCTGTGAGATGTTTCTGAGTTGGTTACGATTCAGAGATTCTGGGAACAACAGATCTGAACCTCATCCTGTTCCGTGCCATCTCACCATCACTGACGTCCGAGCGAGCCTACTGTCACAGTCACTGTGTCAAATCCATCTTACTGGGGGTGGGGGGTGGGGTGTCTTCTTCACTTTTTCTGACCCTCCACTTTTCCCAGCATGATGTCTTTTTCCAAGGACTGGCCTCTCCGGACAACATGTCCAAATTATGTAAGATGACGTGTCACATACTTTGGACGTGTGGTCAGGAGGGGGCCAGTGCTTTGGACTCAGCCACAGCTATGTTTCTACGAGTGTCACACTCTGAGGAGCAGCCTGGTTGCACTTTTAGAGGAAGCTTCACTGGGAAGTGAACAGCATTTTGAATTATAAGCTGTTATGATAATTTATGCAATCTTTCTCCTGAATAACTTTTTTATAGTTGAAACAGAACCGTACCTCTTTTTTTCTTGGCGAAGTCAAGAAAACACACACACACACACACACACACACACACACAAATCCCCCCAAACTACAAAGGACAGGAAATGGGCTCCCACAAGGCCCTTCATCAGAGTTTAAAGCTGCTTCTCCACCAGTGCAACCTTGTTTAGGAGTTTAAAAGCCTTTGTTTCATACTTGAAATGAGAGACCAAAAACGCCTGTTGGTAAACACGGCAGTCTGAGGGATTAAAGATTGAATTACTAGTCACCTTGTGCTTTCTGTCTGCATGCAAATGCACTGACCTTTCAGAGAGACAGAAAATCCAGCAAAACTTCTGATGACCTCTGAGAACCTCAAAGAGGCTCTTGCTGTGGCTAAAGTGGTACTCAGAATTGTGCCCAGAGCAAGTCACCCTCCTGCTGGGACCTGAACCTACCCCTGGGGTGGCCTTGGAGCCAAATAACAGACAGACTCATAAAGTAAACAGTAACCACCCCCCCCCCCAGGAGTGTGCCCCAAACAATGCTCAGAAAGCCGAGAGCAGAGAAGAATGAATGGAAATGAGGAAGCAGGGCAGGAAGTGAGAAGAGGGCATTACAATGAGGAGTTTGCAACTCAAGTCTCAAAACAAAATGTGTATCAATTGTTGAATGGAAAATGAATTGGCTTTGTAAACTTTCACCAAACCACCATTTAAAAAGGAGGAAGAGGCAGTGAGTCAAGACCAGGATCATTTAAAAGTAACACATGACTGCCCTACCGAGTTCAGGGTGAGTTATTTCTCAATTTCACACCAATTAGCTCCTCCCAGCCAGGGGCGGCTGGCATAGTGGTGGAACTCTCACAGTCTATGCAGGCAACTCGGGTTCTTCCCAGTGGTCCAGCCACCAGCCACCTGTCAGCAGAGGCCCGTGGATTATTGTTCTGATGCTGAACAGGGTTTCGTGGTGCATCCACTCTTTGGGAATGCTTTTGCAAACGCCATAGATGCTCTCTTTTTGCTTCTGCCTGTTGCTGGGTTCCTGCAGCTGCAGGTCACACAGGAGGTTGCCAATATTTCTCCTGAAGAGCTTCTGGTGGGTTCAAACTGCCTGAGAGGTGTGGGCATTGGGATGGCAGTGCAGATCCTCACGGACGACACCACCACGAGCCCCCTAACAGTATGGTGTGTTGTTGTTGTATGTATTGTGTGTGTGTGTGTAAGTATATATATGTATACACACACACATATATATATATACACAAACATATATATAGTATGTATTGTTGTGTGTTGTTTCATGCAGTTTGTATGTATGTATGTATATATGTATGTAGGGACCAACTCATAATTGACCCCCCCACCAGGTTTTCTGAGGCAGAAAATGACACAAGAGAAGCTTGTCCACCCTTCAGTACTGAAGCACCAAAAAAAAAAGGTTAAAAAAATAGTGTGACTTATTTTACTGCAATCTCCCCTTTATTATAGTGATCTAGAGCCGTGCTCGAGACATGCCTGTACTTGTAAAAGCATCTTGCAGCCCAGGCAGAATGTAGGTCAGACTTTCACGAAAGGCCACCTTTGGGCATTCACAATGAAAGGTGTTTATTTTGGACTTTATGCCAGGCTTGGCAAACTACAGTCTGTGAATCAAATCTGACCTGATGCCTGTTTTTAGAAATAAAGTTTTATCAGAACAAAACCCATATTCATTTGTTTGCATCTTATCTATCATATCTTTGCCCTGTAATAACAGAGGCAAGTAGTTGAGACAGAGACCCTGTGGTCTGTAAACTGAAAATCCTCTCCGGCCACTTGACAGAGTCCGCAACTCTCTTCCCTCCTATGACTGTACACTGTATGCTTATTTTTGAATTAGTTTATTTACAATAAGTATATATTCCAAGTCATTGTTGTTGTTGAGTACCGCTGAGTCGAACTGATTCATAGCTGACCCTCCAGCGGGTTTTTAGAGGCAGTTGATTGTCCATCCTTCTCCGGCTAAGTAGCTGGTGTCCCCAGACCATGTGCCTTTGTGATTGCAGCACAGCTTCTACCACTAGGCCACCGTAGCTTTCCTATATTCCATAGGAAGCACCTGCTGTAGACGATTTATCAACAATCTGCGTTATGCGGATGACACAACCCTGCTTGCTGAATCTGAAGAGGACCTGAAGCGCCTGCTGCAGAGTGTCAAGGACTGCAGCCTCCAATATGGATTGAGGCTCAATGTCAAGAAGACAAAGATTCTCACCACTGGACCAATTGGCAGCATCAGGATGGATGGTGAAGAGATTGAGATTGTACACAGCTTTAGTTTGCTTGGCTCCACAGTCAATAGTCTTGGAACCAGTAGCCAGGAAATTAAAAGGTGCATTGCCATGGGAAAGTCTGCTGTTAGGGACCTCTCCAGAGTACTGAAGAGCAATGGTGTCTCTCTGAAGACTAAGGTGCATTTGATACAGGCCATGGTCTTTGCAATCACTTGTTAATCCATCAGAAAGTTGGATAATGACCAAGGAGAATAGAAGGAGAATTGATGCCTTTGAGCTGTGGTGCCGGAGAACAGTATTGAGAGAATACCATGGACTGCTAGGAAAACAAACAGATTTGTCCTAGAATGGGTTAAACCAGGTGGATCCTTGGAAGCAAGGATTCTGAGGCTCTGTCTAACATACTTTGGACATGTTGTGAGGAGAGACTAGTCCTTGGAGAGGGACATCATGCTTGGGAGGGTGGAGGGACAGCGTGGGAGGGTGGAGGGACAGCGTGGGAGGGTGGAGGGACAGCGTAGGAGGGGAAGGCCCTCTATGAGGTGGATTGATTCAGTGACTGGGGTAATCGGGATCGGAGTGTCAGAGACAGTGCGATTGGCACAGGACAGAACAGAGTTTAGGGCTGTTGTACATAGGGTCGCTATGAGTCACAAGCGACTCGACGGAATATAACAACAACAACAGACCCAATGAAGAGATTAGCTGTTAGTCAACCTGGCATTGAACCTGCCGGTTGCTCTATGGGAGAAAGACGAGGCAGTCTGTTTCCATAAAGATTATGGACAATGATATATATTGAACTCTCTCTATAATATTATCTATATAATCTAGAGGGAGCTCCGGTGGCCTAGGCGTAAGAAGTTGTGCTGCAATCCCAAAGTCACGTGGTTGCATCCACCAGCAAAGGAGCAGGCTGGGCACTCACCTCTCCCATGATTTACTGCCTTTAACACCCTCTGCAGGGCCAGTTATGGGCCTGTTCTGACTCAGAGGGGCACAAAAACAGTACATACACATGCCAGGCCACCAGCGCTCCACGATCCATATATACATGCTGTTATTGTTGTGGAGTTGAAGTTGGAATAGGTGAGTTCAAAGGAAGAAAGACTCCAATCACTAAACAACTCTCAGCTGAGCATAGCATTCCTTAAACAATTAAGAAATCAGAAACTCCTTTCTACAGCCAACAGGGAACCAGTTCAACAGCACAAGGCACAACACTGAACACAGCACAGACTACCGTGCACATTGAGAAGTGGTGTGAGAAGTCCTCGGGCCTCGCTCTGCCTGCTGTTCTTTGAGACGACCTATTTGGTGTTCACCACAACTTCCCCCACAGAAGTCGTCGGAGCCCTCTCAGGGGTCCTGCTCCCGATGCTGGGCCGTGCTCATATTCTGACACCCACCAATGGCAGGAGGCCACCACATTCTTGCTACCACACCTCCACCACCTAGGAGATAGAAACCAGCTGGGGCAGCTCCAAACCTGGGTGAGACTGGGCTTAATGTGTCAAGGACAGCTTTGAAAGGCTGGCCTGCGAGGCTAGGGTTCTGCCTGCTCAGAGTCTCGGGTCCCCTTCAGGTCTGGGAAATTCTCGCTCTAAGACAACAAGGGACCCGCACTCTACAGGCCAGCCAGTATGGGCTGCCTCAATCGCACCTGAAGATTCTCTGGTCAGAGGACAAATGAATACTCCCCCGTCTGCACCCACACGGCTGAGAGCTCAGTGCACAGCCACAGTGAACAATGCCCACCTCAGCTCTGTGGAAAGCAAGCCTTTTTATCTCCTGGGAACTGGCTTCCCGGAATCAGAGCATAACTTGACCTGTGGGGCTGCTGAGCCCTGGTGAGACAAACCTGGCTCGCAGCCACTCTAAAGGACAGAGTAGAACTGTCCTGTAGGATTTCTGAGGCTGTAATCTTTGTGGGAGAAGGATGGATAATCGCCTCCCATGTGATTACTGTCTCCGAAAACCCACCTGAGGGCCAACTATGGGTTGGTTCTGACTCCATGGTACACAACAACAACAACAACAACAATCCTTATGGGAGGGAACTCTGGTGGTCAAGTCATGAACTACACTGTCAACCCAAATGCACGCAGTTCAAATCTGCCAGCAGCAGTCTCGTGGGAGAAAAATGGGCAGTCAATTTCTGTTTGATTTCCTGACTCTGAAAACCCCCTGGAAGGTCAGCTATGATTCGGTCCTGACTTGACAGTACATAACAACAACCTTTATGGGGACAGATGGCTGGGTCTTTCTGCCGCAGAATTTCTGGGGGTTCGAACTGCTGACCTTCTGAGTCGCAGCTGCATGCCAACCATTATGTCACTAGGACTCATCAGCCCGGCTTCAAGAATCTCACTTATGTGATGACAGGTCACTTTCAGCTACCAGTGTAATAGCCCGGAGCCAACCAAACCCACAAAGGCTACTGTCTGTGAGAGGCATGTCAGAAAACACAGGAGACACGTCAAGACACTTTTAAACTTTCATTTTTGCCTTGGTCTCTTACACTTGAAATTTGCATCTATTCTCTCCCCCCTCACCCTTTTTCTTAGTCTAACTTTTTTTTTTTTTGTCTAAGCTTTATATCCCAATGGAAACTGATGTGATGCTGGCAAGAGAAAACTTAGTACGTGGACTACCAGCTGGAATGACCTTGACATCAGTTAACCTTTTACCAACAGATTTGTTTGCCCTAAGGAAAATGAGAATTCAAGTGATTAAACACTGTCATTTAAAAAGAAGTGATTGAAGGTCACTGAGTACAAGCTCAGAAACCAGGATCTGGAAGCCAGGGAAGGAAGGGAGGCTACTTGGTTTCATTCACAGTGGACGAGAGCCAGGCACTGGATCCCTAACGGAGAGGTGGAAAAGCCTGGGACACCAAGGCTCTGACACAGACAACCTGGATTCAAGTGCTGGCACAGGCCCTGACTCTAACCATCTGTCTGCCTCTGAGCCTCAGTTTCTTTCCCTGCAAACCGTCAGCAAGAGTTAACACAGAGTTGCTAAGAGGACTTGAAGGAGAGATGTCTACCAAGCGCTGAGGTGCTGACAACTGACTTCTTGTTATGTGCCCTTGACCGTGACTCATGGTGGGCCTGCCTACAATCATTCTGAACCTTGTCCTATTCTGTGCCATCTCATTATCTCTGATATACGTGAGCCCACTGTTACAGTCACCGTGTCAACGCATCTCACTGAAGGTCTTCCTCTCTTCACTGACTCTCCACCTAGTGATGACAATAATAATTCAAACCAGGCCTCACTGAGTCAGTTCTGACTTGTGGTCACCCCATGTGTTTCAAAGTAGAACTGTTCCCCAGGGTTTCCAATGGATGTGACCTTTTACAAGAAGAGCTCCAGACCTCTTTTCTGAAGTGCCTCCAGGGGGTGGGATTCAAACTGCCCATTTTGGGGTTAGTAGCTGAATGTTTACCATTTGCACCACTCACTTAGTCCCATGTTCAAGGAGCAACAGGTCAGTTTAACAACAAGCATGGGGAGGCCTGATGTGAGAGAAAGTTTCTGGCAGAGGGGACAGCTTGTGAAAGTGGGAGCCTGAGGACCAAAAGGCCGGCCAGGAGCACTGAGGTAGTGACACTGGACAGGAGCAACCTGGTGGAGGTGGGCAGGTGCTTAACCACAGAGGGCTGTGCGAACCAAGATAAGGATTTTCAATCCTAAGGTTTAAGAGCAGAACAAGTCTGTCCAGCACATTTCCCCACTTAGGCTTTAAAACATTTTCCAGAACACCAGGAGAACTGGAAATCTATCCCTTCTCCCCCTCCCTAGTCCTTCAACCCTAAACTCGGTTCAGAAGCAACACCTTCTTTCATCTCCTGCCAGCACCAGATACAATTTGCACCCTAAACAAGCTGCCAAAACAAAGCGGAAAGCCCGCCTTCCACTCTCTGTAAGAGGATGTTCTAAACATTGTGAAAATGCTCTTCTCGGTCTTTTCAAGTATGTTTATTTGGACAAGGTGTACGGATATAGGCACGGATGCTGGGAGCCAGCTGCAGAGAACCGAGACAATCACCCAAATTATTATTTAGCAGTGAGGAAGGATAAAGGCAGTCTTAAGCACAAGCCAGCATTTCTGCTGCTTCTGATGTTGGTGACCAAAACAATCTCAGCGTGGAGCGGTAATGCTGAGAACACAAATGGGTATTTGCCTAAAACGCGACAGACTTGAGGAACAATAAGTGACAGGGTGTGCTTCTCCTTTAGAAGAGCCCCCCCCCTCCCCCCAGACCACCCTGTAAACATCTGCGGTTTAAGACACAAGCAGACTCAGACTTGTTCCCAGGCTATTACTGTAGTTGCTGTTGTTGTTGTTGTTGTGTGCCATCGAGTCAGAACTGACCCACAGCTGACCCTCCAGTGGGTTATCAGAGTAGTTAATTGCACAGGAAGAGACTGCCCATTCTTCTCCTGCGGAGCAGCTGGTGGCCTCGAACTGCGTGCCTTCGGGCTTGCAGTACAGCTTCTTGCCGCTAGGCCACCAGAGCTCCCTGAACTCTGAACCCAGAGACTCTGAACAACAGATCCAAATTTTGCCTTATCCTGTGCTCTTCTCACCATCCCTGTGACGTTCAAGCCCATTGTTGCAGTTACTGTATGGATCCATTCCATGGAGGGCCCCCCTTCTTTGCACTGAGCTTCTACTTGTCCCAGGGTGATGTCTTTTTCCAAGGACTGGCCCCTTCTGACAATGTGCCCTAAGCACAGTGAGACGCAGTGACGGGGGCATGGCCTAAAAAGAGGAAGCCAGTTGATAAATCAAAGCATGAAATCAAGACTAAAGCTTGAAAACATGGGCCTGTGAGATAAGCATGGCTCTGACCCTGCAGGCCTGACGTTCCCAACAGTCTGAGGCTTCCTGTAAGCGCAGCACACATGAGCGTAAAGAGGGGAGGTCTTCACATCTCTCATCTCCATCTCTTTTGGCTGGATGAATTTCTTAAAAATAAAAAGATTGGAAATGCCTTTCCCTTGCATTTGGAGGGTATGGCTTTGAAATAATAAAAGTAGAAAAATGGTAACTCTTACCCCCGCCGCTGATTGCCTTGCTATCTGTGAACTGAAAAAGGCTGTGATCAGTCTACTTCACTCGCGAAACACTGAGGCCCAAAGGCTAGAAAACCGGAAGCTGTGAGTCCCCTGGAGTAGAAGGGGGAAAGGTAAAATAAAAAAAGCACCCATAGAAGATTCCAGAAGAAAACGACAGATAGGTATGAGTCCACAGATGAAAAACTCATGCTTACAGAGTCGATAAGTTAGAGGAGTAATAAATTGTTTTGTAAAATGCCTCGGTGACAGAGTGGTTAAGGTACTTGGCTGCCAACCTAAAGGTTAGTAATTCAAACCCACCATGGGCTTTATCAGAGGAAGATGTGGCAATCAACCTCCCTGAAGATTTACAACTCCCTACGTCCTGTCGAGCTGTTCTTCTCAGACCTATAAGGTTGCTATGAGTTGGAAATGATTGTAGTACAACAGGTTTGTGCTTAATCAATTGCCTTATAAAATAGTTCCCTCTCGCAGTTTTGCTGGGTTTTTTTTTGGTGGGCTTTTTGTTTGTTTTAAAACAAACAAACAAACAAAAAAAACCCAACCAAACAAACCAGTACATTTCTAGGACATATTTGAGTCCTTGATGATGCAGAAAAGGGTAGTGGCTGAAATTCACTCAGGTGCCTCCTAAGAAAGGCCTGGAGATCTGCTTCTGAAGGATCACAGTTGTAAAAAGCCTATGGGGCAGTTCTAGTCTGAAAAACATGCATGGTTGCCATGGGCTGGCATGAACCTCATGGCAGCTGGAAGGAGGCAAGAAGGCTGCCTTTTAAGATAAGATTTCATTTAGCCAAGCTGTGGGGTGCTGTTGCACTGATCCGGACTTCGAGGTTTCGGTGGCTGGCGTCTTTGTGGGAGCTGCCCACGAGGGCTTCCCACCCCCACAGACCCATCGCCTGAGTTCAAACTGCCAATCTTTGGGTTGGCAACTGAACGCTTAACCAGCGTGTCACCAGGCCTCCTTTGTACAATCACAGCATTGTGTAAAACAGTCTATAAGGGACCACAAGGGGGAAAGGCCGGATGCACAGGAACACACATCTGGTACAGTCCTTCAATCCGGCCCTCACCTTTCAGTCCTCGGTACGTGATTTCAAAAAGCAATACAAAACAAAGCCATATTCGCTCAGACCAATAGGAGTGCTACCTCTGTTCCTGCACCCCAACCACACCTCTTTGGGGCTCTAGCCTCCCTCACCCCACCGTGCCCCTCAGAAGTGGCTTCTCTGTAGCAGCTTCTCTAGGCAGAAGGATTCTGTCCTGCAGGGTCTCACCTGGCCGTGTCTGGAGACACTCTGGTTGTACAGCAGGGTAGTGGATTCTACTGGCATGATGTGGGTCAAGGTCAGAGATGGTACTCGACATCCTGTAGGATGGTCTCTCTCAGTTAAGAGTTCTCTAACCAACTGCATCAACACAAAGTGGAGAACTCCTGGTATTGAGGAAGCAAAATCAGGGTCTACTCCACAGGGACTGTGTGCAAGTACTGAGTGTGCTGTTGTTTTGATGTGGTTTTTAAATCCTTTGAGATTAGCATAAGAGAGCACTGGTGACCCAGGGGGTAAAGTGTCACGCTGCCAACCCAAGTGCAGACGGTTCAAGTCCAACACTTGGTCCAAGGGAAAAAGTCGGCAACGTCCTCCCGTGTGATTTAGTTTCTGAAGACCCTTCAGAGGGTCAGCTAACGTCAGTTCTGACTCAAAAGCAATGAGGTTTCTTAAGATTAGCGTCCCTCAGAGAGACTGCGGCCTTGGTCCCAGGCCACCACAGGAAAGTGCAAGGAAGGATTTTTCTGTTTGTCATAGCACACAAAGGGTATGTTTACACTTCTCCCTAGTCCAGCACTACTGTCTTATGAAAAAGATCTGAAACAGCCCGACAGATTACCAAAATGCGACACAGAGACACAAAGTTGTTAGAAAATGGTGCCCACAGACCTAGGGGACGCAGGGTTGCCACATTTAATCTACAGACGCTGCAAAACACAGCAAACACGTCTGTCTGTCTGCGTTCTGTTGGAGGGAAGTCCTGCAGACACCACAGGCCAGAGTAAACGATTTCTCCGATCCAGCTGGACGAAACCAGGATTAAACTCGGTGACACTGGGAGATGCCTAAACAACCCACTGGAAGACATTTCTCCAAGTGCAGCTTGGCTGGGTCCTTCAATTTACAGTCTTTAAAAGCATTCTAAACAGAAATTTACACCAATGAACCATAGCAAGCTCACCTCTTCAGAAAACACATTGCAACTCAACAAACCTTTTAATCCACCACAAAATGGCAACAATTATATTTTAATTAGGTTTCCCCCTCTCCTCTTTACTTGTCAGAACCTGTTTGGGTAATCTAGAGAACTTCACATCCTCTTAACATTCCTCAGGAGATTGCCTCAGATGGAAAGCAAATGCCATTCGCTTTTAAATCTCCAACTCCATTTAAGTGACAGATGAAGCCGCTATAGCGACCTCATTCCTGCTGAGTTTGGGCTAAATCAACTCCCCCCTTTTCCAAAACTATAAATCTATTTCTAGTTCAGATGGTTTTTCTCGTCTCATTCTTTTTCCTTTTTTTTTTTTTTTTTTAGAGCTAGTACGGTATATTTCAAATAAGAAAAAACACCCTAAAATATGGTTTGGTTTATAACTAAGTTTTCAGGAATATTATTTTCCTTATAAAGCCATGATCTCTAGATTTCTTTCATTTCAGGCCCAAACATGGTAAAACAAGCAAGAGTTAAAGGCTTTTAATTGGTTGTTGTTGTTGACTGCTTTTGGGTCAAGCATGACTCATAGCGACCCTATGAACAAGAAGGTCTGAAGCCCCTCTGCAATTATCAAAATTTATCAAAGTTCACAGAGTTTAGCATGTTACTTAATTGGTAATTACAACAAAATTTGAGTGATACGCCAACATTTGCTTCCATTTCCATTCCTAGTGAACTTTTCAAAGGAAATTTTTAAAAACCAATCTCACACTTCGTTGCTGTTAGTAGGTGATGGGGGGGGGGTCCCCTTTCAGAGCATGGTGACCTTGCAGAGCAGAAGAGAAATGTCCTGTGTGGTTTTCTGTTTCTTGGAGTTGTGGTGTTGGAGGAGAGCGCTGAATAGCCCACTCACTGGCTGCCCACAGAACAAACAGGAATGTCTCGGAGAAAGTGCAGTGACAACACTCCTTGGCAGCACAGGTGGGGAAGCTTCGTGTCTCACATACTTTGGGCATGTTGTTAGGAGGGTCTGTTCCTTGAAGAGGGACATCGTTCTTAGAAAGGTGGAGGGTCAGTGAAAGAGAGGACGTCCCTCAACGGGATGGGCTGGCACAGCGAATGGAGGGGACTCAAGCATGTCAGAGACCCTGAGGGGGGCGAGGCCCGGAAGGTGCTCAGGTCTGTTGTTCACAGGGTCCCTTACAGTCATACTCAACCTGATGGCATCTAACAACAACATCATCACAGACTTTTCTCAGTTATCATGTTAACAGAAGATGATTGCTGTATCGTGCTCTCAGAGCTGTTACGGGAGGGTTGAACCATCAACCTTTAGATTAGCAACCAAGCATTTAACTCTGAACCACCAAGGGCTCCTTTTACACAACTGTCACTGAAACACAGGGTCACTGAGCTGATTCTGACTCACTGCGACCCTCCCTCCCTCAGGTTTCCAGGGCTCTAAATCCCAAGAGACCACCTATCATTCTCCTTTATCTATAATAAGAGAAAAATCGACACAAATCCCTGTGGATCCTTTCACCACTCAAACACAACTCGAAAGGTTCTCTGATCTTAAATGTAAATCCCACGGAGTTCCACAGATGAAATGGCACAAGTGAAAATCTAGAAGCCACTCACTCCTTTCAACCAGGGACAGTAGCCAGAAAAAACACAACCACGATTTACGAGGCCAATAAACTCCAACCTCCAGTACAATAAGCTGCCTCGACTTCTCTTTACTTTGTACCTTATCAAGGAGGGGAAAAAAACCTCAGCAACTCACTTTGCATGTGAGGAGAAACACAAACTTTAAGTAAAAGGTATTTCGGACTAGTGGGAGAGGCTCTGTGACCAGCGACCACATCTGGAGGATCTCTGTGACCGCTGCAGACTTCTCTGAGCAAGAAAGAATACACAGCTCCCCCCTCCACAAAGCCTGGGTGCCTGGGACCATGCCCACTTTACCTTCCGATGCAGCTCCTTCCCTTCCAGTCCTGGGCTGTGCTGAGCAGAGAGCTCCAGGTTGCAAACTCAGACTCCAGGCAGAGGCTCTGAAAATCCGAGACCCCAGGCAACAGGGGGGCCTCTGTCCAGCCTCGATTACATAACCGGGCTTCTCTCTGGAGCCAAGGAAAAGTGCATCTTTCCAGACATACTCCGTCCCCAGACTGGCGCGCTCAGCCTCCCTCTCCGCCTTCCAGTGAAACACACCAGCCACCACTACGGGCCAGCCCATCTCTCCCAAGAAGGAGGGGGAGATTCTTTTCAGGTGGGGAATGTACCATTTCTTTACCTTCACTCAGAATTGTCTGCATCTATAAATCTCACAGGGTCTGGCCCCAGGCAGAGGCTTGCACTGAAACCAGACAGTTGGGCTTCTAGAGTTTCTTTCTGGGAAGGAGAACGACGGGAAGATGTTACCGTGAGGCCACCACACAGTTCCCTCTTCAGGTACTACTTCTGGGACACACAGGGAAGGAATCCTTGGTGGAAAAGTTTAAGATGATGGGCTTCCACTTCATTCTAATTAGTGCTTATTACTTCAGAACTTATATACTGTGTAATTTTCTAGGGGGAAAAAGGAGGAGCCCTGTTGGTGCAGTGGTTCAAGAACTCAGTGGTTTGATCCCTCTAGCCACTCCGTGGGAGATGAAAGGACCAGTTATCAGCAACTCAGTTTCTGGTCAAGTACAGTTAACCCCACCCCGCCCGCTTGAGTGGTTTTTAGTGAACAAACAACCCCCAACTGTGGTAAATCCCACCCTGATTGATCAACTGCCATAAAGCGGAATTCTTCTTTTTAAGGGCACAAGGGATTGATTTTTCCACATTCCTGTATCTGAAGTAAGATCCAAATAGGTTTCCAAATGGCTTCCCTGAGCTATGGCTAGCCAACTGAAGGTGGACAAATACCCAAACTACCGTGGATGGCCAATCATGACGTGTATGGTTGGGCAGGGGAGTAGCAGAGGTATAAAAGGAGGGGCAGACATCAATTCAGGGCTCTCGGGTGGATGCTGCTGTGTCAGCATACGGGAGCCCGGGTTTGAACTCAAAATAAACTTTGTTAATTCGGCTAATTGGCTCGGTGATCTTTTTGGGAACTCGCTCCCTTACAGGAGAAGGCAGTCTACTTATCCAAAGATTGTTGTTAAGTGTTGCCTAGAGGTACTTGAAAAATCAAAGCCATATCCTATCCTGCACCATACTCAGGATCTCTGTTCATCGTAGCTGTCGGGTCAACAGCCTTGCGACCCCTATAGGGTAGCTCCTCTCTGTCCTGTAGGGTCCTATGAGGCGGTATCGACTCTTATCGACTCATTGTCAATGGATTTAGTTTTGGGACGGTTAAGAAAGAGAGACTACTGATCAAGTTTCCTTGGGTGACATCTTTAGGGGCATTTTGAATTGTGCTCTTTACAAAAGACTTTCTCTTTTTGTTGTGGGGAATAAACATTCTTCATAGTGCATTCTTTTACTAGAACCACAAAGTGTTGAATGCCTACTATGATCCAGGCACTTGACACACATTACCTCATTTTCAACTACCCCCATATCCAGAGAAATTCCAGATGAACCAGTTACAGAAGTGGAATCATAGCTTCTTTGTGTTTGGGAACACGGGGACAAGTCAGAAGCCTTCTACTGTGATAACACTGCCCCTCTTTCTGGCCCCTCCTGACCAGGGCAAGAGTCAGCAAACACTCCAGTCATTTTTTCTTTTTAAACTAAGACTAAGATTACTTAGGGAAGATTTCCACTGAGATTATATTTGCCAGGGGAGATTAGTTAATAAAAGGATACTTTTTTAAATGTGTGGAATCTCTTCTAAACTGATTTGGACACTCCCAAACATTGCTAGAGAAATGCAAGGCGTTTAATCAACAAAGGTGTGCTTCTGAAATGAAGAGGAAGTGACTGGATTGTGCAGTATAATAATTACAGAGAGTCCAGGAACATTTGAGTGTATTTCCCTTCTGAGGAATCTGCATCTCTGTGCATGTGCCCTTGCTGTGCCCTTGAAGGGCCACGTTTCTCCAGATGTGCACTGCAGAGCACCTATACCAGCATGATCTGGAACAGGGTGGCTTGATGGCACATGGATTCCCAGATCATGACCTGAATCAGAATCTCAGGGTGAGGTCTGGGAATCAGCATGCTGACAGAACATGCTGGTGATTCTCAGGTGCTGCGGTTCTAGAACTTCAGCCCTGATGTTGTAAGACCCTGGGGGTTGGGAGATTACAGACTGGTTCTCTCATCTTGGCAGCTGACTTAGTGCCTGTGTCAAATACTTGTCAGCGCTGAGACGGGTGCTCTTGGCAAAGGAAGGAGGATGTGCTGCCTGCTCCCCGGGCTGCAGCCCACAGTACTCTCCTTCCGAGAGAGCACAATTTTTGAGAGTTCTCTTTACATCACTTGACTTTTATGAAAGACCTACATTAGCACCTGTTTTTGTCAACTGAAACAGAGAACTACCAGAAATACAAGCTGGGTTTAGAAGAGGTTGTGGCATTAGAGACGTTATTGCCGATGTCAGATGGATCTGGGCAGAAAGCAGAGAGTACTGGAATAACGTTTATTTGTGTTTCATTGGTTATGCAAAGGCATCTGACTGTGTGGATCACAACAAA
Organism: Elephantulus edwardii; assembly: GCF_000299155.1. NCBI lineage: Eukaryota > Metazoa > Chordata > Mammalia > Macroscelidea > Macroscelididae > Elephantulus > Elephantulus edwardii. The sequence goes on along the minus strand of NW_006399756.1, from coordinate 16,289,430 downwards.
TTGTGGCTAAGCTTGAGGAAAATTGGAATCCTAGAACACTTCATTATGCTTATGTGAAACCTACACTACACTTAGACCAAAAAGCGGTCTTCAGAACAGAGCAAGGAAACACTGGATGATTCAAAATCAGGAAAGCAGTGTGTCAGGGAAGCATCCTGTCTCCACACCTTAAAAAAAAAAGAAAATGGAAGAGGATTTCTACATTGAATAAAAATGGGGGAAGGGAGAAAGTGTAACAAGTATTCAGCGCTTATTTTTCAGGGCACATTTGTCAGTCAAGTTGGTGTCTCCAAGCTCCTTCACCAAGAACTAAGCTCAGCATCTTCTGATCAAATCACAAAAGCTTTGAACAGTGTCTGTGAACAATACACGCCAGAGTGATTTTAGGGTTTGCGTGTTATTTGGTAGCATGTGTTGCTGTTTTTTTTTTCTGGTTTAGAGAATGCTAAAATTCCACCCCACCCCCCACATAAATTAGCAGTAATTATCTCTTGGCTTTATGGCATTTGGCTTACAAAAAAGGTTTCACAGGATCCTTTACTTTCAGATGGTGGGAGTTATCTGTATTTAGAATGTCAGCTCCTCTATCAGATTTTATTTTATCCACATCAGAGTTTTTGGAAATGGGAAGAAAGAAGGGTGGCTTGTCTCTAAATTCACCAAGCCGATTTCTAAATTTGGGAGTTTCCAACGGAACTCGATAATCCCTTTCCAAATGAGGAGTCAGAATTCACCATGTGGAGGCAAGTGATACAAGTCCCCTGCCTGGATGGCGACCTTCGGTGAACAGTAATGAGATGCCCTTCCTACTGGCAGGCCTTCTGCACGTACGTATGGACACGCTTTGGGGACAAAGAGAATGGGATGATCAAAGGAGAGCGTCTGAAGTAATGGAAAGGTTCTCAAAGCGAACTGTGCTAGAGTAAATAGCTCTGAAAATCCACTAACCATAATCGAGTCATACACTTGACAAGGATGAAATTACAGTATGTAAATTACAACTCAATAAAGCTGCTTTTAAAAAGGATCAAAACGTCTAGCTGGTTAAAATCCACATTACAGGTACTGGGTGTTAAGCCTAAGTGAGGCTCAGAGAGCTGCAGAGCAGGGCTTCACAGTCCTTCATGTGGGGTTCAGGCCCTTGCTGAGAACCTGCATTTCTATCCCAGGCATATTGAGTCAAAATGTACATTTTAACAAATTCCCCAGGTGACGTTAATAGAAACAGAATGACTCTCCCATTCAAAATGATAAGCTTTTATCCGGCCTGTTGGGTCTTCTATAAATGGAAAAGAAAATTTCCTGTGAACCCATATGTCAGGCTCTGTCACAGATAATTCATTTCTTAGCCAGTATAGAGTAATCACACTGGAAGAGATGATTAACCACCTTTTGCAACTGAGAATACTGGAGCTCAGAGGTGAAGCAATTTAGTAATGATCACTTAGTTCCCACGTGAGGAGCTCTGGTGGCATAGTGTGTTATGTATTGTCTAACTAAAAGGTCAGCAGTTCAAATCCACCAAGTGCTCCTTGGGAGAGTGACTGTAGTCTCCTCCTATAAGGATTTAGAGCCTTAGAAACTCCATGGAGGGTCACTATGAATTGGAAATGACTCAGTGATGTTGTTGTTAAGTGCCTTTGAGTCGTACATGACTCATAGCGACCCTATGAACGGAAGACCTGAACACTTACATAATTTTGTCCTTTCTCCATGTTCATAGAATTTCAGGAGACAAGCTATTTCAGAAGTGAATGCCACACCTGCTTCCAAGCCTGTTTTAATTGGGGAGCTCCCCAAACACCGTCCACCATGGGTGACCATTATCACATTTGACTCATCAGTGTCACAGTGTTCAGCATCACAGGAACCACGAGTTACCTCTGTACAACAAATGGACAGACCAGTGCTATACCACCTAGAAGATTGTTTGACAAAAAAACAAAACCAGGCCTGAGGACCCAAATGGGTTTTTAAATAGGAGGCTGAATCACATCATTTCACACCCATTAGAGTCAACATTCCACTCGAATCCTCACCAGAACCAGCAAACATGCCTCTTTAGAATCTGGCTGCCGCAGATGACTTCCAAACGGCATTGTAGTCCCCGACTCAATGATAGGTTTTTAATTTTAAGTGAGCCTACAGAAGCAAAAGAACAACCCTAACTGAATATCCCAGGGACTGCCAAAAGAACAAACAGATATGTCTCCGAGAAGGTGCAGCCAGAGTTCTCCTTGGAAGCAAGGATTGTGAAGATCTGTTTCACATACTTTGTGCATGCTGCTAGGAGAGATTACTTCTTGGAGAGGGCCATATCATGCTTGGGATGGTGAAGGAGAGGAAGACTCTTGACCAGGTGGATTGACACAGTGACTGCAGTAATTGGCCTGAGGGTGTCAGAGATTGTGAGGATGGTACAGGTAGGACAGGGTTCAGGTCTGTTGTTAGAGGGTCTCTATGAATCATACTCAACTTGATGGCATCTAACAACAGCAGCAGGGTCCTTGGGTGACTTAAATGGTTAACACATTCACCTACTAAATGAAAGGCTAGTAATTTAACATCTACCCAGAGATGTCTTAGAAAAAAAGCCCTAGAGGTCTGCTTCTAAAAGATCAGTTAATGGAAACCCCTGTGGCATACAGATCTACTCTGACATATTGAACGACAACTATATTTAAGGGGTATGGTTTCAAGCTGCAGCATTTTCAGCTGCTTCCTTATGTATCTGGAAGCTGAGCAATGAATAAAGACCAAAGTTAAACTGATGTCTTTGAATAGTGTTGTTGGCAAACAGTACTTAGTATCCTATGGATTTCCAACAAACCTAAACAAGCTGTCTTTGAAGAAGTGCGACCAGGTTGCTCCTCAGAGGCAAAGATGGTGGAAATCTATCTCACATACTTTGAGCATGTTAGGAGGGGCCAGTCCTTGGAACAAAAACATCAAGCTGGGAAAGGTAGAGGGTGAGAGAAAGAGAGGAAGGTCCTTAAAGAGATGGACTGACTCGGTGACTGTATCACTGGGCATTTTTGGGGAGAATGAGGACAGCACAGGAGAGGGTAAGGCTCCGACCTGTTGTCTGTGGGGTCATGAAGAATTGTACTCAATGTGACAGCACCTGACAGTAATAATGGTGGTGTTGGAGAAGAGTACTCAACATTCCATGGACTTCTAAGAGAATAAACAGGTCTGCGCTAGAGAAAGTGAAACAGGTGTGTCCTTGAGCAAAGGATAGTGAAATTCTGTGTCACGTACTTTGGGCATGTCGCTAGCAGGGGCCAGTTCTTGAAAAAGGACATCATGCTTGGAAAAGTGGAAGGATGGCATAAGCGAGGAAGACTCTCTGGGAGATGGATTGGCATGATGGTGATTCCATTCTGTGAATTGTACGACCACTCTCACTTTCCTTTTCTGACCTGCTCCTCTTCCATTAACACAAACTCACTGCCTGGGCATTTCCTATCTGATCTTTAATGCTGCGGTTACCATTTTGATCCCATTTAGGTAGCTCTCACAAGAGCACAATGCCGGAAGAAAGCAGTCTTTACTACTTCAGCTAAATTATTGTTTGGTTTTAAGAAGACCTCAGGGATAATTTTGGTTTAAGCTTTAAAGGATATATAGAGCAATAGTTTCAGAAGCTCACCCAGCCTCCACAGGCCCAGAAAGTCTGGATTCCATGAGAATTCCTTCATCAGTTCTTTCATCCACAGTACCCATTACAACTCCATCAAACCCCAAAATTGCAGATTCTGTGTTTGTTTCTTCATGTAGGAGCAACTTGTATGTTGAAGGAAGTGCAACCAGAGTACTCCTTAGAGACAAGGATGGTGAAATGTTGTGTCAAGAACTAATCATTGGAGAGAGATATCATGCTGGGAAAAGCAGAAGGCCAGTGAAAGCTGGGGAGATCGTTAATGAGATGGACTGACACAGTGACTACCAGGACAGGGCAAGGTCCAGATCTGTTGTTCACAGGATCACTATGGATCACAGTCGAGTGGAGGGTACCTACTGGAGATAACTATGTTTATGAGATGCCTGCAGCTTTCAGTTTTGCCATCAAGCCATTAAAGGCCCGGCTAGAGACAGTTTTCATCTGCAAGTCAACTCTGAGGTTTCCTTTTGCTTGGAAGAATGATTGTACCAATTCCTTTCCCTGAGACTCGCTGGTCACCACTCTGCTTACCCTCACTCGCCCTGACATGCTGGCAAGCTCTGAGGTCCATCTGCTGAACCTGGCACAGCGTCCTTCAGGAGGTGGGAAGCCCGGAGGTGCAGGAAGTGAGAACAGTCAGGTGTAAAACAAAGGAGGGGGCCTAGTGTGATGAGTGGCAGGGCACCAAATATACCACCTCCCACAGAGCACTCTTCACTTCTTGGACCTTGTGGAAACTCTCACATCCTTAACTGAAAAAAAAAAAAAAAGTATGCCCAGAATTGAAGCTGACCAGGCAAGAGACACCTTTGGATGGTGGCCTTCTTAACCACTGAGTTACCAGGCACTCCAAGAGGCAGGTGGGCCAAAGCACAAGGTCAAAGAGGAATGTAGGCAGTTAGAGAAAACATCTTTATTTTCTGAGCTATCATCAACATAGGAGCTACAGAAGGTTGCTTAAAGTCCAAAGAGCAGTCACTAGGCATACAAGAGGCACTAATCAGAAATTCCAGGAGAAAGGCCAGATCAGGTCATCTTTTCATCCCACGCCAGAGTTGTTGTCAGTGTTGGGTGCCGTCGAGTTGAGGAAACTCCTAACGATCCTATCAACCACAGATCTGAACCCTGTCCTGTCCTGTGCCATCTTCACCCTGATGTATATGAGCCCATTGCCGGAGTCACCGTGTCAAGCCATCTGGTTGAAAATCTCTCTTCTGCTAATCCACCTGACCAGTCAAAGGGGCAAATGGATGGTCAGCCTTTTCTGATAGGAAATGGTGTATCAGGTAGAGAATACGGTTAGGTGAGCCCCAAAAGCCAGTTTTACCTGATATTTAAGCTAAAAGAATAAAAATAATAGAAACGTGTTTACAAATGTATAACCTGACTACTTACAGGAAAGATTTGAAATTTGAAAAAATGGCATATTATAAGCATGCAACTAAACCAAATTGTAACATCAAATTAAGTATGTTTAAAGTAAAATAAACAGGCAAGGAAGGAAAAAAGTAACCCAAGATTTTAGGAAAAACATCAAATGGAAATAAAGCACCCACTTTCATCTGCTTGTGCCTACTTATTCACTAGACTCAATGCGGACTTCCTTTCTAATAACTGACGAGAAGTTCTTTTAAACTCAGGGCATTTACTCTGTGTACCTCCTACGTGGCCCCCTTACTCCTGAGGCTCCCAGTTTACTTTTCTGTGCTGACATGTGCTGCCCAAGAGAAACCCATTACTCTCGAGTCAGTTCCTACTCATGTTATTGTTGCTACGAGCCATCTCGTCTACTATGACTCAGTTCCTTCCAGTGTTGTTGTTAAGTGCTATGTAAGAGCCCACTGAAAACGATCCCAAAATGACTGGAACAGCACAACAACAGAGAACTGCCAGATGTACATGCTGGAGTTAGAAGAGATTGTGGCACTAGGGACATTATAGCCAATGTTAGATGGATCTTAGCAGAAAGCAGAGAGTACCAGAACAATGTCTATCACTGTTTCATTGACTAAGCAAAGACATTTGACAATGTTGGATCTCAACAAACTGTGGCTAACTCTGAAAAGAATGGGAATCCCAGAACACTTGATTATGCTTATGCGATACCTATACCTAGACCAGGAGGTAGTCATCAGAAAAGAGCAAGGAAACACTGCATGGTTCAAAATTAGGAAAGGTATACACCAGGGATGCATCCTGTCTCCATATCTTTTCAATCTGTATGCAGAACAGATCATCTGGGAGGCTGGGCTCTATGAGGAGGAGTGTGGCATCAGGATTGGAGGAAGACTCATCAACAACGTGCATTAAACAGACAGCACAACCTTGCTTGCTGAAACTGAGGACCTGAGGCATTTGCTGCAGAAGGTCAAGGCCTAAAGCCTTTAATATGGATTGAAGCTCAACATCAAGAAAACAAAGATTCTCACCACTGGGCCAATTGGTAGCATCATGATATACAGTAAAGAGATTGAGATTGTTAGCAGCTTCAGTTTGCTTGACTCCACAATCAACACTCTTAGTACCAGCAGCCAGGAAGTCAAAAGACAAATTGTATTGGAAAAATCTGCTGTCAGGGACCTCATTGAGTATGGAAGAGCAATGATGTCAGTCTAGAGACTAAGGTGTGTCTGATCCAGGCCATGGTCTTTGCAATTACTTGCTAGGCATCAGACAGTTGGACAATGGTTAAGGATGCTAGAAGAAGAATTGATGCCTTTGAGTTGTGGTGCTGGAGAAGAGTAGCAAATATATCACGGACTGCTAGGAGAACAAACAGGTCTGTCCTTGAGGGGGTGAAACCAAACTGATCCTTGAAAGCAAGAATTCTGAAGCTCTGTCTGATGTACTTGGGCATATTGCAAGAAGAGAGGGACATCATGGTTGGAAGGGTGGAGGGACAGTGCAAGAGAGGAAGTCCCTTGATGAGATGGATTGACTCAGTGACTGTGGTAATGGGGGCAGGTGTGTCAGAGACGACAAACTTGGTTCAGTTCAGAGCTGTGTACATAAGGTCACTATGAGTTGGAGTTGACTCACAGCATACAATAACAATAAGAACAATAGTTTAGTGTTTTTTACTCATTGACCTTGTAAACAAAGGCTCTGAACTTTTCCCTCAGGAACCTGTAAAAAAATGGAAGTTCTCCACAGCATTTCCAAGGCCATAAATCTACGGCCACAGCTGTCTCTCACATAGCAGCTGCTATATATATTTGCATTACTGACTTTGTGCTTAATGGCTGGGTGTTTAAAACATTGTACCACCAGGGCTATTTCCACCAAGATAAACGCAACCCAACGCACTGCCTTGCAGTTGATTCTGACCCAAGGCAGCCCTCCAGAGAGTTCTCAGGCTGTGAGTCTTAATAGGAGCAGACTGTCCCATCGTTCCCCCACTGTATGGCTGGTGGGTTTGAACTGCTGACCTTTTGGTCAGCTACCCAATAGTAATCTACGATGTCACTAGAGCTTCTCCAGGATAAGGGCCTAGAAATTATCATGGGGCCATTGAGGGCATCTCGGTACAGTTGATGCAGTACTTTGGAATCAATCACTTAGAAGTAGAGATATCCTCACCCCTTTTATGTTTATAATAAGAAAAGAATATAAATAACTGTCCAAGATGGGGCGGGTGGGAATCACAGGAAGGGGGATGTTTGATCCTCTGGGCTCCCTATTACTGGTAGAAATGTAAATGTCTCTGAAAACTAGGCAAGCCTTCCATTTTCTTTGTAGTCACAATGCTGGGCCACCAGGGTTTGCTCAATAACATGTATTGATCTCTCAGAAGAGTCTGATGTTGCCTGCCAACCCTCTGCTTCTGCCAAACACCTTCCACCAGCAATACACGAAACGCCATGACATGAGAGGATGGTGAAAAACAAAACATCTTTTTAACTCAAGATCAATGCAGATTCTTTTCAAACTGTCATTTCCGGATAAGAAAAGTCCTTTCGCTTGTGCTGGCAGGAAATGGGGTGATTTTTCCATAAATATACAATCTTCAAGGCTTATGAACACACAGTCTTGTGTTGCCTTGGCAATGCATTTCCTCTTGCACTGGTATAAGAGAAGGTAGATAACTGAGTGAAATGGATAGACTGTACTAGGAGCACTCACCCATCATGTCAGTGTGCTTATACCCTGCCCAGCCAGCTCCCAGCATGTCACAATTTGACGATGTTGTGTGCAATCCAGTTGACTCTGATTCACAGCAATCCTACGCACAACAGAACAAACCCTGCCCCCTTTGCTATCCTAGCCCTACTGTGTCAGTTCATCTCACTGAGTTTTCCTCTAATCATCTACCAATCACAGTAACAATGGAAAACAACCTGGTTATTCTTCACAAATAAGATACTGCAAATGACGCATCACAACCCACATATGAAACTTAAGGTTTGCCTTCCAAAGAGGGAAGGTTTTTACATTCATCAAGTCACATTCTATGGTCAAATTCTTTGAGATAATATTTGTGAAAATCAATACCCACTCTTGCTTTTTACCCAGTGTTGTCAAACTTAGTAAGTTAGATTTTTAACTAAGAACTAGAAGAGGAAACTACTCTGGTATCTAATTATGTCCAGAGTTTTGCCTGCTGGCTTGCTAGCCTCCTTTTGTTCCCTCTGCAATCACAGATAAGAAAACTTATCTGTAAAATAACTGCTGTTGAGTAACTGAGGTTAATTAACTTGCCCACCATCGAGAAGCTTGTAAAATGGTAGGACACAATTCAAAGGGTTTTCTCAACTTCCTATTGTCTTGAATACCTCTCTATGTGTGTGTATATACATGTATGTGTGTGTATACATACAAATATATATACACCTGAGCATATACTCAGAGACAGAATACAAATAACATAAAATCCATCCCTTTAAAGTATACAACTCAGATGTATACAAGATGTATCACAAGATTGTATAATCACTACCCCTATCTAATTCTAGAAAATTTTAATTATTACCCACACACACAAAACTTCCAACCCCATTAGCAGTCAGTCCATATTTCCCCTTCTTCTAGTCCTTAAAGCCACTAATGCACTCTTTTCTTCTATGGATGTGTATATTACAGCCATTTTATAGAAATCTTATATGATGTGATCTTTTGTGATTTATTTCTCACTTCTATGATATTACCAAAGTTCATCTATTCTGTAGCATCTGTTCATTCCTTTTCATGGTCGAGTAATTTTCCATTTTATGGCTAGACCACATTTTACTTATGTATTCTAAAATGCAAATATTTGTTCCATGTATGGCCAAGTGTTAGTCTGAAATTAGAAAAGGTGACCAGTGTGTCTATATCAGTTATTATCAACATAGAGCTTCTTCCTGACTATTCAAGGAGTTCTGGGGCGTTGTGGCTAAAGCATTTGATTGCTAACCAAAAGGTTGGTGGTTCAAAGCCACTAGCTGTTCTGTGGGTAGAAAAGGAGGCAGTCAACTTCCATAAAGATTTATATCTTGGGGACCATACAGGGGACCCTGTCCTACAGGGCTGCAATGAATCAGCTCAATGGCAGTGGGTTTGTTTTTGCTTGTTTTGGGTTCTGTTCCTGACTGTTACTGAGCTGTGAGGAGTTCTAGACTTGTGCTCTGAAGTCAAGGAGCTCCCAGCCTGAGACAGCTGCACTCATCTACAACGCTTTCCACGGGCCATGCCAGGTGCCCTGTGGTCCCCACAGCTGATGAACAAGACAGGAGGAGGCCACAGGAAGAGAGCCACTGATTTTTAGTGACAGTTTACAACAGTAAGAGGTCAACCAATGAAGAATAAAAAAATTAAACCTACTGTCATCAAGTAAGTTTTTTCTTTTTTTTAAAGGGGGTTTCCAAGCCTTTAATCTTTTTTAAATTGTGTTTCATTCACGTGCATTCTTTTTTTGAGGTTCTTTTTTTCCTTTTTATTTTATTACTTTTGTCAGATCTGACTGGTACAGGAGGAGATTGTCCCTCCTTCCCCGGCAGAGCATCTGGTGGATTCGAACCGTGCGCCTCTGGGATTGTAGTTGCAGCTCCTTACCACTAGGCCACCAGAGCTCCTTGAGGTGAATTCTTAATCATGAAGATCCAATGTGTTACAGAATTGAACTGACCTCTGGAAGCACAAGCTGGAGGGTCAGTGGACAAGAGGAAGCCCTCCACGAGATGGACCAACACAGAAGCTGTAAACATGGGCCTCAACACAGAATGATTGTGAGGCTGTGGTCAAGGGTGGGTAGGGGTAAGAAGGGGCTCTGTGTCATCTAACAACGACACAGGGATGGCCTTCCTCCGTATCACCACACAGGGTAAAATCTGGTCCTCTGGCAACTTACATGGAAGATAAATTAAGTATTTGTTTTGCATAAGCATTATCTCCAGGGAGATCACGAAGGGGTGGGTGTGTGTTCCCCCATTTTCTCGACAGTAAAGAGATCTGGGTTCTAATCTTGCTTTTGTTACTAAGGAGCCCTAGAGTCCCTGGTGCTAAATCAGCTCATCAGTAATTTGAATCTGGCAGTAACCACCTTGAGTTCACCCCTCTACTGTTAGGACTTAGATTTGTTAGGATTATGTGCAAAAGTTGTAACTAACATATGTTGTTATGAACCATCAAGTCAGAACTGACCCACAGCTAACCCTCTGGTGAGTTTTCAGAGACAATTAATTGTCCAGGAGGAGACTGCCCATCCTTCTCGGACAGAGCAGCTGGTGGATTTGAACTATGTGCCTTGGGATTACAGCACAGCTTTTTGCCACGAGGCTGCAGAGCTCCCAAATAACATAGAGAGGCAGGATTTTACAGTGGCTCACTGTCCACTGTGCCACGGATCATCTCCCTCTAGGAAAGAAAGTGGCCCACTTCTTGGAGTCACAAATAAGTGGACGAGGTCATGAAGTCCTCTAAGCACAATGAGAAAAAGGCAGTCAATATTCTGCATAAAGATAGGTTATTGCTTGCGATTTGTGTGTATGTATCATGTCTGAGGCAAAACAGGTGACGTGGCGTTTCAGCCTATCCTTTGCAAAATGCACTTTCAATCATGACAAGATTATATGTCATGCAAGCGCCAAAGGTAACCCATGCGTTCTCTGCCTGGATAACAGGTCAGCCCAGCACGAGGCCTATTCACACCTTACAGTTTGTACAACATGTAAAATATAGACACTAAAATGGAGGCAAGGGGCCAGAGCCTTGATTGAAAAGAAAGTCAGCTGGTTTCCACCCAACAGCATAAACAATTTCCCCCTCAATTTTGTGGATAAATCCGAAAGCAAAGCCAGCAGGTTTTAATCTGTAATCGAGTTGAGGAGAAGGACTTGGTTGGATCACGTTGTGATTCCTTCCCCCACAGAACAGGTATTCAGCGGGAGTGTCTGAAGCAAGTCTCCATTCTCTCCTTCAGTTGTTCCTTTCCAAACTGGCAGATAAAGACAGGACAGAGTGGCACTAACAGTGTCCCAGAGGACATGCCTTGGTCTGTTGCATCTGAGTGTCCTTCTGAGTGTGTGGGGCAGGTGGGCTCCTGCAGACATTACAGACAACACTGCACAAAGGACACCCTAGGGAAGGCCCTCTATGAGGTGGATTGATTCAGTGGCTGGGATAATCGGGATGGGCGTGTCAGAGACAGTGCGATTGGCACAGGACAGAGCGGAGTTTAAGGCTGTTGTACATAGGGTCGCTATGAGTCACAAGCGACTAGACGGCACATAACAACAACAACAACAAGTGGGTACCATGCCACCCACATACACCTACCACACGCGCCTAGAAGACCAGAGGAACAAGAGTAGCACCTGCTTCAAGCCCTGTGCCAGCAAAGTGGAGGACTGTGACAGCCCCCTTCCTGGAGGGAAGACCACAGACAGGAATTCTTCCCACAGCGAGCCAGGCAGGTGACAACTCAGTGATGTCACCCGCACCAGGGGGAGAGGTGCCTGGGGTGCTGCTGGGATGAGGGCAACCATCTTGAATGCCTCAGTGGAGTTTGAGGTCGGCATCGGGCGCCCTTGGGTGGAAATGAACTGTGCCAGAGAGCTGAGGGAACCGGAAGAACACCCCTAACCTGCCAAATATGGAAGAAGAGTCTGAACTGGAGAGGGGGCACAGGGCAGCCCCTCTCCTCTACCCTCAAAGCTTCTGTTGTCAGTATGACATGTGCGTTCGTATCCATGCAACATCCACTTTCTTATAACTTTGTTGCTGGTGATTAACTCTTGCCTTTCATTTCCTGATTCATGGAACTGGCAGTTAGCTATTTGTATGTAGAGAAGGATGCTGGCTGGGGCAGAAGGTCTCACAGGGTCTTAACCCCAATGACGGAAGAGACATGGGACCTCAGAGATGTGCCTCACGTCTCCCGGCAGCTAGGACCCATGTCTGAAGTCGCTTGTAGCTTCCTGTTACTCACAGACCTCAGGGAGGAGATGAGGGGTGGGATGGTGACAGATGGCTGTCGGTAAGCTCAAGCATCTCAACCCAGTTTGCTTCTGGACTCCCTAATTAGGAGACAGATTGTAAACATCTTCCTAAAGTTCCTAAATTTATCTGGTCATTAGCATAAGCTTTTAAAAAATGTGCTATTTAAGGCAAGAGCTCCTAAAAAGAAATATTGCTGTAGAAACAAAATTGAAAGCAAATCATGAAAAAGAATAAAGCCAGGCTTTGAGTGTTCTGATTGTGCGTTCATGGGCATATTCCAAACACTGCTCTTTCCAGAAAAACATCTCCTGAGGAAAGAACAGCTGGCCCGGACACCTCCAAACTGCAACACTAGGGTCAGAGAACTCAGCTCATCAGAGCCAAGGGTCCGACTGCCTGGTTAGACGTAAACAGCTGCCTCCTGCTCTCTGTGGTCCTTATGATCTGTAAAGTCGCTGGGTACACTGAGCGGAAACTGAACCAATCCCTATGGGGTAGCACAGGCCTGGGTTCCTGTGAGCCTCCGGTCACGATGTTCTCATCAACTGATCAATACACAGCCTTATCTTATGTGTGTTTCTGTATGAAGCCACTTTACTTTATGCCTATTGTTGAGCTGTTAGCATTAACTCACACCCAGGGTTCTGTCTTTGATGAAGGGCTGTAGCTGGGTTAGAACACAGCTTGCATGGAGCCCCTCAAACATGTATGTTCTCAGACAGAGTGGACAGTGAGAACTTTAGCTGTCCACATGGGGGCCATTATAAATGGTAAAGTCACTGAAAGGAAGTACAACAATGTGACAAATAGATCTTAAAAAAGAATACTAGGTGTTACCTGTTTGACCTTAACTGGGAATGGGCACTTTGGGCAACTTGTATGGGACCACACATGGGTGCAAGTGTGTGACAGGTGCTGATTCTGGAGTTAAAAATATGTTTGAATTCCCTGAATAATGAAGACTGTGTGTGGGGAATAAATACATAACTCGTGGTTGCTGTGAAGCTGAACACTGTGACACTGATGAGTCAAATGCGATACTGGTTACCCATGGTGGACAGTGTTTGGTGGAGCTCCCCAGTTAAAACAAGCTTGGAAGCAGGAGTGGCATCCACTTCTGTAATAGCTTGCCTCTGGAAACCCTATGAACCTGGAGGAAGGATGAAAGTCATACAGGTGTCAAGGACTTTCATTCATAGGGTCGCTATGAGTCGCCTACGACTCGACGGCACTTAACAACAACAACGTACATATGTTTAGAAAGGCGGACAGTCAACAAAATAGGGAAGACTGATGGACTGATTGGTGTCTGCAGCTATGGACTCAAATGGGTCACAGGACTGGACAGAGCTCAGATCTGTTGTTCATAGGGTCACTATGTGTTGTACTCAGCTTGATAGCAACTAACAACAACACACATATGAAAATACATTTTCTCTTTTAAATAAACTTTTATTTAGTTCATAGGTTTAAAATGATATGCTCTTTAAATGGTTATATATTATTTATGTTTACATATATAGCCATATTATTTATGTTTACATATATAATCATATTAAATGTGTATTTGTTTAGTACTACTATTTCATTTAAGTGAGCTCTGTTGGACTAGTGGTAAGGAATTGCACTGCCAATCCAAAGGCACACAGTTTGAATCCAACAGATTATCCACATGAGAAAGATGGGCAATGTCCTCCTGTGTTATTTATTGCCTCTGAAAACCTGCTGGAAGGTTAGCTATATGTTGGTTTTGACTTAACTGTACACAACTGTAACAATTATTATCTTTGATGAAAACTGTCAATGGACTATATATATACATATATATGTGTATGTATGCACACACACACACATATATATATATACACACATACACATACCATATACATATTTCAAAGCTTTATACAAAGAAAGAAAAGTTAAAGCTCACAGGAGTTAAGGGACTTGCCCAAGGTCACAGAGCTAGTGTGCTAAGAGCCAGGGTCTCCTCTGACCCAGAGCTCCTTCTCATGGAAATGGTTGCTTCTCAGACCCTGCCTCGCCCCTCACTCCAGCTAATGGGGTGTGTAGGACAGATAACTAGGATGGAATAGCAAAAGGAGGGTGAATTTAGAGGAGGGTGGAGCCTGGATGTCAGTGTCAATCCTTTCAGCTGTGAAATGAAGACAGTACCTCACAGTCAGGATGACCTGTACCCAAATTATTTAGGGTGCCAATCCCAACTAGTTTGGAGTTTCTAATCACTGCTTTGTGCCCCTTAACCCAGTCAATGCCCCCTCAGGTGTCTGGTGGCTTCCCAGGTGAAGGAAAGCACATACAGAGAGGAGGCCTCAGCTCACTGATTACTAAAAGCTACACCAACCCATTGCCACTGGGTCTCGTTCTGCCCCATAGGAACCCCGTGGCTCTCGGTCTCCATGGAAATGGACCCCCACATCTGCCTCCCACAGAGTGGCTACTGAGCTTCAACCACTGACCTTTCATTAAGCAATTGTTCACTTTAACCACTGTATCACCAAGACCCCTTGGCTCAGTCAGTGGCAAAGGCTTCCTCTCCTACCCCTGACACCTGTGCCATCTGCCAGGCTGACAGTGTCTCCTGGCTCCCATGCTGGAGCGTCCATGACGGCCCTTACGGAATGGGAGAACTCAATCAGAAAAATGAAATCTGCAAGAAGAGTATTGACCGCAGGACCACAATCACAAAGTGTCACCAGCAATGCGGTCAGGGTAGGCAGGGCGGAGTGAGTGTGCAGCCCAGCCCTGGGTCATGCTGCAGCCAAGCTTGGCTGACTCACGAGCTGTCATATGTTAGAGTGATAACCACCAGGACATATTTTTCTTGCTCACACACCCATCTGGGAGGAACACCACACCAGCTGGGCGGATCCTGACGCCAAGGTTGAATGTGGTTCAAACTCCTCCCTGGATTTCCAACTCTGAGAGCGCGTGGCCTTAACCCTTGAAAGTGCTTCCCTGGAACCAGTTTGGTGGGGGCTCCACAGGCCTGTGGACCCTGAAATCCTTGGGCCTTGCGAGAGAAGAGTGTCAGCAGAGGTTTCTGCAAAAGCACACATTCTCGGGCCCTGCTCTACGGTAGATAATCCTTCCCCGAGCTGCTGAGCTAAATCTGCAGGTCATGAAGACACACCCTCTCCATTCTGGGGGAATGCAGCGTTAGGTGGGGATCCAGGAGACAGGCGTGTCGGTCTGCCTTCTGCAAAGGGGTGCCTTCAAATCTGGTTGACACACCCCCATGCTTTCCCACATTACTTCCTCCATCTAAACACTGGGGAGATGGTTCTGGGGTCTTTAATCCTTGTTGCAAAATGAACTTTAAACAATGGTTCCCAGAGCAAGAGGTTTCTCTCCACCCTACACAGCAGATATACTTGAAGACCCCAAAGGAATGTTGTGGGTCCCTCTGGCCCCCAGGTTCGTCCTGAGAGGTGCCGCTAGTGTCTGGGGAGGGGTACAGGAGGCCCGGCCACATATCTTGGAGCTAGGACATGACCACCCACACTACCAGGTGCCCTTGTGGTGGGTCACGCCCAACTTCTCCAACCATCTTCGCAGCATGCTTCCCCTTGAGAAGTCTACTGGGGCCGACCATGAATGTTTCATCAGAAAGACCCCTAAAACTCTACCTGGCCTGACTTGTGTGTGGAGGGTGGGGGTCCACCTTTAGGGTTGTGCGTCAGGTCGTGCCACCACAGTTTTTTTGTACCCACCAGGCTCGTAATGGCCTCCCTGTCCCACTCCTTTCCGGCCTTCCATTCCTTCCCCAGCAATCTGTCCTGTCCTCCTCACACTCCATGACGGTCACTTCTGTGGCTCCCCAGCACTCGTGGGACAAGGTCCACAACCCTAAATGTGACTTGGGAGGCACCGCTCTGACCTCCCCACATCTCCAGCACCATCTTTGCAAGTCCCTGCCCTGGGATATGGGTGTAAAGCAAGGGGGTCGAGTGGGGGAGCTGCCCTTCCTCAGAGCCTTTGTGAGAATGGTTGTCTCTCCCAGGACACCATCCCCCTGGCTGAGAGGCAGCTGGTGTAAAGCCTGATTCCTGCACCTCTCACTTAGAGTGAGCTGTGCTTTCCTAGGCCACAGGTAGCCCCTCTGTGTGTCAGGGAAGGGGGCCTCACTGAGCCGCCGTGAGGCCAGCGAGTCTAAGGGAGCAGGAACGAGAGATGTGGGCCTCCACGATCTGTTTCTGAAACATGCCCTGTGACGAAGTTTGGGCATTGTTCCACAGATTTCGTGGTGCGGATGGCACGAGGTGACAAGCTGCACAACCAGTCCTGGTCCCAGCCGCTGAGTTCCCAGACCCACCTCTGCTTCACACACTCTCCACCCTGCAGTGTGGGATGTGGATGTGGCAATCTTTACACTTCTAGTCAGAACTAGTTAACACTCCACAGCCTGGTCGTAAGTGGGGCAGTGGCTCCCGGTCAACCCTGTCCAGTAATCCCCTGTGAAGGGCCTGGGGCCCACGGGGGGCCCTGGACTCAGCCCGGGGAAGGAGCTGGGGTGGCTGCTGAAGCAGCAGGAAGAAGGCCCTCCCCAATGGGGCAGTCACACCTTGCCTGGCAGGGTGCTCCCACCCACACAGGATGTGGTTTCTAAGGGTGTGGAGGCCAGGCCCTCACCTTTCACTCATCATTCTTTTCTCAGACTGAGAGTCTGCTCCTGTGTCTACGCACACACAATCACATACATGTGTGCACATGTCTCCACAGTCAAACCCATCTATACACACAATCATGCACACCTACCACACACATACCCATGACATGTGTACACACTGGTACACACACGTGTGTATATAAACGCATACACTTACCCCCAACACGTAATTGTACACATATACAAGAACATACTCACATATGTAGACATGTCTTCACAGTCACACCATCATGTACACCTACCACACATACACATCACATGTATACACACTTGTACACACACACACACACAAATGCATACACTTGGCCCCAAACACAACTACAGACACACACACACACACACACAATCACACGTGTGCACACTCCCACATACCTACACCCACAGACTTTCACATGGACATACTGTTCACACCTACACACCTGTACACTCATGCGCATGTACTAATGTACATGCATCTGCACAAACACACACAGATTCACGAATACTCACACTCCTTTATATACACACATACCTGTACACCGACGAACACACCTTCATGCCATGTATACAAACCTACACAGCTGTCCATACACGTACTTAGATCTTACATGTGCACACCCACCCATGCACTCGTAAGTCATTCACGTGCCTCTACACACCCACATATCCATGCACACCCTCATACACATATACTTACGTACAAACATCTGCAGACACGCTCACACTCATAGTTACCGATAGGCCTCTACACACACACACACACACACACACACACACACACACATGTATATAAATGTACTCATATAGAAACATCTGCACACCCACCCATATACTCCTACCCTTCTGCATGACTCCCACACCGCACACCGATGCACGTATTCATACACATGAACTTGGCCCTCTCTGAGATGGACTGATTCAGTGACTGGGGCAATCGGGATGGGAGTGTCAGAGACAGTGCAATTGGCACAGGACAGAGCAGAGTTAGGGCTGTTGTACATAGGGTCGCTATGAGTCGCAATCAACTCAACGGCACATAACAACAACAACAACAACAACAACAACAACAACATACTTTTCACATACGTGATTATACACATATATCTACATACACACATAACCCTAAACCCACACATACACATAACTGTATAAACACAAACATACACCCTCAGATTTATATATGTATCAACCTGCACACATCTACGCACAAGTACCTCTAAATAAGTATAAATATACCTATACACAATACACACATCTACACTCTCCCATTTCATAGACCTGTACACTCACACCTGAGCACACACACGCACACATACATATACCCACCCACTCACCTGGATGCACGTATCCACCTACCTGTACACACACCCACACTCACACATATGCACACATACCTCCACATACGCCACTCTTCTATTACTTTCTTTTTCCTGCTAAAACAAAAAAGTTATCTAATATCAGCCTTGTATATAATTCACAATAGCCCCCCTTTTCATTCTTTGTTTTTCCTTCAAACTCTCTTCCATCTCACTGTCCACACGTGCATTTGGTGGATTACCGCCCGTGGGGACAGCCCGGCGCACTTATCAAGAAGATCTCAGTCACCCACAACCTCTTCCTTCCTCCTCTGGGTGAGAAAGGTGGGAAGAGTTGGGTCAAGAGGCCTGTGTGTTTCTCAAGGCCTCTGAGGGGAGCCCATGTGTCACTCACCTCCAGCACTTTCCCCGTGATAAACTGGTGACAGGCTTCACATTTCACCCCGAAGAGCCCCTGGTAGTCCTTCTCGCAATACGGAGCACCATCCCTGCAAGAGAAAAATATGTCAACTTCTGCAGGGAGAAAAGACGTGGTATCCACACTCAGAGTCTGCTCCACAGCTTCACGTAGAGCTTGCATCCCTCCTGTCCTGCATTCATGGGCCTGGGGCTGTGGTCAGACACGGTCAAACCCCTGAGACCAGACTATCCTGAGGGAAGGCTTCATGCACAGGGCCACACAGACGTGGTAGTTCACTCTCCTCAGAGTTCCTGTTATTGCTTATACCCACAAGTTCACCAGCAGAGTTCTGACATCGTTTTATCTCACAACCAGCCTGGATGGGCTCCACACAGGGACAAGATATTTGTCCACCTGTGAGAGGCCCACACACACCTTCTTCTTCCCTTCACGCTGTCTCTCTGAGCTCACACACCAGACCAGATTGCTCCAACAGTGAGGAGACACCATCGTGTCAGGGGCCTGGTGTTTTCTCCTCCAGCTTAGGCAACCTCTGTTTACTTCAGAACACAACAAAGATTACGGTCATTTATTACACGTGTCCATTGTGGGCAAAGCTCAGTCACCTACGCACCTCCTTCAGCATCAGCTTTAAAGCTGGGCATTTTTTCCTTCTTACTTTGGTTCTATCTCAGAATCATCTGTGGACCGTTTTCAGTCTAATACAGGTGTTCCGGCTTTACCCTGGAATTGGACTTCTAGGTGGACTCACATTCCTTTATGTTTTGAAATGAAATTATTTCTAAAAATACAGGCATGCCTCATTTATTGCATTTAATGTGACTGCACTTTGCAGAGACTGCGTCGTTCGTGCCGTTCCCCTACCACCCCTCAAACAGAAGGTTTACAACTCTACATTGTCTGTCAGTGCCATTTTGTCAACAGTCTGGGCTCACTGCACATATGCATGTCTTAGTTCAGTATTTCTTGCAACATTTCAAACTTTTTTTGTGTTATTACACTTAATGTTGTTGTTATGTGCCGTCGAGTCGTTTGCGACTCATAGCGACCCTATGCACAACAGCCCTAATCCCTGCTCTATCCTGTGCCAATCGCACTGCCTCTGACACACCCATCCCGATTATCCCAGTCACTGAATCAATCCACCTCATAGAGGGTCTTCCTCTCCTGTGCTGTCCCTCCACCCTCCCAAGCATGGTGTCCCTCTCCAAGGATCTGTCTCTCCTTATAACATGTCCAAAGTATGTCAGACGAAGCTTCAGAATCCTTGCCTCCAAGGAGCAGTCTGATTTAACCCTCTCCAGGATGAACCTGTTTGTTTTCTTAGCAGTCCATGGTATTCTCAATACTCTTCTCCAGCACCACAGCTCAAAGGCATCAACTCTCCTTCAATCCTCCCTGGTCATTGTCCAGCTCTCTGATGCATGGCAAACAATTGTGAAGACCAAGACCTGTATCAGATGCTCCTTAGTCTCCAGAGCAACAACATTGTTTTTCAGCACTTTGGAGAGGTCTCTAATAGCAGACTTTCCCATCATAATATGTCTTTTAATTTCCTGGCTGCTGGTGCCAAGAGTGTTGACTGTGGAGCCAAGCAAACTAAAGCTATTAACAACATCAATCTCTTCACCATAGGGCTGTTTATTGTTGTTAAGATACCATCAAGTTGGAACCAACTCACAGCTGACCCTCCAGCGGGTTTTCAGAGACAATAAATCACATGGGAGGAGTGTGTCCATCATTCTCCCTTGGAGCAGCCGGTAGATTCAAACTATGTTCCTTTGGGATGTCAGTGCAGCTCCTTACCATTAAGCCACAGAGCTCATGACTCATAGATGCACTAGACCCAACTCACTGCCATCCAGTCAGAACCTGCTCACAGTTGCCTCTCCATTGGGTTTTGAGGCTGTAAATGGCACGTGAGGAGATTTCTTATCTTTCTCCCTCCCAGGCCCTGGTGCATCTGAACCACAAGAGAGGCACAGCCTTCGAGCCAGTGCAACTCCTGGTAGACTACACACCACACTCCCTGCACACGCTTCATCACGATAGAGGCTCCACTGTACTGGTTCTGGGCTGAATCACACTCTCTTCCAGGTAGTTCTGTAGGTAAAATCTGGTGTTGGAATTTTTGGGTTTTTTTCCCATATACCGTCAAATCAGATCTGACTAGTACAGGAGGAGATGTCCCTCCTCTTTAGCAGAGCATCTGGTGGATTCGAACCGTGCCCTTCTGGGATTGCAGTGCAGCTTCTTGCCACTAGGCCACCAGAGCTCGCCAATGTGGGAATATTTTTAAAGCCTAAAAACGGGCGCTTTGGCGGCCTAGAGGCCAGAGATTGCACTCCCAACCCAAAAGCATGTGGATTGAGTCCACCAGCTGTTCCACGGGAGAAGAATGGGAAATCTCCAATTGTGTGATTATCTGACTCTGAAAACCTGCTGGAGGGTCAGTGATGTGTTAGTTCTGACTTGACGGTTCATAACAACACAAAGGTATATACAGTGGAAAACTCTCCCTTATTCTCCCAGTCCACCAGGTTCATTCCTTCCCCACAATCAAAAAAGGACGATTCTCTGACGAGTTTCTCCTGGAGGTTGTTGTCAGCTGCCGCCACGTTGACCGTGACTCTGTGAACAACAGACTGGAGCCCTGCCTTATCCTGCATTGTTCTTAAAAGCGTCATTGATCAACTACATCTGACAGGAGCTTGATCCTATTCCATGAAGGGTGTTCTGTCTGCTGGTCACACGTAGACAAGCTGGTGCCTTGACCCAGCATGGTGTTAGAGATCTAAACGTAGATCTAGCTTCAAAACAGGGACGAAAGTAGCAAAGCTAAAGGCAGTAAATGTTTCACTGGTTATAGAGTAGTGTGACGTTACGTTAATGTCACTAATTGATCAGTTACCACGCTGACTGCCTTCGGGTCCATGCTGACTCTTGGAGACCCCATACATGCCGGAATAAAGCTGGGCTCAATAGCCTGTGCAACGGCTGATTTTGGGGGACAAGACCACCTAGCTTTTCTTCTGAGGTGCCTCTGGGTGGACGTTTGGGTGAGCAGCTGAGCCTTTCACCATTTGAACCGCCCAGGGATCCAACTGTTAAATCAGGCAACCGTGACCCTGTAATTGCATTTAGAGTCACTGTGACCCTATTATTGCATTCAGAGTTGCCACACCGTCTCAAAAGCTGGAGAAGAAAATTCTTTTCAAATGTTTCATAGCCATGAACGTTGGTGTACAAGTCTCCGTGTGTGCCTCAGTTCTCATTTTCTCAGGGTATATTCCAAGGAGTGGAATAGCTGGGTCACATGGAATTTCTCTGTGCAGCTTTTTGAGGAAACAATCATAGGGTCACACAATTTTATGGATAGAGGGAAGGGTGGGTAAAGAAAACTGGACAGATGTGGTGTGGAAAACAATAAGAACTTTGTAAGTAAAACAGTATAAAATAAAAAAAAAGAAAAGAAAAAGAAAAAATTTCTCTAGGCCAGAATTCACGCTGATGGTGGGAGGTGAGTGACCTGGCCCGTGGGGAGCCCTGTGAGGGGGGCTGTAAGGACCGGCTACTTACTTGCTGATGTACTCCCCGGTGAGGACCTTCCCGCACGACTTGCATTTAAAGCACCCCAGGTGCCACTGCTTCTCCAGGGCCAGCAATGCCTGCCCGTTCTTGATGTCTCGACCGCAGCCGGCGCAATCTGGAAAAGAGTGGTAGTCACCAGTTACTAGGAGGCACTGCACATTGACTTTGCTGAAGGCAATTACGAAGGGCAACCACAGTGGGCACGGAGCACACAGTCTGTGCAAACCCTGTAAGCATCACTTCCTCTCCCTGACCTGCCTCAAATCCTTTCCTGCGAAGTCGGCCAGGCCCCAGCCTCACTCAGCAGTGACTTCTATGGATATACACGGGCTGGATGTCGTCACAGAATTATTTCTGTGCACATAATTTAAATACCCTTCAAGCTTCTAACCGGTTTGGTGGTGCTCTGGAAGAAAGGGTTAGCAATCTGCTTCTG
This sequence comes from Elephantulus edwardii, assembly GCF_000299155.1. Taxonomy (NCBI): domain Eukaryota; kingdom Metazoa; phylum Chordata; class Mammalia; order Macroscelidea; family Macroscelididae; genus Elephantulus; species Elephantulus edwardii. The sequence continues at coordinate 16,266,921 of NW_006399756.1, read as the reverse complement.
TCAAGATTCATTCACTCACTTATTACCATCATGTTGAAATTGGCCCATTATGTACAATGTTTGGATGACCTTCCAGATTGATTTATGCTGGGAAGAAGGAGTGGCATCCACTTCCTAAACTAGATGTCTCTGGAAACTCTACAAACTCTATAAATGTACAGAAATTATGTTAGTTATAGAACAGTGTTCAGGGTTTTTTTGTGCAAAATTTACTCTCAGTGGTATTCAACTTGACGACACTTAACCACTGCTAAATGAGACTAGTGCTGTTATCTTCTACTTTGTACATCGCTCTTTGTCAATTTGCTGTATGAAGTAAGCTGGGTTTGCTGTGATGTTGAACCTTGTACCATTGGGGTATCAAATACCATAATGGTTTCCCAATGTGGACAGTGTAAAATAGGTTTGGAAGCAGGAGTGGTGTCCACTTCCTATACACCACATGCCTCTGGAAACTCTATGAACTTGGAAAAATGACAATAGTTATTAGGAGTTTTGTCCGAGATTCAAAGAGTGACTTAAGGGCTGCAAGCGTAGGTATTCCATCAATCTCCACTGGTCCAGGAAAACTGGTAAGAAGCTATTCATGTTAAAGTGTACAGATTCTGGAACTAGTATGCCCAGTCCTGACGCCAGCTCCACTCCTTGGTCATGCAACCTTGGCAAGTAACTTCTGCTTTCTGGTTTCCTCCAGTGAAATCAGGGGGTGTAGGAGCACCCAGCCCACACCTCCAGAGGAAGGTCCCATGAAATAGGGGTCCTGGCACCACGGCTGGCACACAGCAGGTGGTTTTACAAGCCTTTACTACTATCATCGTCATTATTATCATGGTAATTTTGATCATAAAATCTCTTCTTCCAAGGGAAAGCTGAGTATTTAAAAGAGTCCTGAGGGATGGAAATTTGTATAACCTTTCTGGGAAGCACTTAACTATCTATAAACATTTAAAATCAATGCACCTGTGAAAGCAAGAGGATGTGCCCTTGGCGAGCTGCCCAGATGTCCCCCACTGACCGTAAAAAATAGTCACAGAAGAAAGCAGGGCTGGACAAGGTCACTCCACGGCTATGTCTGGAGTAAGACAGAGCCTCCCAGGACACAAAAGTGATTACACACTCCCCTCTTCCAACCACAGCCGGACGGTGACAGTATTATTGTTAACTGTGTGCACTGAGCTAACTTACAATGACATGAAAGCCCAACTTCAATTCTCTCTCCTACTAGAAAAAAGGAAAAATGCCCCATCACAGACTTGTTCTCCCGTCCAGACAAGTCCCCATCCAGAAATGCACAAGCTCCTTTGAATCCAAGCCCATTTACTCCAAGATGTGTCGCTGTCAAGTCAATGATAACTCACAGTGACCAGTCAGGACAGAGCAGAATCATCCCCAGGATTTTCAAAACTGCAAATCTTCATACAAACAGGCTGGTGGGTTTGAACCATTGGCCTTTTGAGTAGAAGCTAAGCACTTAACCACTGTGCTATTAGGGCTCCTACACCCTGTGGCAGCCATCCAAATCCTCTCCTCTAATACGCGTTCTACAGTTTCTGTGGAAGGTCTCAATCTCTGATACAGTCTGTTAAATAAACATAATCCATTTCTTTCTGCACTACAGAAATACGAAATATATTTCCAAAGATCTGTCTATAGCCATTAATACTTTACCCAGCAATTTCATGTTATTCTACAGATGAGTTCACTGAAGAATATAGAGAAATTCATGTGAGTCTATTGCCTGCCACATTTTGGTAGCGCTGAGAATAGCCTAGAGGCATGTGATGAGAGACTAGGTAAGTTACAGTTTAGATAATAATGAGGTGCCCTAACAGCACAGGGGTAAAACGCTGAGCTGCTAACTGAAAGGTCTGTAACTTAAACCCATCAGCTGCTCCAGGGTCGAAAGATTCAAACTACAATCCGCTGCCAGGTGGGTTGATTCCGACTCACAGCAACATTCCATCCGGCTTCGGAGGCTGACCATCGTCTTGGGAGCAGACTGCCCGTCCTTCTCCCTCAGAGTAGCTGGCCAGTTCAAACTGCTGACTTTTCAGTTAGCTGTACAACGTGTCACACACTCCAGCCCCAGAGCAACTTGCAGAAAAGATCACAGTTTAGGAAATCCTATGGGCTGTTTCGCTTTGCCCTATTGCGCTGCCACGGAGTTTGAGTGGCCTCGTGGGTAAGGAACTGCACTGTGATTCCAAACACATGTGTTTGGGATCCAGCAGCTGCTTTGTGGGAGAGAGATTGGGAGAGAGATGGGCAATCTCCTTGCATGAGATTTACAGCCTCCGAAAATCTGTCCGAGCATCAGCTATGAATCGGTTCCGAGTAAACGGCACAGAACCACATAGGATGCTACGAGTTGGAATTTACTTGACAAACATAGAAGAACGGAAGGCAATAGCTGAACAGTTGTTGTGTGTTGTTGGGACCAACTCACAGCTGACCCTCCAGCAACTTTTTTTTTTTTAAGAATTTTGTACAAAGATTTATTCATTGCAAATACATTTTTTCCAGTTTGTTTTTTTTTTAAATTTTTTTCCCAGAGGCTTTAAATCACAAGGAAAGAGATTGTCTACCTTTCTCCTGTTAAGTAGCTGGTGGATTTGAACCCAGTGCCTTAGGGTTGCCAGCGTCATTTCTTACCATGCAGCCACAGCGTTCTCTTATTGTTGTTGTTGTGTACTGCTGAGTTGGAAGTGATCCATCACTGGCCGTCCAGCCGGTTATCAGAGGCAGTAAATCACACAGGAGGAGACAGCCCATCATTCTCCCACAGAGAAGCTGGCAGTTCAAACCACGTTTCTCTAAGTTGGCACAGTACCTCCTGACCACTAAGTCACCAGAATGCCTTAGAGCTTCCCAGCATGAAATAGATTTGTGGAAGGACAAGGAAATATGTCCTAAATAAACTCAGTTTTTAAAAGGTGAGCTTCAGAAGTGCTCCTTCAGTATCTCAGTTGGTAGCGTGGAGGGCTGTAAAAGGCGAGCTTTATGCAACAATGAATGAATGAAAACCCCAAATCTCTGTAAATGTTCATGAAAATGAATAAAATTTAATAATAATAAAAAACAATTAAAAAAATGAAAAAGGCGAGCTTCAGAACACGGTCCAAATTCAAACCCGCTGCCACCGGGTCCTCCTCCCAGCGATGCTGCAGGGCAGAGTGTAACTGCCCGAGAGCGCCCCCTGGACTATGAGTCTCCACGTAGCCGGCCCCTGCACCTTCCTGTCAAGGGCCAGTCGGTGGATTTGAACTACCAGGCAGCAGTCAGGAGCCGAGTGCTTCAACCACAGTAGCACTGGAGCCCCCTTGGAAATGCCCTCTCGCAGAAAATAGTTTTAACAAAAAGAAACAAAAGAAATACGTGTGTGTGTGTGTGTGTATATACACATGCTTATATAGGACCAGAATGTTTCTGGAAAAAATTAAATGTAAACTCTGAAGCACTGGTTTGCTATATGGAGGAAGATAATGTTTTTAAAGTATTTTTTTGTGTTTTTTTTAGTTTTCTCTTTTTTTATACCATAAGAATGTGAAGGAAAATTCAGATAACTGGAGTAAATAAGAAAAGTCTTTATAAAGTTAAAAAATTATATCTGAAAGTGTTTAAAAATTCTATCTGCTGTCCAAGTACTGAATGTTACAGATTAGAAGTGCTTAAAGCACTACAAAGGTCATACATAATGTGTTATAGTTATAAAATAAAAACAAATAGATAAGAGTTTATCTTACAAATTGTGTATTTATTCAATCATAAAAGTTAAGATTTAAAGAAAATAAGTAGAATGCACTTATTTAGGTTTAGAGGCACCTTCTCTCCCTCACTGGAGTCAGAACTGACTCATAACTGACCCTCACTAGCTTCCAAGGCTGTGCGTTGAAGGAGAATGCTCATCTTTCTCCCAAGGAACCACTGGTGGACTTGAACCAGGGATGATCTGTGGGTTAGCAACAATTGCATATAGACTACACCACCAGGGGATTTTTGGTAAAGAAATGAAAGATAAAAGTGGAAGGTCATGATAATTTGTGAAAGGGACATCATGATGAGAAAGGTGAAAGAGATCAGAGAATGAGAGGAAACCCCCCAAAAAGATGGATTGACATTATGTCTGTTACCGTGACATCTTGAACACATTAGGGGTGATGTGGACGGAGCGGGATAAGGTAAGGTTCAGATCTACTGTTCACAGGGTCGCTATGAGTTGAAGTCGACTTGACGGCACCTAACAACAACTACAACATCAGACTTCTTAAAACTCAAGAGTTCTGAAAGCTGCCACCTTTAACTTTTGAAATTGGACTGCAACTTTTCCTTCCTGCTTAGATACACCCCGCTAGATGGCAGCAAAGATTCAAGATAGTAAGACACTGCCTTTTTAAACAGAAAAAGACATTCCGGGGCTGGATTTTCAGTGCTAAAGAGGGAGAGTGCTGGGCTCCAGGAGGCTGGAGGAATTATTCAAGGTCTCCTCAGGACAGGGTCCAGAGAGGTGGAGGGTGTGGGATGGCAGGAATGAGGGGCTGTGCAGTCAGGAAGACTTGCAGATAACTCTCTCTGAGCCCTTAATTCCTCGTCTACTAATGCTACTCAAATCTACTGCCAAGGAAGAAAAAGAGATGGTGTGCTTTGCAGGGCTTTGCAGAACACCTAGAATGCCTGGCCCATGTGAGGCACTCGGCACAGTTCACTTTCTCCTTGCTTAGGGACAAAGCTGGGTCAGGAAGCAGATTGCTTGCTCTCTCTTTGCAAAGCACCATAGTGTCCTTGACATTCTAAAGTTAGCAAAGAGGCACAGTCACACTTTAAGGACAATATACACCAGTATGATAACTGTGCACTGAGGGCTTTCTGCAAACAAGGCACCATGTGACGAGGGCTTAATAAACACGGTGCCAACTAGTCTTCACAATCCTACCAAAGTGTCTTGCAGCCTAGAAGCTCTGTGGTATCCTAGGTGGTATCTCATCATCTCTGATTCTCAGTGCCCTGCACAGAATCTTGTGGAGAGGAAGGACTCTGCAGCTGATTTTGAACCACAGAATGCGGAGAATCCAAAGTCCGTCAACAGGGAAGTTTGAGCCGGAGGCAGAAGCTGGATTTGGGTCTCCATATCAAACATCAAGAAATAAACTCAAACAAATGAACAAAACTCAGCTTCTAGGGAAGGAAACACTGGCTGACATCAGCTGACCCAGAATATTCTAGCATATTCCACAGAGCCTACCCACTAATCTGTGGGTAAGACCGTATTCTTCGCTTGAGCCTTACGTCAGGCAGGAAAAGGTGGACAGGACGTGGGGAGGAAAGGCACGCTTGCTCACTCTTTCCCTGCTCTCTCCAGCCCAGCTCCGTCATCAAGAACAAAATGTCCTGCTTCATTACTTCGTGTGTTTCAGCTGTTGAGAGAATTGTTTCCACATCACCGGAGCAGCTGCTGACAAATATAGAAAGCTGGTGATTGCCACTGGAATTACTGTCAACGTCAGAACTAGGTAAACGTGGAGCTGCACCAAGGGAATAAAGCCCACTAGCAAATTGCCAGTGTCTTGCCAGGGAAAGATGGTGACCGAGAGTGAGAAAACAAACAAACAGAACCCCTTAAACACTTGGCCCCAAGCCCTCCATCCTTAGCACCACGAGCCAGTGGAAAAGCTGAGAACTAGCTACTCAAGTCCAAGTCGAATATCATCCAAGGAAGGACACACATGGTGCCATACTGATAGCATTTTGTTCAAAGGCACTAAGCAACTAAGCAGCCTTGAGATTAGGGACCCTGCCTCCTTTAATAGATTTTATTTGTCTGGCCCCCAAACTTGGACACCTGGGCTTCAAAGGTATTTATGCTGGAGGGGACATATGTATCTTAGGAAGGAAATCAATGTTCTCGAGTTAAGAGACGTGTCCTTACTTGGACACCACTTAATGCTTCTGGCAGCCCGGATATCTGCAGCCCAGAAGAGCTATTTCTGCCTTCCTGCAATTTCCCGTTTGGAAAGAGTAAGGGCCAACAATGTCCTGTTCTGTGGAGAGTCCCTTTTCTAGAAAAGAAGAAGGCCGAAGCCATGGAGTTATGGAAAAGAAACACCCCTCCTGATCCAGGTGGTAACAGAATTCCTGTTCACCCCAGCTCTCAGGTCTTTATGTTCCAGCTGGGAGCATTGATGACAGCAGAGGTGAGATTTGAGTCTTCCCAGAGGTGCCTTGTGAAAAGAGTCTGGTGATAGCGTATGACAAATCAGTCACTGAGAACCTTATGGAGCACAGTTCACCTCGGACACACTTGGGGCCCCTGTGAGGCTGAGCTGACACCACACAGCAACTGGCCTCTGGTCAACCTCCATTACAGAATAGCCCATACACTGCCAAGAGAACAAACAGGTCTGTTTTGGAGAAAGTGAAACCAGAGTGTTCTTAGGAAGCAAGGATGGTGAAACTTCATCTCACATACTTTGGGTATGTTGTTAGGAAGAAACATTGCTTGGGGAGGGGCATCATGCCCGGAAAGGTCAGTGAAAAAGAGGAAGACCTTGAACAAGATGCCCTGACATGGCGACTACAGCGATGGGCTCAAGTACAGCAGAGGTTGTGAGGATGGCACAGGATATGGCAAGGTTCAGAGCCACAGTTCAGAAGATCACCATAACAACCACAACAACCCATGGTAAGATCCAAGCTTCTGGGAGATAGAACAGGACTTCTCTTCACTAGGAATTTTTGGCTTTGGCTTCACAACTGAGGAGAATGGTGATAAGTATCTCATTTTCCCCAATAAGCATGCTAGAAAGATCCAAGTAGGACTTACTAAAGACAGGAGAATCTACCTGATGCCTGTCCATGCTGAGTGTTTACCCAACACCAGACACCAGACAGAAAAGAATCTGCAGGTATTCTTGCGTACTCCTGGCGTGGGGCAGTGAGGAGGTTGAGATGACCTGCTAGAGTGGGAGGACCAACCTGGATGTTTGTTGGGTGGGACAGTCATGTCCTCCTCCTGTCGTGAGGTTCAAGAGAACCTTGGTGGAAGAGTTTTTGGAACAAATTATTTGTGTGTCCTGGAACTTGCAAGCATTCAAAACTACATCTCTGGAGTGTGTGGAGGTCAGAAGGCAAGATGTTGGTTGGCTGTAACTGCCCTTGAAGGCTGAAGTGGGAGTGGTGTAGGATGCCCAAGTGGCCCACGGAAGGTACCTGGATTCAAGCACCTTGCATGAAAGAAAGCTGCCCGCTGAGAAAGGGGGGGGTCCAACTGTCAAGGAGCTATGAGGAGACCAGAAGAGGTCAGCGGCTGGGTCTGCAGAGGGGAAAGAGTGTGGGTCACAAGAAAATAGTTAGATATGCATGGCTTTGTCAAGGAACTCACAGTGGACAGATTCCTCCCACCCCCAAATGTAACTGGCCAGGATTATTGAAAAAGAAGGATGACCATGTCAGGGTTGACCCATCCTGTATCCTTTACCTATAACCCTCCTCCCCTGACAACTGGACTGGAAGGAGGTAATGAAGGAGTAAAGAAGCAGCTGTGTTTTCACTGCAGGCTTCCAGTCTGTTTGGGGTCTGAGCTGGGAAAAGGAGGGCAATTAAGGGAAAGCATGTGAGATTAGAATTTTAAAGCAGATTGATTTTTAAAAGCTGAAAGTGACCCCAAAATTACAAATCTGCAAACAGGACTCTGATGTATGATAACGAAGTAGCAACTGAGAAAAAAAAAATAAGACTCTCCATTGGTTTTGCACCCATATATCTTATTCTAGTCAATAAAGCCAGCTGGACAATGGTTGATGATTTTCAAGTCAAATGCAGTTTGGCCCTAATACCGAGGGACTCTGGACAGTCAAGGTAGCCAAACGCTTCAGTGTTTTCATCTGTAAAATGGACAAGTTCTGGTATTGTTAAGAGGAATAGAAATAATATGGCAAACCAAAAGTGTTGCATAGTACTCCATTGTATGAATGTACTATTGTTTGTTTATGCACTCATCTGCTGGTGGATATTTGGGTTGTTTTTATCTCTTTGCTCTTGTTAGTAATATTTCAGTGAACCTGAGTCTGCATCTGCTCACACTGCTGCTCTTATTCTTTGAGGATGTTTATCTCGCAGTGAAATTGCTGGAACAAATGGTATTTCTGTGGTCAACAATCTAAGGAAATGTCAAACTGCTTTCCACTGTGGTTGCACCATTTTACAGTCCCAAGAGGAGAGCATGGGAGTTCCTCTCTTATCACACCTTGCTAGCATTTGTTGTTGTCCTTTTGAACTTTGTTATTGTCCAGGGACATCACTCTTTCCCTTTAGAGAGAAAAGGTTCACAGTCAGCATCTGGGGAAAGCATCTTGGTTTACCTGGTTTCATCACTGTCATAACAGTAAGACCTTACATTGTTTGGCTTTTAACTTTTGAAAGATCTTAACACCTGCTATCCTGTTCCTTCCCCAGGACCCCGCACTAGACAGCATGGACAGTGATTACACACATCTGACAGATTAGGGAATGTTACAGGGTCAAAACTGAAACTGAAGATCATTTGATGCTCTTCTTTTTTAATCTGTGAATACTTTATTACATTTTTATATTCAGTATTATTTCACTGCATAGATACACAAGTTTGTTCACTTCTCTCTCTCTTTTAAACAAAATTTTAATGCTGCATTTTACACCCAGGAACCTGAGACCCTGTTTCAGTTTGGGCTTTTTTCAAGCTGCACAACTCACACCCAGCTAGAAGATCACATCTGTGCCTTCTGTTGGGCAATGCACACGAACCTGGTCTTTAAAAAGACTTCCTGGGGATTAGAACCCCCACACATGTCAAGGTGGAAGAAGCACAAAAGATATCTACTTCAGGATACAGAAAGGATAACTAGAGAATCAGTGTCAAAAGAAAATAATTGTAAGAGCCAAGAGAACAACTGTTTCCAGTGAATCGGCCTGTGAGATAGATAAGGCGGTGTTGCAAAAGACCACAGAGTTTTCGTTGGGAGCACCGCCCTTTCTTTACTGGAAACATTTCAAACTTGAGAATGAAAACAAAAATAAAGTTAGTTTGGAACCCGCTTTCCTAGCAATTTCTAGAAAAAGCCAACTTTCTCAGAAGTACTTTAAAAAAACTGATGTAAGAAGAAATACACAGTGTTTTTCCATAAAGATCAGTATACGAGTGCCTGACTCTACCTGTGCATAAAAAAGAAACAGAAACCTAAAAGCATTTCAGATTTAGTCTGTTATTAATAGCCAGTGGAGTAAGGCTTTAGGGATGCTTATGGGAGATTCAAGTGGTGTCCTTTTAATAGACTGTTAACTAGGACCACTTTATCCCTGCCGGACCTCAGTCTAATGGGGCTTCGAGGAAGAAAACACGTTTGAGTTCCAGGCTTGGGTGAACTTGAAGTCCCTAAATATCATGGCATCTTATCTTCTCATCTAATTGGTCCTACAGGACACTGATTTCCCTATGACCTTGAGTGATAAGTTGGTTAAAGTGCAATTCCAGAGAAGAGATACTCTGCTCCAAACAGAGAGGCGCTCTGGTGGTGTAGTGGAAAGAAGCCACGTTGCAATCCCGAAGGTGTGTGGTTCGAATCTACCAGTCGCTCCACTGTAGAAGGAGGGGCAATCTCCTCCTGTACCAGTCAGATCTGATTTGATGGTACACAACAAGAAAAAAGAAAAAGAAAATTGAGAGCAAGAAGTTAACACAGAAGAGTGACCTGAGCAAGGGCCAGCTTGTGTGGGGCTTCTAACCAGCTGCCCTCAACACGGACCTTCAACGTGTCAGACTAGCTTCGGTCGCATGGACTCCTGACAGGGCATAACTCTCGGGAGGCACACACTGGCGGTCCCCTTTTTAGAGCACCCAGCTTTGCCACTTCATGAAGGATGTCCCTTCTACCGCGTCTAGGTGGCCACCATCATGCTCAAACTGATCCTGCATCTGTGTCACCAACCTGGACTTCTCATTGTTGCTTCCAGAATAGTGAAGAAATAGAACATGTTCCAAAAATGTCCCTCCCGGAAGTTCCTGTCCTCCCACACAAGGCCTGCTCTCAGGGGACCCTATTTTATCAGAGTTGAACTGATCTGCAGAAGTGACATGGTACAAAGCTAGTCACAGAAAGCCAGAGATCAATAGGGTAAGAAAGGGAAAAGAAATACACAGAAATGAAATAATGTACTGCTAACAAATCAAAACCAAACCTTTCTATTGGGTCACTACACAAACAAACAACTCCACCAAAAGAGAAATCTTACAATGTCTGACATCAAATGTGGGTTCTGGAGCTTACAACTCACAGACACAAAAAGCCAAACTCAACCAAACAAGTAAACCATCCCGAGTCTCCATAGGTTAGGGGAAAATTGACAGGTTTTAGATCTTCAAGTATGAAGAATCTGGGCATTTGAAAATGTTTCCTGGACTGAAAAGGTCCCACCGTGGAACACCAAAGTCAACTGGCATAATATCATCTACAAAGATAGCGTTTTACATGCTACTTTGCTGAGCAAGTGACTGTGGTCTTAAAAGCTTGTGAATGGCAAGCTTGTGAATGGCCAGCTAAGACACCACAACTGTTCTCTCCACATTCAGAGCAAAGAAGAAGGAAGAAAAGCAAACTGTATACAAAATATTTGTCCCAATGATCAACTACCTGAATCACAACTTCCATGGCCCTAGAAGAATCAGATGGTGGTGGCTACCATGGTTGTCCACTAGAAGGGATCACAGCAGAAGGCTGGAAGGGTGTGGGGTGTGGGGATGTGTAAAAAAACGAAAAAACACAAAAAGCCCAGCCTTACCAGTCTACCAGAGGCTAGTGGAACCCCTGGGCTATGGATGGGCCTTTACCATCCTTGCAAACTGGAACAAAACTCACCCTCATGCCCCAACTTTCAGATAAGTTACCAACAAAACTATAAAGTAACCGTAACAACAGAAAGGGGATCACTCTTTAGAATACCTGAATATACCTGAATACCTGAATACATAAGGTCAAAGAAGCAGCATTTTACCAAGAACAAAACTCAGAAAGCGGGAAGTAGCAGGATAGCTGGGTTAGTAGACATGAGAACCACAGTGAGGGAGCAGGGAACTGTAGATCCGCCGTGTAAATTGTAATTAATGTTATAAAACAAAATGCTTATCAATGGCCAGATGAAAGCCAGTTTGCTTTGCAGACTTTCACTCAAATCATAGTGAAAGGAAAAGCAAAAGGTCAAATTGCCAACCTTTTGATTAGTGGTTAAATGATTTAACAATGATGCCACCAGGCCCCCTGTGATTGGCCAAAATCTGTGTTTGTCAAGTTAAACCAAGTCACTGAAATGAGCCCACAATTGCCTTTTTTTTTTTTAGCATGTCCTGGCGAATATCAGAAGTACAGGTTCAATGCAAGAGAGGGTAGGTCAAGGAGAAACATGATGTGAAACAGTATCTGTGAAGCTAAGCACATTTCAAGAATTTGTTTAAAAATGCATTCTAACCTCTGAAATTCTATGCTATGCTGTCATTACCCAGAAAAGTAATAGTGCAGTCTCATTCGGGGGTGGGGGGGGGGAGTCAAGCCTTTGATTCAGATGTAACATATCCTATTTTTATGACAAATGGGGGTCACAGTTCTAGGAATGACTGAGACCTCAGTTTCACTAAGAATGAGGAGAATTATCCTGAGAGGTTAATTCTGAGAGTGTTGCCTGACTATATGACCTTGAACCAGACTTTCCATAGTCACCCATGTCCTGGCTTAGCTCAGTGGCCCACTCTGCTCACTTGATGGTCATGATGGAAACACTGAGAGCTGGGGTGGCCTCAGATGGGCTATTTTAAGTGAAGGTTCTTGTTGTCTTTGGAAAACAATGCTGAACAACAAACACATTTCCATGAATCATGATGGCAACGTATTATTAGCCTTCATCAGGAAAGTTGAAGGCAGGCCCAACAGTGGCTATTTTCTGCATCCTTTACAATCTAATATTTGCTAGTAAGTTCCATCCTCCCCCCACCTCCGCCCATTTGAAGTGCAGGTCACATGTACTTACAGGTTTACCCTGTCAGGGTTGTTGTTGCTGAAGGTCACTGGCCTCTTTTGTACAACAGAATGAACCACTGCCCCGGCCGGCACTCTCCTAACAGCCCACACTGCGCTTCAGTCCTCTGTGGTCTCCACTCTGTCCATTCATCGTACTGAGGGGCTGTGGTTGTATCGCTCTCTACTTTACCAAACACACAATCTTTCGCCAAGGTCTACTGGCCCCACCTGATAACATGACCAGACTATGTGAGACTTCTAAAAGGAGCAGTTTGGATGCACTTTTTCAAAGACATATCTGATAGCAGTTTTCATAAATACAGACCACTAATGAGAGGCTCTTTCTTGGAGAGGGACATGATGCTGAGAAAGTAGGAGGGTCAACAAAAGACAGGGAGACCCTCAACGAGATGAACTGAGACAGTGACTGCAGCAATGGGCTCCAGTGTGTCAGAGACAATGCAGTTGGCACAGGACAGAACAGGACAGGATTCAGATCCACTGTTCACAGGCTTGCTATGAGCTGTACTCCACTCGATGGCACCCAACAATGACAAGAACAGATTTCAAACTTTCGATTGGAGTCCTTCCATCAGTGCCCACAGAAATCCACGAGGAGTATTCAAGTTCTCAAGGTTAACAAGACCTCTCTTTTAATTAGTATTGGGTGTATTATTGTGTCATATACACGACCAGGAACTGAACAGAGTGAAACGAGGTTGCTCTCAGGAAGCAAGGATTTTGGAATTCCATCTCACCTTCTTCAGGCATGTTGCCAGGAGGGGCCAATCCTTGGAAAAGGACAGCACGCTGGGAAGGGTGGAGAGTCAGCGCAGGAGAGGAAGACCCTGGATGAGATGGACTGACACAGATTGTAGCAATGGGGGCAAGTGTGTTGGAGAATGGTGGGGCTGGTTTAGGGGAGGGAAGGTTCACAGAGCTGCTGTTCACAGAGTCACTACAAGTCACAGTCAACTCGATGGCACAGAAGAACAACAAATCTTCACTAAAGAGCTTTGCTGGTATTGTGGTTAACGCATTTATCTGCCGTCCAAAGGTCCAGGCGTTCAAGCCTACCAGTTGCTCTGGAGGGGAAGGATGAGATGGCCTGCTTCTCTGAAGATTTACAGTCTGAAATCCTGCAGGACAGTTGGATTCTGTCTGCAGGGTCTCCAGGGGTCAGAAGAGACTTGATGGAAGTGGGTTGGTTCACTATGGTTTAGATCTTTACTTTTTCTCTCCATCAGTTGATCAAGGATTTATTAAGCAAGAATACCACAACTCACCTTGCTAAGCACTGATAATCTTCTAACAGTTAATTAGCTAATTGGTTTAGGCCAGATGTCACATCACTAAAGAATTCAAATTGAGAGACAGAGGCCTTCTGCTCATTACCTCTGGCTGGACCACAACATGCCACTGCCTCTGTGACTGGACTGAGGAACCAATTCTGGTGAGCCTAAAGATGCAAGTCTAAGCTGTAATGCATAAAGACGCAAGCCCAGAAGGATATTTCAAAGAAAAAAATTAAATATATTTACCTATGATTTGAGTTAAAGTTGACAGAGCAGATTTGCATTCCCTTCAAGCACATATTATTTTGTGACTAATTACAACGTTCGCATCACGTCTCACTTTCCCCACACTCTCTGTGGTGGTTCTGTCCATCCATCCCTCTATCCTCTCCCTTCCTACCTTCTGAGTTGTATCCCTGGACGAATGCTGCCCTGGGGTCCTGGGTGGTTGAGTGTTCTAAGTGCAGAATCTTTCTGATGTTCACCCAATAGATCTGCCCGTTGCTTGGCCGAAAATTTGCCACAATTTTGAGTTGAGTTAGTTCCAAGCTCAAAGGGTGATGGTGTCCTTTTCTAATGACTAGCCCCTCCTGACAGCACACTCAAAGTACGTGAGATGAAATCTCACCATCCTTGTCTCTAAGCAGTGCTCTGGAAGCACTTCATCCAAGAGAAGGATCTGTTTATTCTTTTGGCAGTCATAGGATATGTGATACTATTCACCAACACCACAATTTAAAAGCATCAATTCTTCACTCTCTTTAACTTCTTGTCAGCTTTCACAAGCATATGAAACCACTGAAAGTAGCAGATATTATAACAATACATGGACATTATAAATATACATGGATACTGTTGCTGTTGTTAAGTGCCATCGAGTTGTGGGAAACTCATAGAGACCCTATGAACAAAAGATCTGGACACCACTTCAATGATTTAGATCCTCCCAGAAGAGCTGTGGGTGAGCATTAACGTTACTGGTAAGTATATTAATTTTCTCCTGGACACAAGAGCCTACTATTTGGTCCTAAAAACCTTCTGAGGTCTCAACTCTTCTCACTATTTCTTAGTTGTTGGGATTGATGGAAAACCTCATAAGCAGTTCCTTACTTCACCTCTGCCTTGCATGCGGATTTCTGAGCTGTAAAACAACCCAGTGGTAGATGGAATTTGCTCCAGGACTTAAGAACAATAAATGACATAGTTGAGCCTCTACATTTTGTGGTTCCTAACCTTTATACTATAATAGAAAAAGTGGTAATCAATACGCCTTTTATTTTAAGAAGTACCTTCCCTCTGTAACTTGATTTGTGCCACTATTCGAACCTCTACTTGAAATATTATTGCTTTTTAATTTTTTGACTCATGTACTTTTAACTTGTTAGTTAAATTTGTGTCTTCTAGGCTGCAACAGTTCCATGATACATCTTCAAGGATATGAACATGTGCGACTAAGCACATTTGATAATGGTGCATCTAAATTCCAAAATCAATCTCCACAATAGTCTACGTGTTTCCTATCGCCAAAGGGGCCCTTTAGAGTAGTGAGAGAAGATCTTCACCCTGAAATGTACAGTGTCCCTTTTCAGCTGGAAGTAGCTAAGAGAGTACGCCATCCCCTTTTCCTTATGAATCAGGGTGAAGTCTCTCTCAGGGAGGAGTGATAGGGAATGGCAAAGGATACACTGACAAAGGAGATTAATCAGAACTGACTTTGACAAACACTGTGGAAATGGGACAATTAAAACAGACTTTCGGGGGGGAAAAAGAGGCACGAACTGAGGTGGGTTAGAGAAAATAGTGCAACAATGAATGAATGGAAACCCAAAATCTCTGTAAATGTTCATTAAAATTAATAAAATTTAATAATAATAAAAAAGATCTGGACACTTCTATAACTTTCATCCTCTCTCCAGGTTCATAGGGTTTCCAGAGGCAAGCTATTTCAGAAGTGGATGCCACTCCTGCTTCCAAGCTTGTTTTAATCGGGGAGCTCCACCAAACAGTATCTTGTGACCTGCTGCAATTTTCAAGGACAGAGTCTTATTGATCAAAGAGATCTCGCTCTTTGTACAAGCATTCATACGCACATTTTCAGAACTATGACAAAGGAAAGACTGAAAATATGGAATATACTATCATTCTAATCACTATACACTCACAACTTCAAAATCTCAGAATGTGAATGACCACCTCAGAGGACCACTACTCTGTGGGTCCTTCCACAACACTGCCAGGCCTTGCGTGGCTCCGTGGTTTCCCAGCAAACATCATAGGGATTGGCCTGCTCAAAAAGAGGACTCACTTATAATAACTAAAAATTCTTCATCCAGAAAGAGGCAGAGGGGCAGTTATGAAAGCAAAGCCTGGCACAACCCAGCCATGGGATTCTCTCGAAAAAGCTACGGTCACATGGCTGCCCAGAGGGTGCTGGTCCCCAATCTGCATGGGTGAAGAGTTCAGGCTGCAGCTTCATTGAACAAGGTGTTCTCAGCATGTGGCCTCCCCTGGGGCAGGGAAAGTGACTGCTGTCCTGGCACGTGGCTCTACCGGGCTTCTCTGTGGGCTTTGGGACAGCTCTCCTCTCTGTTTCCAGGGTATAATCCAGGCATGCCTTGCAAACACGGACCCTGGAGCCACCTCCTCAAAAGGGATAATGGTGTACTTCTTTGTGCAGCAAGACAGAGGTTGAACCAGCATCTGAAGTTCAAAATCTGTGTCCTCTGCAGAGCTGACATGTTTTTCTGGGCAAGGAATGGAAAACTGCGAGGCGGACTCCCACCAGCAGGCTGAGCACTGGCCCTGCAGACCCTCACCCAGTGAAGACCAGAAAGGCAGTAAAAAAGCAAAACCCAAGCCCACCCTTTGCTGTTGAGTAGATTCCGATTTAGGGACCTGACAGGACAGAGAAGTGCTTTATCGTTTGCCCAGCTGCAAACTTGACCGAAGCAGATTTCCTCTTCTCTCGCCCATGGAGTGGCTGGTGGGCCAGTTCGAAACACTGACCTTTCAGGTAGGAATTGAACACCTAACCATGGTGCCAGCAGGGCTTCTGCAAGGAAGAGATGGGGTCACAAAAGGACATGACTGGTGAGTGGGAGAGGGAACAAGGGACAAGTGAGGAGCCTCAGCTGAGTGCTGTTCTCTGCCTTACCTGTTACACTGTGAACTCGTGGACGCCCGCCCAACAGTTTCCGGGGGAACGTTCAGAAGACTAGCTGCCCCCGTTGTCAAGGTTTGTTTTGACACCTAGAGCTAATGCCCCTAATCTAGTCGTAAACATTTATAACACCATTAACTGGCTGTGTTACTCTGTGCATAATAGCTCTTGCCAAGGAGGAAATCAGCCCTGAGTTCTACGTGTGGGCGTCTCAGGATTCAGTGGCCATTGGTAAACATCAGTTCATTTCCTCTAGTCCAAAGGCGGATGGAAGAAATGAAGGGGTAGAAGAACAGTATGAGTATGTTCATCACACGGCCCATCATTTACCCCACACAGGCTGAAGGTCCCAGCAAGGGCAGCTGACAGTGTGCCGCCCTCAGTCTGGAGTGAGCCATTTATTTTATTTGGGGATTTAACATTACTGTATTTTCATGCACTTTGCTTTTGAATAGGTAATAGATGCAAATGGTGAAAAATCTATCCGTCCACACATGGAAAAGTAATTGTCCTTCCCTGGATATCTCCCAGGCAATCAGTTCCCACTAATGGAGGCAACTATTAATCTCACGTCTGGAATATCCTTCCCGAAAACCCCCTTAACATACACAAGTACAGGCAGACAGAAGAGTTCTTGAAGAGCTGAAGTTTCACTGCTACCAATTATTAAAATGAAAGTGGGGAGCAGCTACTGTGCTAATTAACATTCTAGTTTTCTGCCAAGTTATTAGGAGGCATGGGTCTTATCTGCAGGAGAGGCAGAATAACTGAAGCTAAAACAGGAAATAAGAAAACATCATCAACATTCCACTTACTGGAAGCACTTCTTAATGGCCCCTTTCTTGTACCTGTTACCTATTAAGCAGGAATATTTTCCCCCCTTCTTCTTTTACAAGTGAGATAAACAGGCTCAGGTGGAAGAGGAGAGATGTGCCAGTCTGGGATCTTTGCCTGCCTCACAACTGCTCGAGGTTTCAGGCTGAAAAATCTAGACATTATTATTCCTCTTTGCTGTACAGTCATCTATCTGGGATGAAACTCTGGTGATCACTGAATTTCAAACTACCTCACCATCCCTCCTGCAAAAGTAAAAATGAAAAACTGAACCCATTGTCTTTGGGTTGACTGTGACCCCTGGTGACCCTGGATCAGGTTTCTGAGGCTGTAAATGTGAAGGGGAACAGACAGCTTCACCTTTCTCCCAAGGAGCAGCTGGATGAAGTAAACTGCCGACCTTTCTGTTAGCAGCCTCAGACTTGACCTACTCTATCACCAGGGCTCCTTGCTGGGGACAGCAATGCTGATGCTCAGTGAATTCCTTCTAATAACAATCCTCTAAGACAGTGTAGTGCCCACAGTGTTTCCAAGGCTGTGACCTTCACAGAAGCAGACTGCCACATCTTTGTCCTAGAGAGTGACTACAGGGGTAATTCACATTGCTGACCTTTTGGTTAGTGGTCAAACACGTAACCACCAAAATTCCTGAGTATAATATTGTTGTTGTTGTTGTTATGTGCCATCAAGTCGTTTGCGACTCATAGCGACCCTATGCACAACAGCCCTAAACCCTGCTCTATCCTGTGCCAACCGCACTGCCTCCGACACACCCATCCCGATTACCGCAGTCACTGAATCAATCCATCTCATAGAGGGTCTTCCCCTCCTGCGCCGTCCCTCCACCCTCCCAAGTATGATGTCCCTCTCCAAGGACCCATCCCTCCTGGCAACATGTCCAAAGTATGTCAGACGAAGCCCCAGAATCCTTGCCTCCAAGGAGTAGCTTGGTTTAATCCTCTCCAAGATGAATCTGTTTGTTTTCCTGGCAGTCCATGGTACATTCAGTACTCTTCTCCAGCACCACAGCTCAAAGGCATCAACTCTCCTTCTGTCCTCCCTAGTCGTTGTCCAACTCTTTGATGCATAACAAGCGATTGCAAAGACCATGGCCTGTATCAGGTGCACCTTAGTCTCCAGAGAGACACTGTTGCTCTTGAGTACTTTAGAGAGGTCCCTAACAGCAGACTTTCCCATCGCGATATGCTTTTTGATTTCCTGACTGCTGGTGCCAAGAGTGTTGACTGTGGAGCCGAGCAAACTGAAGCTGTGAACAATCTCAATCTCTTTGCCATCCATCCTGATGCTGCCAATTGGTCCAGTAGTGAGAATCTTTGTCTTCTTGACATTGTATAATATTACTCAGCCAAAAAGAAGAATGAAATATTCATATATGCAACAATACAGGTGAAACTTCAAAACATTGTGCTGAATAAATAAGTCCATTCCACAAGAACAATTATAGGCTTCCATTTCTGTGAACCAGCTAGAATAAGCTAATGTACAGAGATCAGAGTTTATTAGTGGTTACGAGGGATCAGAAAGGAAGCTCTGGTGGACTAGTTGGTAGGTAGTTGCTCTGTCAACCCAAAGGTGAGTGATTCAAATCCACTAGTTGCTCTGCAGGAGAAAGATGGGCCATCTCCTTTCGTCTGAGTCAAAGCTTCTGAAAACCTGCTGGAGGGTCAGCTATGAGCCAGACCCAATTTGATGGTGATAAGAACAGAAAGAAAATGTATAAGGCTTTGGTAAAGAGATGGGAAGGGGAGTACACACAAGGAATAGGAAACCCTGAGCTTCTGTTACGGATGACGTTATCATTTAGGAACGGGAGCTCTGGTGGTCTAGTGGCAAGAAGCTGTGTAGCAGTCACATGGTTCAAGGTCACCAGATGCTCTGTCAGAGAAAGAAGGGCAATCCCCTTCTGCGTGATTAACTGCCTCTGAAAACCCACCAGAATGTCAGCTTTGGGTCAGTTCCAACTCTACGGTTCACACCACCACCACCACAAAGGAGCTAGTTAAATAAGTTGAGTAACATTATCAGTGTCAACGAACTACACCGTTGTTGCCAGATGCTATGTAACCAATGCCAAGTCACAGTGACCTTACATACAACAGATAAAAATCTTGCCCAGTCTTATTGTTGTAATTGAAGGGTCAATCCGTCTCACTGAGGGTCTTCCTGTCCTTGGTTGACCCTCCCTTCTCCGAGCAAGCTGACCTTTTCCAGGTACTAGTTCCTCTTAATGACATGCCCGAAGTCTGTGAGACGGAGTCTCACTACATGCTTTTAAGGGACACTCGGGCTGCACTTCTTTCAAGATAGACTTGTTTAAGGGGAGCTCTGGTGGCCTAGTGGCAAGAAGCTGCACTGCAATCCCAGAGGAACACGGTTCAAATCCACCAGACGCTCTGCTGGAGAAGGAGGCACAATATCCTCCTGTACCAGTCAGGTCTGATTTGACGGTACACGCACACAAAATTTAAAAAAAAAAAAAGATAGACTTGTTTGTATTCTTGGCCAACATGACAATTCAAAGGCATCAATTCTTCTTCAATCTTTTTCACTCAATGTAAAACTTTCACACACAGATGAGGCAACCGAAAAAATAACATGGCTTGGGTCAGACACACCTTAGTCTTCAAAGTGACATACATGCTCATTAGCATTTTAAGAAGGTCCTTGACAGCAGATTTACTCAATGCAATGCACCATTTTATTTCTTGGCTGTTGACTGTGGATCCAAGTAAAATGAACTTGTTGACAATTTCAATCATTTCTCTATTTATCATGATGTTGCTTATTGGCCCAGTTGTTATGATTTGTGTTTTCTTGATGTTGAGGTGCAATGCAACTGAAGGCTACAGCCTTTGATCTTCTTCTTTCTTCAGTAAGTGATTCAAGTCCTCTTCACACTCAGCAAGCAAAGTTGTATCATCAGCTGTGGATGAGTCTTTCTCTATTCCTCATACCCTATCATCCTTTATGTGGGCCAAGAAGCTGTCTTCCAAATTTCTTGGTATAGAGAAGTCAGAATGTCCAGGGCTACATGTATTGTTGAATTATTTTTGCCAGTGTCTTCACAGAAGCTTAGGTTTTTCATTTGGTACCATCAATTCTTGACAAAATACTATTTATTGAAACGATTTGATGTGAATCAATGCTATTCTACAATAAGGCT
>NW_006399756.1:16245108-16246253 GCF_000299155.1 Elephantulus edwardii | reverse complement strand
TTTGGTTTTGTAACTTCAGGTTTTTGCACATATTATAGTACTTTCTCTGTCTCCTCTAGTTCCACCTTAAAGTCTTCCAGTTCTCTGCATTATGTTTATCTCTCTGCTTTGGGTTCTTTACATTTAAGAGGAAGTTTCCAAATTCTCCTCATATCCATTTGGTCTGTTCTTTCTTTGTCTTTTTAATGATCTTTGTTTCCTTCATATATGATGTCTCTGATGATGTTGGCTACTGTGAATCTGTCATGTGTTACTATGCCTTTAATGACATAATTAAGGGGTACGGTGTTGTATTCATTGTCAAAAAGAACATTTCAGGATCTATACTGATGTACAATGTTGTCAGCAATAGAATACTATCTATACACACACAGGAAGACCTATTAATATGACTGTTATTCAAATGTATGCACCAATCATTAAATCCAAAGGTGAAGATTTCTACTGCTTTCTCCAGTATGACACTGACAAAACATGCAAACAAATGCATTAATAATACCTAGCAACTGGCATGCAAAAGTTGGAAACAAAGGATTTATAGTCAGAAAATATGGTCTCTATGATAGGAAATAAGGCTGAAGATTGCATGTTGGAATTTTGTATGACTCATGACTTAATTGTAAACATATTTTTAAAAACCCATAACAAGAACCTCACCTGATAGAATAAATAGAAATTAAGATGAGTATATACTTGTAGGAGAAGACGGTGGAGAAGCTCAATATCGTGGGTCAGAACAAGGACAGGGGCTGACTAAGGAATAGATCATCAATTGCTCAAATGCAAGTTCAAACTGAAGCAGAATAAAATTTAAAAAAAATTTAAGAGCACCTGAGATATTCAATAACTTCTCTAACACCACAATACAAGGCATCAATTCTTCTTCTGTCATCTTTATTTGCTGTCTAGCTCTGAAGAGGCATAGCAAATGACTGAAACGACTATGGCCTGAGTCAGGTGCATCTTAGTCTTCAAACTAACATCCTTGCTCCTCAGTACTTTGTAGAGGTCCCTAACAATGGACTTGCACAATGCAATACGTATCTTGATCCCTCCTAACCCCTATTCTAGCATTTAAACCTATTCATTTCCCCCTCACTGTTGTTATGTGCCATTGAGTCATCTGTGTCTCATAGTGACCCTAT
>NW_006399756.1:16227858-16244598 GCF_000299155.1 Elephantulus edwardii | reverse complement strand
GGTCATTCACATCTGCATCCACTTTCCCATCTTGGAGAAAATGAACTCATATAGGTAATTTGGACATAAAAGGATAAGTAATCTCTGTGCCTGGTGAATGGGGAGTGGGAGCGATTCCAGGCAGAGGTCAGAAAACGAGGAAAGACAGAGATGCATGAAAGAACAATGAAACTGGGGCTCCATGGACAAGTCCAAGGTTACTAGTGCATCCAAGAATTCTAGAGATGTGGGGTAGATGTATGAATAATGCGGGTTAGTGATAATTGTTCAGGGTCTTGAAGGCAAGTGAACAAGTGCAGTCTTTATAGGCGCTGGAGAGTTATATTTATGCAAGGCTTAATCAATTATTAAATCAGCAAATATTACTGTCTCCCACATATGCCAGACTATATTTATTGTCTCCTACATATGCTAGAAAAAAGAAAGAGTTCTAAAATAAGCAGGGTCTTCCAAGGATCCTCAGCGTGGAAGAGGACCTGGGCTCAAACGAGACAAGGAGGCAGCGGTCCTGTAAGCAGCTCTCTGCCAACTGTGATGTGGGACCATCTCACTGTGCAGATTACTTTCCTATTTCCAAAATGTTTTAACAAGGAAAGAATTCTCTGAATAAACTAAGGAACTAAAACTTGACCTTCCTCTTGGAAAGCTGAAATGAGCATTAAACTGAGAGGCTAGCTCTCCAGGTAACCGCTCTCCCGGCTAACCTTTATTTTCAATCCAAATACCTTTGGTTAATATTTTATGACTTCTGAGAAGATCAAAAGGGGCAAAGTTTCTCTCTCTGGCATTCACCTGGCTCTAGTGGACCAAGGAAACTGACTGGATGGAACTAGAATTTCAGCAGCCTTCAAAATCATTCCAACAATCTCAAACGAGAAGCTGGGTTAGGCGTCTCTGATGTGAGCACTCAGAGAGAAGGAGGGGCTTGCTTTGGACTTCCCGGTGAAGCTTTGCTGCCTGACAGGCCTGGTGGGTGAGCCCCTCATGTGAGCACAGCCAAAACCACAGGTGGAAACCATTATTGCTGCTTCCTGCATCTAAAAACTATTGCAGGTGCGTAAAACTCTTTAGATGAGTACAAATGCACACACAATTTCCAACTAGAAAATGTCTTTCTATTTGCAGTTTAATTACACGTGCTATCCCTGATTAGAAGAAGGGCGTAGATCGTTCTCTCGACAGAGTAAGGGCTTTCTTGCCCCCAAATCCAGAAATCAATGCTGAAACAATAGGTTTATTGTTTAATAAGTACACAGTGCTTTCAGTTTATTCACTCATTTAAGTCCACTATTTCACTTTCCAGAGGAGAAATAAAGGGACTGTCCATAACCTACAACGTAGGAAAGAGCAGAGCCAGGTTGACTGCAGGAAGATCTTCACCTCTCCACCTATTATGGACTCAGTAGACAAGTCCCATTCAGTCTGCAAATGATTTCTTAGTTTGTTTGGTTTGTTTTTTGGGTTTTTTTTTAGGGCATTGTAATTTCTTAGTTTTCATGCAATCATTGTGTTTCCTTCATGCACATTGCATTTTATACAACCTTTTATATAGCTTGTGTTTTACATAATTATTATTTTATATAATTTACTATTGATCAATGGATTTTACACCCTGCCTCACCAAATCCTCACTGCATCTTCTCTTTTGCTTCACCCCCTCATCATCCATCCACACATCTTTGCTGCCCTGGTGGGGTTTTTGCCTCCCTTCCCTTCTCCTGCCTGCCTACTCCTCTTCGCCCTGAGGGGGGGAAAATGATCTTGTGAACAAGAAAAGCTACTGCAAAAAGTGGAAAAAGAAAACTATTGGAAAATTCTTTCCCTTTGAAAATGATCATTTTCTGAAACGTCTGAAATTTGTTCCAAGTAGAGAATTGGCCTCGATACCTGTAGGAATCTCAGGTGCAGCTGGAATCATGATGGTGCTGTACAAAGAGAAGGCCAGGAGAGAAAGGTGGGGTTGAAAGTATGTGTGTGGGTGTCCACTGTGTCAATCCATCCAACCCACCTCCAGCCAGACACTAGTCAGACACCCTGTGAAATGCAAAGGACGATTGAGACAGCCGCCTGCTCCAGCTTGGGTGCCTGAAATAGGCAGCGGCTGTGCAGGAAAAGGCAATCCAAATCTCATTCCCTGGGCCTCCAGCTCCTCATACACAGGCTTCACCCTACTCCTTCCTTTAACCCTGGGAAGTCTGGCCTTTTACACCCTGTCTCACCAAATCCTCACTGCATCTTCTCTTTTCCTTCACCCCCTCAACATCCATCCACACATGGGTGAGGGGGTGAAGGAAAAGAGAAGATGCAGTGAGGATTTGGTGAGACAGGGTGTAAAAGGGCAAGTGTTGATGTGTGCCATCGAGTCATCTGTGACTCATAGCAACCCTATGTACTACAGCCCTAAACCCTGCTTGGTCCTGTGCCGATCTCACTGTCTCCAACACCCCCACCCCAATTATATGGAGAAAATGGAATAAAATGACATTTTAGACTTTACGCTCGACCTTCTGATAGACAGCATAATGTGTTTTAGCAGCAAAAATGCTTTTTTAGGTATGGATCAGTGAGAGAGAGGCAATTGATGACTTCTGTGAGAGAAGATCTTCACCCTGAAACCTACAGCATCCCCTTTTCAGCAGGAAGGAGCTAAGAGAATATGCCATCCCCTTTTCCTTATGAATCAGGGTGAAGTCTCTCTCAGGGAGGAGTGATAGGCAATGGCAAAGGACACACTGACAAAGGAGATTAATCAGAACTGGATTTGACAAGCACTGTGGCAATGGGACAATTAAAACAGACATTCAAGGCGGGGGGAAAAAGAAGAACCAACTGGGGGGAGGGTAGAGAAAACAGTGCAACAATGAATGACTGAAACCCCAAAATCTCTGTAAATGTTCATTAAAACTAATAAAATTTAATAATAATAAAAAAGTTAAGCATAAAAAATAGTAAAGAACATTTTAATTAATGGTCACCATGACCCTGTGAGATAAGTTTTAAGCTTTACTGTTGTCTCCACTACACATAACGTTTATTGGTTAATGAACTGGGACTACATTAAACTAGATCCACGCAGCTTTATCTAACTCAGGGTATCCATGTTTTCTTGAAGCAGAGTGTTTCTGTGAGAGATTTCCTGACAGCTCCTATTTGCTAAATCTCAATATAATAAGAGAGGCAACTGTGCTATGTGGGAAGAGCCATGTCCTTGGAGTCAAAATGCTCAAATAATTGACAACAGTCAGGTCTCTCACTGTCTCAAGGCTCAGCACCCCACCCTGGAAAATAAGAGTGAAAATAAGCTATGTCATGAAGAAGTATTAGTACAGCAATGTGAAGTTTAGAGGACGAAAGCCTGGGTTTGAATCTCAGCTCTGCCATTTACTCTGTGTAAGGAACAAATTAATGAATCTCTAGGGTCTTTTACTACTTCACCTAAAAAAAGAGGGTAATATAAAAATATAAAAGAAGGACTAGTGTTGGTCTAGTGGGTAAGGAGTTGCAAGTAGTCTGAACCCACCACCTGCTCCTTCGAGGAAGGTGGGCACTCTCCTCCTATGCAATTTACAGCCTCTGAAAATCCACTGGAAGGTCAGCCATGAATTGGTTCCCAATCCATGGCGATAACTCGATTTGACTTGAAAGGATTAACTGGTAGGTTCTGGGGTATTGAAATCCATAATAGTCCCAAGAAAGGTCTGGCCCCTGACAAGCTCCTGGGAGTCCCTGGGATATCCTGTCGGATAAGAGGGTCTCTGTCTCCTGGAGTCTTGGGGCACTCACTCCAGAGAGTTAATAATACCACCCATTCCCCATGACCACCAGTGTGATTTATGACAGAGGCAGGAGATCACACTGTACTAACCTGACCTCTGGAAGGGCTCCGTGCCTTTGTGACTGAACACCAATAAAATCCCTGCACACGAAGGCTCCCTGTTTGACAACACTCCGTATGTACTGTCACATGTCTTTGTTGGAAGAAGTAAGGGTTGTCTGTGCACCCATCTCGGAAAGGACAACTGGAAGCTTGTGTCTGGTCGGTCTATCCTGGATTCTGTCCCATACGCCTTTTACCTTTGCTAACTTTAATCTGTAGTTTTTCACAGTGAGAAATGACAACCATTAGTGTAACAACTTCTCCAAGTTCCATGAGCTTTTATAGGGACTCACTGAACCTGAGCATGACCTCAGGGATCCCTGAAGCAATCATATACACACCCCTTTAGGATTGTAACAGGATGAAATGAGTAGATACTTACAAGACTGTTACATAATACGTACTATATAGATTTCTTCTTTTCAATTACTTGCCATGCATCTGAAAGTTAGACAATGACTAAGGATGACAGAAGAAGAATTGATGCCTTTGAGTTGTGGTAATGGGGAATAGTATAGAGTATCCATTCCATGGACTGCCAAGAGAATCGACAGTTCTATCCTGCAGAAAGTGAAACCACGGTGCTCTTTGGAGGCAAGGATGGTGAACCCATGTCACATACTCTGAGCATGCTGTAAGGGGGAACTAAGTCCTCGGAGGAGGACATCATGCTTGGAAAAGTGGAGGGTCAGCGTAAGAGAGGAAGACTTTCAGTAAAGGTGGATTGATACAGTGATTGTAATAATGGGCTCAAGGGTGGGCAGGGAGAAAAAACGCAACAATGAAAGAATGGAAAGCCAAAGTCTCTGTAAATGTTCATTAAAATTAATAATAAAATAAAAAAAATAACGGGCTCAAGTATGTCAGAGTGGGTGAGGATGGCACAGGACAGGGCAGGATTCAGAGACATTGTTCATAGGGTCGCTATGAGTCACTGTCGACTTGATGGTACAGAACAACAACAACAACAACAACAATGGCATGGCTGTTTGAAGAAGAAAATACAGTCGTTAAAGAAGTTAGAGAAATAAGGTAGGAGAGTGTGCTGGACATAATGCAATACAGATGCCATAGCCACGAGGCAGCTGGAATATGAATGTTGCATCTTGATTGTATAAATTCAGGGATCATTTTGTGGAAAGAAACCCTCATTGCATCATCACTTAGCTACTTCTGGCCATTCTTGCCTCCGTCCTCCCTCTCAAGCTGTCTTCACCTCCAACTCAGTATTCTCAATTTACCGCGCAAAAGGAGGCACCAGATGAGAAAGAAAAGCGTGGTTCGGAAGAGCAAACTTATTTTCCGTCAGAAGAGAAAAGAGGGCCATGACTGCCTAGCTCAGTTTACTGACTGAACCCAACCTGACGCCCAAGTATCAACCCCCACACTCAAATCCCTGCCATCAAGTCAGTTCTGACTGATAAAGACCCAGACTGGCTTTCTGAGGCTGTAAAATCTTTATGGGATGCGATTACCCATCATTCTCCCTTAGAGCGAATGTGGATTTGAACTGCCAACTTTTCGGTTCGCAGCCTCGGCTCCTTGAAGAGTATGAAGGGAGAGCATAAATGTTTCACACTTACAAAAAAAAATGTCCATTTTCTGCTTCTCTTTAGGGAGCTTTGCCAAGTTTAAAAAGGGCTTTGTTGTTACTTTTTAAAATAAGAATTAAAGTCACAATAGGACAGGTTAAAGTATAAGACATTATTAAAACATTACAATATACAGCCAAGTATTTTCTCCTTACGCTGCAATGAATGTCTGTGGCTTGCTGAAAATCCCCATTACTGTAGTATTTGTGTGTGTGCATAGTGTGGGTATTGTACATGCGTGGATCCAGATATAAGAGTTCTCTTTTTCATAGACACTCACACCCACGTGTCCCATAAATGTTACTTGAATACTTAAATAGAAAACGACTTGTTAAACATAAAAAATGTTCTAGTGAAAGTAACTGCACAGATAACGAATTCTACCCACAAGGAGCAAAGCAGAAAATATGGTTTGACCCAAAGAATTGCATCCAAACAATAATTATGAAGTTGAGCATTAAAAAGGTGCAGCTCTGGTGGCTTTGAGGTAAGGAATTGTGCTGTAATCCCAAAGGTATGTGGTATGAATTCACCAGTTGCTCCCCAGGAGAAAGATGGGCAGTCTCCTCATGTCTGGAAATCTGCCAGAGGGTCAGCTATGGGTCAATTCCAATTCAGCAGTACACAACAACAGTGTTAAAAAGGCAACAAATTTGAGTTTGATGACATTTTTACAATTTTTACTTTTTTTACATTTTTCTTCTTAGGTGCATAACATGTCTTCCATATAAAAATAGAAAATATAGACAAAGCAAAAGAAAGCAGTTGTAAACATTTGAATTACCATTTTGGTAGAGCTGGGACTGAGAAACACATTCACAGATTGTACAAGCTGAGAACGAGTGGAGGTCTTTAAAAATAGTCCTTTTCATTTCTTAAATCAAATGACAAGGAGTGAAGTAACAAAGAGAGCAATCCCAGGAGTCAAAAGATCTGCATAAGGACAAGATTCCACCTTGCCGCCCTTCGGTTAGCCCACGGCCTCAAGAATTCACCTAGTCCAAAAAGTGACTGGATGTCACAGGGTTCAAGGCCACAGCCACCTCTGTCACAGACAAGGCCTTCTGTTGTAGCTACTGTCACAAAATCCTCTTTCCTTAACTGGAGAACTCCTCCCGAAGGTTTTGGGTAACATACTTATAAAAGGAATCCCTACATTACAGTTTGAATTGGAAGGCCCCCAAGGGATAGTCTAGCACTGGTTCCTGAGAAGATGAACTTGTCTGAAGACAGGGTCACTGTAGATGTAATCATATGGGAGAAGAATGCAGCTATCTCTGATTTATATCTTTAAACAATGAGGAGAAAAGACACAGACACAGAGGTGAACAGCCATGTGAAAGTACAGCAAGGATTAGAATAGTTATGTTTCTATAAGGCAAGAGAAATCTAGGGCTGCTAGAAAAAGACAAGGATTAAAAGGAAAAAAAAATTCTGACGTTCTGAGAAAGTATAGATCTGTCAACACCATAAATTTGGGCTTCCAACCTTCAACACTGTGGGAGAATAAATTTTGGTTGTTTTCAGCCATTCACTTTGTGATAATTTGTTAAGGAAGTCTAGGAAATGAACGCACATCCTTTGAAACACCACGCATGGCTGCACCCACCCATGGTACCGGTTCAATAGCGTGGACTGACTTTACTTCTTTGGACAAAGTAATTAAGAACAGTGGCTGCTCCAACTTGAAATCCTACCAAGGGTCTAGGACTGTTCCTTGCTTCATAGTTGGCACCTTGCTCTGGCTCTTATCATTTCAGTAAACTCGATAAACTCACACGCTAAGGATGCAATTGGATGTGATGAATATTCACTTTCTTCCTGGCTCCCGATGGTCAAAATCCAATTACTTTGGTCAGAACCTTTTTTTTTCCTTTCTAACTAGTATAAGCCTCTCCTATTTAATGGGAAGATGTGGAATCACTGTTGTAAACTACACAAAGTTCCTCCGGAGCAAAAGTAGCTTCTGCAGAGGGACATGGAGAGCTTAAAGGCTTCATCCCAGGTCTCCTAAAAGGAAATGAGATGAGATTGGAGCTCCCTCTCACAGGTCTCATTCATTCAAAAGCTGTGACTGACCTATACTCATCCAAGTGAGTGGCCTAGAACAAATAGAAGAAACAGTGTCACTGGCCACTATTTTTATGTTGAGGCACCTTGGTTCTATTTGGATTCTATTGGATTCCCGTAAGTCAGATGAAATGTTTTTTCATAAAGAATTACAAATGCCACCATGAAGGTGTGACTTGGATCCTACTCTGTTCCAGGTCCTTCCTGAGGTGTCACTTTTTAGAGGTCATCCCTGACTTGGACAAAAGCAGCCCCTCGGCTGTACTTCATTCTTCTTCCTAGGACTTCATTACCATTACTGTTTGGCCCAGCAGATGTTTTTGCGTGTTTATTTTTTGTTTACATGCTCACATAGAAGGCAAATTGCCTGAGGATGAAGAGTTTTAAATGTATGACTTTCTCTCCGATGCTATATACTTCTTAGGTGCTCAGCAAATGACCTGCTGAAAGGATAAGCGATAGAAAGTCCCCAAGTGGAGAAATTACCGTTGCAAGGTAAGGATACACACCTACAATGGAGACCCCGATAGTACAAAGCTTAATTCACTTAGCTGCTAACTAAAAGACTGCAGGTTCAAGTTCACCTAGAGGTACCTTGGAAGAAAGGCTCCCAAAATTTCTGCCCCAAAAGTCAGCTACTGAGAACTCCACGTGGTAGTCTATTACGCCAATATGGAGGGAGCCACGAGTTAGAACTGGTTCTACAGCAACTGTTAAGTGTTAACTACTGTTACCTGCAGTAACTGTTAACAAACCTGTTGGTGTCAAATCGATTTAACTCCAAGACCCTCTGTTTGGTTTCGGAAGCGGTACTGCTTTTTTATTTTTTTTTTAATTTTTATTGTATTATTTTTACGTGTACCGTCAAATCAGATCTGACTGGTACAGGAGGAGATTGCCTCCTCCTTCTCCAGCAGAGCATCTGGTGGATTTGAACCACGTACCTCTGGGATTGCAGTGCAGTGTCTTGCCACTAGGCCACCAGAGCTCCCTTGAAGTTGTACTTCTTTATGGGATCACACTGCCCTTCTTTCTCCTACAGTGGATTCCAACTGTCAACCTTTTGGTTAGCAGCCCAAGACATTATGGACTATGTGCCAGGGCTCCTTTGTAACTGGCATAACTCACCATATTTACACCACAAGGACAGTGGTGGGATAATTTTTTCTAACAAAAAGAGCAATCAGTCACATCACCTCCAAATGTGGCCACGTCTCACCGCCCACAGTCTCAGGGGACTGCTCTCTAAAGTAAAGCCTTTGTCTTTCACGTATTTCAAGATGCTTGGTGTGATGACCAGCTCTTTACACGCTTTTGAAATAAGGGAGATGCTTTTCACTGCCTTGTTTTTCATGAAAGTCTTCACCAGGGCTCATGCTTTCCAATAGAAAATGCCTTCGAATGACTTCTGGCTTCAGCTAAAAGGACTTTAAAAAACAGAGCGAGTGACAGGTAGGTACCTGCCTAAGCTACTTCCGAACTACAAGAAATTCAGACCCAAGTGTCGCAGGGCACTTACTGCCGGAGCAGGCAGCTTCGTTGGGGCTGGAGGACATCGGCTGGGCACAGAGTTGACAGAGGCAGTCTCTCCCATTGAACGTGACTCGGTCTCCGGGTGGAAACGGGCGCCTGTAGACAGAAAGACACAGACCTCAAGGTTATTCCAGTGATGTCACTCCTCCTCCTTATTCCTGCTGGCTGCTCTCTGGTGCACAGTCGTTTCTTGGTGGATCACCAGCCAAAATGTCTGAAATGTTTTAACCCCACCACCAGCTGGATGTAGTCCAAACCAATTAATCCCTCTGGGAAGAAAGGGGGGTGGTTCTGATGGTTATGTGAGGACCACAGAGTGAAAGACTTCCCTCTGATCAGTAGAGATGCTCCAACAAGTCACTGGGCAGTCACACAGAACAGCACCGTTCCACATGGACACGACATCACGAAGGATGGTCTTAAACACCACGGATGCCTACTCACGCTTAAGGCTCCCCCTCAGGAGGGCTGGGTACCAGCCTGGCATTAACTCTCCCCATTCCCTGGAGCCATCGCTAGACCTGTGCATAATAACAATGAATTTTAGTTTGGTTCCAGATCTCTGAATGGGTGGCCTGAACGTGTCATGGCATCTGAGACGCAGTCCTTTACAAGTGGGGAGAAACAGGAAATTATGTCAATAAGAAATATCTGCTGAAGAATGAGTATTAGCTTCTTTCCAGAAGGACACTTTGCTTTCCTATTTGAGCCTGTAGAGTAACTGCGTATTTTATAAAAATGTTGTCTTCTGCACGTATGTTATCCGTTTCTCCTCCCAGTTCAGCAGAGAGGGCGCCCTGTTCAAAAAGCCACCAGTTAAAAGACACAATGATTTCCATGCTCATTTACTGGCAACTGGTCTATTTACCAATGACCTTCATCACTATGTGTTTTCCAACACATGAAATCGTTGTTGTTTTTGTTAGGTGCCAATGAGTCGAGTACTGCTCATCGCTGGTCCTCCGGCAGGTTTTCAGAGGCTGTGAACTGTACTGGAGGAGAATGCCCATCTTTCTCCTACCGAGCAGCTGCGAGACCCAAACCACTCACCTTTCAGTTGGCAGCCCATCTCCTTACCCAGTAGGCCACCAGAGCTCCCTAAGGATGGAACACTGTTATTAGGTGCCATTAAATTAACCAGGCCAGTCAGCCAGTGTGTGGAAGGAGGCGGCTTTGGGTCATCGCGTTGATAAGATACATGTACTTTTACACACACTCACATACACAAGAGTTTAGAAATAGGAGTTGGCTGGTCACCTTAAGCATGTTACCGACAAGGGGGTATTGGGTTATTTTCTGGTGGGAGTAGCATGCCACTAAAGCAGGCCTTTTGACATAGTAAAAAAAATTTTTTAAAGAGAAAAAAAAAAAAAGTTAACCAGAGCGCACTAGATCTGAACGCTGCCCTGTGCTGTGACATCTGTGTGAACTCTGATGTACTTAAGTCTGTTGTTACAGTCACTGCCAATCCATCATGCTGAAGGTCTTTTTCCTCTATTTCTCTGATCCCTCACCTTCCCCAGGATGTGTTCTGGTGGCCAAGTGGGAAAGGAGTTGTGCTCCCAAATTCAACTGCTTTTGGTTCAAATTCACCAGCTAGCTGAGAGGAAGATGCGAAGCAGAGGTCTGAAATTAGGAAATGTGAAAAAAGCTCACAAGCCTGACATGTTTGTTATACATGAGAATCAGATGCCAAACTTAAGGGCAAGTTCAAGCTTCTAACATCATTGGTTTCATAGTTGCTATCTCTCTTTAAGTTGTCCCTCTGTGTTTGTGTTTTCTCTGTCTCTCTCTCCCTCCATCCCTTCCTCCATCCTTCTCTCTCTCTCTCTCTTTTTCACACACACACACACACACACACACACAAACATTCCACCAGTGGCTTTGGTATCAATACTCAAGGAGAAGTTGACATTCTTCTCTCCATGGATTTGAGAAGTCCTGGGGAACAGAGTTCTTACTTCCTCTCCTGATGCTGTGGTGTTAGATCCCTTTTCACATTGTTCACATGCAGCCCAGAGAGGTAAAGCGAGTTGCCTAGATTACCCAGCAGAGGAGACCAGGCTACGGGCAGGTACAGGTAACTAACACAAACTTAATCCTTTAGTCTCTAACAAAGCCATACTCTGTGAGACCATAGTGGACTCATTTGCTCATGCTCATTAATTAAACCTATATGCATTTCGTACAAACCTATTCAAGAAAGACTGAAGGAGACCTGATGCCTTTGAACTGCGGTGAAGGTGAAGAGTATTGAATAGCCCATGAACTGCAAGCAAGTCTGTCTTGGAGGGAGTATAACTGGGGTGCTGCTTGGAGGCAGAAATCGTGACACTCATATACTTTAAGCATGTGGTTAGGAGGGGTTAGTCCTTGGAAAAAGACACGTTGGGAAAGGTGGAAGGTTAGAGAAGGACCCTCAACAAGATGTATTGACACAGGGACTGTAACAAAGGATCCAGGCGAGGTGGAGATCCTGTGGATGGCGCAGGAAAGGACACTGTTCTGATCTGTTATTCACATGGTTCCATGAGCCCTAGTCAACTCAGCAGCACCTAACAACACAAGCATCACATGTACTGTGTAACAAAGTTCTCAGAGAGTTCAAGGTCAGAGTCACAACAGGCACAGGTTTGTTTGTGTACCTGTGATCAGGGTCAAGGTGGGGGCGAGCCAAGTGAGGCAACTACAGCACAACATTGTAAAAGGCTCTCACTTCTGTGCTCGCACAGCCCTGACTGGGGGTGTCTCCTTAAATGCCGTGCCCTAGCTGCCCCACTTGCCTGACCCTAGTCCAGCCCTGTTTCTGATCTTTTGAGATTTTGTGAGACTTGGAGTCTACACCGCTCTTCTATGGGACAAGCTGGAGTTCACCTCTGAACAAGGCGCTGGACCTCTTATGCTTTGACTTTTGTTATTCAGAATTATTACTGACCCTCTCCAACACCTTCCCTTTTCCCTGCATAGTCTTCCTCTATTGGTCTGTGTGCTTCTGTTTCTTCCATGCCTGTTTGCACTAGAGAGAGAACTGGAGTTATAGTCAGGAAACCTGGGTTCAAATCTTTCCCTGGGAACATAAACCTGGAAAAGTCCTTTAAACCTGGATGCCTACAATGGTGTCAGATTATCCAATAAGCAAGGCAGTCATAAGCTTTGCTGTGCTTATCAGGGAAGAGTTCATGTTTTCCACCACATCAGAGGCTCAGTGAACAAGGTAAAACAGGCCCTTCCGTGTTTCCTTCCTCACCTTAGTGGACAGCTTCCCATGCTTTCCACAACAGGAGTAATAAGCCTTTAATGGGGAACCCAGCTCTATGTGGTCATTAATATTTAAAAATTAATATGATTAGGTATTATTGTCATGACATGAGTCCAGGACGCAGGCTGCACAGTGGAGTGGACTTGAGGGGAGGGACTGTATAACAATGAAAGAATTTTTCTTTTAATTTTCAAAGAGAAGAGCAAACTGGACGGGAGGGATGGGCAGGGAGAAAAGTGCAACAATGAATGAATGGAAATCCAAAGTCTCTGTAAACTTTCCTTAAAATTAATAATAATAATAATAAATAATTAGGGGGAAATTGCTGTCAAGTTGATTCTGACTCATGGGGATATTAGTTCCTGGTTAAACACCCAGAATTGTTAAGAGGGTGAGAGGAAAGTGTGGCTGACGGCAGTTTGTGACTGGAGAGGACTCCGGTCAAGGTGAAGAAGTGCCAGTGAGCACGGTGAGGAGCAATGGTGGCCACCTCTTGAAGGGTCAGAAGTCCAGGGACAAGGACCCAGTTAACAAATGTTTGTGCACTGCTACTAACTTTAATACAATGCTCTCTCAGGAGCACAGAAACCTTAGGCTCATCAGATTAGGCACCAAGGTCTCCTAATCTGGCTGGCTAATCCCATTCCTGGGAACCTCCTTCCTCTGTCCCACAAACCAGCATGAGGGTTTGGGTTCAGGAGGAAAGGCTAGAAATGGGTATTTTAAAGCTATCCCATCCCAGGGAATTCCAGGACCAGGCAGGTTTCGAAGCCACTTTCATCTAGTCTGTAGCCTCTTACTGGGCAATTGCCTTGGACAAGTTAACTCATGTAGCTCGTCAGTCAGCTGAGGAATCAGGACTAGAACTCGAGTCTCCTGAATTCCAGCCTTGAATTCTGAAGAGTGCTGTGTCCTGCTGTCCTGAAAGTGGAGGGATCAGCATGAAGCTTTGCCTTTGAACCTATGCAGATATTATTTTAGTCCATTAAGGCAGAACTTGCCCCCCTAAAAGATTTTTAAAGACTATAATTAATTAAGAAATGGAATAATAGCTACATAATATTCTTTTTTTTTAATTTTTATTTTATTTTATTATTTTTGTGTGAGTGTACCATCAAATCAGATCTGACTGGTGCAGGAGGAGATTGTCCCTCCTTCCCCGGCAGAGCATCTGGTGGATTCGAACCGTGCGCCTCTGGGATTGTAGTTGCAGCTCCTTTCCACTAGGCCACCAGAGCTCCCAGCTACATAATATTCTTAAAACCAATTTTATTATTAATATTTTCTAAGTTTTATTAGGCTCTGTCTATCAGCATTAACTCACTAATTATAGAAACTCAATTCTATAGAATCAGATGTCTGTCTTAGAAACATAAAATGCTAAAAAGCAAGATGAAACAAAAAACCTCTTCTTTTTTTTAAAAAAAAAAAATAAAGGAATAGAACAGAACAAACATCAGTGTTACTCCAAAATTCTAGGATTGGTGAGTTAGAATTGATCAATAAAGTGGCTGAACATTGTTGGTGAGTCTCAGTTTTATTACTGGAATTAAACCATCTTGAGTTCTTTTATGGATAATCCCTCAAATGCAACACAAATATTTAACTCACACTTCACCTTTCTCTCTGATCATCTGAATCAAGTTGACCTGTGACATTAGACTTAACCTTGGTCAATGACAGAGGCCCAGAGAACAGAGGTGGTGGTGTTATGTGCCATCAAGTTGGAACCGACCCATAGCTGACCCACCAGTGGTTTTTCAAAGGCTATAAATTGCATGGGAGGAGACTGCCCACTCTTCTCCCTAGGAGCAGCTGATGAATTCAAACCACTTGTCTTTCAGTTGGTAGTGCAACTTCCAACTGCCTCTACAAATCCACTGGAGGGTGAGCTATGCGTTGGTCCTGACTCAAAGGTAAACAACAACAACAAAAACATGCCTAGGCAGTGGAGGTTAGCAAACTCGACCCATAAAAGGTCAGATTGTAAACATTTCCTTAAACCTTGGAGGTCACAGGATCAGTGTTCTCAATTCTACTCAATTCTGTCATCATTGTTTGAAAATAGCCATAGATAATAAGCAAAAACATACAAATATGGCTATGCGCCAATAAAGCTTCATTTCTCAAAATAGATGTTGGTTTAGTTTGATCCATGGGCCACAGTTTACCAATATTCAATTATAAAGTATAAAGTAAATATATTATTCAGATGCAGACACACACACACACACTTCCAACTAAGCTTCAAATTTCCAAACAACTATGCAATTTCTCTTTGATGTTATCATTGCTTCAAATATTTCGGCCTCAGACTTGGTTTCAACCTCCTTAAAAACAGTCTGATTACCCCAAAGTGGACATCACATTAAAGCTTCCCAGTGAAATGATTTTTTACTAAATCTAAAAGGATGTTTTAGGAGGAGGACTAACAAATTTAAGGACACGTAAGAAAAAGAACTTTTTAAGATTACAAACTCCACCCACTGCTGTTGAGCTGCTTTCTTCCTCAGGTTTCCAAGACGGTAAATCTTTGTGGGAAAGGACTGTTCATCTTGCCTCCGAGGAGCAGCTGGTGGATTCAAACCACCCACCTTTCAGTTGGTAACCCAGGACATTGTGTGCTATGTTTCCTAGGCTCCTAGACTAAATATTACTCCAGATAACAGCCAAGCCCAGAATGTCTGTGCTGGGGGAAGCTGCAGGCATCACAACGACAACTACTTACTTGCAGATAGTGCAGGCAAAGCAGGTGGGGTGGTAGGTTTTGCCCAGAGCAGTTACCACCTCTCCTTCCACGAATTCTCCGCAGCCGTGGCAGCGTGTCCCGTACATGCGCTGGTAGTCCAGGGTACAGAGGTACTCCCCATTCTTGATGAAGAAGCCCCCTTGCGCCAGGTCACAGCCACACACTGCAGAGAGACAAGTTCACATCTGGTCACCCACCAGCCAGCCTCTGGGCAGGAGATGCCTCCTACGGAAGGCTGCTTGTTGATTGTACGATCTCAATGGCTTGGGCTGCTTGAGGGGAGGGGACTAGTACAAAGACCTTCTTATCGTCGGGTTCTCACCTCTCTCTTGCCTGCCTCTCTGGTTTTCCCTCTCCCTTGGGGAGTTATGCAATATCTCACACAAGTAAAATTCACTGGCGAGGTCTCAACTGCCTTGTGGTATGTCTAAGATTCCGAGGCAATCAAACAGCTTTTGATAGAAAGATACTGTTAATGAAGGCTGTTTCAAATATGAGCAAATCTGTCCCTGGCGATGCGAAGCAGGAAAGGTGCCCACTGCTTGCCTACACAGCTGCCTGGTTTTGGCCAAGGCTGTTACAGAGCTGAGTAAAAAATTCCTACTATAGCAAAAGAAGTAGCTCAATTTCCAGGTTACATTTTTCCCATGTGGGAAATACATACTTGCTCATAGCTATTTAAAAAAAAAAGTATACCATGTTTCATTTTCTCTTTCTGAAGCAAATGGAAGAAGTCAATTGTGTGTATCTGTATACACACTTTGTGTAGATGTCTATATAAGATCTGGAATTAGAAAACCAAGAGGAAAGAAGAGTGCTGGCATTTTTCAAGGTGAAAAAAATGAAAAACAGTTCAGTCTTTGAACTGTAATACTGAGGACTCTGTAGGTAAAATCTTTTCACTATGCTCTTTAAGTTTGCAAATTGAGCAAATAATCTGAGAAGGTGGATTATGAGGGGGGGAAAAGCATCAGAATTGGAGGAAAATGAATAAAACATTTGCTGTAAAAGGTGCAAGGGCCATGCGGGGTGTGCCGTATCTGGCCCTTACAAACCTTACAGGGGGGAACCACCACCTCTGTCCACAGCATCAGTGACACAAAACCAATTCCCATGAGGTTGGACATGCCCCCCATGCTCCCATGCCTCCGTGTACTCATCTCAATACCAGTCTTACTGCTTGGCTGGGTCTAACATCCAATATGACAGCTCACAGACCACACATCACACAGAACTATACTGGGGGAATGAAAAGGTTGCAATTCAGATTAATAACAAAATAGAGTTAAAACATCACAAAATGTGCACATAGGCACCTCAGCCTGAATCCTCATGGCTTTAAGTGTTTCCAAGTTCTCAGTCCTGCCGATATTGGCTTTCCTCACCCCAAAGTTGAATGTCACATTCAATTTTCCAGTTCAGTGATCATTTCTGCTGCCATCCTGAAGCTGTCCTACATTCCGCTGGGTTGGAGGAGGTTTCTCTTCTCTGGCTAGGTGAAGAATCTCATCTCTTCTGGTGGGGGAAGAATTCCTTATGATGGGGGAAGAATTCCTATTCTCTATAGCTAGAGCTGTTCAATCTATTGGTGAGACTAGCCATTCCTCTTGTAGATTGCTGAGAACAGCCAATCCCCTTGTGGAATGGTAGACACCCAAGT
>NW_006399756.1:16225123-16226938 GCF_000299155.1 Elephantulus edwardii | reverse complement strand
CACTGATGGCCAAAAAAAGTCCAGACAAGTCTATCTTGTGGGGCCAGAGTGCTCCTCCAAGGTAAGAATGGTGATATTTCATCTCACACTTGGGCATACTGACCAGAGGGGCCAGTCCTTGGAAAAGGACTTCATCCTTGGAAAGGTGGAGAATAAGGGACAGAACGGAAGACCCTTAAGAAGATGGATTTATCACAACGACGGGCTTAAACACAGGAAAGATTGTGAGGATGGTCCCTGATTGAGTGAAGCTTATATATGTTACACATAGGTTTCTATGGTCATAGGTCAGAGTCAACTGAATAGCACCCAACAACAAAAATAAGATGAGTAAAATGCTGAACAATGCAGGAAACACTGAAGATGAACAGAGTCACTGTACCATTTCAGGAGATAGCATATTAGCAAAAAACAACGATACTGAAGGAATATGTTCACACTACACTGAAGGCATTGGTGAAAACATTAAGGCAACAGACACCAAAAGAATGCCCTTTGGTAAGTTTCAACAAATGAACGCAATGTTGGAGGCACACATACATCTATGCCAAGAAATCTGCAAGAGACCTATCGGCCAACTGACTAGAGGAGATCCATATTTGTGCCCACTCCAAAGAAAAGTGATCCAAAACACTGTGGAAATTATTTAATAATATCATTAGTATAATAAACAAGTACATTTTTAGAAGATAACTCACAAATGGTTACAGCAGACCATTGACAAAGAACTGGTAGAATCTCAAGCTGGGTTTAAAGGTGGATGTGGGATAACGATTATCACTGCTGATGTCAGCTATATCTTTGCTGAAGGCAGAGAACACCAGAGAGATGCTTCCAAGTCCAAAGCAATTTCATTATGTAGCTCAGAAGAAAATACATAAAACACTGTAAAAAATGAGAACTCCAGAACAGTTGATTGTGCTCATGAAGAATCTTTACATAGACAGTAATTCTAATAAACAAAGGAATACTACATGGCTTAGTCAGGACAGGTGTGTGTCAAGGACATATTCTTTTAACATACTTACATAATCTGCATGTTGAGCAAATAACGTGAGAATTTGGACTACTGAATAAGAATGCAACAAGAGGACTAGAGAAAGACTCATTAATGGTTTGCTACCTATCAAATCAGTATGCTAAGCAAAGCATCTGAGAAGCTGAACTCTGTGAAGAAGAATGTGGCATCGGGATCAGAGGAAGACTCATCAACAACCTGTATTTTGCAGATAACACAATCTCGTTTGCTGAAAGTGAAGAGAACTTGAAGCACTTGCTACAGAAGACCAAAGACTACAGCCTTCAATAAGAATTGCATCTCAACATCGAGAAGACAAAAAATTTTAACCGCTGGACCAATAAACAATGTCATGACGGATGGAGGGAAAAAATTAAAACTGTCAACAATTTCAACTTATTTGCATTCACAGTCAATGCCCTTGGTATCAGCAATCAAGGTATCAGGAGACATATTGCATTGGGCAAGTCTGCTGTCAGGGACAACTACAAAGTACTGAGGAACAATGAAATCAGTTTTAAAACTAAGGTGTGCCTGATGTAGGCCACGGTCTTTTCAATCACTTGTTGTGCATCTCAAAGCAGGGCAATGAATGACAGAAAAATTGATGCTTTTGACCTGTGGTATTGGAGAAGAAGACTTAACATTCCATAGACTGAAAGAATGAACAGATAAGCCTTAGAAAATGTGCAGTTGCAATGCTCCTTGGAGGCAAGGATGGTGAAGCTTTGTCTCACTGTGGGCATGCTGCTAGGAGAGGCTATTCCCTAGGCAGTGACATCGTGCTTGGAAAGGTG
>NW_006399756.1:16179809-16223138 GCF_000299155.1 Elephantulus edwardii | reverse complement strand
AAGGAGACTAAGAAGGATGGGTTCCATAATGTATACTGCACTGAAACAGAGGAGGGAGAAAACTATTTAAAAAGAATATGTGATTAGGTATTTCTGTCATGACAGGAGTCCAGAGCGAAGGCTGTATAGTGGAGTGGGCCTGGGGGGAGGGACTGTAAAACAATGAAAGAATTTTTCTCTTACTTTTCCAAGAGGGTAGCGTACTAGGGGGGAGGGTTGGGAGGGGAGAAAAGTGCAACAGTGAATG
The DNA here is from genome assembly GCF_000299155.1 of Elephantulus edwardii. Lineage (NCBI taxonomy): Eukaryota > Metazoa > Chordata > Mammalia > Macroscelidea > Macroscelididae > Elephantulus > Elephantulus edwardii. The sequence continues at coordinate 16,222,891 of NW_006399756.1, read as the reverse complement.
AATGGAAATCCAAAGTCTCTGCAAATTTTCATTGAAATTAATAATAAATTTTAGAAAATGTAAAAAATATTAAGTACAGCCAGGATGCTCTTTAGGCGTGAAGATGGTAAGTATTTTTTCATCCAGTGTACTTTGGACATGCTGTTAGGAGAAGGGACCAGTTCCTGGAGAAAAGCATTATGACTGACAAAGGAGAAAGTCAGTGAAAAAGTTGAATACTCTCAACGAGATCGCTCGACACAGTAACCGCAACAATGGATTCAGAGAAGCAACTGTGGGGAGGTGTCGGATCAAGTAATGCTGCTTTGTACACAGGATTGCAATGAGACAGAACTCCTTAGAGGCAAGGACAGTGAAACTCTGTCACACAGACTCTGAGTATGTCGTAAGGAGGAGCTAGTCCTTGGGAGAAGAGCATCATGCTTGGAAAGGTGGAAGGTCAGCATAAGCGAGGAAGACCTTCAACAAGATGATCAGACACAGTGCAGCAATTGGCTCAAGTGGGTCAGAGCTGGTGAGGATGGCACAGGGGAGGGCAGGGTTCAGATCTACTGTTTAGAGGGTCGCTGCGAGTCACAGTCGACTCAATAGCACATGACCACATCACCACGAGACACAACTGACTTGATGGTACTTCGCAACAACAGCATATCTGTCTCTGCCTCTGTCTTTCTTTCTTCATGTGTTGATGGTATAAAACAAATAAAAAAGAAGAAAAGGAACTATGCCTAAGATAAAACTGTTATTCATAATCTCAATATAGCAAAAGAGGATGTTTTGTTGTGCCTGGCTTTGGCATCTCTTTCAAAGGCATGCAGCTGTGGATTCCAGAGATGGTGTAAACATGCAGGTCCCGGGATGCCAGGGACCAGGGCCTGCTCGACGTGTTTAGACACGACCAGAGCAGGTCACAGCACAAGCTCAAAGCAGTCCTGAAAGCAAAGATTCTTCCATTACTTCATGACTGGGAAGCTACAGCCAAGGGTGGAATCGTCAGTCTTAACCTCTCGCATTCCAAGCATTGGGGGACTACATAATTAATGCTGAGCAGATAATACGAGAAGGTAGACTGTATGTGGCATCAGGACTGGAGGAAGATTCAACAATCTATCTTATGCAGGTAATACAATCTTGCTTGTAGAAAGGGACGAAGACCTGAAGCACTTACCAGAGAGACCTAAGTCTTTAGATATGATTACAGATCAACAGTAAGAAAACAAAAATCCTCACCACCAGGCCAGTAGGCAACATCATGATAGATGGAGAAAAACCCTACAGTTGTCAGCCATTTAATTTCATCTGGATCCACCAGCAACACCCATGATAGCAGCAGTCAAGAAATCACAAGGTGCTGCATTGGGAAAACCTGCTGTCAAGGCTCTGTCCCAAGTGCTAAAGAGTAAGGATGTCAGTTTAAGGACTAAGGTGCTCCCGATATAAACCATTCTATTTTTCAATTGCTTTGCATCCATCCGAAGTTGGGCAATCAATACAGAAGACCAAAGAAGAATAAAAACCTTTGAATTGTGACATTGGTGAAGAATATACCATGCATTGCCAAAAAAACAAGTAAGTTCATCGTGGAGGAAGTGCACAGAGTGCTTTTTAGAGACAAAGATGGTGGAATGTCACCTCACATACTTTGCTCATGTAATTAGGAGTGGCCAGTTCTTGAAAAAAGACATCATGCTGGGAAAAACAGAGGCCAGAAAAAGAGAAGACGACTCTCTTAGACTTGATGACTGGAACAAAGGGCTAGACCGTGGCAGAGATCATGAGGACAGCACTGGCCAGGATACGGCTCAGATCTGTCGTTTACAGGGTCACAATGAGTAGCAGTTGACTTGATGACACATACCAAAACAGGTAAAAAAAAAAAAAGAATTCTCTCTTTTTTTGTATTCAGTTGGGTGGGAAGGGGAGAAGGTGAGTTCAATCACAAAACTGATCTCCTGAGAACCTTCCAGAAGGCTTCTCAGCTTCCATTAACTCCACTTACTCATGAATGCAGAGGACATAGACAAGAGCTGATCAGAGAAGAGTCACACCACGGTAACTCTTCCCCACCCTGAGTCAGAGTCTTCACTAACTACAAGCTATTAAAGAGCTTCAAGGTGGCAGAGAACCTTAAAACAGGGATTCGTCGGAGTTTGTTTAGATCAACACCTCGCAGCTAGGATGATCTCCTTTATAATCAAGGAACCCAAGATCATGGCTCGCATCCATTACATCTGAAAATGACCACCCTATAAATACGGCTCTGATCATATTACCTGGTAAACAGCTCTGTCACCACCGGCTGCCTCCTCAGACCTGCCAGGGCCTCCTCCTGTCCCCACTGTTCTCCCTCCTGCTTCCTCCTCACTAAACATGTGCTGGACGAGGGGACTCAGAGAGGCAGGGGACAGACATACAGGCCTACAAGTTGAGAGCACTCTATAAAGAACACTGAACATTTTATGTTGTTAATCCCTGAAAGATATTTAGTACTGTCGCATTTCCTAAGAGTATTCTAATCTGCCCTGGTGGTGCAAGAAGGTAAGTATTCAGTTGTTAAGTGAAAGGCTGGAAGCTTGAATTCGTCCAAGAGCTACTCAGGAGACCTGGAGATCCAGTCCCATTAAGACCTTGGCCTAGAAAACCCTCTGGGGCAGCTGGGCTCAGTAGCTTAGAGCTACATGTGAGTCATGATTGATCTGACAGCACCCAACAAGTATGGACTAGCTGTAATTTCAGATTCTTCTAGCTTTTACCTCCCAATGCTTTCCTTTCCTGCTCCGTCTTCACTGCTACACTCTTGGATTCTGGTGCCTCTTATGGACCCCATCTCTATCTATCTATGAGGCCCAAAGGCCTCCCTGGGGGAGGGCTCACTCCTCCCTGCCCCCGGCTTCAACACAGCTGTACAAAGGAGGCTCAAATCAATGTCTTTCTCTGTTGCCTCTTCCACAAACATCAGACTCTTTATTTAGCTGTTAAGCACACACCGCATGTCCATCTCAAACGAGGCTGTTCAAAACAGGTCCAATCCTTTCAGCTTCTCTGCTAGACACATCCCCAAAACCTTCTGCTATTTATTAAATCCTGTTCTTTCTTTCAAGAAATTGGCAGCACTGTTCATTCCCCTGATATTTACATAAAAAAATTTTCAACTGGCCACGCCCCTTGTCCGTTTTCCCTAAGAAATTTCCTCAATCCAATTTCCTCTTCAGCCTTAGCATCCCCATAATTCAGACCCTGGCCTTCAGTATTGCACTCATATATAAAAACCATTTTGTTAAAACTGTGCTTGCACTAAAGATGTTCTGATAAAGGACCAGAAACAACCTCAATTCCGTTCAGCATCGCAATGCGTTAGACTATGAACATTCAGCCTCTGGAATTGGTGTAAAAATGAATGAGATCAATAGTTCAGAGGTTGTCTATGTGACAGTTCATAAAAAAACAACAAAAGTCACAGAGTACAGAATTTCAATAATCCCATGTTTAAAAGTCTACTTTTTTATTAAAAAAAGATAACATGGTTTAACACAAACATCCCAGCTGGGCCCAATCCACTGCCACTGAGTTGATTCCAACCCAAAGTGACCCTGAGGGCTAGAGCAGAATTGCTGTGGTGTTTCCGCGAGGCTGTAAATATTTATGGACACAGGCGGCCACTCCTTTCTCTCATGGGCTTGCTGGTGACTTGGAACCACTGACTTTCAGGTTCCCTGGTGAGCACTGCATCACAGTGCCACCAGAGCTCACCGAAATAAACACAGAGTTGCTAAATTGGCTCTCACAAAGGGTGAAGAACTATTAACTTTCTCTTCATATGCTTAATTATCCCCTCACTCTTAACATGTCAAGAAAAGCCAGGCCAAACTTAGAAAACATGGAATGGGAGGGAAGCATGTTCCCTCTCTGTCATAGTGCAGCATGTATTTACAGATCCACTTAAGGATGATTTCATGATCCGGAGGACTGGATCGGAGGACTCAGCAGTGCTGTGGAAGAAAGGTCGGCCAATGTCATGTCAAAAGATCACAGCTATTGGCACTTCCGCAAAAAGCTGAACATAGAAATGCCATATGACCCAGCTATTCCACTCTGGAAACTCTATGTACGAACAGTGCTCAGGCTGTTCGTTCATAGGGTCGCTATGAGTCGTCTACGACTCGACGGCATTAAACAACAACAACATTCCACTACTTGGAATATACCCTGAGAATATGAGAACTGAGGCACAAACTGAGATTTGTACACCAATGCTTATAGCAGCATTATTCACCATCGCAAGAACATGGAATACTACGCAGCACACCGGAGCAATAACTTTGTAAATTATTATCTAACTTGGGAGGCACTGGAGAGCATTACATTGAGTGAACTCAGTCCCAGAGGGATAAATATTATATAGAACCATTATTTAGAATGAGTATAAGGATCAAGAAGGGGTGAGAGAGGCTTAATCATTGGGTTGTACAATTTGATGGGTGCAGGGTAAGGGAAATTGAAAGAATTTGTTCGAATTTGTATTCGAGTTTTGTAAATAAAGAAGAAAAACATGACACTAATTTGTTCAAACCATACTACTGAATTTTTAGAATAAATTTAAAAAAAAAAAAAAAGATCACAGCTACTGAAAGACCTGCAGACACACACAGGGCCGTCATGGACTGGAATGGAGAGACGGGCACCTGGTTTGGTTTTTTATCTCATGCTCTTGTGGTAGGAAGTTGGGTTGCCAACCCAAAGACACGTGGTTCAAATCCATTAGCTGCTCCACAGGACATAGTTGGGCAATCTCCTCTTGCGCAGTTCACTGCCTCTGAAAACCTTCCAGAGTGTCAGACAGGAGTCCGTTCTGACTCAAACATACACAACAAGAACAATGAATCGTCATTTGATGATTAAGTTGACTAGGGTATGGGAGTAGTGAAGTTAACATGCTCACCTGTAGATTTTTGCCTAGTAGAGATGTAGATAATTTCTGCCTTTTTTTTTTTTTTTATTGTTGTTGTTTTATAAAACTACCAATTAGTTTTTCAGGGAGCTCCAGTGGCCTAGTGGTGAGAAGCTGTGCTGCAGTCAAAGGCACGCATTTCGAATCCACCAGCTGCTCTGCAGGAGAGAGATGAGCTCTCTCTTCCCAAGCAATTTACTGCCTCTGAAAACCTGCTGAAGGGTCAGTTACGGGCTGGTTCTGATTTGACGGCACACAACGACAACAAGCAGTTTTGCAACAGGGAAAGAGGGCGGTTACCTTCTGTGACATTTATAAACTCAGAAAAGCTACTGGAGAATCAGCTATCAATCAGTTCTGATTCAAGAGCAATAGAAGAGAGAGAGAATCAGTTCTGTGTGCAATCTGTCATGTGATCCTTCCATTCCTTCTTCAACGTCCTTAGAGCTCTATTGCCTTCTCTCTTCTTTGAACCAGTTTTGCGACTCTGCTGGTTCTCTCATCAAGGCAGAGGGGTCCTTGGATACAGGCTCATTCGAGATTTGTAGGAGAGGCATAGATTTAATTTCTTGCACTTGACACTTCCACAAAGCTGTCACTTGTTTTCATAGATAATCCCTCAAGACAAACATTTAAAATTAAAAAAGAGAAGGCTTTGGTCTGTGCTATATTAACAACTTAGCAAATATTTTTTAACTGGTGGCACAAAGCAAAACTTTTACCTCCAAATTATCACTCAATTGCAATTAGCAAGGTCAAGTTCCAGCAGACTATCTTTAGATTCTGTTTTATTTTTAACTTGGAGTGCTCTATTTGTCTTTGCTTTAGTTGAAAGTTAACATATGCCCAGGGAAAAGCATAAATGCCTTCCATAAAAATATAGAGCTGTCAGTAACTGCATTACTTCTTCCCAATGATCAATTATTCAAAACCTGCCCCACTTAAGGCTCCACTGAATCAGACCAGGGCCAGCGCCCTACCTGTGCCCTTGAGTCCACACTGTCTGCAAGCCTTAGAATACAAAGGAGGACAGGATTATACATATCTAAGCAACTTCATGCAAAAGTGAGGAATTAGTTATAGCCAGACTTCAAAATTCAGTTTTTTGTTTTTTGGGTTTGTTTTTTATTAAAGGATGCTACTAGGAGCTGTCTCCTACAGTAGACGGGCCCTGGCTGTAAGTACATACGTCAAGCACTTCGCTGCCTACTGAAAAGCTGATGGTTTAAAACTACCAGCTGCTTCTCAACAAGAGAAATGGGTGGCCGCTGACTCCTATAGAGATTTCCAGGCTCAGAAACCCTCTGGGGCAGATCTCCTCTGTCCTCTAGGGTCTCTAGGAGGTGGAATTAACTCAGTAGCAGTGGGTTTGTTTTTGGTCCGCACATGTAGTAAAATTACCGCAGAACAGGAGGAGGACAAAGTCTGGAGGTGTCAAGTAAGTGTGGAACCAGAATGGTATTTTTGGGACGTACCAGGGAAGCGGTGGCAGCTACTTCTAAAAATATTCTAAAAATATCAGTTAACAGCTTACACTCCAACAAACTGCTTTCAGCAACATTCTAGCTGCCTGTCAAGTAGTCCCTATGGGCGAGATTTTTAGGAGAATGGGCAGTATTTAAAATTCAGCCCGAAGTTGAGTTTGTAAAACACGTTCTTTTCACCCACGAGATGTGTGGACCCTCATGGCCATGTGATGTCCTCATGGACTTTATTAGAAAGGCAGGGAGACACAAGGTTATCGATTGACCTTTTAATTTTTTTTTTTTTCTTTACAATTCTTTGTGCTTTCGGTACACGTTCACACAGCAAGTCAGTTCTCCGGTTCATAGTTTACAGGCAAGTTGTCCCCTGAAGCAGCCTGCGACGCCCGGTTTTCTTCTCTGGCTCCCCATTTCCATTCTTCCAGGTTCTCGGCCCCTCCCGGCCTTCTCATCTCTGGTTCTGGGCACGCTCTGCCTGTTCGGTCTCCTGTGGCACTTTCTCCACGTGGGTTACTGTTTATTTTATAGGTCTGTCTATTATTTAGCTGAAAGGCAGCTTCTGGGGAAGTCTTCAGCTGGACGTTGGAGGGCTGTCTTCTGGCAACAGTCCCAGAGGTTCCTCCAGTTTCTTTTAGATCAGGTAAGTTTGCTTTTTGTGTTGTTGTTTTTTTTTTAAAAAATGTTGTTTCAATCAGCTTTTCCTGTCTCCTCTTATTAGGCTTCACTGTTTTATAGTTTTAGGTTAACAGAAATTTCACAGACAAATATGGAAAGAATCCATACACTCCCCCTCCTTTGACATACAGTTTTGATGATTAACATCTTGTGGTACGTGGCACATCTGTTATAACTGATGACACACCGTTGCTGTTGTTGTTGTGTACCATCAAGTCAGATCTGACCCCTAGCTGACCCTCTAGCAGGTTTTCAGAGAGAGTTAATCGGATGGGAGGAGACTGCCCATCCTTCTCCCGTGGAGCAGCTGAGAGATTTGAACTGCCCATCTTCGAGATTGCAGCGCAGCTTCTTGCCACTAGGCCACTATAGCTTCAATGGCACATGACCAATAAGTTATTATTAACTCAGGTCTGTGATTTATATGAGGGCTCATTCACTGCGTTGTACAGTCCTGTGGGTTTGGACAAACACACAACGTCATGTGTCTTCCTACTTCACGTCTTTGTCCCTCCTCTTGGCAATCACTGATCTTTTCACCGTCCCTGAAATTCTGCCTTTCTCAGAATGTCACAGTGAGAATCCCAGTACATAACTTTCTCTGACTGGCCTCTTTCACTGAGAAATACATATTCAAGGTCCCTCCACATCTTTCTTAGCTTGATAAACTCATTTCTTTTTGTTGATGACTAATACCCTTTTTGGGGACTCAGATTGGTACGGCGCAAGCGCAGTTTATTTTGGAAGCAATTCGTCTTGGGGAGGGTACTTTCTTCTCTTTCCCAGGGCAGAGAATGATTTCCTGGTTTATCTCTCCACTGTGGGGGATGCTGGCAGAACCACCACGGGGAACTGAGCAGCTGACCCAGAGGCCACGCCTCTCTGGAGGTTTGAACTGAAGTGCGTAAGACAAAGACAGATGGGCGATCTCCTCCTGTGCGAGCTGAAAACTCAACAGAGGGTCTGAATGACTGCAGTGAATTTTGAGACTTCAACCTGTAGGCAAATCTGTTTGTCTTCTGAACTTGTCCCTGAATGCGGAGACCTCTTCTAGCTGTGGCTGAGGCTGCGTGGCCTGCATCTCCAAGTGACAAGGACTGTGTGATGATCCGGAACTACTACCTGATGTGGGGCTGTTGTACTCTCTCCTTCTCATTGCTGTCAAATCAAGCCTCACTCATAGCTGACAGCATCTTTCCCAGGCTGTCAACTGCACAGGCAGACTGTCCAACCATCTCCCTTAGGGCAGCGGATAGATCTGAATGGGTGATGATACAACATCCTATGACTATAACATACACACAACACAGCCCCCACATACGCCAATCCAACTTTTCCACACATATGATTCAGAGACACAAACTCCATTAATTACGCTATGCAACCATCACCAACATCTGACTGCTGGCATTCCCATCACCCTAAGCACACGAGAGTGACACAGAACTGTAATAACGGGCTTGAGCATAGTGGGGATTATAAGGACGACACAGCACAGGGCCATGCTTTGCTCCATCATTCACAGGGTCACCGTGGGTGATAGTCGTCGACCAGGAGACACCGAGTAACAACAACAGACACAAACTCAATGCCGTCTGACAGTGATTCTTCTTATCCCTCTCTCCCACTGCTGGCAACCGCTAAGAAACTGTGGTCGCAACACATTTATCTATTTCATATAAGTGAGATCTTATGATACTTGTTCTCTTGGGATTGACAGAAGTGCTACTTGGAACTCTTGTTATTGTTTCTGTTGTTGTGTGTACATCAAGGCAGAACTGACCCACAGCTGACTGTCCAGCAGGTTTTCAGAGGCAGTTAATGGCATGGGGGGAGACTTCCCAGCCTACGTCAGTGGAGCAGCTGGTGAATTCAGACTGTGTACCTTTGGGCTGTCAGTATAACTCTTTACCATGTGGCCACCAGAGCTCCCTAGTCAGGTGAAAACCCTGCATTCTCGCTGTCTGGTGCCACCCTGCCCTCTGCTAGGAAGCCACGGATGAGGGGTGGGAGCAGGGGAAGCCAAGAGGTAGAGAACTCTCCCTTATGTACCTTATCCACCTCTCTCCTCTACTGCAAATAAATCCCATCACTGTCATCAAAGATGTTATCCTGTTCGTGTCCTTAAGTCCTTATTTCATGAAGAACAAAAATGTAGACTTTGAGATAATATCTTCCCAAATTACCAAAATATCCATTATAGCCAGGGGCCCAATTCCATCAGTCTTTTCTCTGAAAACCAAGGTATTATGTGTGTGAAGTTCCCACTCACTGCAGCTCCAGCTAAGAGCTTAAAATAGCTCCACAGAGTCCCATAAACAGTAAAGTGAGGGGGCAGCTTTCCAGCAGAAATAGCTATTTGTTAATGTTTCATCCTGGAAGCAAATAGTAAGCTGTATGCCTGAGAGAACACAGTGAGGCAATTTTAGCATTAAGTTCTAAATTCACCTTAAAATCAATCCTTGTTTCTGGTCAAGAAGGCAGGAAGAAGCCCAGGCAGATGACAAGAAGGGCCCCCCAATACTGGCTATGGCGGAATCTTATTTAATTTGGAGGCTTTATGTACAAACAAAATTAACTATAATGATCGTAACAAAGATACTTCCCAGGATAATATTTCTTATTCAATTTACACCCCCCCCCTTTTACAATTGGGTCTGTAACATAAACACAAGTGTTAATGTCTTCCATAATGATATCAGTTACTTTAACAATCAGAAATATCAGGTGTTTAAGAATACTTAAAATGGCATGTTGTTAGCTGCCATTGAATCCATTTTGACCCATGTAGATCTATGGCATCAGAGCTAAAAATATGCACAAGGAAAAGAAAGGGAAAGATTATTGTTGTTGTTGTTGTTGTTGTTGTGTGTCACTGAGGGAGCTCTAACTCACAGCTGATCTTTCTCAGGGTTTCCAGAGGTTGGAAATCCAACAGGAGGAGAATGTCCATCTTTCTCCTAAGAAGCAGCTAGTAGATTTGAACTGCCTGCATTTTTGAGTTGACAGTTCAGCCCATTACTACTAGGCCATCAGAACCTGGTGGTAAGCCTGAAAGGTTGGTTATGCTTAATAATAGGCTAAGCTTTGCTTAACCTAGGGAGACGTCTCAAACAAGGGTTACACTCGAGATTTTTTGGGTCTTTAAGTAAATTTCATTTAAGCCTAATTCCTCTCCTAGCCTCATCTACTTTTCAGTCTTCAGAAAGGCACAGGCCAGGCATCTTTGCCCTTGATGAGCTCTAAGACGTCAGGTAACAGCCTTAGTGAGAGCTACATGGTATAGCACTGGTCTGTGCATTGCTGTACAAAGATAACTCGTGATTGTTGTGATGTTGAACACTGTGACAGTGATGTGCCAAATGTGATGATAGTTACCTATGGTGGAAAGTGGTGGAGCTTCCCAATTAAGACAAGCTTGGAAGCAGGAGTGGCATCCACTTCCAAAATGGCTTGCCTCTGGAAAGTCTATGAACAGTGCTCAGGGCTTTCATTCATAGGGTCGCTGTGAGTCGTCTACAACTTGACGACACCTAACAACAAGAACAATATATACGTGCCTATAAACGGATCCCACAGGACACTCGTAAAGGGGCAGCTGTATGACCATTTTCACTGGCAACTACGAAAAGCAGTTAGGATGGGGTCTATGACACTCCTTCGGGCTCTTCTCCTGTAGTCGTGCCCCTTCCCTGCTCATGCCTGATCCATAGACCTCCTCCTAGTTAACGTGGCAAATGCACTGCTGATCCCAAGTGGTTCTCCTGAGCCCTCTTGCACATTAGAACCTCTCACCTTCTGAAGATCTGTCCTCTTGACCCTTCCCCACACCAGTACATCACACCCCTGAAACTTACCCTCTGGAGTTCACCACAGACCTTCCTCCGACCCCACCTGCCAGACAGTCCCCTCCCCTCCCCTCCCCTCCTGCCATTACCAACCTCACCGAACCTCACTAACCCATCTTAGGTTCCATGTCCTGATGAAGTCAATGGGCTCATGGTAGCCACTTGGGCTCTGCTTCCGCAGGACTCAGAGGAACTTGTGTCATTTGACTCAATACACATTATGCTACTTATAGTAGCTTTATTCTATTCCATGTACTACACTGAGGTCACCTCCTTGTCCTGACCTACTGAAAACAAACCATCCCTTTTGTTATTCCCCCCCCCCAATACTAAGCAAGATGGTGAAACACTGCTCTTTCTGCCCTTCTCATGATGCTTTAAAACAAGCTGATTCTGAACAGAGAGGGAAGAGTCAAAAGGTGTAACTTCGTGCCAATACTCCTGTCTGCTCCTGAAAGTACCTAACTCGCCACAGGCTATTGAACAACCCTCATCCAACTCCTTTCGTCCCTTAAGATGCCTCTGAACTTCCTCAATAACCGAAAACTGATTCAGCAACTCACCAGCTCCAGAGACAATTGAAATTCACATGTGCTGGACTTAGGCCAGGCTTTGCTTTGCGTAGCAGTACCGTGGAGGCCTGATGACAGAGAACAGAACTGTGATTTACAGTAGATGAGAAGAAACTCGAACAGGATCACAGGGGAGCCATGGCCTTGATTAAAGAAACTCTCAAAGTAACTGGAATTGGGATCAGATGACGGTCTTTAAGAGGATGGTGGGTTATTTTAAGGAAATCAACGGTGGCTCTTTTCCATCCGAGGAGGACATAAGAGAGAAACGTTTGTTTCATATGTACCAAGAGGTGAGGCATGAATGAGTGTATGTTGTAGCCATAAAGATTACCATAATCAGAGCAAGTCTTGGCTAGAGACCATGTCTGTCAGGGCAAACGGCCTTCCTACCCAGCTCATGTATCAAGCACGTGTAGCCTCTGAATACGGGCAATGTGACCATGTCACCTTCTTCACCTACGTACCCAAGTCAAATTAAAATCATCCTTTTAACCTCTTCACAGCATTAATATCTGGGTAATAAGATACATATATACTGAATTAGTTCTTATGTTTTTGTTGTTGTTGATTGCCTTCAAGTTGGGCACAACTCATAGCGACCCTGTGAACAAAGGGCCTGAATTCAGTGCCTCTACAACTACCGACATTTATCGAAGTTCAAAGAGTTTCTGGAGGCATGTTGTTTAGGAAGTGGATGTCACTCCTGCTTCCAAAAGTTCTTATCATATAGAAATTATAGAATACAAAGTAATTTTAAAACCTTAGTGAAACACAGGAAACCCCTTAACCATCTTCTCACATGCAAATTTCTTTCATTTCACAGCATACAGATATTTGTGTGTTTTTCAGTGTTCATTTTCTCCGTGGGATGATCCTGACCTGTAATTACCTCACAAGCTCCAAGATGGCCAGAATAGAAACTGCAATTGGAGACGGGATGTTTTTTCAGAATCGGATCTTTAATGAAAGGCCAAGCCTTCAACAATCAGAGAAGACCTTTTTATTCATTGACATTATTAGAAGATGTAATCTGAATTTCTTATAATCTTAGATAAAAAATTAAAGGGTCATTGTGATTTCTGTGGACTTTTCAACAACACAATAACTCAATGTCATCAAACTGGAACTAATTCATACCCTCCAGGAGGTTTTCAGAGGCTGTAAATCCTAGGAGGGGATTGCTCATCTTTCTCCCAAGAAGCAGCTGGTGGATTTGAACATCTTGCCTTTGGATTGGCAATACAACTCTTTAATCATCGTGCCACCAGAGCTCCCTCTCAATGGACTGCCATCGTGGTGCACTGACGAACCAGAACCGACTCATGGCTGACCAGCTGCAGAGAAGGAGATGGTCCGTGTGACTCCATAGGAGCATCTGATGCCTCTGCCTTTAGGTTGGCAGTGGGGTTTATTACCACTAGGCTATCAAAACCCCCCTGTAAGGTAGATCTGATAGAGGCAAAAGATTCTTAAGAGCTTTGGAAAGTTTATAATTTTATGAACATCCCACGCAACAGCACACACAAGAGTCATTGTTGTTAAGTAACGACAGTCACTTAGTAAAGCAATTCTGTATAAGGCTCTTTGCCAATGTTGTTGTAATGTGCCATTGAATCACCTGCCACTCATAACAACCCTATACACAGCAGCTCTGAAGCCTATCCTGTCCTGAGCCAGTCTCACTGATTGCCAATGTTATCTCAGTAAAAGAGCTATGAAATATATAAAAATATGCTATGACTTTTTATTTTTTTTTTTTTTTACTTTACACAGGCATTCAGTGTTCTGAAGTTTCTTCAAAATCATGTGGCTATTAATAGCATATTAAATTAGTTCCTTAGGGATAAAAGAATAAAGTTACTGCATTAAGGTTCAAAATGCTGTCTTTTAAATGACAATGGGAACATCATGGCTCTAGTAACTTCTGAAAAAAGTTGGCTTGTCCAAACTAAGGTGTCAAGGTCATCTCTAGTCACATCCCTGCCTTTAATACCCACACCTTGAACAAGGCAGCCCTGTCCTCAATACCCTCACCTTCAACAAGGCAGCACTAAACCCCTGGTCACAGTTGGACTGGCCTTTCCAAGCCCAGGAAGATTGCTGAGTTTTCTGGTGCATCATTCATGCTGCATCTGACCGGCCTCTTTGCCAACATCCCAGACTGCTGAGATGCAAGTGGTCTCTGTGCTCCCCCACTCTCTGCACCTGGGATCTGGACAACTTAACTGCCCTTGGGCTCTGCAATCTTGCTTCTACTCATAAACACCTTGTTCCCCATCAGCACACAAATTCTTCATGGGTAGGTACTGTGTCATTTTTGTACATCTGTCAATCCTCCACAGTCTAGAACAACTAGTAGATGCTCTCTAAAGCTCACATCTATTAAAGATGAGAAGCCCATCAAATGTCAATATTTTCTAGTTGACGTTGGCCAAAGTCAACAAGAAAAATTTGCTCTTCAGAATGTTGAAGTCCATTTATTGACTTTATTACAGAGAAGAATTACATGATGCTTGTATTTCCTTCCTTTGTATGTCAGCTCAGGCTTCACTTTCTGGTGTTGGGGTGGGGCTGCCTTGATCATCTGTCCCCTCACCCCCACCCTAGCCTCTCACACAAGATCCTTAACTGCACACTCACACTGCTCACATAGCTGCTGTGTCTGAAGTTGTTAGGCTTCATCACGTCAGTGGAGCGACCCACGTGATGGAGTAGAACAGCCCCACAGGGTTTCCTAGCCTGTGATCATTGTCAGCTACTTCCCACAATGCTGCTGGGTAGATTAGAACTTCAGACCTTTCCATTGCCAGATGAATGCTTAACCATTATGCCACTTGAGCCCTCTTAGGTGCTTCTGCTTTCACTTTATTACCTTGATCACAGTTGTCCTGGCATGTTTGTAGAGCTGAGTGTCTGATTAGTCTCTCTAGAAACCAGAGATGGTGTTTAATTTGCATTGCCAGTGACTAGCACAGTGCCTGCCACATGATGGGAAGTATGAAAATATTTGTTGACTGAACATTTGTTACTATTTACACTCAGAATCTGTAGTATGGCCTAGAAGTGTAACTAAGGCAGCTCGCTGCTGTCCGGTCAGTTCTGACTCATTGCGACCCTCTGTAAGGTTGCTGAGGCTGTGAAATACAAGGAGAGGGACAGCTTTCTCCCTGGAGCTACTGGTAGATCCAAGACTCTAGAGAGGTGTAGCCTTTCGGCTAACAGTCCATTTCACTACAGATTACGCCATCGTTGATCCTGGCAAAAGGCACAGAAATCCTGGGTCAGAAGCAAAAGATCTGACGACTCACAGCACAGCATGCAGCACCGTGATCTGCAAAGTCTACCATGTTCTGAGAGCAGGGGGACAGCTGGAGTTCCACAGGGACAAGAGAAGTGCGTCCAGCTGGAGTTACTGGACCCCAAACTTAGGAACCTCAATCTTTCATAATAAGTTTCTTGCAACCTGTGCAGTCTTTCCTCCAAAAGGAGTCACTATCTTTATTCTCCTAGACAGCAAACATACCTGCCCTGTGCTCCCGGGGGAAATACTATCTCTATCTTCCAAGGCTGTTTACTGTACAAACATTCTTAAAAAGATGATTCCAAACAAAAGATGGCCAGTAACTCGGCTCACTAGAGAGCCGTGGATAAGAGATCCGTGGATAATTTTTAAAAATTATCAGTATACTTTGAAGAATTTATGAGCCTTCATTCTGTGCCAGTTTGGAATCCAAAACTATAAATATTTGCTTGACGAGGTAATAGGGTCGCTATGACTCGCAAGTGATTTGATGGCACATAACAACAACACAACGGTTAGGGAGCTCTGGTGACCTAGTGGCAAGAAGCTGCGCTGCAATCATGAAGGCACATGATCTGAGGCACCAGTTGCTCCGTGGGAGGAGGATGGGCAATCACCTCCCCTGCAATTAACTGCCTCTGAAAACCCACCAGAGTGTCAGCTACGGGTAGGTTCTGATTCGAAGGTACTCAACACAACACACAGGTAATGGTTAGGGAGCTCTGGTGGCCTCTTGGTGTTGTCAACTCAAAGGCAGGCAGTTCTAATCAACCAGCCGCTCTGAGGGAGAAAGCTGACCAGTCTCCTCCCATGTAATCTATAGCCTCTGGACACGCCCCGGAGGGCAGGCCCCGAATCAGTTCTGAATCAAGAGAGAGACAGGCATGTGATGGTGGCCATGACCATCGTCGTTATGTGCCGTCTAACAACTCTATGTTGCCCCTTCCAAATGTTTCAAAAGTAAAAATATTTACTGTTTCGCTTTTGTTAAAAAAATAAAAGGAAAAAAAATATGGCATGAGGCTGGTTTTTCATTTGTTTTGAGAAGGAAACCCATTTGCATCACACCTTTCTGGCGTCCTGCTTAAATCCACCTTTTAATCAGTTTCTGAATGTGTGCCGTCAAGTTAAACCCAACTCACGACTGTCGTACAGGACAAAGTGGAGCTGCCCCGTGGGGTTCCCAGGCTGTGAGCCTTTACAGAACTGATGGCCACGTCCTTCTCCCAAAGTTAAGAGGGTCTGAACCGCTGATCTCTTGGTTAGCCGCTGTGAGCTTAACCACTGCGAATGACTGGCTGGCTCTGGGTCATGGCTCGTGAGATGCAACTGATGGAAAGCGGACCCTCCAGTGTCTTTCCAAGGCTGTAAACTGCACAGAAGGAGACTTTCCAACTGTCTTCAGTCATGTGACCAGCAGATTTGAACTGCCAGAGAAGCTTGCCTTTTTGGGTGTTAGCACTGTAACTCCACCAGACATTTTACCCTTTTAAACAAAAGGATAATGCTAAATATTTTTACTTTTGAACCATTTGGATGATCCAGAATAGAGCTGTTAGATGACAGCAGGCCACCAGAGGTCCCTTTCTGAATGACTAAGAATCTCTAAGTAGGTATCAAAAGACTGAGCTGAACTTTCTGGGAATATGCAAAATAGGGGGGTGGGGGAAGGCTTCCTTTCATTTTGTGAGGCTTTGTCTTTTTTCCTTGTGTTCCAAAAGAACGCATATGCAGTCAACCCACACAAGCCCAGGTTTTGACACAATGGGTCAAAACCAGCAAAAAAACAAAGGAGCAGCAGCTTAGCTCAGAGCAGCTCAGCTGCAGGAGCGGAGAGCTCCCAGCATAAACCCACTCTCGTGTTACATCCGCGAGACAGACACATAGCTCAGTAATCAATGACAGACCTCTACTCACGAGCTCTCTTCAGAAGATAATGTCGCTGTCTAATCAGCATTTAAGGGCATATATCATACAAAGCATTGATAAAGTTTATCCAAAATTAAGGTTGCATAGAGAAGTGTACTGGGGTGGGGGGTGGGGAGAAGGGATGTGGGAATTGTATACTAATGAAGGAATTTTTTTTTTCTCTCTTCGGAGGGGGAAGTGAGCTGGTGGGGAGGGGTGGGAAGGGAGAAAATTGCGGCAATGAATGAATGGAAATCCAAAACCTCTGTAAAAAAAAAAAAAATTAAAAAAAAAAGTTTGTTGATTATGAAGTTAGAAAGATTTCCTGGTAATTTTCAAAATAACACAGTTCTTTTCCATCCATTCATTCATTGTTTTATTCAGTGCATAAATATTTGTCCATCATTTACCTCACTCATCATTACTCTAGCAAGGTTCAGATCTCCTACTCACAGGATCGCTATGAGCCATGGTGGACTCAATGGTACCCAACAGCAATGGCATTCTAGACACTGTGAACATTGCAGTGAATGACACAGGCAACAAGCCCTGACCTCAAGGAGCTTCCTCTATAGTAGAGTTGAGGACACAGTGCTGTGGTGGTGCAATGGTGAAGCTCTTGGCTGCTATTAGAGGGGTTGGTGGTTTGAATCCACCCAACAGATCTTCACGAGAAAGACCTGCTTCTAGGAAGATAAGACCCTAGAAGACTCTCTGGGGTGATCCAACTCCGTCAGATGGTTTTCAATGAGTCAAACAGCGACTCTATGGCAGCCAGTAACAATAGCAACAAATGTTTTCCATATACTGCAACAATTATAATGAATCACTCACTCTTAAAGAGATGCCTGGAAAGTCAGACTTTAATCATCTGTCCCACATTTAAAAAAAATCATTCTGAAGCACTGGGGGTTAAGTGTAGAACTCTTGCCTTCCAGGCGGAAGACTGAAGTCTGACTCCTAGCAGATGGACCTCAGAGAGAGCTACCATTTGTATGTCAACGGAGCCTAGAGAGTTGCTCTTCTAGACAAAGAAAGACCAGGAAGAAAGGCCTGGCCATCTCCTTTTAAAAAGCAGCCCATGCAAACCTTACAGATCACAAATGGCCCGCCAGATAACTGGTTGTGGGGATGGTGCAGGACTGGGCAACATTTAGGTCTGTTGGGTCTGGGGTCACCTGAGTTGGGGGCTAAACAGTGTAACAATAAACCCTTCAACTGAGAGAAGAAACCAACGGACACCAGCACAGCACTATCCAAAGGATGCCTCCTGGTTTTGCAGGTTTCTTTTTCTCTTGCAAAGCATGTAATACATCCACAATGCAGATAAAGTGATATGTTAAAAACGGTCAGGCTGTTTTCACTTGAACACTATTATAAAATTCATGGATCACATCAGAACTCTTTTATGTTAACGAGATGATTACCATTCATGGATAGTAATGAAAACCAAAACCCCTGAGTACTGAAGACAATGAACGGCTCCCTCCAGGACCCTGAAGCCATGCTCTTCTCCCTCTGGGTGATAGTCAGGAGTGTAAGGAGCTTTGGGGAATCTCCTCTTCATTTCATTACAGAATTCACTCATTAATTAAACCCTTTTCTCGTTCCATCACCAGAGGGGCACATTTTCCAAGCCTAGCAATGGGAATCCTGTTCTCCTTAGACCTGCTGCCATTCTTTCACATTCAGTTCCTGTTTTTTTAACCTTCTTCCAGACAGATTTCACAAACAACAGCAGTTTCAGTCATTGTCTGGATGTTAATGGCTCTCAAATCCTTATTCACAACACAGTTGATCAGATCTCAGCACTAAGGATACTGGACTCTGGACGTGCCATGTGTATTTGATCTCGGAATCTGGAAATTCTATTTTAGATGTAATGGAGAGAAAAGAAAAACGTTTTTTCATCTGCTCTTCTTTGTCTTTAAGAAATAGTTACAGTCTAGATCACTTAGCAAGCCCTGGTGGCACAGTGATTAAGCACTTGGATGTTTACCAAAAGACCAGTGGTTCAAACCCACAAGATGTTCCTCATGAGAAAGTAGCAGTCTGCATCCCTAAAATTACAGCCCTGAATGCTCTGGGTGGCAGGGCTCCTCCGTGCTGGAAGGCTACTACGAGTCAGCATTAACTTCATGACAAAGAGTGACTGGGTGCCGGGTGTCACTTAAGAAGAGCTGATGGCATGATGCCTTATGTGTTGGGCTACTAAACCAGAGGTTAGCAGTTTGAATCCACCAGCTGCTCCAGGAAGGAATTGACTGCCTCAGGAATCTGACAGAGGGCCTCCTTGTGTTGGCATCCGCTTGAAGGTAGGGGTGTATTGGTTTGGTTGAATGTCTCTTGAGTTCGTGAGAAAATAGTATTCATGGCCAGAGGACTGCTGTTTCTTCTGAGAGACCATCTCAATGTATTTAGAAAAGACAGAGACTGGAAGGAAGTTTCAAGTCCCAGCCTGACAATGGGGGACTGGGACGGGGGCGGGGGCAGTCTTTGCAGAGGAGATCTACAGAGATGACGACGGATGAGGTTCTGCGTGAGCACGACACATGACCGTGGCCTTGAAGTTACACACTTCTGTGCTGCAGCACATATAAGAGGACAGAAGGAAGGTTTCTCTCTACTCTGTGGCATGGTCTGCTCAATCTTCTGCAATGTCTGCTGCACACAGCAGTCTCCAATTAGCATTACTTCAGGAAGCGAAGGCTGAAGGAACAGGGAATGGGGCCCTGTGGAGTGGAGCAGTGCAGAGCGTAATGCTCGCAAGTGGAGACCAGTCAGTCCTGGCAGGAACGTGGAGTGAGGGAAGCCCACAGGAATGCAGACCTCCAGGAATCCTCAGCGCTGTGCTGTCCCACACGGCAGCCACACTGGACTACTGGTTGCTTAAATGTGGCTGGTCATAACTGACATGTGTTAAGTGTTGGTATGAAAACCAGAAAGCCAAACAGCCAATAGTATTTATATTAATCATGTCTCAAAATGCTATTAATTTTTATATAGTGGGTTACATATATGTTCCTCAGATGAATTACAGCACTCCTTTTTACCTTCTTAAGGGAGGTATCATAATATTCAGGGTTACATATGTGGCTCACATGTTATTTCTACTAGATTACAACGATCTAGGACTTTGGAGAGTTCTGGTGGCCTAGTGGCAAGAAGCTGCGCTGCAATCCCCAAGGCACATGGTTCGAACCCACCAGCTGCTCTGTGGGAGAAGGATGGGCAATCTCCTCCAGTGTGATTAACTGCCTCTGAACACCTGCTGTAGGGTTAGCTATGGGTCAGTTCTGATTTTGATGGTACACAACAACAACAACAGGAATTTGGAAAGAGACATGAATATTTATACTTAGAGGTACAGGGGGATTAATCCTCTTTCATCAGGTATTAAAGAAAAGGTGACCCCAGAAAGCTGGAGGACAGAGCAGTAGGCCATGGAAGATTCTTTGTTGTTGTTGTTGTTATGTGCCACTGAGACAACTATGACTCCCAGCGAACCTGTGAACAGCAACTCTGAACCTGGCTCTATCCTGAGTCAACCTCACCATCTCAGACACACCTGACCCCAATACCACAGTCACTGTGTTAATCCATCTCAACCAGAATAAGGAAATACAAATTTACAAGAACAGATTTATTTTTTGTAAAGCCACAGGAACTCTACCTTACTGGGGACAAATGACTGTGTCTTCTAATAACTTGAGGCATTAACCAGTTGGCTGTTCATACCTGAGACTGACACAGTTCTTTTAACTAGAAAAGTCAAAACTCAAGCAGGGCCATGTTGTTTCTGGGTTTTATTTCACACTAAGCAATCTCTTAAGACATGCCTCAGGAGACATATGAGCAAAAAGAAAATATACCTCCAACTCCAAGCTAGCCAAACTGTATATAACTTGAAAGTACTTTTTCCTCTAATATTTTTACTATAGTCACTGTTGCTGTCATACTCCGAATCAAGACTTGCTCGTAGATGACCACGTTTCAGAAGGCTTTCAGGGGCTGTAAATAGGAGATTGCTCTCTTTCTCCACAGATCTTTCTCCGACAGAGCAGTCCGTGGATTTGAACTACCTGCCTCGGAGTTGGTGGCTCCTTATCCACCAGGCCTCCAACACCCTTACTAAAAAGATCTAATTCAGTGCCTCTGGGTTCCATATTATCCATGTAGATGCATATGTATATATAGAACTTGGTAACTTCAGACTGGTCTAAAACATCACCTATTTTATATCTGTAAACAAAGTCTAGAGTCATTATTTTAGGTACGAGGGCATGTTGCCTGCCACAGGTCACTTTCTGGGGATATCAGGCCTGCTTGACAACAATGGCAGGATATGTCATCACAATGCGACAACACTCAGCACCTTAGGTGGGACCTAGGAGGAGGCGTTGGTTTATATGAAAACCGTGGATTTATTACACGTACATACAGGCCTTTCCACGCAGACCAAGTGACCCCTCTATTAAACAATGTCACAGCATTTTGTAACCACTCAGTGAGATGGTCTCGCTGTCCCTTCCACCTTCTTACCCACCTCGATCAATGTTCTTTTGAACAGTTTCTGTTCTGTGAACTCCAGAAAAGCACCTGCCTCTTCTTGGTAAAATACATTTGAGCCTCACATGCCAGTCTGAGCCTTTAGGTGGCATAAAAAGGTTAACATGTCCAGCTGCCGACTGAAAAACCTGAAGTTCAAGCTCACCCAGAAACCCCTCAGGAGAAGAGCTGAGCACCATGAGTCAGGTCTGACTCCACGGCAACTGTTCTTTCCGGAAGCTTAACATCTACCGAGAGCCTCCCTGGCCAGGGATGGACGCTTAGGACAGTACTGCTGAGTCTCTGTGACCAAAAACACTTCAAATGAAACAGGATTTTCAGGGATGAGGGTGGCTGCCAAGCACAGGGTGTGGAGGAACGCTACAAAGTGAGTTCACAGCCTCGTACCTCTTTAAGCTCTGCTCCTACACGCCGACCCCACCCTGCACCCCGACAATCTCCACTGTGCAGTGCTACCCAGGCCACCTCACACCCAGGGCTACCCAGGCCACCTCACACCCAGGGCTACCCAGGCCACCTCACACCTAGGGCTACCCACACCTCCTCAGACCCAGGGCTATCCAGGCCACCTCAGACCCAGGGCTATCCAGGCCACCTCAGACTCAGGGCTATCCACGCCACCTCACACCCAGGGCTACCCACACCTCCTCAGACCCAGGGCTACCCAGGCCACCTCAGACCCAGGGCTACCCAGGCCACCTCAGACCCAGCGCTACCCAGGCCACCTCAGACCCAGGGCTACCCACGCCTCCTTAGACCCAGGGAGTCTATTTTTCACATCAACACACAGAACCAGGCTCTTTTTCCTCTTCGATGCTCCCTGATTCTGCCGTAACAAGTAGCACATTTCACATGATGAAGCCAACAACTGTAAGCCCTAAACATGGGGGCAGGTTAATGAAAACCTCACCCCAAATTGGACCTTCTTGAAGGCCTCTCATTTGTTCCAGCTTATTTCATACTTCTTAGCGCACACAAACCGACCACTTACACAGACACCACACTCAGGGGCTCCATACCACATCCCCCACTGTATATCCTTCCACACTAAAACCATCACACTCCATCCACAAACACACACACAGAGACAGACACAACTTCTCAAATCAAAACTCCCACATACTGTATACACAAACACCAAACACCCCCCCCACAAAATCTCCACACATCATATATAGACACCTCAATCCAAAATCTCCACACACCAAACACAGAAAAGTACGTATCTTGAGTTATATAATAGAAACAAACACATTATACATGATACATAGACATACCCCCACACCACACCCTACAATACATACACACTTCCACACAACCCCTACACACAGACAACATAAAAATACACACCCCAGAAATACCACCCACTCCTTCCACAAAGACTTCATATACACAACACACACACACACACACACACACACACAATCTCTCTCTCACTCCACTCCATGGGAGCCAGTGACATCACATCTTAACCTCAGAAGTTTGTCAAATCTCCACACATCATACATCTCAATCCAAAATCTCCACACACCAAACACAGAAAAACACACATCTTGCATTATACAGTATAAACAAAAACATAATATACAATAACCATACATACCCCACACCACATACATATCCTACAATACATACACACTCACACAGACAACATACAAATACACACAACAGAAATACCGCTCATACACACACACACACACACACACACACACACACACAATCCATCCATCCGTCCATCCATCCATCCATCCATAGATACACACACACTTGTACAACTTACACACAGACAACATACAAATACACAACACAGAAATACTGTCATACACACACACAATACATACATACATACATACACACACTACACTACACTACACTACATGGGAGCCAGTGACTTCACATCCTAATCTCAGAAGTTTGTCAAGTCTCCTATAATCAGCGGGTGCTGGAAAGTGGGGCTACTTTGTGAAGAGTCCTTCATTCACCACAGGAGAAGAACCAAGATCAAGTACACAGGATAGCTTGCATTTGTATTGCTCTTCAAAAAATGCTGATGATCAGAACCCCCAGGGGACACCCATGGCCCACTGCGCCACTGAGCTGTGGCACTCAGTCTCCTCACCTTATCCCTTTGAGGGTTTCTGAGCACCCTGAGTCATTGTGTCACTGTCCCAAGACCCAGCATGGAACTGAGGTGATCGGGTGGCCCCCAAGACAAGCACTGATTGCCACGTGCCGCTAAGGCAGGAAGTGGCTCCTTACCTTTGCAGGTGAAGCACTTGATGTGGAAGTGTCTGGTCTGGACCCGAAGCACCTCCCCCTTGCATGGCTCCCCGCACTTATGGCAGTGAATGACAGGCTTCTCTGATGAGTGGGGAGGGTCCTGAGGGTGGGCCACTGAAAGAGAAGCAGGGCACCGGTGAGCAGAAAGCATTCTTCCAAGTGGGGCTGTTACGGGGGTCACTATAACTATGATCACACATTCAATCTCGAAGCATGACTTGGGCATCGGCCAGGCCACCATGAGATCAGACAAGTAAGGCTGACAGATAAGACAGTGGTGCATTTCATGGGCCTTGGGGAAAACATGACACTTGCTCCTCTGTGGAGTCTTTTGTCTCCCTCTCCTCCCCAACTCTTCTGACTCTCTACCAGGACTTCTGAGCAATAGGATGTTCCAGTCTGTTTGCTTCTTTATTTTGGACGGACTTAGAAGTCCCAGATTGTACAAATGCCAGACAGAAGGAAAGACGTTAAGTGTCCATCCAGACCTGCCGTGGGAGAGAGGTGACAGCTTCTTCTCTGCACCTGCACTCCTTCCTGCCCAGCTCCCCAGGACTTAGCAGAAGGCTCATGCATCAACTGTTGTTGTTGTTAAGTGTCGTTGAGCAACCCTGTGAAAGACCTGAACACTTGCAGAACGTTCATCATTTCTCTAAGTTCAGACGGTTTCTGGAGGCAAGCTATTTCGGAAGTGGATGCCACTCCTGCTTCAGGCTTGTTTTAATTGGGGAGCTCCACCAAACACCGTCCATCATGGGTAACCATTATTGCCTTTGACACATCAGTGTCACAGTGTTTAGCATCACAGCAACCACGAGTTACCTCTCTGTACAGCAACTGGACACACCAGGGATATATCACTTAGAAGAATGTTTCACCAAAAACAATTAAAACATGCAACTACTTACTTATTATCAGTACAATTTTTTATTTATTATCACCTGACCTGAATCAATTAGATGGAAACTTCTGGTGCTTTCGAAGGTACTCCACCAGAAAATAATTTCTGATCTTTGGCGACTCATTTAACCTACTGGAGGCCAAAAACGATCATTCGTTGCACACTGTTTCTGATAACTTGCAGACAGTAACGAAAAGAAAACAAGTAACCACATGACTCTGGAGCTCAGTTTCTTCTTCTGGAAAATGCAAAGGATTGTTCCAAAGGATTTCTAAGGTCTCCTTAGCATAGCAAGTCATATGATTACGTTTATAGGGGTTTCCCCCTCCCTCTTGGCTTCCAGACTGTGGCCTTCAGAGAATGGAAGTGATTAGGTTTGCCCTGCCCAGTAACTGAGATTAGGAATCTTAGCCACCGTTTTACAGAGGACCAAGGGTGAAGACAGAGAGAAAGCATCATAAAGTAATCAAATGTTTTCTTCTAGGATACAGTTCTCCCAGCCAGAGGGCTCAGCTAGGTGTTATTTGCGATCAGCTTTCTCTCCTGCTTTGGGCTACTCAGTGAAATAATCGTGTGATAATACATTTTAAAACCAGACAAAATGTAT
Source organism: Elephantulus edwardii (assembly GCF_000299155.1). Taxonomy (NCBI): domain Eukaryota; kingdom Metazoa; phylum Chordata; class Mammalia; order Macroscelidea; family Macroscelididae; genus Elephantulus; species Elephantulus edwardii. The sequence continues at coordinate 16,197,795 of NW_006399756.1, read as the reverse complement.
TGCGTAAGTACCTACATGAGCAGGATATGGGATGAGAAGAGAGATCTTAAAATTAATCAACCAACACAAAGAACAAAGATAATTTTGCTTTTTTCTCAAATGGTGGAAGTGGGTTGGAAAGGGGAGTTGTGAGCAGACCTTCCTGAAATTCAATTTACAAGGTACCTTCCAGCAGAAAGCTCAATGTACACCATGGGTATAATTACTCATTGTTCCTCCCCAACCACTGTAATAGTCTCATTTTGCCTTGAAAGCATTTGGACAAGACAGTCCAAATACTCCATTACTAACATTCTGAGAAACAAGGTTCTTCTTGTGAGAGTTGGCCTTGGGGCAGGTATAGTTTCAGGGTAAATACCTCACGCACATTCCTTGTTTAGGTCTCGAAGTGTGTCCTGCAAAGGGACTGACGCTGTGGGTCATTTCCTTATCTACCTGCTGACATCTCTAGCAGAAACATCCATTTACAACAGAGCTCAGTATTAAGATACTATCCAGAGACACCAAGGAGGGGACCCCTGCACCAAGATCACTAAATGGCCGTTTACTTTTCAAGTGACTTTTCAAGGTCAAAACTATTCACCTGGACATCTGAAAAATGTTTCCCTTAACCACACCAGCTTCAAGTACTAGAGGAAAATGAGAAGTACTTTTTGGTAGGGTTCTGTCTTCATTTTAAAAAGTTAATTTCTGTTTCCTATGTAAAGCCAAAAAAAGTTGAAGTTGCCACAAATTTTACTTTACTTGTATCCACAATCCTTTGACATACTTTGGGCATTTTGCAAGGAGGGACCAGTCCTTGGAGAAGGACATCATGTTTGGGAAGGTGGAGGGACAGTGCAGGAGAGGAAGACCCTCGATGAGATGGATCGATTAGTGATTGGGGTCACTGGGAGTAGGTGTGTCGGGGACAGTGAGGTTGGCACAGTATAGAGCAGGGTTTAGCGCTCTTGTACATGGGGTCGCTATGAGTCACAAGTGACTCAACAGCACATAACAACAACAACAACAACCACAATCAATACCAAGGAAGCAACAGTGAAGAAATCAAATTATTTGATTTGGATAAATATGCTATCAAAGCTCTCTTTACAGGGTTAACGGCCAGGAATGTTGGTTTAAAGACCAGGAGACGCCTGACTCGAGTCATGGCATTTACAATTGCTTCAGGTGCATGTGAAAGTTGGACAGTGGAAAAGAAAAGTCTAAAGAAGAATCGATTCCCTCGAATTGTGATGTTGGTGGACAGTGCTGAACATCCCATGGACTGCTAAAAGAACAAAAAAAAGTCTATCTTGGAAGACATGTGGCCAGAATGCTCATTAGAAGCAAACACAGTGAGCCTTCGTCCCACATTTGCGGTCCATCTTATTGGGGGAGACCAGTCTCCAGAAGAGGATACAGTGCTTGGGCAAGTGGAAGGTCAGTGAATGGGAGGAAGACCCTCAACCAGATGGATTGACACAGTGGCTCGAGCAATAGGCCTGAGCACGGCAGAGACTGTGAGGCTGGCTGGGGACTGGACAGGAGTTCCTCCTGCTGTTTATAGTGTCGTGAGGAGACGGAGCAAACTTGCCATCCAAACAAGGGCGCTCTGGCGGCTTAGTGGGAAGGAGTTGTACCGCCAACCCAAAGGCACACAGTTCTAATCCACACACCTCTGCTCTGCAGGAGAAAGATGGCCAAGTCTCCTGAGATTTACTGCCTGAGAAGATCCTCTGGAGGGTCAGCTGTGCGTCAGCTCCAGTCGGGTGGTACATAACAACAATGTAAGAATGGAGGACTCCCTGAGTGGTGTAAACAGTTAATGAACTTAAACTGAAACCAAACTCATTGCCATTAAGTTGATTCCAACTCCCAGCAATCCTACTGGACAGTGTAGACCTGCCCCATCATGTTTGCTGCAAACCTTTACAGAAGGTTATAAAACCTTACAGAAGCACACTGCCACGTCTCTCATGAAGCAGCTGGTGGGTTCAGACCACTACCATTTCAGTTAGCAGCCACCAGGGACCCCTTCATGCACTTGAGCTGCTAAGTAAAAGGTTGAGGGGTTCGATTCCACCTGGAAGCTTCTTAAAAGAAAGACCTGGGATTTACTTGTGACAAATGAGAACTGAAGAAAGTAATACAGTAATACCTGTGAAAGCTGGAACTGGCATACAGGCCAAAATCCCTTAACCAGAGAAAACACAAATACTTTCCACGAAACAATAGGAAAATGGTGAGATATTAAAAGAAAATGTGAAAGACCTGAAAAACAAGGCAGGCCCCTGAGTTCTGGTGCTGGCTACCAAGTCCCGTACTGGAAGGCAGAAACCTGTTTTAGCTGGGTATTTCTGTCATCACAGGAGACTAGAGCGAGGGCTACATGGTGGAGGGGACCTGGGGGAGGGTTTGTAAAACAATGAAAGAATCTTTTCTTTTACTTTTCCATAATTTTTGGACTCATGTACTTATAACTTGTTAGTCAAATTTGTGTCTTCTAGGTTGCAACACCCCCATGATACATCTTCAAGGATATGAACATGTACAGCCAAGCACAATCAATAAGAGTGCATCTAAATTCCAAAATCAATCTCCATAATAGTCTATGTGTTTCCTACTGCCAAAGGGGCCCTTTAGAGTAGTGAGAGAAGATCTTCACCCTGAAACCCACAGCGTCCCTTTTCAGCAGGAAGTAGCTAAGAGAATATGCCATCCCCTTTTCCTTATGACTCAGGGTGAAGTCTCTCTCAGGGAGGAGTGATAGGGAATGGCAAAGGATACACTGACAAAGAAGATTAATCAGAACTGGCTTTGACAAGCACTGTGGCATTTGGACAAGAACAAACTGGGAGGAGGGTAGAGAGAATAGTGCAACAATGAATGAGTGGAGGCCCAAAATCTCTGTAAATGTTTATGAAAATTAATAAAATATAATAAAAATTAAAAAAAAAGAAAAAAAAGAAACCTGTTTTAGGTGCTTACACAGAAGTGATCTGAGGTGTGTAACATCATTCCCACTTAACAGATGAAGGAGGGGATCCTTGAAGAAGCTGAGTAACCTGCCTAAGTCACAGTAAGTGCAAGTTCAAAGACCTGCCCAGGTTTTTTCTGCCTCTGAGAGCTTATATTCTTCCCATGTGATTTGAATACTTTTGAGTTGGCCAAACTCTGCAGCCAAACTCACACTCAAGTGCAGTTCTAAAAGCAGCAGCTGGGACTTGGCTTAGAAAGAGAACACACACGGTGGACTTGATAAGACACCTTATATCATGCCACGGCACCTGGTGATAGTCCTCAAGGTGTCTTGTCACCCTAACCAGAGCGGCTCGTGCCACTTGTTAAAAACGCAGATTCCAGGGAGCTCTGGTGGCCTAATGGCAAGAAGGTGGGCACTGCAATCCCAGAGGTACGCAATTTGAATCCACCAGATGCTCTGCTGGAGAAGGAGGGGCAGTCTCCTCCTGTACCAGTCAGATCCGATTTGATGATACACACACATAAAAATAATAAAATTTAAAAAACAAACAAAACAAAAAAAAACCCGCAGATTCCTCAGCCCCCTTTGAGCTGGGTGGATGTGGGGGTCGAGGCTTCTCATGTGAGTCTTGCACATCCTCAAGTTTAAGAATGACTTTTCTGGCGAGCTCTGGTGGTCTAGTGGCAAGAAGCTGCACTGCAATCCAAGAGGTGCACGGTTTGAATCCACCAGATGCTCTGCTGGGGGAAGGAGGAACAATCTCCTTCTGTACCAGTCAGATCTGATTTGACGGTACACACACACAAATAATAAAATAAATTTAAAACAACAACAAAAACAATGACTTTTCTCTGGAATTCCAACACCACGTAAATCAACCACAGGGAAGAAATACGTTAGACCATGCACTTTAGAAGCAATGCGAGAATTCAGTGAGCCTCCTGACTCCGGGGCACCTTTGGATAAGAAACTCTAATCCCAGCCAGGCAGTTTCCCTTGACGCCTGAATTTTTCATAGCCAGGCAAGCGAGCCATGCTGAGTAATGATGAGGGAAGGAAAATATCATTTCACTTCTTGGCTTTTCCCCTTTGTCTGAACAAAGGTGCCAGCACGAACGCTGGCACCAGCCGTAAAGGTCAGTCTCAGGACCAGCTGTGGAATTTTGCAAGCTTTTCCCCTTTGGGAATATATATTACACTGCAGAGTCCTCCATGCCCAGAGAGGAGAGGAGACTCATCATGCTGTTTCTGCTTCTGCCTTCCACACGAGCCGAGGGAGACGCAGAGCAGAAAATCCCACCTGTGACAGAAAGGCTTGTTAGGAGCCATCGAGTCATTTTCACCTCGCAGGGACCTGACGTTCGACAGAACAGAACGTCATCCAGTTCTGCAAAACCCTCACAATCACTGCGGTAGCCACTATCTCATACCAGAGACTGATGGAGTCCATATAGAAACACTCAGAGAGGCTATCTTGTCCCACCTCCAATCAGTGCAGACCAAAGAATCTCCTACGGCCGTTGACAGCTTGGCTACTTCCAAATCCGGGTTGCTGGCTCAGTTCCACATTTTTGAAATATGCTGAGTCAGCTGCACCCCAGCTATGATCTGAAATCAGTTCTCTTCTGCCTGCCCGCTGGCTCTGCTGTTGGTTTTCACTCATTTGATCCATCTTCCAGAGCCTGGGTGGGCCCTGCTTGTTCTAGTGCTGGGGAACCGAGGGGCAGGGGGCTTCGATTCCTTGCCCATGGTTACCGGTGCGTTACTGGCTGTTAGGTAGAACGCCCAGGCTTTCCAACTCCTCTACTGTACCAAGCTGTCAGTGGTTGACCTGGCACCCGCAAAGACATGGTTCACATCTTCATGGTCCAATGATTTTGCTGCTAAAATATGAGCGGTCCAACGAAAAACCAAAAGCATGGTTTCACACCTTCTGAACAATGAAGAAGCCCATATAAGGACTCAACAGTTGATTTACTTAAAAAGGGAAAAGTTGTCCTTCCAGGGCCAAATAGCACGTTGAGAGGGACAGTGCCTCCTCAGCTGGAGCTCATAGGCGAACTGGATGGCTTTGGCTCTCTTGCAGGGGTAAGAAAGTCAGATCAGCCTCATCTCTAAACGTGGTGCCTTTTCTTACCTTTCCTCCCGGGAAGAGACTTGCTACTGTCTTCAAAAGCTCTGGTGGCCTCCCAGTAAAGAGTCGTGCTGCCAGTTCAAAGGCACAAGGTTCAAATCCACCAGCTGCTCTGTGTGAGAAAGATGGGTAATCTCTTCTACAATGTATCGCCTCTGAAAACACGATGGAGGGTCAACTATAACTTGGTTCTGGCTTGTTAGCACCTAACAACAGCTTTAATACACAGGCTACCTGCCCCAAAAGGGGCTCCCCCTGTAGGAGAGGCCGACCAAGGATGAACATCGCTTCCACATTACTGAAGTCCCGGAGTGATGCAATCAGGTATTTAGTTGCTAATCAAAGAGCTGGAGTTCTGAGTACACCTGGAGCCTCTTGGAAGGAGGGCTTGTGTTCGACTCCTGAGACATGATTCGCTGATAACCCCTTGGAGCTCAGTTCTGCTCTGACGCATACGGGCTCTTCTTGGTGTCAATCCAACAGCAGCTGGGTTTGGTTTTACCAGTCACATTTCCGTTGTTTCAACTCAACGGAGACATATGGGAAAAACAGAACTAAAAGAAAGACCTGATATCTGGTTGGACTTGGGGTAGGCAACTGAAGGCAAGTGGGAAATCTAAGATCCTCCTCGGTTGTGTAAGTCGAAATGCAAAAGACTGGGAACTAACAGAGATTTCAGGACAGAGACCAAAAGTTCTGTTGTGGCTGTGCTCTTTTCTATTAACAAAAATTTTAAATAATTTTTAAGTTAGCAAATCAGTTAATAACCAAAAATAAAGAGAAAGTTAAAGACAGCTGTGGCTGAGTTGGAGAGTTAAGAACCATTATATATGGGCGTGTTGTTTTTAAAATGCATCTTGGCTATCGAAGGTGATGGGATGTAAGATTGTTAAGGGAAGCTCACTGATCTTCTATGTCCCTACACAGGGGCCATACAGGCAGGAAGAAGAGTGATATAAAGATTAGGTAGAGACCCAGAGTCCTCCCTTCACACCCAGACTCAGCACCATCCTGCACAAGCTCCTTCCATCTGGGAGTCAGACCACAGAAGCAGACCACCATGGACAGAACCTCTAAGAAAGCACATCTTAGCAGATGAAGATCACAAGCCGGTGAGAGAATCCTCAGTATGACCTTCCCTCCTTCCAAGTTCACTTCCCTCTCAAAGCACCATTATTACTCCCTAACCAGCCTTTGTGTCTGCATGGCATTGGACGGCTTTCAAATCCTTTCTATTTTACATCATTTAGCTCTTACAAGAGCTCTATCAGGCAGGAGGAACTGGTATTGTCAACTTCATTTTACTAGTGAGGAAACTGAGGCTCACAGGAACGAATGACTCACCTAAGGTGACGGAGTTGAGAAATGCAGAGCTGGCAATGAATGAATGACTCTGAATCCCCCTCTAAACTCCTAATTGTATACAATCACAATCCTCTAATCACCAGCATCTGAAATCGCACAGTCATCCTGGACTCCACCCACTTCCACCTCCCACTAGATTCTGCCAATGCTCACGTGTTACTCATCTCTCCTCTCACCGCACGAAACCTCTTTTCTCCAACTGTGATGCATTTTCCCCTCTCTGGCACAAGATTCCTTCCTCTCCATTGCAACTGCAAAGAGCAGCTCCTTCCAGAAGGCAGAATAGAACTCCTTAGCTCTCATAGTCTAGCAGTAAGAGCTGCAGTGCCTACCCAAAGCCACACGGTTTGAATCCAGCTGCTGCTCTGAGGGGGAAAGATGGACAAAGTCCTCCCATGCAACTTACTGCCTCTGAAAACCTGCTGGAGAGTCACCTATGAACTGATTTGGCCTCAATGGGACATAACGATAACAACTCCCCAAGAGTGGACAGCAATGAAGACTTCCTTCCAAACAGTACAGTCTGGAAAGGAGGAGGGGAAAACACACTTCACTGACCGTCCTACTTCAGTCAGGTGGTCAAAGTTAACCCTGATATGATGCGATGTCAGTGACACCTTACCTCTGCAGGAATTGTCCTCAAAAGCCCATGATAACTCCACTGGAGCCATGAGCAAAATATTGGACAAATTCCAAGTGTAAATCCAACAGTCTACAGACTATCTGATCAGTACTCGGGTTTTTGGTGTATTTGTTTGTTTTAATTATTTTATACTGGTTTACTCACAAAGTTCATACATATATTGTTTTTCACACCAAGTCTTGCCCATTTCCTTTACCCACCCCTCTCTCTACCCGTCACATTGTGGGCCCTATGATGACCCCCCCCCCGACCATCCTCACCCCTCTGCTCCTCCCCTCCTTCCCTCAGATCCTCATACACGTTTTACCACTTATCTATTTCTACAATAATGCTGACCAGTCCTCTTCAATGCTGTCAACCATCAAAAGCAAAATCTGAGAAACTGTCGTAGTCAAGACGGAGTCTAAGGAGGCGTGATGACCAAACGCAACGTGACATTCTGCATGGGACCTTCGACCAGGACAAGAGCATCAGGTGAAAACTAAGGGAATCTGGTAATGTTTCCGTATTGGTTCATTAATGAACATAAACTTAAAAGAACTTCTTTCTAATGTAGGATGTCAACAGTGAGGACTTCATGCCACATGCGTGGAAATCCTCTGTGCCATCATCACAATTTTTCTGTAAATCTGAAGTTATTCTAAAAATAAAGCTTATCAAATACAAGCAAACAACGACTTTTAACAGCTCTCCCATTCTTTTTTTATTTTTTTAATTTTTTTTTTTTTATTTTGTGTGCGTGTACCGCCAAATCAGATCTGACTGGTACAGGAGAATATTGTGCCTCCTTCTCCCGCAGAGCGTCTGGTGGATTCGAACCGTGTTCCTCTGGGATTGCAGTGCAGCTTCTTGCCACAGCTCTCCCATTCTTGACTCAGCATGTCTAAAGCTTGTATAAATGTCCAACTCTCCTCTCTTCAGGCTCATGACTATGTCCTGGTCTATCACCCTCATCTTTCCCAGGACCCTCACTCATATTGTACCCGCTGCATTGCATGATCTCCTTTCCTCACCTGTCCTAACCTAACCCAGAGGGCCCGGCACAGGTCCTGGCTCTTTCCTGAGGTGTTCGCCATGGCTTACATCAACCAAAGCCTTCATTCTCCTCCAATGCCTCCATCACAGAATAACTAGCTTAATTTTCTCTTTGCATCTTTGTTTAACAACGTAACAATTCTAGACTTAGAAAAATGCAAGTTCAGTGGTCAACTCCTCCAAACTTCTGGCATAACTCTTATTTCAGATCTCAACTCTCTCTACTTTGTTGTGTTGCCAACTCTATACTTCTCATTTCAAATTTTGAATCAAAGAAATTACTATTATACCCCAAGGATACTACTGAGCACCACACACATGAAGTTAAACAGTTCTCAACTTATTACATCTCAGTACATAACACGATCACACCATTATTTCAATAGAAGATGTAGAATTTATTGAACACTTACTATGTTCCAGGCCCAGTGGCAACTGATTTATGCCTAAGCATAGAAAATTCTCACAATCAACGTTTTGGGGATCTCTTTTATTATTTTTTTTTTTCACTAGCCAAAGAATAAATCAAGGCTGATGGAAGACAAATACTCTGTCCAAGATCCACACAGCTAAGAAGCAAGTGAACTCTACAGCTGAAGTTTAAAATCCAGGTTTATGCCCGGCCTGGAAGGCAACCAAGCTAGTGTGTAGTTCACAGCTTGATTGTGACTACACAGCTCAGACATAGTCAACATCTGACTGTACCATCATTTCAAAGGTAAATAAAGAGAGGGGGAAAAAACAACATTTCAGACATGAAAAGAAAGTACTCCTGGCTGCTGCAATTTCTGGGACAAACACTTGTAGAGTAAGACTGAGGCGGTCAGCAAACACATCAACCGTCAGCACAGCTCTCCCCAGAATCCCAGCCCGAGCAGAGCTCTGGACTGGGAAGCAGCCTCAGCCTGGGACTGATCACAAACTGATGCTCTGCCGAGCACGCTGATTTCTGCAGAAAGACGGGAATGCGGTTCCTGCGGGCCCACTCTGCAGCGGCCGGCTCACTACCTCTTTTCTTTGCTTCTCCGCTGTGGGTTCCATTTATTCCATTGTAAACACACATCAGAGAGTTCGCAGCAGCCTGCTACTCCCACGGCTTCTCCCCGCCTCCTCCTCTGTCTTTATGCTAGAAAGGCACTAGTATTGAGCCTAAGGAACAACACAATTCAAGAGTTAAAATAAATGCGCAGGGTGCTTAATTTGCAGTTTACCTAGCAGTCCGTTTCCTGCTGCGGCAAGTGGTAGTTACGTGGAGCTGCGTGCTGCTACCCTGTCATTAGTTGTCCAAAATGATCTTTCTCTTTAATTGGCTTCCCGGGCCCCATTTTCTCATACCGTGTTAGTTTGGTAATCAGGATTATTACTGGGCACAAAGCGTGGGCTCCCTTGGCACACACACCCCCAGAAGGCGGCCCATGCGATGACTCTGGCTCTCTTGCCACCTGCGGCTTTCCGCTCGGAAGATGCTCGGACACTTGGTTTCCCTTTTCTATGCCAACCCAACAGGTCTCTGCGTTTCCTGCAAGCTTAAAAAGACACTGTCAGCAATGGGTGCGCTGGGATCCTGGTTAGATTACAGACACAGTCCCGGCTCAAAACCAGTTAATCTGATTCCCTACAAGGCAAAGTGGCAGCAGGATTATAATAATTCAGCAAAGGAGCTTCTCCCCTGTGAATGGCCTGAAGCGCCAACCCTGACCTGCTACACCTGCCTTCTCCCCAGACAGGTCGGTTTGGAAAGGATTTTTAAATCAGCTGGGTGTCTCACCCTCCACCTCCTAAATGAGTATCTCCATGGATACGTCTTTTTTCATGGGGTGACTCATAAGCCACACCCTTCCTTCACACACAGCCCCCCAGTGTTCTCTGACGGGGCTCAATAATTTCATATTAGAGTCCAGTACTTTGTAGACAAGCCCCACCTCACAGCAAGCAGGTAAAAAGGACTTTGGACAAGAGGTGAGGAGGCCTGACTTCCAGTCTTCCTTCCCATCCAGGAAGCTGAGGCTCAACCACTCAGGCTTGACCTCACAGGGTGGCAGTAGGGACAATGTGAGGTCATCTCCTTGTGGCAGCTCTTGTGGCACCAGACTGGCCCTCAGATGTCCAGTGTCAGCTGAATGTAAAGAAGAGACACTGAGATAAATTCTGCAATCAGGAATTTCTGAAGTATTACAGAAATCCCTTCTGAAACATGAGCCTTACAAGGCCACCCAGGGACCTTACGTTGTCCCTGCATCAGCGATTCCACTTAGAAACAATAAACCGAGCCAAGCCAGTGGGCAGTAGCTCCAGGCCTGAATGCTGCTGGCCGAGGATCCCATCTGTATGGACAGCCAGTGAGTCACTGCCCTCGTCCTACAGCTCACAGCATTCAGGTCCAGCCTCTCAGTCAGAGGTCAGCTTAGGTATGTCGACGACAGCTCTGCCTTGTTAGACATCCAAACACTTTGCTGTTGTCGTGCTTGCTGAGACCATTCGCACTCAGTGAATCTACGGGACGGAGCAGAACTACCTCACAGGGTTTCCAAAGCTGTAACCCTCAGAGGCCCAGATCACCAGATGGTTTCTCCTGTGGAGGGGGTGGGTGGGTTCAAACTGCCAACCTGTGATGTCGCAGCTCCACGCTTCCCCTGGCTGTGGGGTCCCTGCATGGTGTGCAGGAGTGGGTAAGAGCGTCAGAAGCTTCCCAGCTGCCTTTGTCTTTTCTTTTTGCCAGAATCTACTCAATTCCCCAAGACACACTAGAAATCATTAACTGAGGATGGCTAAGGAAGAGGGATACTAGGGATGGGAATGAAGTAATAAAGTAAAAAGAGAACAGGCATATATTAGGATGGGTGACGGGAAAGGTATAAAGAATTATTGGAAATCAGAATTTGTGGGAAATGTGCAATTGCATTGTGAATGTTGGAATAAATGTTACAGAACAAAATGTGCATAAATGATGGAATAAAAAATTAATTTGCTTTGTAAGCTTTCACTCAGATCACAATATTAAAACAAAATAAATGCCATTTAATTAAAAAAGCACATTTATGCTCATCAATAAAAGAAAGAAGCTGTGATATATTCACACAATGGAATACTACGCTGCTTTAAAAAACAAGGAACTAATGAAATATTATACAAAATGGGTGACCTGGAGGACATTATGCTGATTAAATATCTCAGTCATAAAAGGACAAATACTGCATAGTGCTACTATTGTAAAACGGGACGGACATTGGGGTTGGGAGGAGACTGAGAAAGATGGGAAAAATTGTGTACTGCATTGAAACAGATGAGGGAGAGAACTGTTTAAAAAGTATACGTGATTAGATATTATCATGACAAGAGTATAAAACGAAGGCTGCATAGTGGAGTGGACTTGGGAGGAGGGACTGTATAACAATAAAAGATTTTTACTTTTCAAAGAGAAGAGTGAACTGGGGAAGAGTGGTGGGCAGGGAGAAAAGTGCAACAATGAATGAATAGGAATCCAAAGTCTGTAAATTTTCAATAAAATTAAAAAAAGGGGGAATCGCATTTACATACAAACTAAAGTGAATGATTATGTGCAGAGCACTTCACCATTTATAGCTAGAGTTCAAATATATCTCCCTTGATATCATAACACCAAGTTATTCTCATGCTCCAGACAGGGAACCTGAACTTGAGCATCACTAGGTGAGTCTCTCGAGGAGAGATGGTTTGGAGCCTCTCTCAGCAGCTAGGGGAGACGCATGGGCAGCTCTTTTCAGCGTCACAGTCAGTGACTTCACCCTGGTAGCCTGAACTCAGCTGTGGTGAGGGCATTTACAATCAGGGCCTTCCCTGATCCTCTTTGGAACATACCAAGCCTGTTGAACATTTACCAGGATTCCACCACTGTGCGGCAAGGAGAACTGTTAGTAAAGGGAGGCATTTAGTACAGGTAGTTACGGCCTTTGCAGTCCCCAGGTGATGCGAATGGTTACGTGCTCAACGCTAACCCAAAGGCTAACCCAGAGGCTCGTCCAAAACAAACAAAACGGCTGGGATTTCAAGTCTATCATCAGGGGCCTTGGGGGAAAGCCGCTGATGCACCTCAGTCAGGGAAACAGAGCACAGTTCTGTTGTGGCGATTGTCCTGTTCTGATGGAAGCAGCCACAGCAGTCTGGGACTGACAGCTGGAGGGCTTCCTGGAAGAAGGGATGGAAGGGGCTCCTGCAGGATGGGCAGCAGGTGAACCAGTGAGGCGCAGAGGGAGCTGGCACAGGACTCACTTCGAGCCTGGGTACTGACTGCCACAGAAGGCACCCAGGTGGCATAGGGGGTTACATGTTAGACTGCTAACGGAAAGGCCTAGAAGGTGAACACACAGTTGTTTGGGAGGAGAGAGATGAAGCTGTCTGCTCACATGAAGATTTACAGCCCTGGAAACCCAGCAGAAGGACACCCCGAGTCAGCACCAGCTTAATGGCCATGGGTCCGGCTGGATTTGTTGATGTTGCAGTACAGAGGAAAGAAGGATTCAGTGACCAGCGGGTCACAGTACAGACGAGTCGGTCACAGCCTGAAGGAGAGGGTCACAGCAGAGGTGTCTGGGGTCTGGGCCACAGGGGAAGGACCACAGTGAAAGCTCTGGTCACACCAACATGGATGTTGTTGATTAAGCAAAGCAAGTTCATTTTCTTCACTAAGTCTTAACTTCCTCTTCTGAACAAAAGGTGGTAGATTGTTGCAGAATGTTGGGGAGGAAGGGAAGGCCTCTGGCCAGGAAAGATCGCCTAAAGATAAGTGCAAGCCTCCCAACGGCCTTTAATACGGGGTAGAGAAAGCTCCCCTGTGTTTGACTGTACCAGCTTGAGAAAGCTCGCCACCTGGGAAGACGGCTGCTGTGTCTGTTGAGCTGGGAGTGGTCCTCAGGAGGCTGAGGTTCTCCTGACCAATCTGCATGTTCAACGTCTGTAAGCTCACCCCATCTGGTCTTCCTGTGTATATACGTGCAAGCCCAATAAAATTGAGCTGGATTGACTCTCAGATCCTCTCCCAGAGTGGTGTATCTCTGTCATGCTTACTCCCATCAGGGTGTCGCTGTAGATTGCCGGCGAACAGACAGTGACAGTAGACCTTCCTTTGTCATGCATGTGGATGGACAAGATCATGCATGCCATCTCCCGAGCAGTTTTCCTGGCAGACCGCGAGTGTTTAAGGAATGGGAACCATTCTTGTTTCCATGATCTTCCATGAGGGAAAAGGGGCGAGTTCTTGTCCACACAGGCCTGGGAGCTCTGCCCAAACCCAGTGTGCTCAAGGCCAAGGTCTGCAGTCTTCTAACACTGCCAGGAACTGACACCTGCTCCCCTTGCAGCCAGTGATGGTGCAGCTCAGCCCGAGCATCTGACAGCTTCCTGGTGCACCCAACGGCTGCCTGCAGCAGTGGATGCAGCTGGGTGTATTTAGCAGCTTTATTGATACATAACCCACCCATTCAGATAATACAGCAGATTCCTTCTGTTCACAGGGATCTGCAGCCATCATACAATCTAATTTTAGATATTATCATCACTTCACAGGAAGACTCTAAACCCAGCATCAGTCACTCCCCAGCCCTCCCCTCACCCAGCCTGTGCAATGATGAATCTCCTCTCTATCTCTGTCCAGGCGAAGCAGCGGGTTTGATTAGGATCTGTTTGCCTCAGCTTCTCAGTGTTCTCATGCCAATCAGAAGCGACGAATGTGAGTACACAAACAGATACAGATCAGCCCAACACCAGTCACATCTCACCTTATTAACGTGTGAAATTCACCCTAAGAAGGTCCTATGTATGTATGCTTCACTGATACATTCCCACCTTGACAAATGTCCTTAGAATCATGTCATCTCTGCTGCCTTCTTGGGAAAGAGCTCATAAAGAGAAAGATGAAAACATCTGAATGAGATGTCATCGGGCCCAACTCACTTTTCACGTGGGAGTTTGCATAAACATCAGTTGCCTAGAGGTACGCCAACACCAGCATTAGCTCCAGAAATGTGCCAGGAGATGAGAGAGAACAGGCTCTTTCTAGAGGTACCTGCTCAGTCACAGAAACCGTGTTATGAGGGGTTGACCCGCTGCTGTTCAGTCAGGTCCCACTTACGTGTGTCAGAGTAAAATTGTGCTGAAGAGGGTTTTCAGTGTCTGGTTTCTCAGAAGCAGCTCACCAGATCTTTCTTCTAAGGGATATTGTTGTTGTTGTTAGGGGCTGTCGAGTTGAATACAACTACTATGAACAACAAATCTGAACCTTGTCCTATCTTGTGCTGTCCTCACAATCTCTGACACAGTTGATCCCATTGTGGCAGTCACTGTGTCAACCCACCTGGTCGAGGGTCTTCTGCTTGTTCACTCCCTCCACCTTCCCAAGCATGATGTCTCTCTAGTGAATAACCTCTCCTAGAAACACGTTCAAAGCATGTGAGATGAAGCTTCATCATCATTGTCTCCAAGGAGCACTCCAGCTGCACCTTCTTCAAGACATTTGTTTGTTCCTTTGGCAGTCCACGGGATATTCAGTGCTCTTCTCCAGCACAATAGCTCAAAAGCACCAATTCTTTTTCTGTCATCCTCTTTCATTATTCAGCTCTCAGATGCATAGCAAGTGATTGAAAAGACCATGGGCTGAATAAGATGTACCTTAGTCCTCAAACTGACATCATTGCTCCACAATAATTTGGAGAGGTCCCTGCCTGCAGACTTTCCCAGTGTGGTATGTCTCCAGATCTCTTAACTGCTGCATGGTTTAAAACAAGTAAATGTGTGCATCAGGTTGGGTCCTTTCTGCATACCTCTTCAATCTGTATTGTTGTTGTTATGTGCCATCAAATTGCCTATGACTCATAGCGACACTATGTACAACAGCCCTAAATCCTGCTCTATCCTGTGCCAATCTCATTGTCTCCGAAATACCTACCTCCATTTCCCCAGTCACTGAATCAATCAATCAATCAATCTCATTGAGGGTATTCCTCTCCTATGCTCTTCCTCCACCCTCCCAAGAATGACATTCCTGTCCAAGCAACATGTCCAAAGTATATCAGACAAAGCTTTAGAATCCTTGCCTCCAAGGAGCGGTCTGGTTTCACCCTCTCCAAGACAAACCTGTTTATTATCTTAGCAGTCCATGGTATATTCAATACTCTTCTCCAACACTATAGCTCAAAGACATCAATTCTCCTTCTATCACCCCTAGCCATTGTTCAGCTCTCTGATGCACAGCAAGTGATTGCAAAGACCATTGCATGTATCAGGCACACCTTAGTCTCCAGACTGACATTGTTGCTCTTCAGTACTTTGGAGGGGCCTCTGATAGCAGACTTTCCCAATGCAATTCATTTTTTATTTTCCTGGCTGCTGGTGCCAGGAGTGTTGATTGTGGAGCCAATCTGTATGCTGAACAAATTACTTGAGAAGCTAAATTCTATGAAGAAGAGCGTGACATCAGGATTGGAGGAAGACTCATCAATAACCTTTGTTATGTGGATGACACAACCTTCCTTGTTTAAAGTGTGCAGAACTTAAAGTGCTTGCCGCAGAAGATCAAAGACTACAGTCTTCAATATGGATTGTATCTCAGCAGCAAGAAAACAAAAATCCTCACCACTGAACCTAGGGGCGACATCATGGTAGCTGGAAGGCACAGTAGGTGGGCTCAAACCTCCTACCTTTCCGTTAGCAGTTGGATGTCCTAACCATTGCACCACCCCTAAACACTTAGAATGGATGTGGTGTTGTTGGGTTCAATTAAGTTGCTTTGAACTCACAGTGGCCCTATGTGACAGAGGAGAACTACCCCATGGGCTTCTGAGGCTGTAATCTTTGGGTATTTGGTACGACAGAGCGCCAGGTATTTTCTTCCCAGAGAGTCACCGGAGGGCCCTGAAGTACCAGCCTTTCACTTAGCAACCAAGTGCTTAATTGACCTCCAGACTCCGTAGAAAGAGCTTTCTGCATATAAACTTCTATGTGACATGTGAAAGTGGTATCAGACAATAATTGTCATTTGTGGTTGACTTGCTGCACTCAGCATAATGTCCTCCAGATTCAGCCATCTACCTGCTGGTTTGTGGATTCACCACTGTGCTTTATCATCAAGCATTCTTTCATTTCATGTATATCATCACCAGAATTTTTCCCCCAGTCCATTGGTTCTCTCCTTATTCCTTCAGGAAAGCCTTTTGATAAGCACAGATTGAAATCATTTGCAGTAATGAAGCTATGAAACATCCTTTAATGAGAATGAATCTGAAGGACGTTATTGTTGTTGAATGTCATAGAGTCAGAAGCAACTCAGAGCTGACCCTCCAGCAGGTTTTCAGAGGCAGTACCCTGCACAGAAGGAGAATGCCCATCATTTTCCTGTGGAACAGCTGGTGGATTTGAACAATGTGCCTTTGGGATGGCAACACAGCTTCTTACCACTAAGCCACCAGAGCTTCCTGAAGGATATTATACTCAATCACAAAAGGATGGATACCATTGTTATAAAGAGTCAAGAATTAACACGTAGAGAGCAATATTCTCTGACGGTCACCAGGTGTAGGAGAAGGGGTGGTGTTGGTGGGTGTGGAGAGATACAGTCTTGGGGACGGGATTTGGGAGCTAGGGGTTTCCCAATCAAGTACATCCAGCACAGCCACGCAGAGTCAGGAGCCTGGTGCAGGAACAAATGCCCCCCGGGAGCCCTGATATTCGCTCTGGGACCTTGGGATCTCAAAATCATAAGGTGAAAATAATAAGGGAAAGGAGAGCTGCTTTCCTTTCAAAACAAAGTAAAACAACAAAAACAAATTATGGGAAAATGGAAAAGAACACGGACAACGCTCCAAACGGGCATTAAACAGATACCTGCATTATTATAATTCTGTTAGTTTATGTAATTTGGGGTCTGCCATTGGGTGTGTAAGCAGCTTTTTTAGTTCTATTCTCATGACTGGCCTTTAATCATTTCTTTGTCTCATACAGTGGATTTTACTCAAATCTGTTTTATCAAGGAGTATTATTGTCAGTCTTGCCCTCTTTTGGCTGATACATTTTTTGCTGTTTTCTGATTTTTTTTTAACCAATATCTATCTTTGTGTCTAAGACGTGTCTGTTGCAAAGGTAAAACATATTGGGTCATGAGTTTTGTGGTGTTGTGTTCAATGACTCACCCACTCTCTGTCTCTTGACCGGTGCATTTAAACCATTTAGGTTCAGTCATATCACCGACAGATACGACTATGCTGCCTCCATCTTGTAAATTTTTTTTGTGTGGGGGTGGTCTTTGTTCCAGTTTTCATGCTAAATTATTTCTGTTTATAGAATTTCTCTTAATCTTAATAATATCACTTCAATATAAATGGTAGTATCTGCATTTTTATGTGTGAAGAAACTAGAGGTCCAGAGATCGTAAGTAACTTCCTCAAGCTGCACAAATAAAAAGAGTGGGACTGGGCTTTGAACTTGGGCCAGCTGACTGCAGGTCCTGCCCTCGCAGCTACAATACTCTAAGACTTCTGCGGGCTCAGGGTGAGGCGGTTGCGGGAGGGTTGAGAACCTTATCCCTCATTGTATTCTACTGTGATGGTGTCATATTTTTTTTTTTTATGGTGAGAAAAATTTATATTTAGAATTAGCCCGCTAGACTCAGTTTAGATGATCCCAATCTTGTTGGCAACGTCCAAAGCATCATAATCAGGAGCAAGTCGAACATAGGCCTTCTTCTCTCCATCAGGCCTTAGTTGACCTTAGTCATATCAATGTCATTGAACTTCTTTACATCTTGTTTAATTTTGTGCTTATTGGCCTTGACATCCACAATGAACACAAGTGTGTTGTTATCTTCTATCTTCTTCAT
>NW_006399756.1:16171257-16175887 GCF_000299155.1 Elephantulus edwardii | reverse complement strand
TTGCATGAGTTCCTTGTTTTTTAATGCAGCTTCTCTAGCCATTCGTTTGTTGATGGGCACTTAGGTTGTTTCCAACTCCTTGCTATTGTGAACAAAGCTGCAATAAACATGGGTGTGCATTATCCCTCAATTTTTAAAAATTATTGCTCTAGTTTGTTCATGCTTTTCATCTTTTGTTGTATTATTTTGGTTTTGTTTATTAAATACTCATGACTGTGAAGAAGAAAAAATAAGAAGAAGTGAGCAGGTTGTGGTTTCTCAACTTACCCACCCCAGGTCTATTTACTCTGCTGGGTCCTGGAACTCCTCCAATTACTAAATTCCTTATCCCTGAACAGATTGCCCCTGAGTTCATCCACCTAGAGGAACAGTAATAGTATGAACAATCACTGAACTTTTGTGTTGTTCATAAATGTCTCTGAGTTGTGGTACCGGCTGGAAGAACTGAATGTAACGTGGAAATGCCAAAATATCAGCCTGCTGGCTTAGTGCCAGCACTAAGGAACTGCACTGCCAACCCAATCAAGCCTCTGGGCTGGCACTGCGACTGGGCTCGGAGTTCGAATCCACCCGCTGCTCCACGGGAGAAAGATGGGTAATCTCCTGTGTGATTTACTGCCTTTGGAAACTTCCTAGCAGGTCAGCTCATGCTGGTTCTGACTGGACGGTACGTAACAACAACAAAGAGGTCAAGAGCACAAACAAATCTGTCTTGGTGGAAGTCCAATCAGATGTGCTCCTGAGAGGCAAGGATGGTGAAACTTGGTCACGCACACCTCGGGCTTACTGTTGCTGGGAGGCAACAGTTCCAGAAAAAAAGACGCCACGCTGGGAAAAGCAGAGTCAGTAAAACAGAGGAAGACCCGCATCAAGGTGAACTGACCTCAGTGACGGGCTTCCGCACGGGGATTGTGAGGATGGCGCCGGAGGGCAAAGCTTTGATCATTTGTTACATGGTCCTTCTCTGAGACACGTGGACTTGATGGCAGTAACACCAACATTGTTTGGAATACTTTACATGTATTAACCTAGTCCTCACATCCTCAACTCTCTGTAGCTGCTATTATCTTTAGCCTTATTTTCTGATGGGGAAACTGAGGCACGGAGAGGTAGAGTGAGGCTTATGCTCACAGAATCAGTGAACAGCAGAGCTGGGATTCCAAACTAGAGTCTGATTACAGAGCCCACTCACAAATACGACTTGTATGGTGGGTAAACCTATAAAATCCCGGCGTCCTTATGAGATAATTTTCAGATGCCAGCCGGGTCAGGGAACTGATGGTTGCACCTCGAGGGACAAGTGAGAGCGGATCGGACATTTTACAGGATAGGGCTCAGAAGTTGGGGCTCTGAATCTTTCTCTACTGGAGATTCCAGCACGCAGCTTTGTAGATACTTGGTCTGAGTTCACTAGTTGTTCCAAGAGACAAAGAGAGCCCCCTCCTCGCGTGTGATCTTCTGCCCCTGAGAACCCACTGGAGGGTCAGCTATGAGTTAGCTCTGATTCAACCTACATAACAACAACAATAAAAACAAGAAGCGCGTGTGTGTGTGTGTATACACACTCATATATCCAATAGCATTTTTATGTGCACAACTCATAGGTGCAAATGGGTGGAAGGCTGGCAGTTTGGCTCTACTCCGAAGCCAGCTCTGGGGATCCGTTTCTGGAAGGTCACAACCTCGAAGCCCCCACACAGCTCTTCTGCTCCACACTCGTGAGATCAGCCTGAGTCAAAACCAACTCACTGGCTACGAACAACGACAATGACAGGCAACATGCTTGGCAGTCTTCACTGCTGTTTCCAAATTGGTCCTCATCCTTAACCAATTAATAAGCACCTACTGCATGCCAAGGGCATCCATGGTTTCACAGACATTTTCTTATCTAAATTAAAATTCACAATAAAGAAGTTAAATGGGTGGGATCTTTTCCCCATACATTTTTCCTTTTCCCCCCAAATTATAAAAAACCAAACAAACCACAACTACAGGCTTGCATGATTAAGAAACAAGTATGTTTACAAATATATGGCTATTGTCTCCTGACCCCTGACAGTTGACCACATTAAACTCTGGTGTTTCTTTAGATCTTCTCTTCGCTGTATCTCTAAACTGTATGTTTATACCAAGCCAGCCATTACTTATTATCTTTGTTGTTGCTCTGTGCCTTCGAATCAGAACCAAGCCATACTGACCCTCTAGTGAGTGGGTTTTTAGAGGCAACAAATCACATGGGATTATATCCATCCTTCTCCTGCAGAGCAGAAAAGGCTTTGTCTCTTATAAATATGCCTGTGTCACAATTATTTTTATTGCAAAGAGTGAGAATTCTAGAATACTTAATTGTGCCTATACAGAATCTGTTTATAGACCAAAAATCAGTTGTTTGAACAGAACAGGGAATATATATATATACACTTTACAACCAAGAAAGTGCATCAGGGTTGTATCATCTCATCACGGTTAGTCACTCAACTACTGAGCATATTAATCTAGAAAATGGACTATATTATATGAAGAAAAGGACTGAAGGAAGACTCATGTACATACTGCAACATGCAAATGACACTATATTACTTGCCAAAAACAAAGTCGACGTCACTTACTGACCAAAGACTAAAGCTACAAATTACATCTCAACGTGAGAACAAGACAATTCTCACAACCAGACCAATAAACAGTGTCATGAAAAATGGAGAAAATACTGGCTACTGGCATGGTCCAGGATTTTATTTTACTCCCATCTACAATCAATGTCTACAGAAGCAACCATCATTAAAAAAAGAAAAAAAGTCCAGACAACATAGTGCATTGAGCAAATGACCTTTGTAAAGTGCCAGAGAGCAGAAATGTCATGCTAAACACTAACGTGCGCCTGACCTAAACCACACACCTTCAATTGCCTCACATGCATCCAAAAATCTTGGCTCCTTCCCATGGCCAGAAGCAGCCCTTGAAGCCTTATTTCAAAAGCCCAAGCTGTTTTTGAGTCCTACTGCATGCCGCGGGGATGCCTCCAACTCAAGACAAGAGTGATGACAGATACGCCCTGAACCCAAAGAATGCCCAAGCCTTCCCCTGCTCTCACTGCCAGCTGTACTGGAGGTTTGCTATGACAACTCACTTCTCAGACATTCCTGAGGAGGGGTGAGCTCTCGTCTGAGCTCCAAGATACAGTATTGCTGGAAAGGCTCTGAGAGTTCAAATATGAACACTCCGTGGCACATGATGCCCAAACCATGCAGGCAAAGGGTTGCTTCACTGTCTGGAGGAATGGTACGAGGGAGGCTGCCCAAGCTCTTAACTTGTTCCTTATTCCCTGACTGCAGTGCAGAAGCCTGGAGCCAGATAAGCATGAGAAAAGGAAAGTGATGAAGCGGAACCAGAGGGGAAAGATGTTCTGAACAAGTGAGCACTTCAGAATGGACCGGGTTTGGACGCTGATGAAGTCCCAGAGGAGGTTTCCTCTGGACACTCTGCTAAGCTTCAATCAAACAGCATTTTACTGACTTCAGTAGTTAGATTAGTTCTTGCATCATGCACCAAAAAAGAGAGGTCACCACATTTTGGTCCACTCTTCCTTAGGAAGCAGGCTGATAAAAATTCAGAAGAAATTGTTTTATCAAAATTTCCCAGTTGTGGTGGAAAATACGCAACCCCAAAGCCTATCTGTGGGTGATGCACTTAGCTACTAGCGGAAAGACCTGGCTGGATGGCACCTAACAGCAACACAACCTGAACCAAGCCTCCTGCTGTCAAGGTGATTGCATCTCCTTGCAACCGCAGGACGAGCAGATGGAGCAGATCTGCTGCCCCAGGCTTCCAGGGAGCTCACTGTTGTGGAAGCAGACCTCCACCTCTTCCTCCTACGCTGGCTGGGGGTTCAAGCTTCAGATTTTTGGATTAGCCACAAAACACTTAACTGCTGCAGCACCAAAGCAATAAGGATTCTAGAAGAACCCAGGGAAGAAATATGATTGCCCAGGAAAAGACCTCATTCTGTTTTTCCAATAAGGTTTCAGTAGATGTTCAACGTCAATAATTTTAAAATTTTGGGCCTTGACTCACTAGTGAGACATGAGATCAATTTAATAAATGATGGCCCATCTATCTTTTTTTTTACTAGTTTATTTACAAAATTCTAATACAAATTTTTTCAACTTGCCTCACTCCCGTACCTATCAAATTGTACAATTCAATGATTAATCCCCTCTTCCCCCTGTACATCCACATCCTTCGGTTTCCTGCCTCTCCCACCCCTCCTGGATCCTTATACTCATTCTACAATAACAGTTTTATACAATATTTATCCTTATGGGACTGAGTTAGTTCACTCAGCATAATGCTCTCTGTTACAAAGTTATTGTTCTGCGTGCTGCACAGTATTCCATTGTGTGAATGTACCATAATTTCTCAATCCATTCAAGCTTAGAAGTGCTAGTTTAAGGTATAAAGAGATTGCCAAAGACAACCAGAAATGCACAATCTATGGAGGATAAAATTGATGCATGGGACCTTCTAAAGATTAAATCTTTGTGCACACCAAAAACTTTTCCCAACAGGGTGAAAAGAAAACCTACAGACTGGGAACAAACATTTGGTAATACTATCTCAGATAAGAGTCTTT
>NW_006399756.1:16148063-16171157 GCF_000299155.1 Elephantulus edwardii | reverse complement strand
TTTTTTTCTTTTTTTGCCAATCTTTCTTGAACAGCAGAACAAGACAGCAAACAGCAGAGACAAGGACACACAGTCGAGGGAAATCTCATCTCATCTCAGTCACTTACATGCATGCACACATGAGTCTTGGTGGAGGAAATGCATTTATCTCTGTGGTTGGGCTTGGTGGGCACTGTATTAAAACCCAGATAATAGTGTGGAGGCCCTGTGGCCAAGTGCTGCCCACAGACATATTTTGTTTGGCCTACCCTATCATTTTTTTAAAAAAAAAAAAAAATGGGTGATATTTGCCAACATTTAAACATCTGGTGTTTTTGTAGAAAAACCTAGATTTCTAGTTGCTTTTATACAGAGATCTAATTTGAAGCTACATTCTACAAAGAGAAATTTGAGTCTACATTTCTCCCTAGGAGTCCAAACGGGGGTGGCTCCCCAGTAGAGAGGGCTCCCTTGTTCACCTCAGTTTCCATTCATTCAGGTCACCGGTCTGTTTCATGGAGGGATTTGCATATACAGTTCCCCACTTCTAACCATCCTCAGCCCAGTTTGATCTGTAAAGGCCTCTGTTTATTGGTAAGGAGTGATACTGCCAACTCAGAGGCAGATGGTTCAAATCCACCAGCTGCTCTAAGAGGGGAAGGTGAGCAAGCTCCCCCCGCGTGATTCACAGCCTCTGAAGCCCACTGCAACGACAGCTACGAGTAGGATCCGACTCCACATCACATAACGACACGTGCCCACTGCTGCACCACGTGGCCACTGTCTCCTGCCAAGCTGAGCTGGCGACCTTTCCCCAGACAGACGCCACACCTCCCTGCTTCTGTTTCTCCAGCTGGAGCAACCTTCCCACTTCTCCTTTGCCCACCTGTTGCACTCGTGCTTAACCCTCAAAGCCCAGGCTGTTCTGACCCTCCCAGCAGAGCTAATTACACCTTGCCATGCATATAGCCACAATGCTCATACAAACAACATTCAGGCCAGTGTACACCATTCCATTCCGCCTTAAACTCCGTTACTCACGGCTATCCGGCAGGGTCTCATGGGCTGCGTGTCACCCCTGGAGCCCTGCTGTCTGTGGCACTAATGATTCTTGGATCCCGCATGGATCTGGGTACCCACGGCTCCATTTACGGGGGGAGGATACTAATCTTATCAGACCCTGGGACTCCGGTAAGGAAGAACTTCACTCCCTTTGCCTAGTATTTTCTACTATTCACTGTTTTCCTTAATTTTTCCTAAATTTCTCCTACCATATAATGTCCAGGTAGTGAGAAACCACTGTAAGAACAAATAGACAGAATTTAGTACTGATGGGCAAAACATTCTGATTTGTAATAAATACTGTTGTGGTTGTTGTTAAGTGCCGTCGAGTCACAGGCGACTCATAGCGACCCTATGAAGGAGAGTCCTCGACACTTGGGTGCCTTTCATCCTCTCTCCAGGTTCCTAGGGTTTCCGGAGGCAAGCTATTATGGAAGTGGATGCCACTCCTCCTTCCACGCTTGTTTTAATCAGGGAGCTCCACCCCACTCTCTGTCCGCATGGGTAGTGGACCATTAACGCATTTGACACATCAGTGTCACTATGTTCAGCCTCACAGCAACCAAAAGCGACCACGGTACAGCAACCTGTATACCAGGGCTATACGACCTAGAGGAATGTCTGAACAAAAACATTGAAAGACAGGCCGAGGGCAGCGGAATAAAAGTCACCCACCTTTGGCTTGGTAGCATTGCTTTCTGTCCACAACACATACAGCACCATGCTCTCTCTGGCAACCGGGCCATAGCAACCCTGGGGGGAGCAAACCTGGGAGAACATGGTCGCCGTCTCTCCCCACTTCCCTTTCTGGGCTTGAAGCTCTCTGCTCTCTTAAACCCTAGGCCAAGCTTGACTTGCCTGGCTTGTGGAGGCAAGAGTAGTCCTTCGCCTCCGAGAACTGCCACAACACCCTCGCATACAGCCATAATAAATACTAGATTTTTAAAAGTTTTTATTTTATACTAGTTTCTATACAAAGTTCATAAAGTTCATATACATTGTTTTTCGCACTGGACCTTTTCCTTTTTCTTTACAAATTCCTCCCTCCACCCATCAAACTGTGTGACCCTACGTTTAAGCCCCTCCCCCTGGATCCTCATACACACTCTATAATGCAATGGATTGAGAAATTACGGTACATTCACACAATGAAATACTATGCAGCATGTAGGAGCAATGATTTTGTACACTATTACTTAACATGGTAGGAACTGGAGAGCATTATGCTGAGTGAATGAACTCAGTCTTGTAAAGACAAATATTAGATTTTTAGGGAGCTCTGGTGGCCTAGTGGCAAGAAGCTGCACCGCAATCCTGAAGGCACACAGTTTGAATCCACCAGCTGCTTCCCAGGAAAAAGATGGGCAACTTCTCCTTGAGATTTATTGCCTGTGAAAACCTGCGGGAAGATCTGTCTGCTGTGAGTCGGTTCCGACTCAAAGGCAACAACGATACTACATTTTAGCACTTCAGAAAACTAAATAGGAGTTGTAGCTTTGGTGAGCCAAGATAGGCAATGAAACAGCCTTTGCTCCAAGATTCCAAGGAGTTCTAGGTAAAAGTGGTCACTTGTCTCTCTACGGTATGGACATAATGTTGTGGGCAGCACACCTGTGCTTTGACTCCTAATTAGGGCCACTGTCCCCAAACCAAGTTCAATCTCAATGCAGGCCCATGAAAAATGTGCCTTGAAACTATCTCCCATTCCCCCCTTTCCACCATCTGCTATCCAGTGTCATATACTGACAGGTGTTTCTTGGCCACTCATACCCCACGAAGGTCTCTATTAACAGGAAGCGCAGTTTGATCTCATTCTGCAGGCAAATCAGAGTGGGAGAGACACTTGCTGTCTTTTCATCACCTGCACATCGTGTGCAAGAAGGGATGGACTTACCCACCTGTCTGCCTCATCTCACCCTCAGAAACCATGGGTTGCACAGAAGGTGTGGACTCTGGACTAGCAGCTTCAGCATCCTATGGGATTTGTTAGACATTCAAATGTCTCAGGCCTTTCCCCAGGCTTTCGGATCAGAAACTCTGGGGGCAGGGCCCAGAAGTCCACACTTAACAAGCCTGTTAGGGGGTTCTGGCACCTGCTAAGGTTTGAGGGTCACTGGCCTCAACAGGAACATCTCTGGAAGCATCCAGAAGTCCAGCATTAGGTCTGAGTACTCAAATTGGCCAGCATAAGCGAGTGGGAGAGATCTGCGATGGGAGAGAGACCCACCCCCAGGACACACCGGACCATAACTGCATTAATCATGTCAGGCTGAACACAAATACGGTGATTCAGAAAAGAGAGATCATGCATACAAATACTCATCCTCCCCACTGTCGATAAAATGTGCCCTTGAATACACAGCTTCTGCCAACTGGGGATAAGCATGCCTCTTGGTATGAGTCACCCTCAGACCAGCACTCTGAAATGGGAAGTGGGGCTGCTCTCTCCTGCTGTGTGCTGAGATCAGGCTGAACCACAATGGGACAAATCTGGCACCATTTGCTAACCGATCACTGAACCTTCTCAAAAGTCCGCTGGCTTGCTCTCTGTGCATGTCAGCACTTTGATGATGACACAGGAGATGCCTCCCTTCTCCATCCACCACGCACCTGTGATTAGATGACCTCCTCGTGCATCAGGTGCTGAGTCCCCTCTTGGTAGAGTGAGTCTCCCACAATCTGTCTCTTCTACAGAGACTTGGAAAAGTCAAGGTGTTATTCTTTAAAAGAGGGTTTCTGGGTTGCAACACCGGCCCTGGGGGGAAGGGACAGGAGACAGGGCCACCGCCCGAAGTCTAACAATGGAGTAGACCCACCTCCAGCCCGGATACCCACTGCTCACATATTCCTGAGCTTATTTCTCCATCAAATGTTGTTCTCAAATAGCTTTAGAGAACTTCAAAATCAATGTGTTCCTCCCGTCAGATTTACTTACTCATAGAGCCCTCCTTAACTCAAACTGTGGCTATTCTACATGAGAGCAGGAGGGCCTGAAAGGCAACTCAATAGTCAAGAGGTGCTCGGGGAATTGTTTCACTTCTAAGAGCCACTGATTGCTCCCAGACATCCCTGAGGAGGGAAAGGAATGAGTTCCCATCACATTAGGCATTGTGCATGTGTTTGCACGTGTTTGAGGGGGGCAGTGTCTGCAGTGTGCATGCATTTGAGGGGGGCAGTGTCTACGTGGCGTGCCTCTTGGAGGGAGTGGTATTTAAGGGGTGTAGGAGGACAAACACCATTAGAAATATCAACACCCCAAAATGCTAAAGATTGTGTTACAAGACTATGTATGACATCAACAAATACTTAAGGGAATATTCCATTCTTGCTCAAGTTGGGCAGGTGATTAAATGGTTGTTTAACTTCTCTGGTATTTACTAAGGTACACAGAGTAATTCTAGAAGAATCCGGAGAAGGGATGGGCCTCTGTGAAGCTTTCTGGAGAAAGGAGAAGCAGTTAGGTGTTTGGCAAATATAAAAACAGAGAACATATATATTTCTTACTAGAACAGGAAGGACAGTATGAATGACATTGAAAAGGAAAATAGTCCCTGTACTTGAACCTTTCAAAAAGAAACAATAGGAGTGAGGGTGTAACAGTACAACAAGCTTGGGTTTTGATGCCAGATAGCCCTGGGTAGAAAACTCAGCTCTTCTACTTACTAGTGGAGTGAGCTCTGGAAAGTTTCTTAACTTCTGTGAGTCTCCTTTTCCTCATCAATAAAATAGGAAGGCAGGCACTGTATGAGACATCAATAACCTTGAGAGGCTATTATAAACCAATGCCTATTAGAGACAATGTACGTACAGCCCCCAGCACAAAGCCAGCCATTTAGTATATGTTCATCAGCCAGCATCACAAATTAAATACAACAAGTTCATTTAGAAGGGTAATTATTTACATGGGGGAGGGGAGATATTTTAAGGACCTGAGGGGAACCTTGAATGTCAAACTGGAAGCCTTGAACTTTACCTTGCAACCTCATTAAAGTCTTTGAGCTGGGAAATGAAGTGATGACATCAGTGTCCTAAGAGGATTACTTTGGTGCCAGTCTGTAGGACACATTTGAGACACAGAGTACAACACTGTTCCTGAGAGCTGCCAAGAACAGGACTGAAATACCTTTCAGATGTAGCAAGCAGAGCCTCCTCACAGATCTTAAAGGATATTCAGCACAGCATTGTGTGGCCAGGAGGGGGTGGTGTCTGCTTCTCCCTTGATAACTAACCTTTGAAGGCCTGCCTATCACTTCAGAAGATGCCAAGGCCGGCTCCAAACATTGTCTTCCATGTTGGCCAAGTGAATCTCCACAAAGTGATCAAGAAATCTGAGCAGGACTGCCCAAGAGGTACAACTTGGACGTCTCGCTTTTAATCACTTTGTAGTCACGAATCCCCAACTGAATTATATCCCCACTAACTATGAAACTGAACCCATCACCTTTGCTCTTCCACCTCTATGAGACCTTTCCAAGCCTCAGTCCACTCCTTTATCTCATTCCTATACTCAATCTATGCCAAGTGCCATCACGTCTAATATGGTCAATTACCTCAAATCCGTCACTTCGTTATTTCTGTTTATTAAACCCTCTGATGTCCAGTCAGTTTCATCTCCCAGTGACCTTCCATCGGGATTCTAAACCTGTCCATCTTTATGGAGGAAACTAACCTTCTCTTTAGAGCAGCTGGTGGATTTGAAGGCTGCCAGTCTTTCGGGTTGTCACGTGGTACATTCCCCACTAGGGCTCCAGTCAGCTTATTACGCGTCCCAATATCCCCAGTCCTTAAAGTCCAAGTCACCGCCTCAAAAATTCTTTCCTGTTCAGCATGTTTGGGAAAATCACTATATTTTTATCTCTTAAACAACTACTTCCAGTTAGGTATTTATGAGCCCGTTTTAGTGATACAACAGGTGCTCATTAACTTGAACGTAGCCACCGTGTCTACACCACCTCCCTCAGGACCCAGCACCTTATCTGACAGAGGAAGGGCCCATAGGAGATGGAAACTGAGTAAGGAAGCTTTTTGAGCAGAATGGGGGTTCTAGAATATTAGAGGAAAATGAAGAACTGAGCTGGAACATCTCTGTGAACACATCTGCATTGATGAACACAATTATTTCATTTCCAGCAAATGAAGGAAGTTGCGGCTGTTGCAGAGTCCCTTCGAGTCGGAACCCACCCGCAGTGGCCCCCTCAGCGGCTTTCCAGGAGCTACCAGTCAGGCTGTTAATTGCACGGGAGGAGACTGCCCAGCCTTCTCCCACAGAGCAGCTAGTGGATTTAAACCCTCATTCCTTCTGGACTGCAGTGCAGTTTCTTACCATTGGGCCACTAGAGCTCCCTGCTGAAATGAATTGTTGTTGCTAAGTGTCGTCGAGTCATAGGCGATTCACAGCGATCCTATGAACGAAAGACCTGAACACTTGTATAACTTTCATCATTTCTCCAGGTTCATAGGGTTTCTGGAGACAAGCTATTTCAGAAGTGGATGCCACTCCTGCTTCCAAGCTTGTTTTAATTGGGCAGCTCCACCAAACACTGTCCACCATGGGTAACCATTATCACACTTGACACATCAGTGTCACAGTGTTTAGCATCACAGCAACCATGAGTTACATCTGTACAGCAAGTGGACAGACCAGGGTGGCTGAAATAAGTAGAGAAATAAATAAAGAGGAGAGAAGATGTCTATGAATTTCTCTGTACCTTTGTGACTGGACTCCTGTGTTTCTGCCAAACCTTATGAGTTTCAAGGAAGACTAGTTTTTTCCGAGCTGGCTTCTGAATGATTTGTCACGTTTCTCACCCTCTGGACCCAAGTAAATCCAGCTAACTATCACGAGGGCAGTACCACCCTCTAATACTCGAAAGGCCTATGGCCAAGGTGTCCCAGAGCCACGCTGCTCTCTGTGCCAGGGGTTCTTGACTGGGATGATTGTGCCTTCCAATGGGGAGCCGGCAATGTCTGCAGACACAGGTGATGATGATGATGATGACGACGATTATTATTATCATTATTATTATTATTAGTCTGAGGCAGATGTTGTGGTGAGAAGCAGTAGTCAAAGAAGCTGCTGAACATACTACCATGTGATGTACAGAGCAGTAAAGAGAGCTGCTGGGGCCAATGGTGCTGAAATGAGGAAATCTGTTGCTGAAAACCAAAACTGTCTGTTTGCTGTATGTGTGTGTACCTCCCAAATGTTGAGAGGCAGGCGACTGTATGGCTTTAATCTCAAAACCATAAACTTGTATCAATCGGTTCTGGCTCCTAGTGGACCCACGTCAGCTCCAGGGAGTTTCCTTAGCTGTAATCTTTGTGGAAGCCAACGGCCAGGTCTTTCTTCCACAGTGCTAGTCAGGAGAGCTGAACCAACAGCCTCCTCTCGCTCGCTCTCTCCGCCCGCCCCACTCTCCTTGCATTGGTTCTGACTCATGCTGAGTTTTTCAAGTCTGTACATCACATGGATGGTGAGGCTGCCCATCTTTCTCTCACAGAACAGCTGATGGATTCAAATCCCTAGAGAGGTCTGCCTTTGGGTCAGCCATACACCTCCCTGTGGAATACTCTACCAGAGAGTGCAAATCCTCTGCAAACCCAGAGACTCGTGGATGAGCCTGAAAGCCAGCTGGGACACCCAACAGTAGCATAAAGTTTATTAGAAAGTACAACAAAACTTCCAAGGATGCTTCGAGATGGGAAGAAAGGGTGAAACGAGTAAAAAAATGAATAAACAGGTTGTTGTTGAGTATCTTCAAGTCAGAGTTGATGCATAGCTGACCCTCCAGCAGGTTTTCAGAATCAGTTAATTGCACAGGAGGAGATTGTCCAACCTTCTTCTGCGAGTAAACAGGCGAGACACAAATTTAAGATGGGCAGAGGGAAAGGCAATTCCCAGTAAGAGGGTGATCAGCTTGTATCACCAAAGAAAGAAAAGATGCAAAAGGTCCAGAAAGATTAATGGAAACCAGTCACAGGGAGGAAATAAGAAAAGTGTCATTTCATTATGAGAAATGAAATTAATGTTTCTGGGTCAATTGGCAGCATCAGTATGGATGCTGGAGAGATTGAGATAGATCACAGTCTTAGTTTGCTTGGTACCAGCAGCCAGGAAATCAAGAGGCAAATTGCAGCAGGAAAGTCAGCTGTCACAGACCTCTCCAGAGTACTCAAGAGCAATGGCATCAGGCTAGAGACTAAGGTACACCTGATCCAGGCTATAATCTTGGCAATTGAGTGCTATGCATCGGAGAGCTGGACAGTGACTAGGAATGAGAGAAAGATAACTGATGCCTTTCAGCTGTGGTGCTGGAGAAGAGTGTTGAATGTGCCATGGACTGCTAGGAGAACAAACAGGTTTGTCATAGAGAGGGTGAAACCAGGCTGCTCCTTGGAGTCAAGGATTCTGAAGCTTTGTCTGACATCCTTTGGGCATGTTGTGAGGAGGGACCAATCCTTAGAGAGGGACATGATGCTTGGGAGAGTAGAGGGGCAGCGCAGGAGAGGAAGACCCTCGATGAGAAGGATCGATTCAATGATTGGGGTGGTGGGAGTAGGTGTGTCAGAGACAGTGAGGTTGGCACAGAATAAAGCAGGGTTTAGGCTCTTGTACATAGGGTCGCTATGAATCGCAAGCAACTCGGCGGCACATAACAACAACAGCAGCAATAGCACAAAATATGTATGAATGATTTAATAAAAAGTTACTCTGCAT
The DNA here is from genome assembly GCF_000299155.1 of Elephantulus edwardii. Taxonomy (NCBI): domain Eukaryota; kingdom Metazoa; phylum Chordata; class Mammalia; order Macroscelidea; family Macroscelididae; genus Elephantulus; species Elephantulus edwardii. The sequence goes on along the minus strand of NW_006399756.1, from coordinate 16,162,399 downwards.
TATAACTTTCACTCAAAGTGCAACAAAGAAAAAGAAAATGAAACCAAAGCCGGTGGACCCAACAAGAAACTATTTACCCAGCCTGCCTCCCTCCCTGCTAAATTCTTATTCTCTCCCATTGTTTCCAGAGCAGAATCACTCTTTATTACTACATGTGTGTTTATATAACTTAATCTCTAGTGTTTGCTAATTCTTTATTTTCTCTAAGAATAAAGAAATAACGAATTGCTTGTGGATGGTTTTTTAAACCTATAATAGGAAACACAAAAGCTAGACAATTACAGATTTTACAGGTGTGGAGAAGGCCGCTGGAGCTCAGGTCGAAGAGGAATATATCCAAGAAGACAGCTATTGACTGATGAACCCACAAAAATCTCTCCTGCTCTTCTGTTACTGGATACAGCAAGGGTAAGACGTCCTTGAATGCATCAGCAAAAGAACAATTTATCAAGGTTCCTAGATCAATAACTGTCTTGCAACTGGAAGTGAATGGATGCCTGGTCAAGAGCCCAAAAGATAATGAGGGTCTCAAAGCATGTCAGCAAATGCCACCCCAGACAACCAGATAGAAAAGAAATGACCCTGGAGAAAATATGATGGGCAAACTTACATGGGCCGGATCATCCCGGGAGATGAACCCCGCGGGAGTACACAGTTACTCTTTCTTTAGAAGGCCTCACGTGTGTCCTGGGATGGACATCTCAGGATGGACTTTGCCACTGTCCGACCTCCTCAAGGGTGACTTGTGTCCTTGCCAGGAGGAGGGAGGGGCTGTACCTCTCTGGGAATAAGACACAGAAGACAGACCTGGAACGATGTCGGAATTGAATCAGAAGACACAGGCTCCTGTCCCAGTTCTGACAGCACCTCAGTCTGCTTCAACTGCTTATTACCAGAATCTGTGGCATGAGGACGCCACACTCTGCCCTGGAAAATCAAAGATGGAGGAGACACAGGATCTGCTCACTGGCTGGAGGTGGAGACATTGATGTCAAGCCCTGTAGGTGCAGACAAGGATCCACGCGGTTCTCCTGATGGAGCCTTGAGAACCAGCACCTGGTCCAGTGAGGCCTCTGTGTGGCCTTTCACAGCTAATTTCCCCTTTCTGGACTCCATCTGCTCATCTCTAGAATGAAGGCTTGGACTGCATGACACCTAGGGCCCTCCGCTCCACGGAGGCCATGATGTTCCCCTCCTCGCTACAGAAACCCTTGTGTAACTGCCAAGAAAACCTGCCCTCCTCTGCTGTTGGCTGAGCTTGGTACAATCAGAGGGCCAGAAGGCAGCAGTGTGGGCTGACACAGACCTCAAAATAAAAAAAGAACAGCCCGTAATCAGTAGATAAGGGCTAAGATAATACTAGTATGTGACCTCCGGAGGCCTGTCCCAAGTGTCCCTCCTAGAAAGTGGCCGTTGACTTAAAGCAAATGTGCATTCAGACTATCTGGGTTTTGGGGAGTTCACAATGATTTAGGATGAAGAATTGTCATTGGGGGACTGCTGCCCCATCGCAGAGACCACACAGTGCAAGTCTGGGCTTTCACGGCCCCACAGGAAAAGGAAAGCCACTCCTGTAACCTGCTTTTCCCGTCACTCATAAATTACTCAAGGGAGGGGGGGTGAGACAAATGCAAACCCATTAGCAACTGCAACCAGAATCCATCTCTGAGGCACAAGACGAAGAGATCTGACTTCTGGCTCATGTCAATGTCTGTGTGTGTTGATTTGAGGGTCCTGGGACCCTCAATGTGATGACACTTTATTACATGAACCCTCTTCCCACTCTGATCATTTCACTCTATGATTCCATTTATTCATTGAAAGATCAGAATCAAAACAGGTGGGAATGAAAGCTACACAGGAATGTGTGGCCCGGATGAAGTACATCCGTGTTTCCTTTAGTCCTGGGGGGCAGTCTTAGCTCTGTCCACTGTCATCGTCCCCATTCTCAACCCATCCATTAGTCTAACAAAACCACACTGATTCTCTGGCGCCCAGGATCAATCTCAGCTCAGGATGTCATCTCAAATGCATTGGGGGGGGGGGGGGCGGCGAGGGGGGTGTGGCTTTACAAGAAAGCAATAGTGAGAAGTCAGGAAGTGGCTCAAGACAGCCCTCAAAGAAAAGATGCCCGTGATTATAGAGAAAAACTATGTCCTCGAATAAGAAACTGGATATGATTTAAATTCACCAAAGAGCAAACTCTGAGGGTAGTGTTTACAGTTTATTCTATCACGATTTGAAGGTCTGTCTCTAAGACATTTTACTAAGTGAGAAATTAAATCACAAAAAAAAGATCATTTTTTGTTTGTATGCCTACTGAACTATCTTATTCCTGTCTAGAAAGCTCTAGAAAAACACATCGCACCTGTAGAGAGGCAAGCTGAAGGGAAGCTGACAGGGTTCAATGACACTCTTGCCTATCTTTCTATATACAATTCCACTTTAAGAGGTATTCCTGTATTACTAGGCTAATTAAAAACAAACGTTTAAAAGTTTTGCGGCCATAATCTTTGCATTTCCCAAATAAATTTGTAAGTTAAAGTATGCTTCTTCAGCAAGAGGCAGTTTCCATTTCAAAGGACCACGCCCAGTGCATAAAGAAACGTGCACCTGAGCCAGGCAGCCCCGCCCCCTCCCTTGCTCTTTCTCCTTCTGGCGTAATTTCTGTCACCTGGGCCACATGCAGCATCCTTTAGAATGTGTGGGGACGAGTGGTTGGGGCTGGGACCCAAATGACAGGCTATAAACCTGAAACCTTGAAACCGCCTCCATCCCTCCTTCAGCTCCGTCCTGGCTGGACTCCGCCTTGTCCCAGCACAGCACCCACCAGATGGGGAAGCCCCTCCACTCTCTCTTTTATTAGGTTACTAATTTTTCACGGGGGTAGTGAGAGAGAGAAGACCAAAAGGCTGGATGGGGACAGGAAAGCAAGTCCCGCGACCACAACCTCACATTCAAAATGCAATCACAGTCAAAGGAGCCCTCGGCCGAGCTCAGCTGTGCAAACACCCCCGAAATAGGGCAGGCTTCCCAGGCTGCTGCTAAATTAGAGGCTCTAATGAAGTTGGCGTCCCAGTGGCAACCCAGACATCCCAGGCCAGAGGTCCTCGCCTAGAAGAACATGTCTGCCCAGCTGGCTATTGATCGCGCCCCTTAGGTGGCCCAGCCCTGCAGGTGCCAGTCCAACTTCTGTCAAGCCTGCACCGGGATCCGGTCGATATTCAGAATTACCTTTCTCCTTCACCATGGCAACCGATCCTCTGCCGAGCAGGAGGGCTGGAGAGGCCAGGAATGAACTCCGGGAGTCGGAGCGCGCCTTGGCGGGCAGATAGGCGGCTGCGCAGGCTGCAGGGGCGAGCCCTGGGAATCCACCGGCGAGGTCCCTCCCGGGCTGCTCGCTAGAGCCCGAGCCCTGGGAATCCACCGGCGAGGTCCCTCCCGGGCTGCTTGCCAGAGCCCGAGCCCCGGGAATCCAGCGGCGCGGGAGGACGAACCCGCGGAATCGTCTGGCGAGGTCCGGGGAGGCTCGCTAGGGCCCGAGCCCTGGGAATCCACTGGCTCTCTAGCGCCGGAGCCCTGGAATTCACCGGCCGGGTCCGGGCTGGGCTGCTCTCTAGCGCCCACCGCGTCTCGGAGCCGGGGCCGCCGGAGCCGCGCTCGCGCCCGTTGCGCTCTGCCGAGTGGCGGCCGCGCCCTGCGCAGGGACGCTGCCCCGAGGCCCGCCGCCACCCGCTCCAGCTGGCGGTGTAACAAATGCGAGATTCCAGCGTCCTGATCTCTGGTCACTGACACCACCTTGCATTCCTCACGCCCAGGCCCGGGGGCCCAGTGGCCACAGCGCGCTCCCGCGGCCCTGGCCCCCTCCCAGGGTCTGATAAATGATTGCCAGGAGAAGGGGGGGCCCGAGGGGACAGCCAGGGCCTGACTCCCTCGGTGAAACTAGTCAATTGTTAGCCGATTAGGTTTCTATTATGGCTGCTTTCATTTCTCGCTCAGTGTCTTTCAAGCAAATGGAAGAAATAAAATTAGCCTCTGTAGAAAAAAAAAAAATGGAGAATCAGGCTAGTGGCTCTTTTTTTCTGTCAATTTTCTTCAACTTTTAAAGATCTGGAGTCAAGTAGAGTGAAAAATGAACTGTGATGTGTTAGCTCTTCCTGAACCCACATTTTATTATATGGGAATTGGGGGTGGGATGTTTTGGGGGTGAAGATGATAGATACACTAGGACTTTGGGGAAATAGACTAGGGGAAGGATATTTTGGCGGGGTCTGTATCTAGGATCATAATCAGGACCCCAGGAAATCTGACTTTGTCCCTCTTGAGTTTCGCTAACAAACCCCCCTCCCTAGCTGAGGAAAGGTCCTAAATCATAGTCTGTCTTGAACTTACTGCACCGCAGACCTACCTACGTCCACCTCCACGCTCCCCTTTGCTTTTTGTGATTTCGGCCCACAGGCCATTGCTGTGTGCAGAGGGCTTCCTGGTCCTCCCCCACCTTCCAGCACCTGCCTCCCAAACCGAGGTCCTGAGGGGAAGGGGGGGGGCATGTCCCACACATCCACCACGTGAGAGAAATGGGGTGAGCAAGAGAAGAGGCAGGCTCCACCCTGCTGGGGGCGGCACCAGATGGTCAATCATCTTTCAGAACCAGAACGCACAGCCAGCATTACACTGTATTTACTGCAAATATTGTAACGTGTTGGGTCTCCGGAGCCAGGGAGTCGGAAAGACATAAGTACATCAACCTGCCTCGTCTTTCATTCGGTTGGTGCTTATGGCTGAAATAACTCTCGTTCCATAGATCCTGGGAGCGGGGAGGAGGGGCATATGCCCATCTCTTCCCATTCGTCTTGGCCAGGCCTTTATTGCTGGTTTCTGATGTATAACAGTAGCAGACCTCAGGCAGCTGTGACAATCCTCTGTGACTCAGGGCTTGGCTATAAATAGCTTGAACATCTTATCTTGGCCAGTAATGAAGGCTTCAGTCCCCTCCAGCCCCTGGGTCGTTTTCTCTATGACACACACTTCACCCCCACTGCTCCCTGCCCCCATGGCCGCCCTGCCGGGTCAAGTTTTTCCTAAGTCAGCGGCCAGCTGGTGTATAAGCGCTGCAGAGCCTTTAAGCGGCTTCTTCTCTCCCCTCCATTCATAAACAGGAGAGCAACAGGAGAGCGAGACGAACTCAAGTCCAGAAGAAGCGGCATGGTTGAAGAGTAAGGAGGAGGGAAGCCCTTGACATTCCCCAATTTCCATGGCTAGAGCTGCACTTGCCCCCCTCTCCCAGCCTGATCACCCTCCCAGCCCTGAGGAGATGCTGACAAGTAAAATGAGCAGTGGAGAGCTGGAATTAGTTGGGGCCTGTGCGCCTAGCAGGTGAATGTATTTTATTGTATTTTTGCTGCATAAATAGATTAGTGCTTCACTTGTCTCTAAGGTTTTCCTCTCACAGAGTCAGTTCAAAGCTAAGGGGTCTGCAAGCAATATTCTCTCTCTCTCTCTCTCCCTCTCTGTCACCCCACTTCTCCATAACAGAATGTGACCATCAAACCCCACTGGGTTCCCACCCCAAACCCATCTTGCACAACTGGCTCTTGACGCTATAAATGCAATTGGTTCAATTACTCTTTTACAAAGGACGGCAGTTTTTAATCCTGAGATTTACACACATTAACCAAGCTGGTCCCTTATGATCTACCCGTATACCTCAGTGGGTCAACAGCACAGAAACCTCTGCTCTGAGGGGTTCTCTGGCAACTCTGGAGCAGGCGAACCCAGAACAGCTGGTGCCTTTCATTTCCAGAAAAGCCTTTTCAACAGGAAAATACTAGGCTGGCTCAGAGAGATTGTTTCCCCCCTCCTCCCTTCTCCTGTGTTTTCCATGAAAAGAATGTTCCTTTACCACAGTCAAAGTGGTGAGTCACCAGCGTTTAGTTGCTAAAAAACAGTCATATGGCAAAAGGCCCCTCAACAACCAGACATGGGCTCCTTTCGGATAAAAGCATCTACTATGCACTTTTAAGATAAGCGAAGAGGGGATTACTACAGCTATTTTTGGAATGTGGGAGAGGAGAACCAAATTGGTTTTGTCTCCTTGCCTCGTGGCAGTGTCATTAAGAGCTCTGAGAACAGAAGCAGAAAGTAGACATTTTCTACTTTACAGTTAAAGCTGCAAGAAATCCAGGAAAATAAATCAAGGCGGGGCGGGGGAACCCTGAAATTTAGGGTTGCTAAGAAGGACTTGTTCTAGAGGTGATTTTCAGCAGATTCTATCTTGATCTCATTCCACCAAGATGACCTAAGACTTCATAATGCAGACACCAGGCATGGTTTTGTTTGTTGTTTTATTTCTCCTAAACCGACTCACTGTGGCCTTTTCATTCACTAGCAAGATGAAGCAAAGGATTGTTCACAAGTGACCACAAGACAGAAACCATATTGTTGGCGAGAAAAGCTTGTTAGCATGCAGCCACGCCTGGCAAGAATTCAAGAGTGCATCCTTTCAATAGAGCCCACGCCAATTAAGAGGGAAATGTTACAAACGGAAAACAAGGAACCTGGCCGAGTTCACTTCCTCATTCCTCCTGGCTCTTCTCATTCCTCCTGGCTCACTTTCCTCCACAAAGCAGAGGGCTTGGCTCCTGGCTCATGCACCTGTAGCCCAGGTATTTCAGGACCCTCCATAGCCATAAGGGAGTCCCTGCATGCTACAAGCAGCCAAAAGGGTTCATGCACTTCACTGCTAATGGAAAGGTTGGAGGTTTAAGTCCACCTCCTATCTCCATACCTTTTCAACCTACATGCAGATTAGATTATCCAGGAGGCTAGGCTGTATGAGAAATGTGGCATCAGGATTGGTGGAAGAGTCATCAACAATCTGAGATATGCAGATGACACAACCCCGCTTGCTGAAACTGAGGAGGACCTGAAGCACTTGCTGCAGAAGGTCAAGGACTGCAGTCTTCAATATGGATTGAGGCTCAATATCAAGAAAACAAAGATTCTCACCACTGGGCCAATTGGCAGCATCAGGATGGATAGTGAAGAGACTGGAATTGTTAACAGCTTTAGTTTGCTTGGCTCCACAGTCAACACTCTTGGCACCAGCAGCCAGGAGATTAAGACATATTGCGATGGGGAAGTCTGTTGTTAGAGACCACTCCAAAGTACTGAAGAGCAATAATGTCACTCTGGAGACTAAGGTGTGCCTGATAGAGTCCATGGTCTTTGCAATCACTTGCTATGCGTCAGAGAGTTGGACAATGACTAGAGAAGTTGATGGAGAATTGAAGTCTTTGAGCTGTGGTGTTGGAGAAGAGTTTTAAATATATCATGGACTGTTAAGAAAACAAACAGGTTCGTCCTAGGCAGGATAAAGCCAGGCTGCTCCTTGGAGGCAAGGGATGTGAAGCTTCATCTGACATACTTTGGACATGTTGCAAGGAGGGATCAATCATTAGAAAGGGATGTTATGCTTGGGAAGATGGAGTGAGAGCGCAGGAGAGGAAGACCCTCTATGAGGTGGATTGATTCAGTGACTGGGGTAATTGGGATAGGTGTGTCGGAGGCAGTGAGATTGGCACAGGATAAAGCAGGGTTTAAGGCTTCTGTACATAGGGTCGCTATGAGTTAAAGGTGACTCGACAGCACACAACAACAGCAACATAAGGACCCAGGAAGAAAGGTCTGCTGATGTGCTTCTAGCCATTGGAAACCCTAGGGAGCCCAGTTCTACCCTGACATATATTTGGTAGCCATAAGCTGTGGCTGACTCAGTGGCAACTGATTTTGGCCACTGCCCCAGGACTCCGGGTGTCCAAGCACCATGACAGGCCCCACCATAACTGGGGCAAAAGAGCCCTCAACATCTTTGCCAGAATCCAACTCAAAGGGAACTCAAGCAGGAATTTCTCCTTGGCTTTCAACCTCATGGTCCCAGCCCTCGGTTTCACAGCAGACCTTTGTGGAAAACCTACCAGGGTCAAAAGTCATTCTACTGCCACGGTGGTTAAGAACTTCAGTGCTAAAAAAAGGCCAAGCAGCTTGAACCCACTAGCCTCTCCTTGGGAGCAATACGTGGTGGTCCATTCCCATCAAGATTAGCTTTGGAATCTCTATGGGGCAGTTCTACTCTGTCCTGTGAGCCAGTTATGAATGGCCATTGACTGACTGACAATGGATTGACTGGAGCCACGGGCTGGGCTGTCAGTACAAAGACAAGAACAGAAAAACCATGCCTCTCAGGGAGCCTGCTACCTGACTGGTACTAAATATCCCCAATGAACTAAAGGCAGTGTCACAGATTGAATTGTGTTCCTCCCCTACCCCCCCCCCCAAATGTATATATATCATGTGGAAACTACCTAATGGTCTCCCATGACCTGATAAACCAAAGTTGTGAAAGGATTGAGGATGGGATGCAAAACCCCTTAAGCTCATCACACCTGGACCTGGCTTAAGGGGTCCCTAGAATGTGGGCTGTGGCATCTTTTACTTGTAAGAGATAAAAGCGGAAGAAAGGAAGTCAAGAGGGGAGCACTCAGCACCAACAGTAAGAACTGCCAGGAGCGGTGCACGTCCCTTTGGCCTCGGGAAGCTCCTGGACACCAGAGAACGCCAGGCGACGGATGCGAACCTCCTTCCATCACAGACAGAGAGAGAAGCATAGCTTTCCCTAGATCCGACACCCTTCATTTAGACTTCGAGCTTCCTAAACCATGTTGTCGTTGTTGTTATGTGCCATCAAGTCAGAACTGACTCACGGTTGACCCTCTAACAGGCACTCAGAGGCAGTAAATTACACAGAAGGAGATTGCCAATCTTTCACCCTGTGTGTGAGCTTTGGCAAGTTTCTTAACTGGAAATGCCTATTTCCTCAGCTCTAAAACTAGAATAAAAACTAATATCAACTTTGTTGAGTTATTGGGAATATTAAAAAAGGAAAAGTTACAAAGCACTTGACACAGTGTTTGAGTGAATGAATGACAGCCATTCTTCTGCAAAGGAACAACACTGACAATTACAGACAATGTCAACGTCATTGAGAGACGGGCAATCTCTCCTAGGTGTTTACAGCCTCTGAGAAATTTTCTTGATGGTCAAGTATGAGTCAGCTCATAGGCAATGAATTTCGAGGTTTCTTAAAGGTAGAATAAATTTATATTTAGATTCAATTTCCCTGTGGAATGTCTCATAAGGCAATCCTGAGGATGATCTCTGTAACAGGTTACAGACCAAGACAGTGATAAAAATTACTAAAGCTCTGGTGGCCTAGGGGTAAGAAGCTGCCTGCAATCACAAAGGCATGCAGTTCAAATCCACCAGCCGCCCTGCAGGAGAAGGAGGGGCTATCTCCTTCTGTGCATTTTTATTGCCTCTGAAAACCCATTGGAGGGTCAGCTCTGAGGTGGTTCCAATTTGATGGCAGACAACAACAACAACAAGAACTTGTAAAAATGATGAAAGTTAAACAAATGTTCAGGTCTTTCATTCATAGGGTCTCTAAGAGTGTCTATGACTCTACGGCACTTAACAATGACAACATAGAGAGCTCAGTTGGCCTAGTGGACAGAAAGTGATGCTACCAAGCCGAAAGCGGGTGATTTTAATCTGCAGCCCTCAGGCCGGGTTTTAATTGTTCTGGGACAAACATTCTTCTAGGTGGTATAGCACTGGTCTGTCCATTTGCTGTACAGAGGCAACTCATGGTTGCTGTGATGCTGAACACTGTAACACTGATGTGTCACATATGATAATGGTTATCCATGGCGGAAAAGTGTTTAGTGGAGTTTCCCAATTAAAAAAAAGCTTGGAAGCAGAAGTGGCATCCACTTCCGAAATAGCCTGCCTCCAGAAAATCTATGAACCTGGAGAAATGATGTAAGTTCCACAAGTGTTCAGGACTTTCGTTCATAGGATCGCTGTGAGTCACCTACAACTCAACAGCACTTAACAACAACAATAACTCGTGATTCAAGTTCTGTGGTGGCACCAGGGTTGAGGGCTTAGGAGCTAAGTAAAAGGGCAGAGGTGCAAACCCAACAACTGGGGAGAAAGAGGAGGCCGTGGGCTTCCTTAAAGACTGACGGCCTGGGGCACCCCAAGGAGCAGCCGCATTTTGTCTCTATGGTTGCTAAGAGTCAACACTGACTCAACAGGAATGGCTTTGATTTGGTTTTGCCCTAAATAATCTATTAAGGAAAAGAAAACAAGTTATTTTCCATTATCAACAGAATTCAAAGGCTCTTTGAGAATCAAGAGAGTTCCAGGGATTTTTGCCTTATTTCTGGAACATGAGAAATTCCTAAGAAATACAGAAATAGCTCTCAATTTCTAGGGAAAGGGTCTTTTTTTTTTAAAAAAAAACAAAAAACAAAAAGTCCTACCACAACCAAAAACATATTTACTGTTCTCCCTTTCCTAATATTTTTATAGGTAGACTCAGATGTTAAGACAGAAAGATGGTCACTTTCTATCATCTTTGTGGCCTCCAAGACCATCAGAGCTCTGAGCTTGATGATATTGTAGTGAAGGGTTTATATGTCTATTTTTTTTAAATAGAAATTTATGGGTTTCCTAAGGTAAAGGACTTCATGTTATTCTATCTGTATCTGTGTTTGATAGACATAAAGTAAGATGGCAATGTTTGATAAATACTAAGAGAGGAATGTCATAAATCTACCGTAAAGAAGTGCTGGTAGTGTTACGGTTAAGAAATCTGGCTGTTAATAAAAGATCAGCAGTTTGAGTCCTCTGCCACAGAGAGAAATGAGGCAGTTGCTGCAACAAAGATTTCCAGCCTTGGAAACCCTCTGGGCAATAAATAATACTATTCTGTCTTATAGGGTCACCATGAGTTGGAATTGATTTAATCGCGGTAGCTTACCTTACCATAAGAAGTTAAAATGCTAGACTTGAATATCTTTTTATAGACTAGTTTCAAAGCCAAATTGTAAATAAATTAAAAGCCAATTCCGTTTCTTATGGGTAAATCAGTTTAGTGGTGGTTTGAAAGTAATTGCCAATACTCAGACTAATGATTCTCTTCGGAGAGAAAGCGAACAGAAAGGAACTTAACTGGGTAGTGATTTTATGCAGAATAAGCATGGTGGAGGAAAGAAAGCAAGGCTGGCGGAATGGACCGAGCTGGGGAAGGCACTATGGTTTGGAAAGGAGTGCTCCGGAAGGATTGCTGGGTTCGGTTCTGTCTGAGAACATACTAACGGAGGTGAGGTGATGGGGCAGGCCACGTGCACCATGGAGAAAGAACATCTCAGACGTCCTGAGCTGGGACAGTAAGCTCTCTCAGGTGGAAGGATGTCCAGTGCGTTCAAGGAAGTGAAGAGACCGGTGTGAGTGGAAGTAATATGCGTAGGTGGAGAGCAAGTGTGTCGTCAGTACAACTCCGCAGAGCCAAGAAGCACTGCCCATGGAGTCCCGAGGCTGGAATCCTTATTATTATTTTGTTAGCATTTTTTTTGAGTGAAAGTTTACAAAGCACATTAATTTTTCATTCAACCATTCATACACGTTTTGTTCTTTTTTTCCTTTTCTTTTTTAAAACTTTTTTCTTTTTATCTTTTTTATTATTATTATGCATTTTAATGAAAGTTTACAGAGATTTTGGATTTCCATTCATTCATTGTTACACTTTTCTTCCTGCCCACCCCTCCCCTCCAGTTGGTTCTTCTCTTTGAAAAGCAAAAGAAAAATTCTTTCATTGTTGTGCAATCCCTTCCCCCAAGTCCACTCCACTATGTAGCCTTCATTTTGGACTCCTGTCATGACAATAATACCTAATCATATATCCCTTTTAAACGGTTCTCTCCCTCATCTGTTTCAATGCAGTATACATAATTTATCCCATCTTTCTCAGACTCCCCCCTAACCCCCATGTCAGTCCTGTTTTACAAGAGACATATTTTGTTCTATATTCATCTCAATACACATAACGGAATTGCACTCCCCCCCACCTACTTCCTCCCTATAATTCTGATTTTAATTATCCCTCTATACACTTCTGTGATGACATAGAGAGAGCTACTTGGCCTGGTGGACAGAAAGTTATGCTACCAAGCTGAAGCTGGGTGATTTTAATCTGCAGCCCTCAGACTGGGTTCAGATTGTTTTCCTGTCAAACATTCTTCTAGGTGGTATAGCACTGGTCTGTGCATTGCTGTACAGAGGTAACTCGTGGTTGCTGTGAGGCTGAACACTGTGACACTGATGTGCCAAACATGGTAATAGTTACCCATGGTGGACAGTGTTTGCTGGAGCTGCCCAACTAAAACAAGCCTGGAAGCAGGAGTGGCATCCACTTCTGAAATGGCCTGCCTCCGGAAACCCTATGAACAGTGCTCAGGCCTTTTGTTCATAGGGTCGCTATGAGTCATCTACAACTCAACAGCACCTAACAACAACAACACCCTTTTGTGTCTTCCCTGTCTTTACAAGTAGTGTAGTGATCACCCCATTACTGTATATTACTTCCACCCATATTACATTATTGCATATTTCCCTCCACCCATCTATATATGTGCCTATTATCTATTTATGAATTTTCACTCCTCTCTCCCTACTCCCTATCCCTGGTAACCATTCAAGAATGATTCTATTAAAACTAAACTAACTTATTGTCATTGAGTTGGAACCAATCCATAGCTGACCCTCCAGAGGGTTTGTAGAGGCTATAAATTGCACTTGAGGACTTTGTCCCTCTTTCTCCCAAAGAGCAACTGCTGGCTTTGAACCTCATTCTTTTGGCTTGACAGTACAACTCCTTACCCACCAGCTCACCAGATAGCCCCTCTGAGTCCATCATATCTGAGTGTACGCCTTTCCTCAGCTTTTTATAACAGTGGTTTTGTATATTTGTCCTTTTGTGACTGACTTATTTTACTTGGCATAATGTCCTCGAGATGCATTCAACTTATGCAGTGTTTGGTGAGTTAAAAATCAGGAGGGAGGTGGGGAGGAAGTCTGGAAGAAAGAACTGTCCTTGTTTTCACAGCGATGATAATGGCTTATACCCCCCAGGATTCTGAATCATGGCAATTTTCAGAAACAGTCTCAGATCATATCACTCAACCATTTCTATTTAGAAACTATGCAAAATCTTATCCCTTCATTAAAAAAAAACAAAACCTTATTAAAGCAGAGTATCACAAGGCAACTATAACCTCAGGGTTCTTTTTTTAAAAAAGGAAGATGATATACCTATACTTTTTACTGATTATTTATAATTCTTTGAGCAAGAATGAAAACTCTTTCTGATTTATTTATATCTAGGATTTCTACAGCCTCTTCCTCCAGAGAGAATGATGAATTGAAAAAGGGTGATATATCAGTTCTAAGGATAGCCACATAAGGTATTTTTATCATTCCCATTATTCAGCCTGCATTGTCATGAAAATTCCATGGAATTCCTCATGACAAGCGTTTCATGAATCAGCATCAAGTTATTAGCCAGGTGTCATAATGGGCTTTGGGGGACTCATCTGTCCCTCTTTTACCCTCATCCTACCCCTTTTTTAAGCAGACACTAATTCACATAATTCTTTCCCTTTTTGGCCATTGCTGGTTGATTGTCTTGAAAAAGATGCACTGAAAGGCAAACAACACAATTGCAAAAAAGGGCACAGGATATGAACAGACACTTCACCAAAGACAACATTCAGATGGCTAACAAGCACATGAAGAAATGTTCAAAATCCCTAGCTCTAAGAGAGATGCAAATCAAAACAACTATGAGATATCATCTCACCCTAGTCAGAATAGCAAAATTTAACAGAACAGCAAGCAATAAATGCTGGCGAGGTTGTGGAGAAACTGGAATCCGTATTCACTGCTGGTGGGAGTGTAAAATGGTGCAACCATTGTAGAAGGCGCTATGGCACTTTCTCCAAAAGTTGCAAATAGAGATATCATTTGACCGAGCAATTCCACTACTGGGAATATACCCTAAAGAGACCATAACTGTCATCCAAGCAGATATATGCACATCCCTGTTTATTGCAGCTTTGTTCACAATAGCAAGGAGTTGGAAACAACCTAAGTGCCCATCAACAAACGAATGGAGAGAGAAGCTGTGATATAGCTACACAATAGAATACTATGCAGCATTGAAAAACAAGGAACTCATGAAATATTATACAATGGGTGACCCTGGAAGATATTATGCTGAGTGAAATATCTCAGTCACAAAAGGACAAATACTACATAATGCCACTATTATAAAACAGGACTGACACTGGGGTTGAGGGGAAACTAAAAAAAGAAAGGTTAAATAACGTACACTGCATTGAAACAGATGAGGGAGAAAACTGCTTAAACGGAAT